>NC_064598.1:63559846-64186721 GCF_943734845.2 Anopheles funestus
GATTAAATTGAATATGGGTTTGGTCAGAATTGTAAGAGTTTATGGCAGGTTTCGATGGATAGTTGCTGTTCCAACTCTCAGCTTCGAACTTTGTGTGCTTTCAATTGACCCATCCGCACGCCTCGATCAACGTTTTTTTACGCCTTACATTCAGGAACAGGAACTAGAAAATATTCTCAACAATTGCCTACTTACGAATGCATTCAGCTGCAACACTACAACCGTCTTTTGCTCAATCGCCATTTCGATGTAATACTAACCAATCGTCCGATTTGACATTCCCACCGTAGGTAGCCACTTGCTTCAATCGCCTGAAGTGTACTCAATTGAGCCCCGAAATGGTAGCACAGTGATGATGATGATGATGATACCATTGCAGCACACCATTGTCCGACTCACAACAAGAACGTTGCAGGAAGAAATCGGAATCCAACGTTGCAAAGGAATCCAAAGTCAAAGTCGACAACAACTAAAAGCATCATTCCATGGTGAAGCAGAGAGTGCAGCTTTCGAAGCGGTTTACAACAAGTTTCGTACCGTTTGAACTTTACTTCAAAGCATATTTCTATCAAATGGTGATACTATTGGAAACGCGAGCAGACGCGACGACTTGGGCTGCCGAACAATCTTCGGCCGAAGAATTCGAAGAAAAGAAGCCACTTGGGTACTACATACAATTGTAAGACATTTTTCAGCTTCTTCTTGAGGAATGAATCGGTTTTGCATGGGCACAAAAAACGAGCTTGTTTGTGAATGGAGTACGGTATGAATGGCTGCCACCCGATCGCAATGTTGCGCCGTACTTGTTCCGGCACGTTCACAAACACACAATTGTACAAGTTCTTCCGAAAACGCTCCATGAACCAAACGGCTTCGAATAGTATTGCACTAGCATACCAAAAATGCAAAAGCCCAACGCCACTTGATATTTATGCGTCGAAAAAAGCTCCATAAAGTATTGATTGATTTGAGGTGAAACTGACTATAGTTGCTTGCTGGAATTTAAATTACTTTTTTTATAAATCTGTTTTCATCGCACAAACTTAAGGCTACGAATTTCGTAATGCTTTAATCAACATTTTGTTCTTAAAGGCATCAAGCTGTTCTATTCTTTCTAAATCTTCTTAAGGTTTAGAATACGCAAAAGCTATTCCGAAAGTGCAAAACAAAAGGAAAAAGCAAAAAAGCCACATTATATACCAGTCTCGTAAAATATGCATCTTTTTTTTTTCATCATGCAGCGATGCAAAAAGTGAAGTGTTGAAAAGAATGAAAGCAAATAAAAACTGACAGAAACTAAAATCGCTCTGCTTTAATCACACTTTTTCGTCTATCGCATCATATTATCCGTTATTTTTCTTAATTCAGTTTCTCGACACTTTTTCAACTTGCCTGGCAACATCTTCTATTCACTTCATGTGATCTTCCATGCACCACTTTTGCTTTTAACTTTGCCCAACGCTTACCTTGTACGCTCGGTTCAGCCGATTTCAACACGCAAGCTTGCATTTGCATAATTTCCAAATACAACCGGAGAAAATCTGATAATTTTTAAATTATTCCTCTACCAGACACAAAGATTCACTTGAGATGCGTTTTTTTTCTTTTGATTTTTCTTTTTCTTTCGTTTTGTTAGTTTGAATCAAGCTATTCCGAGTCCGAGTGATGTCCTATGCTCGACGAGGTTATATCCTGGGACGGAAGTACAAACCTTCTCAGCGCAGATGGAACGGAATGAGAAATGAGGCACGAAATTCTGATGGAAAAAGTTTTCCTCCTGGGTGCGTTTGTTCACTTGGTATCATTCGTTAAACGGAAGAGTTTCTTGAGGAAGAAACCTTTGACACCATCGCGTACCGGTGTACCACATTTAATGTGTTTTATTTCGCTGCAGCTAGTGCATTTAGAACTGGTATACAAAATTCGAAAATTTCAGTTTTTGTTCCATTCCCCTCGTAGCGTTTAGTGCCGATGTAGTGCGATAAATCAATCCAACACCAACGCCACGATATGCGCGTCAATGAGTGATGGTGTCGCGAATGATAGGCTAATAATCAATGTTTAATCAACAGGTTGACAAGTTCCATTGTAACAGGACAAGCTGTAGCCCCGGGAAGCCGGAATATTGTGCATGTTGTGTGCGAGTTGCATACTCCCGGTTGGTTTTCGGAAGATGCTAATGTGTGCACACTGGTGACATTAATCATATTCGCAAGATAGGACAGTGGAGTTTCCATTTCCATAATGTTATCGGCGTTTACACAAAGTCTGATTTGCCTGCGGTGTCAGTTATTTGATTATGATAGTGTCCACTCATCTATCCATCGATCGATGTCGGTTGGTAAAGCAGATTTATTCCCTAAACCTACCACACACACATACACACATGTCGCTGCACCACGTAACTACTCACGGATGGAGGAATAAAGACTACCGCCTGATCCGGATCCGAGTTGTTTGCCTATTTGCATTTCCGATTGTTGCTGAAGAAGAAGGGAGCAAGGATTCTGCCGGGACGAATTCAAGAACAGAACTTAGCCACCATCCCTTCCATCGATTACAGTTTTGCACATCGTCCCCACTTTCATTTGCATTCACGCTTTGTAACCACCGTGGGAACTGGTTCGGGTACTACATCGTGCTGCACCATAATGGTACGATAATGCAAATGTGGTACTTGCAACTTGCTACGCTCATTGCCGTCCCCACTTCGGATAACCTCGAAGGTGCGAATTGCTGCGTACGGCGCTCCTCCGGGGGAGCATAAATCATGTTTTCCCTCGCGTGGCGTAAAGATGCATTTCCTCTGTGCCCTGTGGTGTAGTCTCTGTAATCCGGTGTTAGATATATTGAAGCATACGCTATAGCTTCCGAGGTTCATTCAAGTGAGTATTTATTTGCTTAATCAGTGTCTAATTTATGGAGTTCTTCAGAAAAGTGTTGCTGTTACTGTTAAAAGCTGAATTATTTCTTACAATCACATAATTTCCTATCATACTTGCGAAATGTTGCATAGTAGCAATGTTACTAAATATAATTGTTCTACTTCTAACACTGTTCTAACACTCCTGTGAGTGGATTTATGATTCGTTATCTAAAAGTTACAACCCTTAATTAACACCATATGATGTTAAGTGGGTGAAAGGTATTTTTAATGAAACATCCGTAAAAACCCTTCCCACCAATATTGTTGTTTTCATTCCCCTTTTTTTGTGCCCTTCCAAAAGCTGTTGCTTACTTTTGGTTTATTTTTTGGCCCCAAAAGGACATCTTAACCAAATCTGCCATGAAATATAAATTCCGGAAGAAAGAGAAAGAAACCAAGCATGGGAATTTTATTACAACTCAAACGAAGCAAGTACCGGTGAAGGTGATCATCAGAAAGGGCGCAGCAATAATGTTCGCGCAAGTGTTTCCATTTCCCTTTTTCACGAGCATCTGTGGGGCTGAAAAAGAATGCCGTAAGCCGCGGTTATGTTCACGAAACACCGCGGAACAACCGCGACAATGCGACACTAATTAGACGCGCACCGTTACTGATGCCAATTTTATGGAGGCTTTAGCGATAAGGTCTGTCGGGACAATTAAATAACATCGTCGGAGGTCTCCTTAGGTTTCGTGGAGATCTACAGATAGGAGGAAAAGGAAAGCGCAACGCTAGGAAACAATGAATCCGGGCACACAGATTGCAAGGATGATGTTGATTCGAGGGCATTAAATGGGGTGTTTTGGGAATACTGTAATGACATCTTAATGAGACGGTGCGATATGTAGCGAAGAGGTGAAATATATTACATGTTGTAAAAAGAAAGTAATTCACTGATCTGCTGCACATATTGTTAGTAGACGATAAATGGTCGAATGCAGATACTGGAAAAAGAAACATCGACATCGTTGTTATCCTTTGTGTGGGAATCTTCAAGCTCCTGTTTCATGTCAAGTGACGTCAAAAGTGGTTCGCTAATAAAAAAGACACAATTTAATTTCTTCTTTTTATCGCAAAACACTCATGAAGATGTTTTGTAAACATGTTTTTTTTGTTAAATTGTTTTGTTTTTTGTTTGTTATTTGTTATTGTATGTTATTTGTTTGTTTTTTGTTATTGACATACATTCTACATATATCTATTTGTTAAACGAGTATTACTTCTGAATAAATAACTGTCCCTATCCTTATTACCAAACTAGTTATGCCTGGAACCAGTTTTTACATTATCTAAAGGAATCGATTTTGGAATTTGTTAGACGAGATATATTATTTTATTACATCTATTAGATCTACATCTTAGGTGATTAATATAATTTATAAAATCAGTAAAAAATACAAATTAAAAAGTATCAGGTATTCAAGAAAAATGTATTAACACCAATATCCGTTCCTGCTGAAATACTTCGGAAAAATGTACGAAATTTTCAAATACATTGTGCCACGCTTGTCAGCGTGTCATCGCTGACACTGGCTTCATTCATGCTGCCTTTATATTGAAGAATCCGTTGTAATTTTCAAAAATTCTTGTCTTTTCACCATTTGCAAGTGTTTTGTTATCAGTCTTTGTTTCTCGCTAACGACAACTTGGACAGAAATGTAGCAAAATCCCTTGAAAAATACGTCGATTCTCCAACTAACGCGTTGTTCCGTTGACACTTTTCCCATTCACTAGCTGTTACTATTCACCGCGTTGGGCCTGCGAAACCAAACATGCAAAACTGTCCTTGCCATCCATTCTTAAACGTGCGGACGGAATTTTCAATCTCAAAACGTGTCAATAACGACACATTCCTGGTTGACTCCGTGTTGAAGAATGTAAGCAAAGTTCTCGGACTGGCGCTGCACTTGTTTTTGTTCGTTCTGGCTGTTGTCGTAGCAAAAAAAAAAGGTTTACCGCTTATCGTGACGATCGTTTCCATAGAAACACCTTTCAAGCTCTTCGGAAGCTACCGAACCGTTCTTGACAATTCGAAGCTTTTTTACCCATCACACGCTAGGTACGAGTTGGCGTTCCCTTCGTTTGGCAGCTGACGGTCTCAGAACTAAGTCATTTGAGGGCGGCCTAGTTAGAGGATAACATTCCACTGTGCAGCAAAGCATAAACGATTTTGCTGCAATCACCCTCTTTACCATCCGTTTTGTGTCGGAATTTGAAAGTTTCGAGAAAAACGTGCTTCCATAATTGTACGGTATGCTAGTGACAAGAAACCCTTGGACCCTATGCTCCTCAGCAGAATCCGGGAAAGGGTTTCTTCTTCTCTAGATTTTAACATTGACGTTCCAATGGTACGGACAGGCCAATATCGATGGGTTTTGATTGAAGCTTTCCTAACACTCTTTTCCGCTTCGGAGCTTTGAAGGCTGAATATTTGCTCAACTATTATTCTATAGACATTCTTTGCGAACGAAAGTTGGTAACAAAAACAACCTTGTCTTTCTAACAGGATGTCAAAAGTTTGCTAATTTACTTCAATAGAATCTGTGCTCAAGATTTTTTTTCCATCATTGTGATTTCAAGAGCAAATAAAATTAACATATTTTTTTAATTTTGTTACTTTGTTATATAACAAAAGTTTTATTCAATAAAGTGTTCTTTTGCTGCAGTAATATTCTATCATGGTACATATTAAAAAATACTTGTATTCTGTACCTTTTCTTTGGAGAGATTTCACAATCCTCTTTGTATTATGTAAAGTTCCAAACTTAGACCAGATATTTTAGATATATTTAGATATAATTAATCTAATATACGAGTTTATTGTAATCACTTGAAATAATTGAATGTGATTTCCCCAATATTAGGCATAAAAATTGAAGCTGCAGAAGGACGTGAAGCTTAAAGTTTAGCAAAATGTAGTTAGGCGTAGTTTTTTTACCTTTTTTCAGATCTATGTGGCTTTAGTTTGTTCCATCTACTTCGTTAAAGCCACTGTTGCACCAATCGCCTGAAACCGCTGAAAACCACTATCTACAAAAGCTGGTGCCAAAAAGTTCAAAAATTAAACCTATTCTCCAACCAACGCCATGGTACAACCTACATTCGTACAAACCCGGTAATCTACCGTACCTGTCAATGTCTTTTTAGCTCAATCGTTTTTACGCTAAAAGTACAAAGCCTTCACAGTAAACCTCATTCTAAGCGCACATCGAACAAGTTTTATCACGACAAAACTATTCCCACGAGACATATCTCCTCACTTGTGATAAGTTTTAGGAATGGCAAAAAAACTCAATCCCCGAACTGGCATGATAGTAAAACTATCTACGGGTACGCTTTTCAAACTGACATTCTCACCCTAGAAAAATTGTTGTACCAGATGAGTCAACGACATACTCTATAAACTTGGCTTATGGATGCTTTCTGGCATTCACATTTGCACTTTTTGTTTCTGTTGCATTCTTTTCATGTGAGTGAAGAAGGAGGGAAATTAAAATCACAACATTCCGTTCATTTGTAGCGAAACTTTTACTGTTCAATTAAAGTTCTCGGCTATTCGTTCAGCTGCTCCTGCGGTTTGCGGTAACCGCATTCGGCACACACGGAAACCTTGATGGCTTAAGCTGAACTAAGCTGATGTCAGGATTCAAACGACTGCTTGAACGCAATCAACGCCAAATGGAGAAACCAGTCGGATGGCTAGGAGGTCCACGATTTTTCCTATTTCTTGTACCTTATACGTACTTGTTTTCGTTACACCCTTTCGGCACAATCGCTCGGTCGCCTTAAGCTTAGATGAGGGTGACTTTTTTACGCTTTTGCTATGTCCAATTTCCTGTCTGGAGTCAAGTGTTGTACAGGCAAGTCGTTGCACCAGGAACTGGAGCTATTTTGTAAACTATTTTTGGTGCAATGGTGAAGGCAACTGAAGCTAAAGTTAAATCGCATTGCAAACGATAAGTGAGAACGCACACCGTTACAACAGGCCTTATTGGGTAAATTCTCCAAAAACGTTTTGGTGCTAGCAGACAGCCACAGTTGCAAATTGGCTAAACTTGTTCGAATTAAGCCATTGCTCGTTGAGGCTACAAAGAAACAACGTTAGCAATCGAGTACGAGTTGTCAACTACCAATTCGTTTTTGTTGTTGCTGCAATCTCTATCCCTGGATTATCTGCTGGAGCAGGTGGGCTGTGGTAAGTTAGAAATTTTAGTAGCCGTTTACAGCTAGTGTAATGCACAGTGCAGCTGGTATACTTAAGAGTTGCCCCTGTAAGCACTGAAAATTATTAGAATTTCTCTTTCCCCAAACGATGTGGTTTGCTAGTACACATTAAAATGCCATGATTAGTCATCATACGGTACCAGTGCAAATCAAGGAAATGACAAATAATTGTTTTACACAAAATGTTGTTACACTCTTGTTCATTGAGGCAGGTGACAAACAAACTTAGAACTTTAAAGATTTCCAAGAGTTCTAAACTAAAATAATTCTTCTTCTTATGTGGCACTACATCATCAAGGAAGTTTTGGAATTACATTTCTAACTATCCTTGTCTTGATTTACTCGTCGCCGGATAGTCATATGGTATCCGGTCCAGTTGGATAAAGTCTTCAGTGCCCCAACCGATATACAGCATTTAAAAAATATTCAAATGTCCCAACGTAATAAGTACAGTTCAACCGGCAAGATGATAGGAATTTAATCTAATGTCATGTATTATATACAAGTGCAATGTTGTTAAGACTTAGAAATAGTTTTAGAGACCATACCTATTTCTACTATTATTCAACAGAGAACCAAATTGTTTTAATAACAACTTAAGAGTATTTGTATTAATTTACTAAATTTTCAAACTATGTATAATTTTTTGATAGAAATTGTGTAAATTGAAACCTGTCATGGCTTAAACATTGCATGAGTGGATGTTACTTTTAGGCGTACGATCAATTTCTGACGCTAACCGTTTTGACTAGAAAACAAAAGGCATGCACGATCATGACAAGCATGAAAACCCACCACACAAATACCTTTTGGTGCCCCAAAAAAAAAGGGGAAATATTGTTTTTGTTTTATGGTACAATTTTTGCTCGACGCATCCTATCCATTCCATGAAATTGAATCCTCGCGGCCCAAAGACCTGCATTTGAGTGGGAAGTGTTTTGTTTCGATTTGAACCAGGCGGGAAAGATTTTTTCCCAACCCAATCCGAGGGCAGATGGTGCACGGACACAATCCTGGTGGTTTGACATGTTATTCTTTCCTACACGTTTATTTTAGTGTATCTTTTTGCACTGCATTACGTTAGAGGTAGAATGTGCGTGGTACGGGTATTGAAATAGTTCTGAAAGCAGTGGGTGGAAAATCTACCATTTTAGGAAATGTGTCGCCAGCAGGCCAACGAGATCGGACGATTGGCTTCATCATGTCAATCGGAAAAGCGTTAACCCGGGTACGTTGACGTTGATAGCTGGATAGGATGTAGCATATTTGGATAGCTTTGTTTTCCTATTGAAAATGCGTCTCAGGTTACCAGTAAAATACGATGCTCCTGTTCAACGTTTATCATATCGAATGGAAAATATCTAAACAACCAAAACTACACAAGATGGAAACATTTTTTCATGTTTGCCAACTAGATTGATTTTAAGTTATATCCTGAAATTTTTTTTTGTATTATTTGCCGAGAAAGCCTATAATACCTATAATTGGTAATTTGCAGTATGTTGTCTTACGTTGGGATTATTTATGTACACAAGACTTTTCTCCCGGATGCTATTTCCATACATTTATATCTTTCCCCTCCTTAAACTTGCTGCTACGCTTGTTAGCATATCAAGATAATCTTGAAAAGACAAAAGAAGCTTTCTTCGTACACATAGAAGCTTAATTTAATAATACTTACCCTATCGGACCTTTCCAAATATTGAACTATATTGTATATTTACATTTCAATGGGTAAAACATTGATCCACCTTCAAATCCACATTCATCAAGAGCATTTCCAACGCATTTAGCATCGATCTATGAAATTGATTACGCATTCAAAACACATTTCCCCAATTATACTCCCTTGGCCGTCTCTTACCAGTTTACCCTCTCGGTTCTCGTTTCGTTTGATCTAGTTTGTTTTCGACCGATGAACAAATCTCCTTAATTGATTTTAACTTTTCCTGGACACATAGCAAAGATGAAGACTAGGAGGATTTATGCTAATGCCGCTTACCCAATCCAATGCCATGTGCATCGAGAACAAATACGAAATGGGGGTCTCCCAACGGGGAATCGTCGCTATTGGGAAGTGGTTTGCTATGTACCGTAGCCTTTTTATTCAATCTGAATTGATGCGTCTACACAGATCGTTACGTGTTGATTGGGAATTGTTTGCAGTATTACGCTGCCTGAGAGTGTCAGATTTGGAAGGAAGCAGAACCGATTACACGTCCGCACAATTGTGGTTCGACAAGGTAGTAGAACGGAAAGCAAACGCTGCAGCACAACACCACCAGGAAGGATGCCAAAAACCACATCGAGGAGTTGTAAAGGTACCACTGGTTGTTTGATACAGTGAGTGGTTTGAGAGATTGAAAACGGGATTTGATGGTTGTGCTGCTTGCTGCACCCGACAGCTGTTTGTTGCAACATAACAATCTACCGCAGCGGGATTGTTCGAACTGAAATCGTATCAAACAATGAGTGCAATAACTGCAACGAACAGATCGACCCTAGGTGTTGGAATGCTTCATGTACACCCGTATGGTACAACGTATGCAAATTAATAAGGAAACGTCCTTTCTTATGGTAGCAGTAAAAGGAACGTATCGATCAAACCATAAACTATCTCACCATCATCGATTCGAGGCGATAAATCTTTCAATAAAACGCACGAACGATGTACATACGTGGCCAAGCATTGAATTTAAGGAAACACGTGTAAAAAGACGTATAACACCAAATAGCATAGAATTAATTATATCAATTTGTTAGTTAAGGGGACGGCTCGGTGATGTATGCGATAAATAGTGCCGGCTCTCAACGACAGGAGCGTGTATCAAATCCCATCCGGACCGTCCTTCCGTGGCAAGAATGGGACCATCGTGACTTCGTGGCAAAAATAAGTCAAGTAAGCTAGAAATGGTCGGCATGATATTAGAGGTCGTTAAGCCAAGAAGAAGAAGAAACAAATTGTTACTAAGCGCCTATTTCAAATATAAAATTAAAATTTATCACTGCAAAAAACGGTATTGGTTAATTATAAGTAAATAAATCAACATTTTTTCGTCAGCAAATCCGACACAGCTATTTAATTTTTAAAATTCTGCTACACGATATTAAAACGTTGAATTTCTAGCCAACAATGTAAGTAACGCTTCAATAATTGCTTGCCAATTTATCTTATTTTTTTATTCTTACGGGTTGTTACTTTTTTTTTGTTTAACCCTGACAATATTTTGCATAAGTTTATGAATGTAATTTTTTTTACTTTCCTATCAACATTTTGTTGCATTAGGTACACTAGGGACTAGGCATCCCAATGGGTAATTGTTTTTGAGTAGCCTTTTCTTACGTTAACCTATGCAGCAAATAATTTTGTGTTGTAATTTTGATACTGGAATTTCTATATATGTCGATACAAGCCAAGCCATAACTTTTTTATCTTTTCACACAATCTGTATTTGGGTCCGTTAGATGGATGTAAAATATTACAATACAAACAACAACTCTTGAGAACACTTCTGTTACAAACCTATACTTCTATTCAAGTTCTGTATAATTTTATCTTATATAAAAATTATAATATTTTCTTAAGTTTCGAACAAAATGTTTGTGTTTGAGTACGTTTTTTACAACAAGTGTTTGAAGAACATCAGCTTACGGGAAAAATTATGTTTTATCAAAAGAAGCGAGAGAAGTGAAAATAAAAATCGAATTTTCAGGAAAAACCTGCTTTAAAAGCATTTATAAATCCACATCACGTCGCACCACAAAGAAAATTGCGATTTCGCTTAATCATTTAAGCCTATGCCTTCCTTACGCTGTTCCTCCTTCATCAAAGCAATTTGATTTGATTTTCAAATTTCCTTCTGCAAAAGCCTCATTTACAGACCGGCGTGACAACGCAATACGATTAACGATTATCAGGCGCAAGAGTACTCCAAACGAAAAGCTTGACCGATCGTGAGTTTCAAGGTTCCCAAAAATTCTATTTTATTTTTTGCTCTACTTTCACTTGGACCAAACCGCTGTGCCTGATGTGTCCATAGTTGGTTGGTTTCCTTTGAACTTTCAATTACCTTTCCAGCTCTGTTCATGTGCAAAATTTCCACGCTAAAATCGTTCTTCTTAACGAAGGGACTATTCCGTCTTTTTCTCTGTTTTTGGCCAAAATTGCATTGGAGTAAAGTATCCTCTGTAAAATCAATTCCATCAAGCGCTGGTCCAAGGCTGAAAATAGCTCATCGTGTGTTTGGTGTGCAATACGTTTTACAACTTTTGTTTCGTCTGCAGCTCCATCAAGCCGTGTATCTCGCTCTCGACAGTTGTATCCACTTGTTTGCGCGTGTCTTCTTCTTAGTCTTCCCCATCCTTGAGACGACTCTTGTCAATCAATTTGAAAGGTAATTTTAAAAGCGCACTATAGCAGTCAATGTGGCCGGCGCAAAAATAAAATCTTTCATCGGTGAGTGAATGATTGAAAAAGGGAAGTCGATAAAGCATCAAGATTGTGTGTGAAAAATGGAAACAACCAACCAAAACCACTTCATATCGTGAATATACCAAAAATGTGTACACGATGCGATTTACATATGAATAATGTTCCAGCATCAAGGACCTTTTATCAACCACGTTCGTCGCGGTTTTATGGAGGAGATGTGAAAAATATTGCTCTATATATCAGGCGAGTCCTCACATGCATAGATTGCCACAAACCACCTGACAGTCTATTCGTAACAGAATAGGTACATAGAAAAAAAACTCATGTCCAGAATGGTAGCAGAGCCATATCCATGCTATGAGGCTCGGTTAGTTGTGTTATAAAAAATTGAAAGACAAGGATGAAGCTGATAATTTTTACGTCTTTTCCAAGCTTTCAGTACCTTTTGGTGTCATCGTTAGTTTTAATGGATATTTACAGAGTTTCCGTTTAAGACGACCATTTTGTTTCAATCGAACTGTTTTATCTTTTGAAGATATTTGTCAACACATGTTAATTTTTTTTGCAGTAATCACACATGAATTTTGTTGTTTAGTATATCTTATCGTGATCGCATGATGAAAGCTTTAAATATATTTTATACAATTTTTATAAACCCAATTTTAATGATTCCTCACAACAGGACAGGGTATCAAATCCCATCCGGACCGTCTCCTCTATCTGGCTACGCTCTAAAAATTAGTCTAGATACAGGCCTAGATCCAAAAAAAGGAATCCACCAAAGGTGGCATCAGTTGCGTTGTGACACGATTGTCCTAAACATGTACCCAGGTTGTTGGACGGTTGTGGATCGATTTTTAGATAAAATACACCCATAAACCAGCAAATGGTTCACTATTTCTTACCGGACACTGCCTTTTCTGGAGGGATTTTGATGACTACATTTATGCCCTATTCCATCACTTCCGATTCCTGGCTATACCTGTATAATAGCAGCTGACTAAACAGATTCGTTCAATCAAGGCCAACCTTATTCCATTACAGAGGAAAAACCGAAATAATAAAGAACCCTCACCTAAAGCCTCTGATCGTAGAACTTTGTTTTATGACCACATTTCCGTCGACATTCTTACCTGCCAAAGTCTTGACTCTAGCTAGAGGAAAAAAGGTAATTCGAATGAAATTTATTCTCTGTTTACACTCCTATACACACATGCGGCACTATATACGCTGTGGATAATGTTGCTAGTATTGTTGGTGTACTATTTGTTTGTTTTTAATGGATGTGATCAGGATTTTTTCTATGATAATAAAAGTATCTGTGGAACGGGGAGCTCGCTATATATTTTCACACATTCTACTCTCAACCGTTGCTTTCGAGATTGAAAAGGATATAAAATCCTGCAGACATTCGCCATAATGCACATACTTAATGTCGTATCCTAATGATCTGTAACATCGTAATTTGATTTATGTGTCGTTTCTTTTTTCCCATCCAAATTTAATTTGAACATATGGTAAGAGCGAATATATTGAAACCTTTTCAAAGATACTAATGGACCTTTCTTTACAAATATAATAATAATATGGTAATTTCACGAACGGAAACTATCAGTTGCACCATTTCTAAACATACTGTTAGCTCTATTAATTGCTCAAAAACTACTACACTTACAACTAATCTTTAAACTCATAGGCATATGAGACACTACAAACATCTTATCAAAGTCTTATTCTGGACTGATGTCTCAGATGTGTCTGGTGTATTGACTAAGTGCTTTGCAACGGTAACAAGTGACAACAATGAAACTGTTGGATAATACGTCTGATAAACGTTATCTTTGTTGCTGCTTTCCCCAATGTCATATTTCTTATTAAGGGAATATTTTGTTGCGAAGCAGATTTTAAAATTATTTTTTCTTGGTTTATTGTGAATATTCTCTAAATTCTGTGATGTGAAGTGTGTGACTTGTGAAATAGTTAATCAAAGTCTACCGGGAGTTTTCTCCTTTTTTCAAGACGTATCACACGAAGACGTATCGTCCTTTAGATACGACCAAATGAAGAATATATATCCAATCCAATTTCCAATAATTCCAATAATTTGAAGGTCTAAATGGAGGGGTAGGTAAAATGTATCACAGTCGACAACGGCTAATTTGTTGGTCTGCTAGCCGAGTGAATTTATCGACTGGATGTGGATCGACTGGATGGAGTGATAAGCATAGGATTCATTTTATTCAATTTCTTTACTTTTTTAAGGCATACGTTTATTATCACATTAGCAGAAGTAGTACGCGTGCATACAAATCAAATAAGTATTAACTTTTAGATCCTTCTGAACAACATTATTTTTCTTAAATATATTTTGATCAAGATCCTATTTTACAAATATTTTCCACTCCTTAAATTACCGTCTTCCCTCACCACCACGGGCCAGTTGCTAGCCTTGCCATAGAGCTATAATACTGTTGTCCATCAACCATCATCATCAACTTTCCATTACTTTTCATTTTTGTGCACGATCTTCGAGTGATGTGTGTTTGTGAAGATCAAAACATCTTCCAGCACAAGGGCTCCAAAAAGATCTCCAAAAGATGCCGTTGTTGCACTTTGATCGTATGGTGAATGACTCTTGTTTTTGTTGCAGGTATTTTCGGTACATTGCGTCATGTTTGTGCTAGCTTTTTTTCTCGATTCGTTAGGATGAAGGTTTTTCGCCATTTTGGTCCTTCTTCCCGTCGACAAAGGAAGCCATCTATTCGGGTCGTTCGTTTAATGGTCATATTGCGACATTTCGTGACACTTTGTCGGCAGTAGCATCCACCCAATAATGGTGAAGCATGAGTCCAGTGCTATCGCTAGCGAAGAAGCTGATACAAATATGAAGTTCCCGTCGTGCCATCGTTTCCGTTTTCCCCAATTTTATGCAGCTGATGAGATTCATTAGTTGATCTATGTTGCTTTGATGTATAAAAATGAGATGACCAAAGCAGACTCAACCAGCTTTGACTTTACCTGGGTGCAAGGAACAAGCAGCTGAATACTATTCTCTTCTTCGCCACTAAGTTTCGGACATGTTCAAAGAGTCAGATGCATTCGCTCACACATGCTTCACAAGGCGCACACACACACACGCACACACAGGGTGCACAGTGAATCGCAAGCACACCGAACAGATCTAATAATGTATCAATTTTTGCAAGATGAGCATATGCTGGTCGGTACGTTTTTTCCTCCATCAACCAGAAGCCCAAGGGTATAATGCGTATCGGAAAGGAAAAGCTACGATATACTCACGTTCCACTGTGCCCAAGGAAGCCCAACGGACAGGAAGAAATTCTTTCCACCGGCATGCATGAATCGATGCATTCGCCATAAAGAAGTGGCACGAATGCTTCTACGAGGTGGAAAATATGAAAAGTGTCTGTTTCGAAGATTTTGTTCCATTTGATGTGCAGCGAACGTGAGTGCAATTTAATGATGCAAAAAAGGCTTCGATATATTAACATGTTGGCGGCAATTGAAATGCACTGTGCCATAAATAGATTTCCTTTCAAATGTGCCACTTTTGTGCCAATCTTTTGTTGTACTTTTCTCTCTGTGGTGTTTTAAAAACTCTCTACCTTCGTTTGATATCCATCTGTTAGCAGCCGCCTTTGAAATTGCTAGCTTTCATCAGAAGCACCTTTGAAATTATCTTTTTTACGCTGTTGCAGCATAGTTTTGTAACCGACGGAAGGGAATTTAAGAAAATGAAATAATCCTTGAAAAGTTTCGCCTGCGCTCTCTAGTTGATAAGAGCACTGCAATGTAATAAAAACTCCGCTCAAGATAGTTTTGTTGCGAAAAGCAAACAACTAAATAGGAGGGGGGAAAAACAACATAAACACAAAATCAATCTATTGGCCCAGTTTTGGGCGTCGTTTCGCTAAGGGCGATGCTAAGTAAAAAACAAGCACCAAAACTTTAAGGTTCGGGCTACATCATCATCCAGCTGCAGCAAATTGTAGCACAAAAGTTGTAAGTAGCCGCTGCAGAAGTGCCTACAATTAAAATGGAAATTAAGGAATGCGAAAATTATGAACTTTCTCCTGGCCGCATCAAACCGTCTTCGGGAGGACCGTTTTCGGTGCTGTTGTCAGAGAGCCAATGGGTATGGATTGGGTTTGTAACGATGGAGTTTCTTGCTAGAAGATTTATTTTGTTTTAATTTCTTCGTTGTTTTGTAAGAGTTTGCAGTGTAAGAGAGGTAAAGAGAGAGAGAGAGAGAATATATAGAATAGAAATGTAGCTAAATAGAAAAATATCAAAAGAGAATTAAAATATCAATCTGGAGAAAATACCAACACAAACACTCAACATCGCTCATCTGTTTTGTAGATTTTATTCAAGTTGCACATTAGTACTGTGATACTTATTTACTCATAGATATGACGTCAAAAATCAAGGCTTCAGTTGTCCGGTGTAATTATTTAGTGATTTGTCTTCACATGACTAATAATACATAACTTGGCAATTGTACGCTGCACAATACTGAGGTCGTCGGAAAATTTAAATGATATTATCACTGCAGCGGACTTGCTTTGTTCTCAGGTTTGTTTCTAAGATGATCACGAACCTGAAGTATTTTGATGCTTTTTGGTTAATTCTTACCACACAGAAGGCATCTTTCTAACCAAGATCTTTTTTTATGGTAGAAATGGGAATCTTCTTAGACTTTGCATGAATGCCTCCATAGGCCAGCTCCTGCACAAGTAAAATATTGGTTAAACTTGGCCAGAATAGTTAGACCGGTGACAAACAACGACACATGCCCGAAGAAAGACTTTGAACATAGGACACAGGCTTGTCTGTCTTCTTTTCAACCTCACGCTAAAGAGATCAGTCTAATGGGAACTTTGACACCTTAACGGGAATCGAAGATCTCGGTAGCTATGATTAAGAAGATCTAGATCTCGTCAAACAATCATAAATTATGAATCAATCATGATTAAGTCTCTAATTTAGTAAAAGTTGAACAACATACAGTGAATTTCACCTATGTAGCATCACGTCGCTAGATCGAATGCACGTGATTATCGTACAGTTTTATATTCTCAAACTTTTTACTCGATCATATTATATAGTCTGTTTCTGGGTTACGCTATTTTCTGGTTACAATGATTTTAAAAATTAACAGTTCTTGAATTTTTTAATATGGAATTACATTTTTGATACAGAAGTTTTAAAATATTTCCAAAACTGCAAAGGTAACAAATATTTTTGCTAGAATTCAGGTGTAAATCACATTTCCACACACTCTGATCTTCTGATATAGGGTATGCTGTACTTTACACCGCTTTTACATGGAACATATCCGATAAACACGATGTCCTGCAATTCAAACAGATCGTCGAGCACAGTTGGTTGAAAATATTTGTGAAAGTTGTAATAAATTAATTGATAACACCAACAAACTTTGCCTCCTCCTTTGTGGATTTATCATGAGAAGAAGCGAGGGAACTCGTACGACTATTTATAAATTAGTCAATATTTTACTATATCACAATCGTGTAACGGTGTAAATTTGAAAATTAAACGAATTGCTGGATTCTCTTACATCCAAGTACCACAGTACATATCTGCTGACATTCAGCAGTACCGAATGTCAGTGAAATGAACGTGTAACTTTCCACAGTGCAGTGTTTGTTGTTATTTTCATTACACGCGCTTAGCACATCTGTCAATCGGTTGCAACTTTCGTTCCGTTGGCAAATTTCACCTTGGTCCGTTTCGGTTCAGCTTTTCATAGGAATAGTAACAGAAACTTTTGTCGTACCAGCTGAAATGAAGTGTCACTATGAAGTGCTCGGAATTACGCGCACGGCAGAGGCAGACGAGATCAAGAAATCTTATCGGAAGCTTGCGCTTCGCTGGCATCCTGACAAGAACCTCGACAACGCAGAGGAGGCAAACCAACAATTTCTTCTTGTGCAGGCGGCGTACGATGTGCTTTCTGATCCACAAGAAAGAGCTTGGTAGGACGGATGTGGAAAATATGCCTAAGCTTATTGTAAGAAACAGCTTAAAAATGTTTCTTCTAGGTACGACAACCATCGTGAGCAGATTCTACGAGGCGGTCACACAGACTATGAAGATAGTTCCTTGGATGTGTTCCAGTACTTCACCACGTCTTGCTACAAGGGCTACGGAGACGAGCCGGGAGGGTTCTATGCGGTGTATGCCGACATATTCGACAAGCTAGCCACCGAAGAGGTGGAATTCCTCGACACTGAGGAAGAGTTCGAAACGATACCAAAGTTTGGTAACTCGCAATCCGATTATGAAACGATCGTCCGTACATTCTACGGTTACTGGGAAGGATTTTGCACCAAGAAAAGCTACGCTTGGCTAAATCCTCACAACGTGGCCGAGATTCGCGATCGCAGAATCCTGAAAGCAATCGAGAAAGATAATAAAAAGGTACAGCAAAAGGCGCGCAAAGAGCGGAATGAGGAAATTCGCAGTCTGGTGATGTTTGTGAAGAAGCGTGACAAGCGTGTGCATGCCTACAAGAAGCTGCTAGAGGAAAGGGCAACACAGAATCGTTTGAAATCGGAACAAAACAGGCTAGAGCAGATACGTCGCAATCAGCAGGAAATCGAAGAACAGCAGCGCAACTCAACTAGCTTTTTCACTGATGCGTACGAGGAACAGTTGAGGTATGAGAATCAATTGTGCGAAGTGGTTTGAAATGTGTGAAACAGTTTACCCATTTTATTTTGCAGAAAATTGGAAGCTTCTTATGCCGAAGCGTCAGAGGAAGAGTCGGACGAGGAGGGCGAGGAAACGAACGGCTTGGAAGATGCGATGGCCGGACTGAACGTGAGCCAGAACGAAAACGGTGAAGAAAGCTTCTACGTGGACGACTTGTACTGTGTTGCCTGCGACAAGATGTTTAGCAATCGTAGCTCGTACGAAAATCACGAATCTTCGAAAAAACACAAGCAGAACGTAGAGCTGTTGCGAAAGGAGATGCGTAAAGAGATGGAGGATCAAGAAGATAAAGAAGCAGTTTCAAAGGAACTGGAAGACGGCAACTTGTCGAATGAGGAGCTAGAACAAGAGCATGAAACCCGCTGCGAGGAGCAACAAGAATCCGATGAGAAAGCGTCGGAACAACTTCCAACAAAAACGAAGCAAAAGAAAAACAAGGGCAAAAAGAAAGCACTCAGTACTACAATACCTGTGATAAAATCGTCTGACGACGAAGAAAACGAAACTACTACAGATGGCGTTGATATGATCGGTTTGCGATTAGCGGGTCGATCTTCAAACGCTGTCGCCAGTGATGATGATGACGATTGGACCGGCGGTGGTAAAAAATCAAACCGAAAAGGAAAAGCGAAGGGCAAGGGTTCTGAATCGAATCAAAAAAACAAACAATCTAAAAATGCGAAAAATGAAGTGCCGCAGGTGGAACAAGTTGCTGAACCTTCCGCGACGAAAGCTACCCAAGAGTCGAAACAGCCCATCTCCGACGATGAGAACGCTGGTCAGCCAACGGACAACGCATGTGTAACGTGCAAGGAAAAGTTTAGCTCAAAAAATAAGCTATTTGAACATCTCAAAAAAACCGGCCACAGTGTCTACATTGACAAGCTGAAGGCCGCCAAAACGAATGCAAAGAATGCCGAGGGATCGAAGGGTAAGCGAAAAGGAAAGTAAAGCGAAACAGTAATCGTGTGTATTATGAAACTGAACCAATAGAACCAGATCGTTTATAAAAGTGTTACAAAAGTGTTGTATATTTGTTTCGAGAGAAAATATGGCCTATAAAAAGTACATCGAATGCATACAATACTTGGCACTTCGAGGATGGTATTAGTCATGCGAATGTTCGAATGACTTGATGCTTATTATATACGTAAGAAAAAAAAAATCGCGGCGTACATTGGAAGGCACCGTGTGTGAGTGAGAAATATTCAAAAGTAATTTTAAAAAATCATAGAGAGCGCACAATATAATGTGTCATGTTTTGCTCCTAATGCTATACTGCGGGCATGCCTTACGCTGATTGCGCATTTGTAACATTTTCACTGGAGATTACGACCGTACTGACTTTGGTTTAATTTTGTCTGTATCCGAAATAAACGCTTAATATAGTTTATGCTACCGTCTGCACAACGTTTTGTTTCCTTTTGTAGCGCTTGGTATAAAAAAAAATAATTCGGTAACACAGTAAGGAAAATGCCCGCTTTCTTTGATGGTTTCCTAGTCCTCTACCTTAACCGATACGTTGCAGCTGCCATGGTGATGGCAAAAATATAGCTGCACTAAACACATGTATATAAAAAGAGATTCGCCCAGTTTAAGGATAAGCATGCCATGGTTTGGTTCACATAACGCACACCAGAACATCTCCATCAATGACGCGACGCTGCGCTTTGGCACTGTAGTAGGAAGCTTCTGCCTTCAGGCTCAGCACGGTACAGAAGAATGTGAGCATCACACCAACGGCAGCAACGTAGATCGACTCTCCCAGCGTACAATCTGCCGGTGAAAAAGGTTCAGCATCCGGTCCGCAAAGTTTCTTCACTCGTGGTACATCCCAGGCGAGCGGATAGACGAGATAGCCACACAATACCAGCATGGCAGAGATTGCTTGGAAAATGCACAGAAATTTGTGCATGCTGAAGCCAAAGAACGAATGCACACGACAGCAGATGACCAACATGCTGATCAGCGTAAGGCTTAGCAGAATTGTGCCCACACACATCAAGAACATGGTGAATTTCCATGCCACCGGAAAAACGCTCGAATCCGTCAGCAGCCCGTTCAGATCGAAGTTGCCACAGTTGTACTCTGAATTGCCCATGCGTTTGCATCTGGAAAAGGTAGTTTTGAAATTGTAATTTATACTCAGCGACGCGGGCTTTTTGTTGGTAACAGTAAAAATGCAACTTTACCGATTGTAAATTCCCACCGATGGATGACGAATGACGGTAAAGTTACCTTCCTCGTTCGAGATTTGTATCACTTCCGGACCGATGAGCCATTTCGGCTGGACGATTGCACAAAACAGTGTCATGCATGCAACCAATGTAACCACAAACCAGGCAAGGCTACGGCTTGTAATAAGCAATCGACAGGCACACATTGCTTTTATTGTAATTCGAACACAAAACTGGATTTATTAAAAACAGGAATGGAGCAGTGTGTAAAGCCGCAAGCAAGTGTACAAAATGTTTGTCGGCAAAAGGGCATCAAACAGCAGCGGCGCTGTCAATCTGAAAAGCAGTTTGGGATGGATCACTGTTCGGAAAGCTTGTGTGACATTTTAAAATGGAAATTTGATTGTTATTTTAGTTTTTGTTAATAAATTTGATTTAAACATAATTTTTGTTCCTGTTGGAAAGCTAAAGAAATCAATAGAAGGCAAGAACAGTGATTTTTTTTTCAGAAAATAGTAAACACATGGCAATTGTAAATACTTTTAAATAATATCTCGATGATTTTCAGCGCCCATTTTATGTAACGGGAATGGAATGTAGACGAGTATGTTACTTTTGTATGTTATTCGTATATTTATCGCACATAATAACCACAAACACACAAATCCAACAATAAAGATGTTTTACTGGTTGAATGTGATCTAAAACTGATCGCACTAGCGCGATTTTGATCAACAATGGACAGTAGTGCAACTAGTATTATTTTCTATAACATTATAACTGGCTGCGTACGTCATTGATGTCCAACTGCTACAATCTTGATTTTTTTTATATTTATAGTAAACTATTCGAAATATAGCATGATTATGGCTTAACTAAATTATTGTAGCCTAGACATAGATGATTGTTTCCAATAGTTGCCGCTTGTATACAATTTGGCAGTACTGTACGGTTTTCAAATTAGAATTGATTTGGAATTTGAAACGAGAAAAACTCTCAATTCTTCAGCAATCAATTTATGAATAAGCTGTGTTTCAATATAATAAAGCGATGTGTGCTTTTGGTGAAAAAGAGGTCAATTTTCGAAGGCCTAAATCCGTCGGATTTGTATTTAAAAATTTCCTACGCAATTCAGCAAATGCCACTGACAGCAAAGCAGCTCGCTGTCAAAAACGGCTGACATCCAAGGATGACAGCAACAAATAATACGTGGAAGTGAAAATAACTCACCTTATCGTAGTTTTGTGTTTTGTTTAACTCCCAAAAATTCCATGAAAACATTCCTGTCGGCTGGCAGATAGAGTATAGAAGCGAGGTGCCAACATGTCCGCAGCCCGGAAACCTACCGACGGTCTGCTGGCGCGCGTCAATTTCCCACTGTACGCCATCGAAATGCTCACCAGTCGACACGTTCTGGTAGCTGGCGGTGGCGGTGCCTCGAAAACGGGTGTTGCGAATGGATTTGTAAGTATTAAGATGGGGCGTAATCAATAGCACTTAACAAACGATTTGGTTTGCGTTGTAGGAAATCTACGAGATATACCACGATGGGGAAAAGTACGTCGCGGACGAGGTGATACGGCACGAAACGGGCCCAACGGTTGTGATGAACTGTGCGGTGAAGAACGACGAAAAGCGAACACTGCTGATGGCAGGCCAGGAGAGCCACTGCCAAATGTATCTCGTAAACACCATCATTGATTCGGGAGATTACGGCGCCACCTCTCCAATCACAAACAAAACCGACCCGGAAGGTTTACGCAAGCGGCGAAGCATTTCCCAGCAACGTTCCAGCCTAGGTGCAAGTGCGCCACCGTCACAGTTGTCTGGTGGTGATGCGAAAAAAACGGACGACGGTAAAGCGACACCCGCGCCCCGGAAACAGATACGGTTCGAGATCAAAACGGCCGACTCAGTGCAGACAGACTTCACCGAGGCAGAACCGCTGCAGCGAGTCGTTCGCATCAGCCCCAATGGTCGCCTGATGGCAACGGGCGGCATGGATGGACATCTGCGGGTATGGAACTTTCCAAAAATGACCATCGCATCGGATATTGCGGCACACACCAAGGAGATAGACGATCTGGACTTTAGCCCGGACAGCAAGCATGTGGTGTCGATCGCAAAGGACGGACTCGGCGTAATCTGGTCAATCAACCCGGATAAGGAATCGAAGAAACTCGTCTGGAATCCGCCCGCCAATTGTCGCTATCTGTTGAAACGCTGCCGATATGGTTTAGTGGAAGGGCTGAAGGATAAGTTCCGGCTTTTTACGCTTGCCAATCCGTTTGCCAAATCGGGCAAAGCGAAGGGACTGCTGCAGCAGTGGGATCCGGAAGCGGGACGTATGACCGGTGTTGTCGAGATCGACGAATCGTTGGCTGCGCTAGCGGTACGGGACGACGGACGATTCGTGGCCATTGGTACGATGTTCAGTGGTTCCGTGTCTGTGTATATTGCCTTCAGCTTGCAGCGTGTGCTACACGTTCCAAATGCGCACGCAATGTTTGTCACGGGCCTGGAGTTTCTGCCGGTAACCAACTTCGATGGACCGGCCATTACTGGCGATACGGAGGCGGCAGTGCTATCCATTTCCGTCGACAATCGCATCTGTGTTCACAGCTTACCGTATAGGCGTAAGTAGAAATACCTACAACCCCTACAGGTGCCGTACGTCTCGTAGCCTAATCTTGCATCGACATGTCTTTTTTATCATTTCAGATTCACTGCCTGCCTGGGTGGCTATTATCGCGATCATCTGTATATTGTTTTTAACATTCTGCTTCTGCTCATACGTTGGGCTGTAAACTCGAAACTGCCTTCATAATGGCCTTGGTGCACCACCGGAGCATATTGAGTGAAATTGGTACCGATATGTGCAGTCCGAAGAAGAATTCGACATTATTTAGCATTTTTTCTACACCCTAGGTGAAATCCAATAGCAGCATTCTGGGGATGGGCAGGGAGTTAGGAATCTTTCAATGGCAATGCACCCACCACCGTGTAACAACGGCTGCGTATTATAATCGTAATCTGCGTATTGTTTCTTTTTTGTTTTGTTGTGTACGCGAAAATTGCGGAAACTTCTAATTTATTTGACTACCAGCATTGTACAGCAAGAGATAGGAAATGAATAAATATACTGTTAATTGTGTGGCTATAGGAACAAAACCGACCGATATGTTAAGCGTATTTGAATTGAATAAGTTTTTGCTTTGTTCACTAATGTTCCTACTATGCACATATGAGAGATGCACGTATGAGATAGAAATAACAGCATTTGTGCATTAAAAATTTGTAATATTTTCAGAGCCAAAGTACCTACTTGCTGGAGGCTGTAACCGTGATAGAGCCTGATTCGGGATCATCGTAGCAGTTGACGACGACAGTCTCGAGATGGTAGAGGAGTTCTGCTACCTTGGTACAATCGTAACTTTGGACAACAACATGAGCAGCGAAATCCGAAGGCGCATTGTTCAGGGAAATCGTGCCTACTACGGGCTCCGCTAACTCCTGCGATCCAGAATACTCCAGCAACACCAGAAAAGCACGATATATCGCACACTGATACGTCCGGTACTCCTCTACGGGTACGAGTCCTCGACTATGTTAACGGAGGACGCCAATGCACTCGTTATTTTCGAACGGAGGGTGCTAAGGACTATTTTTCGCAATTTGTGCGAGCATGGCGTGTGGAGAAAGAGAATTAACTACGAGCTAGCTGAGCTGTGTTGCGGTGCAGATATCCTGACGGTTATCAAAGCCAGAAGGATGCTGAGGCTAGGGCATGTGATGAGGATGCCAGACTCATGCCCTACCAGGAAAGTGCTCGTTAGCGACCCGTTCGTCACGAGACTTAGAGGAGCACAACCAGATTTTAATATGTATTACATTACATGTTTCTTAGTTAAATTTTAAATTTTTCAGGACGCATTTTCTTCCAAAAGTTTTTTTTAACATTTTAGTGGAAATGGTATATGTACGTCGAAATGTTGTATCCTTAAAGCAATATGCCTTTTTTGTCACGATTGCGTTTTGCTCACTATAATTATTACGTGGAAGAATAGCATTCATTATAGAATAGCACGGCTTTCATGGATTATAAAAATTTTCAATTTTGAAAAATGGTTGAAATTTATAATGGGTGCTTTTTGCCCCAAAATCCCTTTTTCAGCAAAACAAAAAAAATAACGGTAGATCGACGCTGCTGAAATCGATCAGCTGTGAAAATCGTATCCCTCAGCGATACCACTATAAACGCATCTCGCATAAAGTGTGATCGCGTCTGTTTCGCTCTCGCTTTCTCCCGTCGCAGCAACCGCAAGCGCGCAGCAGTTATATGCAGACAATTCCCGGATATCTTCATTCAAATTGAAATCGCACCCCGAGCGCGTGTGTTCCCTATTGTTCTCGTGTCCTGTGGACATAGTTCGAAGTTTTAGCGTCAGAAAACGAAGTGTTTATTGTTTGTTTGTGAAAAAATAGCAGTCGTTTTTGGTTACTTTTACATCGAGAATATTGACCACAGTTTGAAAAGGTAAGATACTCCTTTTATTCGCAACCAAATACCGGCCCATGCAATTTGTGCGTTTAATGGAGTACACACACCGTGTGTGTTCTTTTTCCCTTCGATTATGGCGCATTTTGTGTGTGTGTGAGAGAAAACAAAAATGACGTCGTAGCTGTAGGTTCGTTGCTACAGGATTTTGCTTGTTCTGGATGTTCCCCGCGCGGAGTATCGAATTCGGTTCCGCTTACTCTGCCCGTTTCAATGGGTGCTTTGTTTCGGTCGCTCACAGCAGCCAGATGCGTATCGTGCGCGTTTTTATTACGTCCACGAGGGGACCGTTGGTTACCGCACAAAGAAGTGCATTTATTTCGAGAGAAATTTAGCCAGCTGTGTTCTGAATGTTGTTTGCATGTTCACAAAATGTTTGTTTAGCTACAGTTTCATCTAAATAGCGATCATAATCACGGCGATTTGGGAAAGGATTTTCTTTCTTAGGTTAGTATGGGAAATTTATTGAACTATGCCAATTTCCTATTGAACTGCAACATACACATTTTTAGTAATTGATATTGGTGTTCTTTGTGAAATAATTTATCGACAACGAACACGTTGATTCTTTCCGTAGCAACACGGGAAAGTGAGTGATTAAATTTCCCTCTCGATAAGGTTGATCACTCCATTTGTCCCGATGAAGTGCAATCAATTAGAGTTTCCTGTAATACCTAAACCAGTACTACTGCTGCTACTATCACTATCGATCGCTCAAGCAAAGAAGCTACCACGTATCTTCGTTTAATTGCCCAGCTAAACAACTTGCACTTTCTTTTACACTCAGTCTGGAAATTCTGGTTTTGCACATTAAAGGAAATTGACTAGCAAAAAAAAGCCATGGAGCGTCGCCCATGTTTGATCGGCTCGCTCTGTATTTGTAATGAACAGCATTCAAGTAGAGTGAAAAAGATGCGTTTCCTTTATATGCGTCTATCATTGGTCTGGGTTGGATTGGATATGCATCGTCAATGAGTCACGCAATGGCGCAATGGCATTGAAAAGTGTCTCTTGAGCATCAGTGAAAAGGGCCAAGCACCCCAGCTTGGTGAACTAGTTAGTTCGATAGAAAAAAAAACAGTATTAGGTTCCGATCAGGTACTCCTATGTTACTACTATTCCTCGATCGCATCGCTCAAGTTACTGTGATTACCTTCATTGCCTAGTGCGTAGTACTTCATCTCTACCAAGACGGGTAAAAGATCGACATCGGATCTTGTTGTCTTCCTTCCTTTATTGGTCTTCCGGGGAATAGGACCGGTTCATGTTCGAAGCCCACGCATACTGCCTTGTAGCCTTTCTTCTGCTAGCGATCGCACACCATACGCCTAGCGGCGATTGTTTGTTGTATACGAGTTGTGCTCCGGTTCGAGGGGCAATTCATCTTCGAATGTGAAAAAGAAACGTTCGCCCTCGGGATGGCTCGCATCCAATCAGCCGCTGCAACGAACGTCCCATAAAGCGTTCCATATTTGGGCTTAATACTTTCCTCTTCCGCCTGTATATTTCTTTCTGCTATGGTTGGTTGAAGGCTGCCAAAGTGCATGACCTGTGGAAGCAGAAGCGCATTTTCTTGATCATCAATATCTTAATCACAATAGAAAAGCTTACGCATAGACGAATTTATTTGTAGTATATGCAATAGATGTCATATGGCAATATCAATGCTATATAAAAGATTTGATCATTTTGCTATAACTGTCTGCTATGCATTTTACTCGTCACATCTCACTTCATAGTCACTATCTTCCTTTATTTTAGGTTGAAAAGCAGTGTAGTTAACAGACCGTTCGAGAATCGTACATATAGCGGCAAGGATATAGAAGCTCGGACGGCAGACGGCGATCATACTAGTAAAGCGGTTAAATATTGTGCACCCTATAGTCTAGCATCATTTCATTCTCCACCTACATACATCTCCATTATGTCGGCAGAAAAAACAGTCCAATCCAGCGCTGAAGGTAAGTACGCCAACCAATGCACTTCGCGGTTGCTACCGCTACCTTTGCCGTAGTCGTATTATTGATTTTAGCACGCGGGAAGCAATATTTATTCGCATTAATTATCGCAAAACCATCGCTTTGTGCAAAGTCGTTGTTGGTAAATCCATGAATTAGCTATACCTTTGGCGGAAGATACAGGAAAGGAGTTGTGCATTAAAACAAAGAGGCAGTGTTCCGTTCCTGCTTCACTTCTTCCGCATCGCTTAAGATATAAAGAAACATAATATTGTCCGTCTTAGCTTTGAAGGTTTAACAGATGTAACGACAACAAAGAGACGTCTGCGGCATAGGTCTGCGTTGTAAAAACGATCAAGATTGTTAACGTTTTGGGATACTGATTGGCCCCGTACTTGTGGTGAATGTTGGTAGCGGTTTCAATTGCGATGCCAAATAGTGGATTATGTTTTTGTTAATTTCCGTCCGAAAGTTGAAATTTTCCATTTCTTCCTTTTCCGGGGACGATATTAGAAAGTAGATTGTGTAGGAGTGTTGCAGGTAATCCAGCAAACTCCAGCAAAGCAAATTTTGACTTACGGTTCAACGTTGTGTTTGGTTTCGTTGCCGAACGTTACGTTTGGGGTATAGGTTTTTAAACGTTTAATGCAGCACATTCGTTTAGTTGAAGGATGTTGATCATTCCTTATTAAAGAGTAGGTCAGATATTTTCAATTTTGTGACAAGTGTAGCGTAGGACGGGATCGACGGGCTGTCGATAAAGAGATGGTTTTCTTTTTCGTTGCTGGACTACCCCTGTTTACGTCAAAGCGCAAGACAAAAATTATTTTTTAACAAAAAAATAATTACTCTAATCAGTACGGTTGCAAACAGATATTTTTCGTACATATTAACAGATAAATGGGTTTTCTATGCATGAGTAAGTATCGAATTTCATATAGCATACTCTAATTATGCAGTTTGCCGTGCAGTATTCGTACTGTTGTAAAAGAAATATTTAAACCAGAAAACTAAATAAATAAACGTCGTAGATCCAAGTCACGTATAAGTAAAAAAAGACTTTTTTGTAGTACGCAATATTATTCGATGTGTTATTAAACAATGCAGAGGTTTTCATCCTCTGCCAGCGGTTTTCAGTGAATTGTAGATATTTCATTTTGTTTACTAATATGCAACAGTACCTAAACTTGTTTTCCTTCAAATCTGGATGATTTTAACCTCATTTGGAGGAACTCATGTCATGCATTTGAAACTCATGTCACACATAATCAGTAGCGCAGTTATAAAAGAAAAGAAACTGGCTTGTTACAAATAATAAAAAGGTACGATCATGACGCAAAATGGGATCATCGGCATCGCCGTGTGGGACGGAGATCTTTGTTGTAGACATGTCTAAACAAAAACAAAAACAAAAACAGTAATAGACAATTGTCCATGATGGTCGTGGGAGCGTCCGCTCGAAGTGGATTTTGTATTGGGGTTGGTTTAAGTAGTATCTAAATTATTCCATTCGCAAGGCCTTCTACATTTCTCCGCCTGCTTACATATGGGAGGACTAAGAGAGAGAGAGAGTAATACCCAAAAATTGGCGGCTCGGTGGTTAATGTGATAAACGGCGCCGGTTCCACATGACAGGACCGAGTATCAAATCCCATCCGGACCGTCCTGCAATATCCGACTGCACTGACTATCCGACTGCGTGGTAAACATAAGTCTAGTAACCCAGAAACAGCTGGCATGACCTTACAGGTCGTTAAGCCAAGAAGAAGTCTCCCAATTCATCCATTGAGCTAATGTACGTTTGAAGTGCTTAAATTCACTATACACGACACTTTTGTTAAATTCATTTCAAATATTTTATACAATTTTATTTTATTAAAATAATATAAATTTTTGAAATCGGATTAAACAAAAATAAACAGGTAGTCCTAAGGAAGGCTATTAGAAAGCTACTACACACTGCACAATACTACAATACACAAAATCGTCAAAAGTCAATAAATATCTCTCATCAGGTCACCTTAAATGATACAATTATACATATGTACATATTTCTGGATGCTTAGTCGTGCCCCAATGGAAAATAACCAAGTTATTTTTGAACAATGATTAATTTAATGTTTATCAATACGACCAAGCCGTTCTATCTGAATAACAAAAAAAATAATATTTTAAACAACGTTTACAGAAATGTGTTTGGAATCATTTTTCATGCTATACACAGTATATAAAGAACTTTTTTTTTAATTTGCATCTCAAGTATGATGTCAATGTCGCGCAGGTATGCTTTCAGATACACATAAAAAACACTATCATAAAAATAATAATTGAAATCAAAATGTGTCGTGCGCATAGTCCTAATCATCGCAAATGTGCACTCGAAATTAGAACGGATGAATAGGGACTCTATTCTATCTTTTTACCTATTTTATATGAAAGGATATGGAAGGAAATGTTTAACAATCCTTGAATCCTCTATTTGTTATATTATCTATATTATATTTGCTCAAGGACATGACACTTGATGCAGTAAAAACATTGTATAAAACGTCCTTTAATACGTCCTCACTGTATGAATTGTATATAAAAAATCTGTTTACTCCGTGTTAAAAATTAAAGAATGTAATATTACTAATCAAAATTTGTATTTCATCAACATCTTCAAAAAACTAAAAGATATTTATTTTCTTTTGTTACTTTTTGAATACTTTTGTTACTTTTGGAGATTTACAAAAAAGTACATTTATTAATATTTCATTCGTTCACTACGTCGTGTGTGTAAAATTGATGTTACTAGACGATAGTGCGTGAATTCCCAAAGGAGTTCGTTGCTGTAACATAAATGCACTTTCCTCAGTGCATCGCTGGACGTTGTCCTTTGTATGAAATAGAGGATGAGGAAAAATATACGACAACGTATTGTAGTCAACGCAATAGTGTGGGGGAAATGGTAATACAGAATGGGTGGAGAAGCAGTGTTCTAATAATATAGTGTGATGTCCGTCCGACTTGGCGTCGTCCCATTCCAGGAGAAGTTGTAAGTGGCCGACTGGCACCATTTTTTTTTTGTTTTTTCCATTGGTTTAAATGATTATATTTAATAAGCTAAAATATTTAATAGTAATTCACACACATAACTCACAATAAAAATTATGAAGAAAATTTAAAAAAAATGGGATGTATTTTGTTAAACCTCTCTTTGTGTTAGGCAAAAGACAAGGAAGGCAAATGTTTATACCTTTTATTAGTACTAATAAAGACTTTTCATTGCTTTTTACATGTTGATCGGTATGCCTTGCAGGAAAAATTATTCCATCTTATCAAAAAACTCTTATCAAAATATTCGCATCTCAGGAAAATGTCATTCCTTCCGGCGGATAAAATAATAGGACTCTTCATGACAATCGCCCATGCAGCTATTGCAACTTTGCGTATTCGGTCGGTTGGGGCAAGATTAAAAAATGAAATAAAACCGGCAACCGCTGTCGAGGCTTTTCAGATTGTTTACGAGCATTTACCCTTAACATATAGGGGTCGCGTGCGTAAGTTTTTGTATGTGTGGGTGATGGGGACGGTAGCATATCCTGCAAACACCGATGAATAAAAGCTCGTCCTGCGCAGAAAAACAATTGCTAGGACTGTTGTGTACGGACATAGTCTGCTATGGGATGTATGGATGTGGTGGTAAACGATTCACGCTGGACGTAGGATATCGATCGATTTTCCTTCGCACAGATGTCCTTCGTTTGTCGTACAAAAGAAAATTCCTCGCCTAACATAAAGGTAAATCGTGGTGCACTTGTGTGGAAGCATGCTGTCCGCTAGACAGTGACAGCAACATTCGAGACAGCCGGTTTGGCTTGATTTTCCTACCGCCAAGGGGAAGGAGTATTGAGGAGGAGAGAAAATGCTGTCAGTTTTCCGATGCGGATCATTCGCACTACTTTAAGATTCCATCGCCGTATCCTGGTCGCATAACACAGTCCTGCTTTAGACGTCGACCCGTTTGGTGGTTGTATTTAAAATACAATAGTGTTTTCTCTACACAGTGTGGTATTTTTCCCGTACGGTACGGCCAGTGGTGGTGTGCGTGTGGGAATAAGAAAATTAAAAGCTGGGAAATTTTACAACAAATGTACTAGAGAAATCGGGAGAGGAAGTGTATGAGGAAAGGTTAAATTGTAATTGCTCATCAGTTGTACTGCCACGGCATCTGTTAGCCTATTGGATTGGAGTATCGTAAATGTGTACAAATGTTGTTCAAAATATAAAAAAAACCACACCTATGTTAATGCAAGTGATGCTTGGTATTTGAACTCCACAAAACTATTTGTAATGTTTGACTAATTTTGTTTGTTCGTTTAATTGTTCATAGTCGCATACCGTTTAAGCTTTATAAAAAAAGGAATACATGAGTTTAATCAGTTACATCTACAGCCTTCTTTGCATCGCGTCGATTTTTTTCGCGTTTAGCAGTGGTATGACAGTTACAGCAAACAATCTTCTTTAAGAAATGCCCCGCCCTGGACTGCTGAGTCTCATAGATTTGATGGGGTGTTTGTGGATGTGGTGGAGAAGAGTGTTTGCTAGTGCATGCGTATACTGTCCACAGCACTGACAGCTTTGCAAGCTGGCAGTTGATCGGCTCAAAACGAATCTTGATTATCCTTTCGCTTTTCTTTCGGTTTTCTGAACTGTGCTATTCTTAGTATAAGTGTATGTGTTATAAATGAGTCGGATACCGGTATTGGAGGAAAAGCTCATTTTACAACCGGAACACAGACATACAGGTGCCGGTGACTGCAAATCCATAGAGACATATTGAGGGCAGGAATCACCAGCGCTGAGAAACTTCCAATTGACGTTTGATTATCGGTTCAGTTCTCGTCGGTGTTTCTTGGGCTGGGATACGGATTACGGATAGACAGCATAGAAGCTACTGCATAGGCGCAGTGGAACTTATTAAGCAAACTGGTTGTTGCAATCTATGTGAATTAGTCAGCTTTGCATCGTTTGAATAATTTTTTAAAGTGTTGTTAAAATTGAACTTGAATCTCCATACTTCAGTCGGTGTTGACGAGAATACATCTGTGTCGATATTATTGTATCCATTGAAAGATAACTTGAAGTGAAACATTAAACATAATAAATGATTGAACTCTGGGTATTTCTCTGAGATCAAATCCATCAAATCCATCCATTATTAACAGTGTAATAATTTCTTAGTTCCAACATAGTGTGATTGACAGAATACTGGTTAAATACCAAAAAAAATAGTACATCAAAAATATAAACCGAGTAAGCTCCAGTGTTGTACGTGTTCGATTCGTGTTCTACACTCCTAAGCTAAATTTTATAGTCTACAAAATGTTGATTGGATTAGTGCGAGATTCCGTGATGCAGTGCTTCTGCCATACGTGTCGAGCTCCTGTGTTGCCGGCAGGTGAGAGATGTCTTATCGAATCAATTGGAGCAAAATAGCAAGATGTGAAATGGACTAAGCGATTGAAGCGACTGATGATGTATGATCAAAATAAGCTCAGTATCACGCCTACCACATTTCACGTCTGTGCATATCCTTTTCCGATGTTACATACTTGTGAAGAGTTGTTTGTCGTAGTTGCACAGAAAAAGACCTTATTATTTTAATTTGACAATAAAACACCTTTTGACAAACGACGAATGACCTTAACGTTGATATAACGATATACTTCCGTCCGATAACTGGATTAGATAAAGGTTCTGAAAAAGCTCTATTATCTAGTTTTTGTACAAAATTAGCTTAGTTTAGTTTGGTTTATTCGAAAAAAAAACATAAACGGCTACCAAGGACAAAAACGTCCTAAAACTTTGTTGCCCAAGTGGTCACTGGTGACCATGAATAAGTAATATAATTCCTTGTCTGCGAAGCAGCGTTTTGTTGCAAAAGCCACGCATTTGTTCGCAATTTCCACTGTATTTTAAGGGTTTGTTTGAAGAGAGAGGAGGTGGTTTAGTGGATAAAAGAAACAGGAGAACTTTGTTTTGTAAAGCACACGTAGTTTCGATTTTCACGACGTTGAAACACGAAGGAAGGTAATGAAGGTAACGTCGGCCGTAGGATTATATAACTTTATGTGCACAAAATAAATAAGAAACGCTAGTCGGTTTCGGTTGATTCAGGGGGCTTTTGCCTTTTTAGGCCCTTGGAAGATTCTAGTGGACGAGCCTGTGGATGACTCATCCAAGAGCACAGACGACGGTCGGTCGGGTTGATTCGTAGCCGTTTTATCGTCTTCGACTGCGTCGTCTCCACAGTTTCTTTTTTTTACTGCCATCAGCTTCGATTTTTCCAGCTTGGTGCCGATGCCGGCATTCGTTTTTTGTAACGTCTCGTGGAAATGAAAAATTCGCTGAACATAAGTTTTACGGCCATTTTATACTGGTGTTGGTGGTATTTTTGGAAGGTTCTAAATATCAGTTGATGTTTTTTTTACCAAAAAGTAACAAGGAATCAAATTGTATCTTCCGTATGTTTAATGATTTGTTCACTTTTTATGATACTTAAAAATCAAGCTAGATACTAGTTATATGTATGTAAATTTGTTTATTTTTGATTTTTTATCTTTATATTCTTGTTTTATTATTGATAAAGACATATAAATGTATCAATACGGGCAAGCTGTTCTACTTGAATGAAAAAAAGACATAAATGCATAATGTTTTCAAACAAATAAATAGTCATAATGAGTAAGATTAGTTGCTCACACGTAGCGTAAAACATTGTGATTTATGTACGTCATTCAGTCGAAAGTCACCTTCAATTTTGATTCTTTCTTTGGTGGGATCAGTGAATTCCGGGAAGGTACTCAGTGATGCCAGCCACGTACATCAGCTGATAGGCAAAGAAGGTACTCTTGCGCTAATGCTGCTGGCTTTTTTCCTTTTAGATTCTCACTGCTCCGTTAACGATGTTGCAGATATTTTCTCATAAAACATGCTGTTTTTCTCAATGTTGATTTAATAGCTTTTGCAATATTACATTGCCTATTTAGACGGTTGTTGTTGCAATTTTTGGTTGACTTGGTAATGTTTTTGGTGTGACAAGAATGTTGCGCAATAATTTTAGCATTGAAATGTGTTATATTTTATATATGCAGCAGAATGACGTTAAGTAAATAAATAACCGTACATTGCAGATTAGAACTAAAGTTATTTAGTAAGCAAAATATAATTTAATGAATATTGGAATTAAAATAAAAAGAGAGCACAGTAATTTTTTTAAAAGGTTTATATTGTTCTCATGAGTAAGGTAACATTAATTTGGTGAATCATTCCCATCCTCTGTTCGTCCGGCTTAGAAACGGAAATTCGATTTCTCTAACTTCTTCGTAAAGCTCGTAAAAATCGATCCTTCCAAAATTATCTTGTTTTCAAAATTGTTTCGTCCGCGAAAGAGATGGCATGTTGCCAAAAACGAGCATAAATTGCCTCAACGTATTTACGCTACATCTCTATGGCAAACCAAAGCAAGTAGAACTTTAGGCGTTTTTCTTTTTTGTACTGGCCGTTTCGCTTGAACTATTATTTTTTTTTGTTGATTCGCATAATTCAACTGTCAGTCCAAATAGAAGTCACGCCTTAGTACCTGCAAATTTCATTTAATGTTGTGTGTTTGTGCGGCTCATGTTTATGCGGTACTAAAAACACGATTAACACACATCGTACTGGTAATGAAAATTGTGTTCATCAAGAGTCGCGATAAGGAGTTGTGTCTACAGCAACACAGAAAAAGGACCACACGGTCTGAAGTTTTGATATGTGAATCACGAAACATGGTTCCCGGTTTGAATAGGTAGTAGAATAATCCAATGAAGTAGTATTGGTTAAACTGTGTGCCGGAGTTTTTTTTCGTTAGTCAGGAAGCGGTTATATGGTTTATTTTCCATAAAAACTATTGCAATCCTTGATGGCTCCACTATACGATGCGTTTCCATGTTTCCAATGTTTTTTGTCCACGAGTGAACTGCAGTTCAACGACTACGACAGGCGGTGCTGTGTAGTATATGTGACTAAAAGAGTAACAAATACATAATACGCAAGTATGCGGGATGAATTTCATGCCGCACGAACATTATAAGCGCTCATGGCTTAATTCTACATTCCCCTCTTTCGCTTACTTTCGGTGGCCTCGAACATTTGGCCCTACCTGGAATGCAATTTCTAGGCACTGCAGTTTTTTGTTGTTGTTGTGGATCCTATCTTTTGCCCCGAGTTAGTGTTGGGGAACTGCATGAGCTCATAGGCGTAAAGGAATCGGTTTTTACCTATGCCGGCCTTGTGACTCCACTGTGGCGCTGATGCCTTACAGGGTGGCATTAGTAAGCAGAATCAAGGGGAAACATCAACTTGCTGACGCAGAATTGGAGCCACAAATGTCGGGGTTGTAGTCGGAGGCAACAACCCTTTCCATGTTGGCATCCGACTATCACACTTGAAGGGCATGATTAGCACTTGAAGGGCTGTTAGGAGTAGTAAAGCGAAAAGTGGGAGTTTTGGAGAAAATACTCGGGCGCCGTTCAAGAGGACATATAGCCTGGTGCCATTTGATTGTGTGTGACTCATCACACGTGAAACCAAGCGTGATGCATGGAGCAGACGATGTGGGGTCGCATTGATTAAATGCAGTTTTTCAAAAGTATTACATTGCAGTGTTTGAAACTATTGTCTTAATCCAATATATGAACGAAGGTTTAATTCGTTGAAGAATAGCACAATACGTTAACTACCAAAATTAAATGTTCTGCTTACTGAAGCTATTATTTGGTACGAGCATTGGTTTTTTGGAACAAAAAATTGACCAGATGTGTCAAACCAACACGTCTTTTTGCAAGGAACATTGCATGTTCGATGATTGATTTTCTCACAATTGTAATGTATCCTCTGTTTATCTTGTATCTTCAGATCATGCGTGGAATGAAGATTTTTCCTGACTTATGTATCCGGAGTTATATATTGACAAAATAGTCCAGGTTTTTTGGGATTATATATCCATAAATAGAAAAAGCACCAGGACGGTGTTAAGTTTTCATGAAAAAAATGTATGAGGAAAAATATGCGCATGGCATAGAATTAAACACACGATTGTTGTGATTTGGCCATTTAATTATGCTGGTACGAAACCAGCAACTCCGTTTGGAACAAAAATGTTGGTACTGATCCAGCAGATTTACCAACGGATTATGTTTGATGATTATGTATTAGATGGAAGCTTTGGATGTGTTGTGATTTTATGCAGTTGATCGCAAACAGAATTTCCATCATGCGAGCACTGCAGATGATTTTAAATCGAGCTTCGTTTTGGCCAAGGTTATGGAAGTAGGGTATACAAATGATTATCAGTAGAGAATTAATAGTAGTTCATGAATAATTAAATTCAGCGTGATACAACCATCAAAATTAAATTAACGACATTTGTTCGGAAAGTGCAGCTTTTCATGCATAAGGGTGAAAAGTTCATTGAAATAAATACTGTTATAATGCAGTCTGTTCAGCATGAAAGCAGATCTTCGTATTATATACGAAATGCGAATGAAGGTTTTATGTATAACATTGAGCACTGTGATGACAATCTATCAAATCTAATAGAAGTACATTTACAGATATGTAATGTAAATGTAAAACCTTTTTATCAAAAATATTCTGCTCCTACTCGTACTCTTCCCTTCTTTTGTGCATCAGTGTTGCATGTGAATTTTTAATCCTTTGTTAGTTGTTTTGTTAAAAAAAACAACGACATTGGTATACAATAATACATTGTATATCAGCTGTTAAATCATCATCGTTGTTTAATTTTCAATGCTGCATCGACGATTCCTTAAGCTCTGTGCTCTGTTCCCTTCGAATCATTTATCGATTGCGTTGGTGGTAAATGGTATAACGATGGTGACGCTGCTGAATTTCCGTCATTGCCATCGGTTTTGTGGCATCGTCCGGATGGGGTGCTTTCGACACTAAATTTTTCATTGGCTCATTGGGAGCCGGACGTCCTACCTTTCGAGAGACAGTTCGGTATGCCACGGTCTCTATTAGCTGTGCGCTGTGCTGCATCTCTGGTTTCACTGGTTGCTGATAGCACCGAAGAGAAAATGAAATTAATGAACGAACTATTCCCGGGAATTGTCACAAAGGGGAAATGATGGTCAAATCGAATTAGCTTGCTGAATGCTTCATACCAAACGGAGAACCCTTAACGTTCCCTGCAGGACAATTCCATGCTTGTCGTTAGCGGTTAGTTTGTAGGTGTTTACGAGAGTGTATTGTAGACGCGCTCAGATTGAGCATGGTTTCTATGAATGTGTTGAAAGCACGAATTGAGGCGGATAAAATAGTTACCCATTTATTTACCCCGGTGGAGTTAGCAATAATGGTAAATTGTTGACAAAAAGAGAATATTTAGCTGGAGGTGTATTCAGACATTAAAATGTACAATGTACGAAACGACTTGCTGACTTTAATAATAGACAGATATAAAATTCGACTGTAAATTAAACTTCATTTTGTCCGTAATAAAATACGTTTTTGATTCGTAATTCAATTTTATAATTCATTCGATCTCATAGCCTTAATGTAACAAATTAATCACTGTCTTCCAAAATTATTTAAATCACAAACATTTTTTTTGGTCTATTCGACAAACAAATCTTCACAATATAATTAAATTGATAGCGTGTTAAATACGTACTAATACTTCCTGTCCGAAATGTTTTGCTTGCCGCATTTTGTCAAAAATCATCTAATACCACATTATGCAGTCAATCGACGATCAGCTCCAACAAAAAAACCAACTAAAACTCGAACCAAACAGCCAAAGGCGTCCAAGAAAGTAAAATTCATAAGTAAGTATATGAACAGTCTTTTGAATGATCAAAGCACGGCACAATTGTGTATATTTGTCATTATTTTAAAGTGAACCGCTTCTATTTGTAAATCGATTAATTTTAGTTAGTTATCCTCAGTAAAATAAAACGAAATTAGCAATTCAGTAACATACAGATTATTTGTGCAGCGAGCTTAGAAAAAAGAAGGTTTTGAATTTCAGTGTATTTCAATAGAAAATTTGTTGATTAGCTCAGTTTTATATGAATTTAACCATCATGCTTAGTTGCACTATTGCTTTCCTTACTTCAAACTACAAACTAACTTGAGATGTTATCAATGTAACTTGTTGTATTGCGCTAAATAATGTTATCAGCACCTGTATATTATGTATATGAATTGTATATAAGGTAAAAAGCTGTATTGTTTGAAAAATGCGTTGCTAACTGTTTTATCCTCATAAATTGATTCCATATTTTAGTTTTATATTTATGGAATTGTCGCCACCAACGAATGGCAAATGAGTGAGAACCCGAGAATAGAACATCCAAAAGTGTCTAGCCAATACGTCTGGTCACGCAAGCGAATTGTTAGTTTTGCTGTAGTCTATGCGTATCGTTGTCGGTTGTGTTTATCTGAAGGAAATCGATCGAAGCGCTTACGTTTCACTCTTTACGTTTGGAATCATGGTAAACGGGCTTAATATTTTATCGATTGGTTTTTGTGTTTGTAGCTGACGGTTAATTATTTTATTTTGGAGTTGCATTTTTTGTACCTTGTTTTCCCGATAAAACATAACAAATACAATAAATCATTCAAACAAGTTACATTTTTGTTTTTTGGCGACGGTCACAAGAGGGTCAATAGAATGTTGAATGTTGTAATTGGTCCTTCATCAACCAATTTAATGAATTTATTCATTAGGGATTTTGACGAATGCACATGTCGTCAGACGTGTCATATAACGACTACATTAGAATTGTTAATGTTTGTTAAGTGATTTTAATATCTGTGTTAATTGATGACACATTTTGTCGTAAGGATAATCTTTGATTTAAATCACGAGAAACGAATGTTACTCTTTATGTTTTCTGTATTACACTATGTTTTTTTGCGAACATTTATTTTATTTATTGTTTCATTTTGTTTGAAAAAGGTTTTGTTTTTTATTTTGTAAAGCATTGCGTGACAAAGGATATATTTATCGAATGTAAAGAAAAATACTGTTTTGTAATAGATAGACTTAATAGTGGTTTTGTTCATTGTAAATACGCTTAAATTGTTGATATTCACTTCAAAATTTTATCACTAGGTATGTATTTTAATCTCTCTCATTTGGGGTTCGCTCTCATTAGATCTTACTAAACTAATTTTACGCACAGTGGAGGATAATTCATCCTTGCTACGACGATTAGATTTTGTATCGGTCCTGTTGGGTGAAACTGGCACCGGTAGCAATTATTGCGTGAAACCACAAGCTCTTTTCGATTGATGAGGTAACTCCTACGGAATTTTTCCTTTGGGAAATTTTTCAAATTTATATAAAAAGAGGTTATCTCTTATTCTGCCATTTCTGGCTTTTCTTGACGTTATTTTCCCGTTGTATAGCTTAATATTCCATCCTACGTTCGGATGTACGGTTCGTGTAAAGGTAGATGCCGCTACCACCCTATACCACAGGGTCTCATCACTTCGAATGTTAGAAATTCCCATTTAAGAGCTCAATACGTAAAATCAACATGCAACATACAAAATGTATATAAAACACGTTATGTTATATATACGCACAACCAACCAGTTTTGTGATGTAGGTTGAATTTTGAATTTATCTTACCGAAATAGATCATGTTATTATTGATTCGAGTTGCTCCATAGAGCAAATCATTTGGCCATTCCGGTCAAGACATGCGGGTATTTTAAGCTTGAATTGGTTTCGTTCAATTCGACTAGAACACTACATAATTTTCTACACTTCAACGTAGAAATGACAGAGAAATTTTTCATTTCTTTTTCTTCTTATGTGGCAGCACCACATCGTCAGGAAAGGTCTAGGGCTACCATTTCTTGTTATTTTCGACTTGATGTACCCGTCTTCGGATAATCAGTCCTGCGTACGGGGGTTCGGTCAGGATGAGATTTGATACCCGGTCCTGTCGGATAAAGACCGGCGTCGCTACTATGTATACCACCGTATCGCTCATTTTTTAATTTTTCTGTGTGTTAAAAACAGATACTTCACGTTGAAAGCTATTGCCTTTCCCTTTTGACTAAAAGTTGGTTGTTATGGGCATGAAAATGGTTGAAAAAGGAAATCATCTTCCCTCCTCATTTGTTCTGTCCCGTTTTTATTGAGCTTCTTCCACGGTTTGTAAAACCGCTTGAGGCGGATGAGGATTTTATTATTTAATGAAGTCTATTGCTATTTTCTGCTCCGTTATGGAATTCTATGTTGCATGTTGTAAAAGGGAGAGAGAGAGAGAAAGGGAGAAACAGCATTACAGCAACAACAAGTTCTTTTGTGTTGGTGATTCATACTTTCTCATCAGTTGACTGTATCCTGTACAGACTAGACGAACGGATGGAAGAATTATTCTTAGGTTTTCATGTCTTTTATATATAAACCTTCTAGTAATGGCAGATCCACGATAGAAAGTGTCTGAATAGCAGGTGAAACTATACACCGTTGAATCCTTGCGCTTTGGCAGTTAAAAAAAATGTTGCAAAAATGGTAAATGGATAGGAGAGCTTTCTTTCATAACTTAATTGCTCGGCAGCAAAAAGCTTTGATTGTGCAGAGCCAGTGATCTCGAGATTAATGTAAAGCATAACTGGTTTGCTTGCTGGGTGAAGTGAAGGAAGGCACAATGCTAGAGGTTGGAGGGTGTCGACTGCCTGGAAAACAATAATCGTTAAGCTGAAGTTAATTATCTCCAATGGGTTTAAATTAGTTGCCTTTGTGCTGTTTTGTAAACAATATTATTCACTGTTTTTTTTTAATTGAACAAATCCTGTAGCGGTTTTAAAGCGCAATCATTGAAAAATTGTATTTCCGGTTATTTATCGGAGGTTAGGTGTCGTAATAAAAGATTTGATTCATTCCGGGAATGAAAAATTATATTCATATAATGACATTGATTGATGATTGCAAATCACTCCCGTTCCCATAAATAAAATTAATTTCAGTCAAATGCAATTACATTGTAACGTGATAGGCACCCGTTTCTATCAACTATTAATAAAGTGTGGTTTCAGTCATAATTATGTGATGTAGATTCGGTTAAACATTTCCAACTTGGTAATGTTAGATCATTTTTTGCGACTTTCCTTGGATTTGATGATGATGAAGATAAGCTCCACCCCATACTCCCACTCTTGTATGGGAAGGACGAGTTTTGTCTATATTTTATTGGTGCTAAGATTTGAAAAGCATTATTTTTCAATGTTACGTTTATTCAGTATATCTACAATTAATCACACATCTCGAAGATAAGGAACTTTAATGAGGCATTTTGATATTAGTACATTTATCATATGAAAATATTCAACGGATTTACCTTAAGACAAAAAATCTTCCTTTGAGCGACAATCGGGCAAGATATACATGTCTCAGACTTTAGTGTGTGTCCTATATGTCGCAACCTAATTCCTTCATTGAATACCAAAAAGCAATTTCCTTCAACCAGACACGTTAAGATGCTGTGACCATAACAGCTTCGTACCTATCTATGAAGATGGACGATTCGGTTTTTTCCTATTTTCTTGGATAACATGCGTCACAAAAAAAATTTACGTGAGCTAGACTGTCAGGGCAAAAAAAAGATAAAAGTATTACAACACTGCTGCGATGATATCCTGCTTTGAAAAATCAATATTTTTTCAATCTATTAAGTACAGCTACTAGCGTTGTTAGTATGTGTAGATAACGTCGATTTTTTTTGGTTTGGAAGAAAATGTGCTATTTATACAACGTTCATTTGTCGAAAAATATTTTAGTGTAATGTGGCAGTTGTAATACATAAAATTTTGGAAGTACGATACTAAAACCCACCTGTAATCACAGGAACTCCAATAATATTTACTTATTTTATCATTTTACAATGATGTAAAAAACAGCAACAGTTTCCCTTATTGTGCTTAAAAAACATAAATCTGGTTAAAAAGAAAATTAATGTACACTTAACGGTTATTCTCGGCGCAGCGTTAGAAAAAGAAAAGATAGTTTTTTTGTGGCAAAGGTTTAATGTACCCCATATAATTTACAGTGCCAGTGTCAGATGTCAGCAAAAAACATAGACATTGAATTTTCACTTGATCCGGCTTCTTTGTTTTACTTAAAAAAGAATATGAATTTTTTTGAAGGACTTCATGCTGATGAAATAATATTTGATATGTAATTGAAAAGAAAAGAGAACAATGCTCAAGTATTTGTAAACGAATATATAAATGGCAAAATTGACTTCTTTATTCAAAAACTACAAAATGAATATCCACAATCTATTTACCTTCCCTGTTCAATTGATATATTTTACGATATTTAGTACATAAAATTCTGACCCAGGCAGTATATAAAAAAATGTTATTTTTATTGACACCGGAAGGGTTTATGGGCAATCTGTTGTATATCGGTAAGAGGATTTCTAATTGCAAACTGGTACATTTTTATTTGGAATACAATTGTACAGAAATCCCTGCCGTGGCAAATGTTTGAAATTTGATCCTACGTAACTTGATTGACTTTTTTTCAAAACAGTTTTTTGCAGTATGTGTACATAAATTGAACAAAGGAAAACACCATAGATGCTGCGTTAAGACAAATATGAAAAGTACAGCACTTTTTGACGAAGAATTATCGATCGTATTCGTATCAAGCTAACAGAGTTATTCGGTGTAAGCTTGTCAGCTATTGTTTTCAACATTGCACTGCAGATACTCTTAACTTAGCGCACCGTTTCAAGCGAAGAATTGGCTGTGAATTTATGTTTGCCTTACTACGAAAATTGAATCAGGATTTATTTCTCCACACCTAAAGAATGTAATCATTTTTTTGTCGATAAGCATGGTTTAACGGACCCGCTCGCTATATCAATTTAAAAGTCGTGAATAAAATGTTGCTCTTTTACGTTTCATATTTATTTCCAGCTACTGAGATCCGTTGCCAGGAAAAGTCGAAAGGCGGCCTGTGCTATGAAGTAATCCTGGCAGAGCCAGCAGGTAATGTGGCGTTGCCGAAACTTCCACCAACCCAGGGCAAGAATGTGTCCGCGGAGGAGATCGAAGAGAAGCTAAAGGCTGCGGAAGAACGCAGACTATCTCTGGAGGCAAAGAAGATGGCTGACTGGTCGGCAAAAATGGCTAAAATTGAAGAAGCTTCTCGCAAGAAAGATGAGCTGGACAAAGAATTCAAAACACATGCCAAGGAGGTGCTGCACACCAAGATGGAACAGTATGAGGAAAAGCGAGAACAACAGCTATCCGAAATAAAGGAAAAACTAAAGGTACGTATGCGTCCTAGGTCGCGATTGCCAATAATGATTGTGCATTAAGATTGTTGCAAGCTCATTAAAATTTGTTGGAACTTTAATAAAATTGTTTCATCTAAATATTGATCGCCTGTTGTAAAATTGCAGACACACGCAGCCGATATTGAGAAGACGAGACAGAGTTTGGAGCAGCAAAAGGTGGAGGAGCTGCAAAAACATCTCGAAGATAAATTGCGAAATGCTGCCACGCTTCGTGATGATAACATTAAGAAAATTCTGGATCGACTAAAGGAACACGTACGTATTGTGATTATTGTTTTCCGGGATCAATCAAGTTTGTGTTATAAAATGAGTCTTGGAGATAGGTTAACATACTCTTTGATCTATTACACTTCCATGCACTTACGCATGTACTTCCTCGTACTTATTGCATTTTATACGTACTTGGTTGAGCATCGTCCTGCGTTCCGTATGAAACTATTTGTTAATTTTCAGTTTCTTACATTTGTCTCTGTTCGTTTATCTTTTCTTTTTTTATCCATGTAAACTTGCCCTTCCGCCATGCACCATGCGTGTACACCTATGTTGTATTATATCTTGCAAAAAAAAACATTGAATGAATAATGCATCGGTGGTCGGTATTGAATACTATTTTAATCCTATCATGGGTGTTATCGACTTCACCTGGATGAATTAAAACACTAAACAATAACTGCAATACACACATCATTTTATACCACTGTTCACCTTTCAAACCACTGGTCTTCAAATCTGGTTCAAATCATTCTACCTCTAATCCCTCCATAATTTCCGATAAAATAAATATTTTTTGTTTGGATGAATGATTGGATATCTGGAATAACTGTTGAACGTGCTTTTTCGGTATTTCGTTCACATAATTGTGTGATTTTTATTTTTGAATTGATTCGTTGCTTGCATTTACCTCAATGCGATCCCCTGCTATTGACAATGAAAATTCAATCGTATTGTTTATCTGTTTGCCCTCGTTATGTGACCTTTCTGTTTGTCTGATGGTGGAGATATCCTTTTTGCTTTTGCCTGGTTTATTGATGAAAATGGTTCCTTGTCGCTCGTTCCAATATCTTTTGGTTTATTTGCACAATATATTTGGATAACGGGTCTCATCACACATTTGAAACCGCATCGTGTCCGGAACATGCTTCTCTTCTGTATGTACCGGCGCGTTCCATGGGTCACGTTCTTACTTAACATGTCTGTTAAATCTGTACTTTTGCAAACATCGCCCTTCGGTGCGACTTCCTGTTGATTTTCTGGCAATAATTAATTATGTGGTTTCCTTTTCACTGTTTTCACCCATTCAATGGCATTTTGTTTCCCTTTATATGGTCTGCTAAAAATCCTTGAACATACGGTACCTGTCTGATTAATTTCATCATATTTCATTTCGTTCATAATTTTTGTTCTATATAATCATCTCAATCATCATATGAATAACACACACAAAACTCGCACACACATACAGAACACCGATAAGTTGAATGAAGTCCGTGCAGCCTGCTACCAGACCGAAGCACAAAAGACCACCGAAAAGACGCGTGTCATCGAAAACAAGCTGTCCACCGCCGAGCAAAATCGTGAAAAGGAACTCCAGAAGAAATTGGAAAACATTCGCAAGCACGTAGGTTTTCTTTGAGTTTTACTTTCATATGCTTTTAATTTAAATTATTTGATATATTTTTAGAAAAAAATCATTGATTATATGATATGTCTATTTCATTTCTTTATTTTCCAACATCCCTTTGTAAATTGGGCCAACATATTTAAGTTGTTTCAACATATATGAGTTGCTAATTATCTTATCTACAATCTCTCCGTGTCAGTGCACATTCATCAAAGAACAACAACAGCAATCCCATTATCTTTCTATTTGAAAAAGTTAAAATGTTTTTTTAAATGTGTTTAAAGAACTACTCAATGTAAGTAGTCGGAATTTAGTACTATTTATTTTAACAGAACTTCGTTCATATTTTTAATGCAATACACAAACCTTAAAACCAATTGAATATTTGTTTTTGTTGCTGCAACACTCTTTTTATAATTGGCCTTTGTCGTTGCTTTACCTGAATTGTTGTTCTTGGGAGTTGTGCGACTACTCTCCAAGTTTTTACTTTTTGCAAATGTCTTAATATCCTAACTGCAATGAAATCAGTTAATTTGGAGATGTTTTTTGTGTCCCATTTATTTCCAGGAACGACGTGCTGAGTTGGTTCGCCAGAATAAGGCGGCTCTGGCTCAGAAGACGGATGTTACGGCTTCGTCTGGTTAGACAAAAACAGCAGCGGCTTGAATTAATATGAAATAACAACACATACACAGACACGCATACACAATACACACGATATGCTAACACTAACAAAGAAGCAAATATTGCATAATTTAAGTATCGCAAGCACACGCAGAAAAAAGGTCGCAAAAATATCTTGTTTTTTTTATTCGAGTTATGTTTTAATTAATGAACCAATACGAATGTTTGTGAAAATTGCTGGTAGAATGAACCGTGTTTAATTTACAAATATGAATTCAAAATGAAATAATCAAGCAAATCCACTTGTGATGCAGGGCAGGAAACCGTTGGAAATCGCCAATGACCTGTTATAAATCGTGAAAAAATTAGCCAATCGAGAACCAACTGATCACGATCAATAACATTATCTAACACAGCATAAAACAGAAGAAAAACATGCACCTACTAATCAACAACCAACTTGCGCATTGAACCAGATAGATAGTTAGATAACGAACATCAACTTGAAAATCTGAAACGGGTGGAGCTCATGAATCTGTATTAAGAACCCAAGACCATAATGTTGTTTAATTAAAAAAATGTGTAGCTTTTTCGCGCATATTACATTACTCAAGTGAATGTTTGAAATTGTGCATACTGTCTTGTCATCTGAAGATAGATACGAAAGCGCGGCAGCATGAGCCTCATGGTAATAAACATCTATATCAGAAGCGCAGCAGAAACAAATTGCTCTAGTAAAAGTAAATGAAATGGGATGAGTGAAATGATAAAGTATGATGTTAAGCTCAACAAGCCGACAAAAACGATAAAAAGACTAACAGGAGTTTTACTTTGTACTGCCCTCGTATGGTAAGTCCTTTCTAAAAGGCTCGAAATGTAAAACTATTTGAATACAGAGAAGAAATAATGAACCGGTATCAACATCTTAGTTTATCTCTGCCCATGTCACAAAAGTTGTCACTATAAGAAGCGCAAGTAACACAAAAGCACAGTCAAAAACAAAGATTAATAACATACTAACAGAAAGTTAAAATAGAGCTGAAATCAATGAAGCAAAATAAACGCAACATTAAATGAAAAAAATATTTACCCTCTCCCACTTTCCTTTCTCACTACATAAAGAAACTACTATAGACAAAAAAAAAGTATGTATGCAACTAATAGGAAAACATGTATAGGGCAATTGTTGGCTGCGGTGGACAGCTTAAACGAGTTACAACGCGCATAACATAATAACGTACACTGGAGATAGACCGAAACCGGTAGACATGGATGGAGAAGTCGATGCTCAAATGCAGTATTTAATATGCTCTGAACTTATCAATGCAGAGCCAGAAGGAATTGAATGTGGTGTTTGTATCGACAACAACGCCCAACATGCAACAGTGAATCTGCTGAATGGTATGAGTTGAAAAGTGTAAGAATATTCGCTGAGACAAGCAACCAGCTAAAGTAATGATAAATGAACCAGATGAAGTAATGGGGAAGCGACCCGAACCAACAATCGTGAATGATGGAAAGATTAAGAAGATTTACCCAAGCATGCACGCACAATAATGCGTATAAAAAGGTGCATTGTGGTATAGAATAAAAGAAAATATCTAATTGCAAAAAATCGCAACAAAACACAGGTACATAGCGTACTCTGCTACGCAAAACAAACGTAGAAAATATTATGAAACACGGGATAAACGCAACAGCAAGCAAAACGCATTATACATATATCGCCTCTGTGCCGCTATTTATACATTTATTCTATCAAAACAAGTAACACGGATTAGTAAGGAAGTGAAGCATCGTTAACTTGCATGCAGATCGAAAAAAACACACGACATAACGACTATCCGAGTTTTGATTATTCCTTTTTACTCTCTTTCGACTTATAGCATGAGTTACGACAAGAAGGCAAAGAGGAAAGGGGAGAAAATGCTAGTTTATTATAAAGATATAAGTACTCCCATATATAAAAATACATATATTTACAAGTTTCTTTACGCTTTTGTGAGGGCAAATGATATAAATAGGAAAGACAGGAATGAAATGGATCTAAAAGGCTTTTGTCGCTTATGGGGGAAGGGTTAAGGATTAAGAAGTAAGGAATGCGAGAAGTTCGAGATTGGTGAACTGTAGAAGTGCGTGCTATAGGGTGAGAATCGTAACGCTGATAAGTGCTTTGCTGAAAGAAATGAAAAAAAGAAGTTACAGGAAAAGATGAGTCAGTTCGCACAAGTTCACCAAAGATAGCTTTGTTTGAATCTTTGTGTGGCGATCACTTTTGCCTAGTCTTCGAGAAAAAGGCTGCTGCTTTTTGTAAATGTTCTAACTTTTTTTTATGTTTATGTAACGTTTTCGCTCCGGTTGCTCGTTACCGCTGGGTTTAGCTGATAAACGATACGGAACGGAACCAACGTTCGATTGAATCGCCTTTTGTGTAATAAATATAATCAGCGTATAAAAGTGATGGATAAAGTGAATGTGTGTGATACAAAGACCGTATGATCAAGGCGTTGTTCGATCGAAATTTATCCTTCACACTTGGATCAACAACGGCTGCTTATCAAACAGAGCAAAACGAAAGTTTGAAAAAAAAAACAACCCAAATAAATATGATCGTTCGAGCGAGTATAAACATACATATTGAAATAAACTTATATTGTGCGTGTAGGGGCTTTTCGTGCATTTTTACAAAACGAAAACGACATATTGCGTTCGATGTTAGGATACATCTGATAAAGCTCTCATTTTCGTTTGCGATGCGAGTGCCAGTGTTTGCTGCACACGAGTGATTATAGGTTCGACTGTTTTATTTCATTTGTCTGCACAATCTCGCCAACTCCATTCGCCGTGCTTCACTGAAATAGCTCGATACAAAGGTATATTGCATTGATGCTGAAATGCTTGCCAGAATCTGCCGTAAGGAGTGAATGATAGGCTGCACTGTTCCTCGGACATGTCTGCATGCGATGGTGAAATAAAGAAATTGTAGGTAATTCTTTTTCCAAGCATTTCTTTAATGTATTGTGGAAGATAAACAGTTTTTGAATTGTATTGATACAGCACATTCAATATTTATTTGCGAAAGAATGTCTTGCTGTTGGATGGAAACTAAGAACAAGCGTGCATCAGTTTGGAAAACTGCATTAACGATTTCCGATACTAATGGTACACGAGCTTCTGTGTGGTGTAAGCTTCAAGAAGCTGCCTCTTGAGTCGGAACATTCCGCGAAATGCAATAGAACAGCTATGAGAACAGTAAACCATTAATAACAACGCAATGCGGTTTTTATGCAAGCGAACAAGCACAAAGTTAAGAAAAGCATACACAACGCTAGCATATAAAAGCAAGCATCAAAATGTAGTATCGGAAGTGTTAGCTAGAATCACTATTAAGATATGCAACTACAATAGGTATTCGGATGTCACCTTGTGAGCAAAAGCAGGTGAGGCGCAAACAATGCAAATAATCCAATGAGGGCGATCGTACTACAAAAATGGTAACTTTTTCCACCCAAAACCTAAACAAAAGAACAAGTGTTGGATACAAATATCATCACAATATAATAAGACAAAAGACAACACACAAATGTTTAGTGCGTGTGTAAGATCAAGAAGTGAACAGTCCATCACACTATTGGCGTACCCTTTACAAAGGAGTTGATAATGATAGAAGAAAAAAACATACATATATATGCCAGAAATGCTATAACACAAAATAAATCAATCCAACCACGATGACATACACACACATTCCAAGAACACGGTGGAGAACGATGAAAGGAGAAAGAGAAAACGCATACAAAAACCTTGATTTCCAAAATAAAGACAACAAACAACAAAATCAAGAAACAAGTATAAACGACTCTACTTAGATACTTATCCGAAACTATGTGTAAAGTAACCTAAGCGACTTTTTCGATAAAATATTTGTAGAATTTCAATGTGAAGTCGTATGGTACATCGAAATTGGCGTCTTAACGCTGCTTATTGTGTTGGTCTTAGCAAAACGATACGAATCGTCAGTCTTTTTGGTGACATATTTTAAAATTGGTTTATTTTGTGTATGCAAATGTTCAGTTTAGAACCAATAGTACAAAGAGGTCGGCCCGATGGTGCATGTTATAAACGGCGCCATTCCACACGGCTGGACCGGGTTCAAATCCCATCCGGACCGTCCCCCCGTAGCAAGGACTGACTATCCGGCTACGTGGTAAAAATAAGTCTAGTAAGCCAGAAATGACCGGCGTGACCTGTAAGGTCGTTAAAGCCAAGAAGAGAGAGAGTACAAAAAGGTTTAGTAATGTAAATATATATGATCATAAACATTTTTGCATGCTCTAAGAGTGTATCGTTTAAAATGAAATGTTAAGTCCACTATAATCATAGTTGTGCCGTTTACCCTAGTGTAAAGTTCGGCTGTTGCTGCTTTATTACCTTCCATTGGAATATGTTCCAATATGACGTGGATTTCGACTCTGCATCATATATTGCAGACTATTTCGCAGTGCTTCAGTTACACAGGGGTTGAGATGTTGGTTAATCGGTTCTGAACTCTGATATGGATCTTCCCATTTTAGATGTCCATGTTTTTTTGGAGCTATACGTTTGAGTCATTTTTCCTATAACTATCCTTATTGCGAATCTTCGAATGGTGATGTAGACATGATAAAGGCCTGACAATAACAAGCAAATGATCCCTGTTACGGCAAAAACATGTTTATCTAAAGAGTTCTTAAAGTACAATTCTAGCCAGGATACGCTCTAAAATCATGATCTCAAAAAACAAACTGAAAACACACTGGTAGAACAGCAGACAAAAAACATTTCCTACGAAATAAACACAAAAGAAAAACTAACTACGAAAGGACACGGAGCGAAAGGACAGTCAGAAGAAGAAGAAGAACAGCAAAGCAAAGGACGAACAATGGGATCGATTGTTCAAAACAGTATATAAGAGGAACATTTGAGAGGAACTAGTTAGTCAAGATTTAACGTGCTAAGCGTGAGCATCGAGTGTGTCGAATAAGAAATAAACGAAAACCTCACAGCCGTGAAAGTTTATATGTTTTCTTCAAAACAATCCCTTTAGTTAATAACCTATGATAATTTCATTGGGAATGCAAAATTGTGGTCAATTTCCTTTCTCAGTATTTTTAAGGAAATAAGTGTAACAAATATGTACATTGGTACGTCCTTTGTTTTATTACACACAGAAAAAATACAGTAGAAAAAAAACCTGGAACTTCAGGTTTATAGTCTAGTTTAGGGCAATAACCATACAACTAGCTCGCGTTGTATTGCTTTGACTGTCTCTGCTAATTCTATTGATATTGCCATACTGCAAAGTTTGGACCATTTTCCAGCAATGGCGGTCGGTAACGCTCGATCGTGATGCTTTCATCGAACACATGCTCCACGTTGTAGAAAGTGCGCAATTCTTCAATAGCCTGTTCCTCGATTTGCGTCTGAATTAGTGATTTTGATTTGATCTTTTCATAATAACGCTTTTGACGCCGTTCGTCTTCCAAGATTTCGTTGAAATCTTTCTCACCATTGCTATATCGAGAGCTAGATTTCCGTTGCCTTCGTGGTTTGGTGAGGACGGTTGAGCTGTTCTGTTCGGCAGTGTTACTAGACGAAGGTGAACTAATAACTTCCGTCTCGGATCTTTGCTCGTTTGTACTATTCATTCGCTGTCTACGACCAGATGCAGCAGCACCGGATCCCGGCGATGATTCTACATCTTTGAACAAATCCACTGCCGGTACATTGTCCACAATTTTCCACGGGTTGACAGGAATTTGTACGGCAGTGTCAGGTGTTTGCGCTTGACCGTTTGTATCTTGATGTGATGATTTAGCCATCCTAGACTTTTCGGAATTCAGCCGCTTACGCTCTTTTTGCGACAAACGCCCGTCCGTTAGGGTAAAATCACTCAAATTAATTGTTGCTGCCCGTGCAACATTACTGGCCGATTCGTAACCTTCGTCGGGTGAACGCATATGTACAAGCTGGGGCGCTGTAGGACTACGTTCTAACACCGTGCGAAGGTTGGAGAAGCTTTCATTTGTAGGTTGTTTCGCTTCCTCCTTCATCACCTCGTTAGCACGCAATGCTGCAGAAAGTGCAGTTTTTCTTTTCAAATCCGTTGACACGGTTTGCCACGATTTGTTTCCGACCTGTTCATTTGTTACGGAGCGATCGTGAGTGTTGTCGGCTTTTCCGATGGGCGGACTGAAGATAGTAGTATTTGCTGTTTTGCTGGCGGAAACTTTACGTTCCCTCACTGCGGCCGCTTCTTCCAGTACTAATCGCTCTAAATATGCCATTGCTTCCTTTTCATAGTTTCGCTTTTCTCGCTGGAGCTTCGAAAGCGCCGGCATGGTTGCCTGTTTTGATTTCGGAGTTAGTTTTACAGGGCGTTCGGATGCAGTTATCTTGTCAGTTGCCTTTTGTTCGAGATCGATTCGGAAGTCGCTTACAAATTGTTCCAGCTCTTCGTCGCCAATCGCATCGGCGAATGGAGTTATCATGCGATACTCGGAGAGACGAAAGAATTCCTTGTAGAAACGATCAATCTGCGTTAGCATGGTCGGATCCAATTCATCCAAGAGACGCCACTCGAGCAACCGAGCAAAGTTAACGCTGACAAACTGCATGCAAACGCTCTTTAGCAGCTCACAGTTGTACTGGTAGGCGAACTCGAGCAACTCACCCACATTTCGTAGGTGCACCCTTTGGCTGAGGATCGTTTCAAAGATACTCTTTAGCTCTTCTATCAGAAACTGATCGCAGATGATAATCATGCTTAGAATAAAGTTTTCCGTGTAACGTTGCCTTCGGACACCTCCGTAATCGTTATCGTACAGGAAGGGTATAATAACGTCCATGTATTCGCGTGGTACCGTTTTTAGGTCTGCCGTTGTGCGCTTTTCAGTCCAACAATGGGAAAACATCATGTTGAAATAGTCGAGCCGTGCAACCAGCACACACTTGTGCGCCCGCAGCTTTTTGTCGTCCTGCAGCTCGATTGTTATATCGTATAACTCTGGGTAGGAATCGAGACGCAGCTTCGGGAAGGGTTCAATGGAAGGCTCATCCTGCAACCTGCAAATACATTTTATCATAAGATTAGAAGTCCCACAACTAATAACGTATACGATAGTTATCTACCTTTTTACTTACTTTTTAAGCGAGTTTGATAGGACGGGCAGCTGAAACTTATCGAACTGTTCTTTCAGCTGCTTGCACACGGCTCTTAATTCCGAGAGATCGACTTTGCTTCCGATCTCACCAGTGCCTGCTTTCCTCGCCAATCGTTCAACATCCGCACGTGCGATGACTTGATTCGTGTAAAAGAAACGCATGATTAACCGAAAAGCTCCTATCGTGATACCCTCAAAACCATGATCCTTCAACACGAATTCTTTTTCCGCAGGAAACTCCTGCAACATTTTCCTTAGAGAGTCCGAACGATGATACAGAATGAATCGATGACTAGCAAATGGTTCATTTTCCACGTATAATACCACATCGTGTACGCCGTCCATTTCGGTTGCGTCCGCCAGCAGTGTACCATAGTCGTAGTTCGATTCTACCAACTCCGGTACGCAAAAGCAGCGCCGTGTATTTTCCACCAAAGCGGCATAATTCTCGCCCTCGGCGTCACACGTAAAATCGATAACGTTGCTTAAATTCCGCACACGCCGTAGTTCTATGCGGCTTTGCAGCGTATCACATAGTTCCTTACGGATGTACGTTTCCTTAAATTCGCTGTACTGATGTTTACTCGTCCGTGGTAGCTTGTTGGTAATGATGCCCTGGTACAGATTGCCGAGTAGCAGAACCAGCGCGTGCTGTTGCGAACACCAGCGTATCTTTTCCACCTCGAGGTTTCGCGATTGGGCAAATACGCAACGCACAAACTGCTGGCAGTCTTCGTACCAAATGTAGATGTTTCGTGACGCTGTAAACACGATCACTCGCAGATCTCCAGAACGTTTCGCCACATCGTCCTGATCGGTTTGCAATTCGCCACCCGTTACCGATAGACATTCTATTTTTTCAAGCCTAGAAATAACAATTTTAAAATTGAGTCATAAATTACTTAATGTATCATATTTGTAATAACCGTTAATTTATCGGATTATTTAAGGGTAAATTAGCAGTCGTTAATTTACCCATTCGACAAGTTTAAGTGAACTGAGGAGGTATGCTATTTACCAATAAATTAAACAGTAAAATTAATGAAAATCCTTCACTGGGCAAACTTCATTACATGAATAAATGTTATAAGTTGTTATGGCGCGCCTCTGCAACTCATGAATAACACATTCTGATGAAGCAAACTGCTTGAATGGATAAATTAACAGATCGCGCTTCTTTACTGGATTCATACCCATCGTGCTCGACCGTACTTACAATGGTTTTTTGTACGTTTTCACTTTGAAGCCACTAAAAATGTGGAGAAAATTTTTCATCGTGTACACGACGATGGCTGCATTGCTTGAGTCGATCAGCTTGATCGTTGTGTCACGCTTTACAGCACTACCATCATCTTTGAGCGTTGATCCTTCTGGTATAAGTGGGATTGGCTTGGGAAGCACGATCATGTCACTACGGGAATCACGTTTGATTCCGAACTGGCCACCATTCAGTCCCCACACATAGATGTCCGCGTCCAGTACAGCAATTGAGTGATAGTCCTTCGCTATGACACGATTAATTGTTTTCCCTCTGTAAGCACATACAAACACAAACATGCTCAACGTTCAAAGCAATTGGGTAAGTAAGGAAAAGTAAAGTTGCTCATCTTACGATAAATTGGATTGACCCGTAATTTCCTTGAACGTAAGCAGATTGGGTGGCGTTGCTTTAAGCCCTAGCTGGCAGTGTTTATTCTCTCCGCAAGCGTAAATCTGCAATTCGTGAAAGGAAACTTCAAAGTGTTTGTCGGTAATCAGCGGTTAATCGCCTACATGATTACTATTCGTGAGGATGAGCGTGTGGTGCTTCGCCGCAGTCACATCTGTTATACGTTCATCGTCTTTCAGTGGGACAGGCACCTTCATCGGATACGCTATAGTGTCCTCCATGCCTAGGCCAAGCCGTCCGCCAACACCATGGCCGGCCACGAACAGTTCACCCACCCTGTGCGTCAAGAACACGCTGTGGTACGAACTAATTTCCAGCTTTTTGATTGTGGTACGCGTTTTGCGGAAAAACTCCATACTTTCGGGATTGCTCTTGTCTTGTGCATTCCCGATGCCCAGGTTGTAGTTTTTGTTTTGTCCCCAGATCATTAGTTCCGGTCCTAGCGCAACACCACATCCCCCATCGTTTACAGTGACTTGCTGTTCCGAAACATTACTGCACAGCTGTATTGGATTAACAAAGTCTTCATCTGGTGCATCGAGCGGAGCGCCATGCTTCACTAGTACAACAGCAGACCCGATGCAGCCATAGTACATGGCCCGGTGCAAAGCTGTGTGACCAGACTCGAGATCCTTCAGCGTCAGGCTGGCACCCTGAAAAGAGGACCACAAGCGGTACGTAAACAATCATCATCGTTTATCATCGAGCGATATAAGGTATCGTACCTGATTTATTAACCATTCGACAAGCGCGGAACGACCAACCGATGCGGCCATATGCAGAGCCGATCGACCACAATCATCGACGACGTGCGCAAAGTTGCGACATGTTTTGGCAATGTATGCCGCCAGCAACTCATCGGAAATAGCGCGTTTCGTAAGGGCGGCTGTAATGGCGTTTCCATGGCTCACTAAACGACACTTTTTCGTGCACTCATAATCGTAATCGGATATGGTAAACATCGATTCACATAAAATAGGCAATGTACACTGTTTCGTACTTTCCAAACACAACACCATAACAAAACACCGCAAAAGATGCCAACACGAAACTCTGAACCGCTGTCTTTTTTTTTGACCAACTGACAGGAAAACATCCAACAACATCGACTTATAGCACCAGATTCAAAACTTGCAGTCAATCCCGGTGCTGCCAAGGTTTCGACACATTAACGAACATTTTCAAATGTTGTGATTGGCAAACACGTGGTACACCGGCAACATATTTCGGAGCCTTGTGAAATTCGGATAGGTACGACCCATACTCTGCAAAATAAAACACTCTTTGTACGTGATCTAAGACTGTGATCGATTGAATATATTTCTTAACCATGAGTTCGTGTGTTTAGGTCACAAAGTTATTTGTTTTGTATTTGCTGCGTTGAAATGATATTTTGAAATACAAGAATGGATGCCGTGAGCATCCTATAGCATAAAACAATCGATCGATACCCATTGTACACTTTCGAAATGCTTCTCCGCTCATTGCCTTATGTGTGACAGGGGTACATATTCTTCTCATCGTGCATAGCTAGAGAAAGGGTTGCGGTTACTGGCTACTTAGCACACAACATTGCGTTTGATCGCTCGATCAATCAAGTGCAGCGATTTATTCCGTTATGCTTTTTTTTTCATTTGCTTTTGTGTTTACGCATTTACTGCAATCGTTTTGTAAATAAACTCTATACACAAGTAAAAAATATAGTATCGTACTTCCATCATTCTTTGTTTTGATTTCTTTTTTTTGTCATTATTATCAATAAATTTTACTTTCCTTTGTTCTTGTTTCGGATTTCCTCTTGTCCGCTTGTTTTAAAAATTACACATGCATACACTGCGCAATCTTCTATCCAGAACGATACACGACCACTTTTACATTCAGCCAACAAACAGTTGAAAGCCAACACTTTTGATCTATTGTTTCGTAGCAGTTTAATAAATAGTTTAATCGGATTAAAACTAATCATTACACTCAAGATACCGATGAACCACATTTCTAGCTGCCAAACATTGTAGAACACCGTATAGAGTGCTATTTGCGTGATTTCTTTAGAAGTCTGCAATCAATTACACAATAAAATACAACGAAACAGAAATCTTAATTCATACGATCTTTACACGTAATCAAATAAACGCTACAGTTCGAAAACATGATTCGTTCCACTTTTTTCCACTAATTTGAAATCACTGGTAAAATAGAATTAGACGAAGATGGTAGCAATAAAAATACAAACACTAAATTTGCAAAAAACAATTACATTATCAACACTATAAGCCTAAAACTGCACGCATAATAAATATAATAATTATTAAAACGAAAAAAAAACTTGCATAAAAAAATCTCCGATACAAATGTACGTTTCACAATACACGCTGACAATTAGTTCAAATTCTTTAAATTAAATGTTTGCCCAAAACATGTTGCTCTTGGTCGGGAGCACTCTTTCTGCTTCTTCACAGACGTGAATGATAAGCAAAAGCGATAAAATGTGTGTGTGTATGTTTTTTTTGTTGCACTAGCATCATTATCGATATATAGTTTCTGCGAGAAGCTTTTCAACTTTTCCTACAACTATCGAGAGGATGCTAAAGTCCGGCGTCAGATCAGGCTACGCGAGTAGTAGTGCTTGAATTGGTTCCAATTATCCGAATGTTTGCTTAAATAAATGCCAATCCATCTTCAACTAGATATCGTTCTGCTTTCCATCTGGCGTATACGGTCGGTCAAGCTGTACGCTCGTTTCAAGAATTATGTTCTAACCGTCCAATGGGTAAAGCTAATACATCTCGTTTGCATTATGTGTTGAAACTGCCTGGTGTGCCTTAAGCCTACGATAAATATGTATATGAATAACCACCTAGGATTCCGAGGGTTGCGGTTTGTTCTGAATCTTTGTGTGCACAACTAACTAGAGTTTTGTAGTTACATGATGTTTGCAGCTTTCCGACGCATTGCACTAAATATAGTGACATTTTCTATAGTGGCTCTCACTTATATTGCATGACATTTTGTACGATAAGCTTAATTCCTTTAATATTTGTTTTTCTGATTTAATCTTCACACTTTTTGCCAATATCGACCAGTCGAATTCGATCATTCCAGGAAGCAGTTAATTTACGCTAACAACTTGTGTAATGTTTGTGATTCCTCAATTTTTCTTCTTTCATGCTGTGTGATACTTTCTATTAAAACTTATTTATGCTTCTTCGTTATCAATGTTTCAAAAATATGATGCAAATGGAACAAATGTCCGTAAGCATAGAGTGCTAAAAGTATTACGGGACCAGTGTATATATGATTGCGATTTTACAACTCTTATTTCTTGTAGAAAGAGTTGAGTTGAGTTCAGGGACAAACATGTGCATGTGGTTGGTTTTTAGAATCGTTAGCTAAGAAACAGCAAAGCAATAATGAAACCAAAATGGTTCAACAACACATTTTCTAGCATGACTTTCGTTGTCTTTGCGTTTCACCTTGTTGCCGTTAACCGAAAGGTGATGTGGTGGCGAGCACCCAACCACAATACATGCTTGATTTGTGCGCAAAGATTTGTAAGCGCCAGTAAACCTCATTCAAATCGGCTGTTGTTTGCACAACTGTTCAATAGAATCATTAAGAGAATGATGACTTCGGTGAACACACGCGCTGAACTGAATTTGAATCATTCTCATTCTTCCGAATGATGTCGCATAATCGTGCTTATTTAATTCTTTCGCTCCTGGTTCATGAATTCATCCACTTTATTGTTGAGCTCCTTGGCGACACCGTCCAGTGTTCGACCGTCCACCATTTCCGTTACGGTGACGGTCGTTTCCTTTACCATTTCTGGTGCATTTTGTTGAGAGGTGTGTGTCGTAACTGTTGTGATCTTCTGCAGCAACTCATCCTCAGGGAAATCACCATCCGGTGTGAGTGTGATCGTTTTAGTGGTCGTTGTCGTTCGTGTGGTCGAAGTGGCGGTTGTATCGGCACCCGTGTCCGGATCCAACGTAATTAAGGGGTTATTCAACAGCTGAAAAATTCAAGGAACAACGTTAGAGCTATTCATGTTCGATGAGTTTCGCATCAATAGTGCATGACTGAATGTTTCATCGGTAAGATTGGTTCAAATGGTTTTTTTATGGAACTAGTCGAAAAGTTCAATAACAAAATAAAAGCAAAGCCACTATCGGTGAAACGTGAAGTCTTCGAATAACATATTAACTCTTACTACCTGATCCATTTGAACTGACTGTTGTAGCCCCAGCTGTTGTTGGTTCCCCGTTAATTCTTGTTCACGTAACTGCTTTAGTATCTCTTCTTTCATATCTTCCGGAACGTCAAATCTCATCGTAGTGGAGAAGACCGTAGTGCGTACGGTTCTGTAAGTGAGAGGTTGTTAATTAGTACTAGAATGAAGACATTTTTATCGGTCACGTAGCATCGAACGTACCCATCATCTGATTCATCCACAATGGTATTTGTCTCTGTGCGGGTGGTTCCATTGTTTGTTGGAACAGCCGTTCCGATTGGTGGTTCACTTGGCTCCATACCTGCCAGTTGATCATTGTTATGAACAAGATAGTTTTCTGAAATTGAGAATTAAAATCACAGTTTTACAAACGGTATCATATCGACATCTTGCTCACACCATTGCTTAAATGGTAGGTTTTTCTGGCATCAGAGATTAATATGCACCACCAGTTGAGTACCATTGAGCTGTTGTTTAACATTTTCACGACATTTTTATATTGAACGCATGCATTTTTTTAGTTTCTGATTTCATGCGATGTTTGTTATATTAATAACGAAACACTATCAATTAGTACTACTAAGTCGCTTCTAATTTACACCAGCGACAACTTTAGTTTTATATCAGGGTAAGATTTGTTAACACACTCTTCTATTCATTAATAATAGCAATTCTACTGTCTTTATGTAAGTCTTAATGTACTACAGGACATTCTGTTCTAAACATCATTTGCCAAATGCATGCAACAGTTTTAGTGGTGCAAAAAGATATATGTTCATGATATTTGTATTGTATTGGTGCTCATATGCTTAGCACGTTTGGGTGTGAAGATTTATATTTATCGAGAACGATATATTACGCACGAGCATTAGTAATACACACGTACTAAACGAAACAGTTTAGAAAATAGAACATCATTATTAATTCGAGGCAATATGTTATGGCAAAGGAAGGAAAGGTGAAGGAACACTTTTTTTTTTGTTAAATAAAAGTAATCCGTTTAGAGGAATATAGAGGAAAAACATTTAAAAAAAAATTAAATAACAAAAAAAAAAGAAAAACTTTAACATAACTAGCAAAAAGACACGGCACAATCATAAAAAAGGAGATTAGTAAACTCAGCACTAATACAAAAGGAGAGAAGAACATTCAATCACCAAAAAACGACACCGAACCGTTTGAAACAAGTCAAAGGGTATTTGTATAGAGATAGACAGAAAACAGTCGACATAGAAAGAAGTGCTAAAAAATTCAAAGTACAAGGAGCGGCAAATAGTGACATAGTAGAAAGCAATCGGACAATGTAGCAAAGTAGGACTGAAAGGGTAGTAAGTTCTCTACATACTAATTTCTGTACTGCCTTCTGCTAGGCCCGATCCCATTTGAACCAGTACAGAGCCACCACCACGAATTTCAGTATTGTCGATGTCAGATTCGTTCGCTTCATCCTCATCACCGTCTTCACTGTGGACAGTAAGATCGATCAACATGTCCTCCGCTATCTGCGGAGGCTTTTCGTCATCGATCAGATCGTTGGACACTTGGGTTACGATTACCGCCACACGCGAGGAGGTAACGGTGGGCGAAGGGTGTGAATCCTCAGCGATAGCAGTGTCCGTTTCCGGGTTAACACCACCCACTTGCTGGTTGATGTTGACTTTACCTTAGGTGGGAAAATTGAGGATAGAATAATTTGGAAGACAAGAATTTTGAGCGTGTTTTTCTCGATTAAAAGCAGCAACAATGTAACATGAAAACGGGTATAGCAAGGTACACCGAGAAGTTTTTGAGCCATATAGCAGTAATTGAAGAAGAATGTCACTAAATAAAGGATATAATCAACATTGGCAGCCTTTTAGCTTTCCTATTGGCACCTCAACACAAATTCTTCTTACATTGGTATTTAAAACAGCACGTTTTTTTAAACTAATTATTACATTCGTACATATAATTGAACTTGTGTTGCAAAACCTAACTACCATCACCGGCAAAAGCAAGCGGTTGAACAGTGTGTTACGGTTTGCAAATAAAATTCCTACATAACCGTTTAAAACAGAAAACAATCCTGGATAATTGGTATAACAGTTAGTACAGCATAATAGGAGAAAACTACAAAAACAACCCTTTACTGTACATAGAAAACTTTGCCTAAACAACCAAGAGACTCAAAAACAACAACTTAAACCACGAAATGAACCAAAATAATATTTAAAAAAAACTTCTAGTTAAAGCCTGAAAGCACTAATTGATTCCATATCATAACATCCGTGAGATACCTTTTCCTGATTCATATGGTTATTTACTCATGGGTTACAATTACATCCACCTTCTTGCACGTGTTAAACAATAATAATCGCAATTGTACCAAACCGAAGCTATGATAAAGTTAAATGAATGTGTGTATGTGTGTGTGTGTGCTAGCGTTTTTTTTATTTTTACTATGCCCTTATGTGATACGATGAAGAAAAAATTTCGATATCTCCTGCCACTTCTACGGAGTTGCCAAAATATCATCTTTTCACAGGGGGCGCATACGTAAACAGTTTTACAACACCATATAACGCACGTAGGACAAGTGAAACGGAAAAGGATGATCGCTAATGTGAAAGGCAAATGATATATCGACCAAAAAACAAAACTGCAAAAGGTGAAATGAAACGGTGTGGTAGGAATGAATGATCAAGGAAATATTCTTCGATTGGGTTTGTAGTGTTTACTGTTGGAGTTACTGTTGTAACATATGACAAAAAGGAAAACATGAATGAATTAACTGCCAAGGAGGGGGACATGTATTTTTGCCAATGGATAAGAAGGGAAGTGAGAGGTGTGATAGTTCAAAGCTCGCAAATGAACAGCAAGAGAAGAGAGAAGAGTGGGTGTGAGCTGGGTGCGCCATTTACCTGTTTCATCGTCATCGCTCAGTTCGCCTGCCGTTTCGTGCAGGGCAACGTCTGATCCGCTCGATGATCCCGGTCCTGTACGGATAGAGAAATTGTTGCTGGTACTGCTGGAGGGTGGCTGCGCCGGTGGCGGAGTTGGCTGGCAGATAGTTATCGCTGGACTGGTGCTGTTGTCGTCCTTCAGCACGACCGATTCATCCTCGGTAATCGTAAGCCCGGTAGGCATCGTTTTTGTTCGCAACGTGCGTCTTACGATCGATGTCGATCCGGATTGTTCACGGCGCCGTTGTTGAGGATCTTCTTCACTTTCTGAACTACTACTACCACCGACAATGAAGCGCTTCTGGACATCTGCTCCAGCGTTCGAAGACGACTGAGCGACTGTATACCCTTCGAGATCTTTTTCTTCGGGCGGAGATGGATCTTCCAGCACGCTGGACGATCGTCGATCATCGTCGCTCGTTAATTCATAATCGTAGTGTTCTTCCGTGATGATCACCAAGTTGCTGTTATCGTCTTCATCTGTCACTACTCCACCCGTAGCTTGCTCCTTCTCCATTTTAGCAAAGTTTTCCGGCGATGTTTGCACGAAAATGAACTCGTCGATGTCACCGGAATAGTCTGCTGGCACTTCGGAGATGTTGTTATCGGACGAGATGATAACAATTTGTTCCGATTTCTTCTGTTCGGTGTCGCCCGGGGTCGAGAGAGATTTTTCATATGTACGGGCACCGAGCGTGAGCCCCTCAGCAACGGGATCAATGTGATCCAAACTGTACCGGCGATCGTTTGAAACGTCCTCCAAATTTACAGATGAAATCTCCACTTGAGGTTGTTGTACATCCGGTTCTGGCACTTCCCACTCGATGTCGCCGACCGTTGGACGTTGCGCGACAGTTTTATTGATTTTAATGTTCACCTTTGAATGTTTCTTTATCGTCTTAACTTTACCACTTTTGTCCGTTTCCAAATCCAGTTCAAATCCTTCGGAATCTTCTTCACGATCACTAACTGCCGAATCGCTGCCAACTGTATCCACCGCCACCGGACCGGCTTCCTCCTCGTCATCGTCATGGGTGTCATGATCTTTGATGGCTTGCTGAATAATTTCTTGCACATCCTCGGCTACTGCTACGACCGAAGTGAAGGAGTTGGAAGGGATGATCGTTTGTTCAGAAGTTGTGTGTGGTTGTTTCATGTCGTGATTACCAAGACAAGTTATATTCGGTTTTAAAGGATTTAGAAGTCGTTCCATTTTAAAATGATTGGCGCCAAAGGTGAATCGAATAATGGTAACGAACGTGGGAGACGGATTTATGATTTGTCGTTGGATAGAATGAAAACACGTGTGATGTTATTAGGGTCATTAAATAGGATACGACGGAAAGAAGTCAATAAAACGAGAAAGAGAGGAAAGAAAACATTCACGTACACAGTGGCTGACAACTAGTGATTTTCTAACAGAAAACATAGGAAATTAAATATAGACAGTATGGAAGGGAGATAGGTATTATGTAAATGATACTGAAAACGTCTTGTGCTGTTGGAAATCTTCGATCAGCTGTGAAAGTGCACGCAGAGCCGAGCAATGGAACAGCGTTTTGAGGACAGAAATGTTATGAAGTATCAGATGAAATTCTTTTTTGGCATTACTCGCAAGATTAAACTCGTAAGTAATTGGTATTCCATATCTATAATGTTTCCTAGCGGTGGATGAAAAACAAACATCTAAACTCTAGTCCGGGCACAAACATTTGATGGAAAAGAAGAAAACACAAAAGGATATAGGCGGACAAACTTTGCTTCTCCAAATCGTTGACAATATTTTCAAACGCTAACATCTACTTCGTATAATTGAATTTTTTTTACAGATTGGAATGTAAGTTCATGAGATACTTAAATGTTTTGTGAAAACTTTTATGAAACGAAACATAAACCAAACAAAAGCAATACTACATACAAGGAAACGAAAAACACGATGTTCACAAACAAGGTATAAAAAACACAAAAAACAAAAATACAAACAATAAACCACAAACGCAAACATACAGTAAGAGAGAAAACAGATTTTAAAATCCAGGAACTTTGATACACTTTTCCCACAGGAGCTCAAAATATTTTCCCCTCATTTGTCGGTTGAAAGAATTTCAAAACTTCTTTCGATATTTACTATCCTACGTAACGCCAAATTTTACAATGTAGATTTTTCCAAAAGAAATACTATCCTTCATCTACTTCAACGAAGAACTATATAGTACAAATATAGAATAATTCACACTTCATCCATGGTTGCAAATTTGTTCACAAGAAGGGACTAGTTCTATCTAGTGGTATGCAAAAACAAACAGAATGTAAAAATCAACGATAGACCCGAAACAATTTTCCCCATTTCTATACAACTTTGCAAAGTGGTTTGGTATTAACTCATCCTACCGATAGATAGAAATATAGATAAAAATCCAAATCTTCTGGATAAATTTAATGATTGAAAAATGGGATAAAAACTATCTAGTTGGGTGGTGAAACAGAAAAGGCAACAAAGCAAATTACACTATTGTTTTGTGTTTCAAACTCATCAATATTCTGAAATGTGTTTCAGAAACACCTTATGGTTATTAAAACACAGAGCACGTGGGCTCATAGTCATTGTAAAATATAACACAAAAGTAATAACAAAAAAATACAATGGAAAAACAGGCAACTCACAGTTAAAGTCAGGTTAGAAAATACGAACGTTTGCAACAACAAAAGAAAAAAAAAACATTAGAACTTAATTATTCAGGCTCAAAAAACAATGGCGAATGTGAAACAGTAGTATTCAAAATTTCACACAAAAAAACAGATTGTATAATTTTTATAGTAGGTAGAAGAGATAAAAATACAGAGAATGAGAACAGTTTCAAATACAGGAAGGGATTGAACTTGAAATGATAATTCAAAGGCGAGTCAGTACTGTATTTCCAAAGAAACAACTCGGATATGATAAAGAGTGTATGGCACACGTCACTTACCATCGTTTCGTCCTTCATCAGTACTCGCCTGACTGCTGTTCTGGCTGACTTGCGTATTGAAATCGGCCGGACTGGGCGGTGGCGTAGAAAGATCTTCCTTTTTTATCGCTGCTATTCCGAGGATTTCGCTCTCGCGGCGAATCTGCTGGAACGCTTCCGTCGTATCTGGCGATACGGAATCCGTTGGCGAACTGTTGTCTGCCGGCATTTGTTTGTGTTTTTCGACTGCTTCGTGTTCTTGTTTTTCTTCGGTTTGCTCGTGTTCGGATTCTGTGTGAGATGCGAACGTACGAATTGAAGATCTGTCGCCAAACCTAGTTTCTATTTGAAATATCCACTTACCGTGCATTGTGCTGCTTGCCGTAGTCATGCCATTCACTTTTGCTGGATCGATTTCATCAAGCCCGTTCATCGAACCAATTTGCCTTTGGGCAACGCGTCGTTCGTACTCATCTGTCACCGGTTCCAAATTCGTAATCGATTTGTTTACGATGTCAGGCCGATTGATTTTGATAAGGGCTTGCTCGAGCACATTACCTGTCGCATCCCTTCCGGCCTGACGCAACCACAGCCGCAACATTACGACTGCTTGCTGAGCTTCGTCGTTCGGATACTCCGTTCTTATCAACTCCACGTCTGACGGTGCAATCGCAAGCTCATCTGCCAACAGTGGCCAATCCGATCCCAACAGATTGCAAATGTCTGTGATCTTTATATCGGCCTTATGTATTTCGCTCGCACCATCTCCGTTCTGGAACGTGAAGTTGAGCGTTTTACCACGGTTGGCAGCTGCGACAATGGCCTGCTGTTCGCTGTTTAGTACCTCGGTCGAGCTCTGATCGAATTCAGAGGTTGTCTCGAGTTCATCCCCTCCGAGACCAAACTTTTCCGATGGGAGTGTGAAGTTAAGCGTGCAGAGTGGGGTTTGAATCGGTTCACCCTTGGCAACTTTGGGATCGTTCATGAACGAGATGCGTCCAAGCAGGTCGTCCAGACTGTTTTTTATCTTAACCGTGAACGTGAGCCGATTTTCTTTAAATGCATTAAACTGCAAGGCAAGCTGTTCGCCAGATTTCATCACCGGTACAATGTTGCCAGCAAATTCGAGATAAATTGTGCGTCCTTCACATACCTCGATGTCTCGCGACTTAGCGATCTCCGTGAAGTGTTCCTGATGCTCGAGCGTTTTGTCCTCCTTGTCATCCGTCATACAGAAAACGCTTAATTTGGCTTCGCTTTGATCTACACGCTTCGCAAAAACGACAAACTTCACCATGAAAGGTACGTGTGCCATCTGTGAGTACAGCTCTGTGGCCATCTTCGTTGCTTCCCCAATGTTACGACAATCCATCAACCAGAAGCGGGCTGACACTGTCGTCGTAAAAGACACACAATCGTTCACGAACGTAAGCGGCGTTGAACCGGTCACATCTTCCCATACAGCCTTGTTCTGACCGCCGGTGATCGAACAAAGCAAACGCAACGTAGGAGCGTTGCCCGAATACTGGTTGATCATACCCGAATTGTAAGCCTTCGGTGCGGGCATACTGAGCGTAATTGCCTTGTGGAACTTGCGCCGACGTGGTTCCACTGTCACTACTGGCGAAACCGCTACACTACGACCTAACAAGTTAGCCGTAGTATTCATGTCAATCGGTTGGGCCTGCAGGCCGACTCGGATTTTCTTCGTGAGCGCGTTCTGCGGGAAAATGGCTTGTACTTGTGGCACAGCCGTAGCTGACACAGTACCACCTTCCGGTCCGATGGCATGAACCTCCTGACGAATACGCGACACAATCGCAAAGTAGTGTGGGAAATCATTGGTCACGATACGTGTAATCCTATTCGTGTGCAGATCCTCTAGCAAGTTCAGTGTGTCACCCTTGAATGTTTCGTTCAGGACTTCGTGAATGGCTTCTTCACTATCATAGAGTGTATGTTCGCGCCAAGTTTCTCCATTATCGGAACGCAGGATAATAATTTCACGTTCCTTGTCGCGCAGTGAAGCAAAATGTGGCACCTCGAGAATGACGGGACTGTAATAAAAAAAAAAACAATTTAACTTTGCTGCTTAAAACGAAAAGCCAGTCAAATCTATCTACCACCAAGCGGTAAACTTACCCCAGGAATTTGGCGCCAACAGGAGCTAGTTCGAGGATACGGCTTATCAGAGCCTCTCCTTCCATCAAGGGCGGACCATTGGTGATGCGCTGAGGTTTCACATATCGACAGGTAATTCTTGTAGGCTGTGCGGCAGATCGCGGTGGTACGATCACACGAACACCACTGTGACGGCAACCACGCATGGCGCCTCCGCGAGCATCAACCAGGAATGACACCAGAAATCTATAAAATTAACATTCCATAGTTTGTAAACAAATGAATAATAATAGTGCATTAGACATTAATTTTACGATGAAACATCGAGTCAAGGTATCGATGCATTTGAGACATATTTTTAATAGGAGAATGTTACTTTCAAATCTTCTACGATGAACATTGATGTATATGAGCACTACGAAAAAGTGATGAAAAGGGATATGCCTATTATGACAACTTTACCGTCACCAACAGAGCAGTAGTTCTTAATAATGTAATATACATACATGGTCTAATCATATGGCTTAATGAAAACAATATGAATATGGAAGTTTAGATCGGAAAAAGGGCAAATTGAATTTTAAATATTGAAAAAATATAACCTTTATGTTAACTACATTTGCTATGGACAATCAGAACGTTTATTAAGGTTAATTAATAAAAAATAGCATTGACTGTAGCCAAACTCTTGATAATCGAAATAATCATGTAATCGATATTTCTAACTTCTACATAATCTACCAACGGTGGACTTTGTAGGTATTTATTTAATGATTATTTACCTATAAGTAATACAGGCATTTCATCAGCGAATAAATTTTTGCATGCAATTTAAAATATTATTAATAATTGTTCAATATTTCTAAACTTAAATCGATTGCTTAAAGGTTAATTGTACACTTCAAAAACACACATGGAAAACTCAAACCAGCCGAATTAATGTGAATTAGTTGTAGTCAATCACTAAAAAACCAAACGAAATAAAAAGCAAAACAAATTTTGTATACCTTTCCCTACACATCGGGACAAACTTTTTCTGATCACCACAATAAATGTTGGCCAATCGATCGATTGTCAACGACAGTGCATCGTTGCTTAGCGACCTACGGATCATGTTTTGGAAGTTCGGTTTGAAAGCCCCATTGTTGCACATGGATGCAGATGAAGGAAATTTCAGGATGCGGGATAAATGTTTCAACAACCGTTATACGTTTCATATATGTTTTCCACGGCAAATGACGCACATATTATGAGTGTAAATGTAAATGAAATACACACGAAATCACACATTGACAGGAAACATTTAGTCGAGGATGCAGCATACCGGGTGGGGGACAGGAACCAGGAAAGATGATTTGAAGGCAAGGATGATATTGGAAATTTTAATTGCAAAACAAATACATGGTCGGTTTGGTGCGAAAACCAATAAAAAACAATATGTAAAACGGGATGCAATACAATGGGAATTTAGGAAAAAAGAAAAGAGAAAAAGTAGTCTAAAATTAATAGTATGTTTACAATATCCCACGAAGCGTTTATATTAAAAGATAAAATAGTAATGTATGCTATAAATAATATACACAATACGTTGTGCTTTATCAAATGTAACGATCTATGAGTTAGATGTCAAAAAATCTGTCGCTACTTCACAATCAGATAGAGTGTGAATGAACTTAGTATATTCTAGTTCCATTTATCGTTTTATCATTATTTGGGGCTTTGCAGAAAATTAGTCTTGGGAACGATACATAAAACTGATTGCAGCCTTGTAGAACATAATTTCATTATTTACTACAACCCAAACTAAGCTGGTGAAATCTGTTATTTGTTAATGTCAAGAAGCTCAGCATAATGTATTTTAATTCTATAAAAACAATTTAATGGAGACGCCCAGTCGTACACGTGTTTCATGTATTGGTGTAGTACATTTGCTGTTACTAATATCTTAGTACTTTAAAAACCAAATGTTAACTTTTTTTAAATCAATTTATAATAATCATAAACGAATCATAAATCGTAGAGCTTTTCCCATTGAGTAAAATGGCAATGTGTTGTTGTGTAAAAACTAATTGTATAAATATTATGAGTACACTAATATGGCGTCTGTGATGTTGCAGTTTTAAGTACAATTGTAAACTACAAAGTTTTACAATAAATCTAATAGTTTAAAACATAATTAAGTAAACAAAATGACATGAGTAATTTTAAGATGTTAAAAGTAAATGAGTGCATACGTATTTAAATATGTGTTATAGCATAATTTGATCATATTTACTATTTCAATAATATATAGCATTTTGTGCGTAATAACATAGGAAACAACATAGGAAACAAACCCTCACAATCAGTTATGAAATAACCAAGGTAACCCATCTCGTTAAGCATCGTTAACAGTTAAACTCTCGCAGCCAGGCAGCAATGAAGCGATCGATGATGATCATTTTTAATTTAGGGTGTTTTATGAGATTTAATGTCGTTAAATGGTAGGACCTTTTTGACTTTTAAAATGTGATCGTAAGAAATATGGCAACGTTTTTATTTCTTGATGAAATGGTTTGAAGCGACATGTTTAGCTCCACCGATCTCGCTTGTTACAATTGTGCTCCAAGTAAGCATAAGTTAATTTTTGTTTGAACTTTTTCGCAATCCACCAAATGATTAATTGATTGATTCTTCGCAACAGAATGAAATAACACTGTCATAACTTACCCAACGTGAATCGGCTTGCGGGTGATGTTGACATTATCGGTCACGGTGATGTCAAGTGGATTAGGTGTATGGGACCGATCTACAGCCGAGACGGTGTAGTTCTCCGCACGCGAAATAATCTTTTCCAGATATTTATCATCCTTCAATGGATCGATGCTCATATTTGTAAGATTGGTATCGTCGAACTGTTTGTTTTCGTCGCTTGTCATGTAGTTATACTGTTGCTGGTCGGACATGATTGGATCTTCACCTGGCGTTTGACGGCATTAGGATATGAGAAAGAGAAACATTACACATTAGCTACGGTTGATCACAAGAACGATTGCAACTATTGAGGTTCTGCATGAAAAAAATCGTTCTATAGCAATGAACGCAATGCCACAATACTTGAAATGGCGATTGATGAACACAAGATGCACTGTCACACGAAAACACTTGAAGCTGATATGTGAATACAGTTGTCACGTCGAGCACAATGTTCGCACTCCACGGAAGGGTGCATCTACAGAACACTTATCTCTACAGGGGGAATTCACATCTGATCGACACGATTATGTTTACTTGGTGCGTGAAGCGTGAAAGACCGCAATTATCGATAAGCATGATAGTGGGATGAGATTATGGTGACATTGGTTGAATCGTACAGCAGCAATGGATTTTTGATCGACGAACTTTAAAGGTGGTGTTTCAAATCAAAATTCACACAAACGTTAGCATTACTTACAATCTAAGATATCTCATTGATTTACTATCATCCACTATGCGATCCTTTAGTGATCTAGCAGCTTACTACCAACTAATCACGAACCATGCGTCGATCGAAAACCAAATTCACGCGACAGTGTCTCACTAGTATTTTCAGCAAAGAACAATATGGTACTGCGACCGTGTTCTGAATGCGTGATCGTCGTAAAAACTCCTACACAAACAATCTTTCAGATGTTCGCACCGTACCGTGCCGTTCATCTGCAACAAACACATACACTATCTGAGAGACGCGGGTAATGTACCCAATATAGAGCAGATTCTGACCGACAAACATGACACATACGCGAGAGAGTACGACTAAATCGGTCTTCTCTAATTTATCTTTGGCTTTCTTAGTATATAAAGTGATTTTGTTAAAATAAAATATGAGTATATCTTTTTGATCCTTTTGCCAGCAATATTGAATCTTTTAACAGATAAATATAATGAACATTTTTAAAAATTTAATACTATACAAAATTAAAATCATAAAATATTAATACAATTTTCGTATTATAAAATATTTGTTACTAAAGATATTATTTTAGCTATAAAAAAAGCTTTATTTACATAAGTTTGCCTATCGCTTTGGAAAATTGCAAATGCCCGATTTTATGTTCCATATCAATAAATAAATATTATATTTAGCAGCTAAAAAAATCACACCATTAGCTGACCAACCGGTATGTACGGAAATTGTACGAATCCGTAACGATCAACTTCCCGTCTCACGTCATCATCTCGTACAAGATGTTGTCGAGTTCAAAGAGAAAATTTATTTTTATCCCACAAAACATAGGCGCTGAAGGGCACGACTACGTACGTACATGAAGGGGAAGCTGTGTTGAGTCTCGCAACGATGCATTTCTCGTACGCTACTTCCAAAAGTACCGCAAAGAAGATGCCTAAGTTTTTGGACCAAAATGACGAAAAATAGAAATCACCGAAATTATCTCGTTTGAATGTTTCTGTTGGCAAAAGGCAAACCGTGGTTATGCATCCCTCATTTCCCTATAATTCCGCCCATTTTTCAATCGAACAACTCACAAGCGCCCAGGCGATTTCACCCACAAATCATTCGTTTATCGTGCACCCTCGCCATGAATGGAACTAGTGCAAGAGAGCAGCAAATGTCTCTTCCGGTATGGCGCGTAGGGACAGTTGATGACGGTTCCTTACTTTCCATTAGGAAATGGTGCATCAGTGTTTCTCTCTTCTTAACAACCGATTTTACATCGAAGCTCTCCACAGTGCACAGTGGGACTGTCAGTTTATTTATAGCGGACGAACGCGAACAGTAAACGCGGCCACGCCAATAGCTCAAAATTCCATTCCAACACGGTCCGTCGGTTCGAAATGGAAAAACGAAAAACGAAGAACGCAGTGGTAAACTGTGCTTCATAGGTTATGAACTCGAATGCATTCACGAAATGCTGGTGGATATGAAACCTGCATTCGCTAGTGCTAGTCAGGCGCATTTCCTCATTTACGCAATGGTTGTTCGGTTGTCGAAGTGACAAAAATGGTTATTTAAACTACTGTCATCTAAGAATGTAGCGCTAAGGTACCGTCTCAGCTAGACTATGATTAATTACATGTGGTCCAGATGATAAGTCGAGAACTGGCACGGAAAATTTACTTGGCAAAAGCGACCAGGTTTCTAGTGCGGGTATTGCTTGCTTCTCTGTCCAAAAGACAAGCCGTTTCTTAGTGTTAAATTTTACCATCTGGTTGTTTAAACAATTTTCAAAATCACATTCATTCAACAAGATAGAAATATCGTATCAGTAGTAGTAAATAGCGAAGTTTGAAACAATACAATTTCTACGGCAATTCACAATATTTAAAACAAGGGTTTCGCAACGCGAATCTAAACGCGAATGTATCGAAAATAAGTCACAATCAAACGTACAGTCATTCAATTTGTTGTTCTTTTATGTACATTGCTTAAAAGTAAACTATGGAAACACTTAAGAATTCGATAAGTACTCGTACTGCCAATGCTAACGAATAGCGAATGAGTTGAATAACTTACACAATCATTTGAAATAGCCACATGCGCTACCATTTTTTAGTCTGGCTGGTTTATACACAAACCACTGTTTGATCAAATGCTTCAAATTGAAACTTGAAACAACAAACACTACAATCTTCCTTATGTAGGCCGCAGGCATTGCGGATCCGGAGGAAAATGAATTGATTGGACATTCCCGCTTTGTTTAATTCCCCTCAGTTAAAGCCAGACCGAATGTATTCCCACTCGCGATGTGATTTTACTCACAATGTCACACAATAGCACGATTCGTTCACCACCTTTACGAGAAACAATCAAACCGGCAAATGAACGATAATTAGTGGCATGTGCTTCTTTATTGCTTGGGCCGCTGCCGGTTTAACCGCGACCACGTGAATAAGCACAAACACGCACACGCACCAATGCGAGAATAATGCTCTACGAAATATGTAATACCAAGTGCCGTGCCACTTTGGAGATCAGAACCAGAACATGCCTCGTTGAAGATATCTAACCTGAACGCTAGAAATGGAGGTCAATTTCACCGGAAGCATACGCTATAGTTTGATTCTCACTGGCAAACTCGGACCGATGTTTCTTGGGTCGAATTCCCTGGGGTAACTACAACTTTTAACGCAAAACGGACACATACGACGCAACTACTACCGCAGAATACGACCGACTACGGCGTGCTTCTCGTGCGTTAGGAACGCTGGTTCGGACCGATCTCCAAAGGTACTGCCGCACTCACACTTTTGCCCAAAGGCATTGCTCAAATGCTGTACGCCATTTGTGGAGAGGCCTGTTAGTATATTTACTCCAAACACTCGTTGTGGTTTTATTGCTCGCCGGTCGGCGGTATACTAAGATGGTGGTAATACGATTTGCACAATGTGGGTGGTTGTGTGAATGCGATATAGCACGGGTGAGTTGATTAGTGAGTGAGTGAGTGATTTAGAACACGCGGCGATTTATGATGAATGGAGAGCAGTATGGGTCAGACGAGAAAGCATGAGCAGGCGGATCATTTTCAACCACGCGTTTTGTGTGATTGAATGAATGGGTACGAAACAACGAAAGTACACCCTTTTCAAACACTTTCCTCTTCCATGTGCCAAGGCTCACCGAAAAGCCAATGGAATTCTAGAGGGATATGTTCCGTCGAAGGTAGCATGGAAGGAATGTTTGCACGTTGGTGTAAAACCAAAATACTATTGCAATACTAAGCTTATGCTAACGCAAATACGGGATCGACTGTGGAAGACTGTTTCATAGTGTTCTATTGGTAGCTATGCTTATGTATGATTATGTATGTAACGTCAGCAGAAAAAGAGAGAGAGAGAGAACGAAAGAGAGAGAGCAAGAGAATATGTTGGCGTGTGGTGTTAGTGTATGAACATGTGTGTTTGTATATGTATTTGAGTCTGATTAGTTTACGGCAAACTTACGTGTGTAACGCATTTGCGATTGATAGTACTTGATAGCACCACTACCGCCATACAATTGCTGCGCTTGCATTAGGGCTTTCATAGCACTAGGTGGGGGTGGTGTGCCTCCTTCGGGCCCTCCGGGGACGAACGGCGAAAGCCGCGAAGTAAAGGTGTGGACAGCGAACAGTTAGAGGTATTGCAGGAAGATGCGGAGTTATGCGGCAAAATTTGTTTATTTTTTCCGCAGGAGAGGGGTTTGTTACCATTTGTTTGTTTTCGTTTTAGAATGCGTACCCATAACAAAACAACCGGGACAAGGTAGTGTTACGTTCAATGGCCAATCATGGTGAAGTAAACGATTGTGATAGTTGTTAAGTTTTAATGAAAATTTTAATTCATATAACCGCGATTACAGTAATGAAGTTTGGAACGGTATCAAATTTGTGTTGGAAATCAATTATCATAAAGGACAAGGTATTAGAATAACACAATGTATGAAAGAAGGAAAGGAAAAGCAAAAGAGATAGAAAGACAGTTGTAGTTAGAGATATAAAGGTAGGTAAGTAGATAGTAAAAGTTTAGAATGTCAAGAAGCGTTTGCTTTTATAGCAACACAATTTGTAATAAGCATTTGTAGCAAAACAATACACCGTTATTGGAAATGTTTGATACTTAAATATCTTCATGGCGTGTATACCATTGTATCCCCTTTTAAAAAGTTTAAAAGACACACTTGCTGAACAATAAACTTTTTGTTAGCTTTTGTACGGCCATATTTAGCGGTAATTACAGCATTTTCTTCAATATATAAATCCATCTCACAATCAATATTCAGAAAAAAATCTTACATTGTGACCATACCGACAACAAAGGCGTTTTTTTACATCACAATAAGGATTCTATACATGTAAATAGCAACAGAACTGGTTTAAATATTGTTTTAAACCGCAAATGTTGTAATACATTACCAGGCTTAATTTACAAGCGTTGCTAAAATTAAACAAAGACCAATACGCAACAATTTTAAAATCATTCATGTACTCACCCTCATCTTCAGAATCCGACAGGAACGTCTCGTGGATGGTTTCTGGTCCAACGATTTTGAACTTTTCATCGACCGTCTGTGTGACGCTAGTTTCAGTGACTACCTTCAGCGTCTCCACCACCGTAATATATCCCAGTTTATCTGCGATCGACAGTGCCGTCTGGCCACCGTTAGTTACGGCTTCCGGATTAGCTTTGTTCTTCAGCAAAATGTTGATGATGAGCGTGTGTCCCTGCTGAGCGGCCTGATGCAGCGGCGTGTGTCCAATATTGGTCTTCATCTCGATGTTTGCGTCATTTTCGATCAAATACTTCACCATTCCAGCTTGGCCAAAATGGGCGGCTACGTGAAGCGGAGTGAAGCCTGTCTTTGTCACCGGATCAATGCGAGCCTTGTGTTCCAGTAGGGTTTCTGCGATTCCTACATTGTCTTCTTGTGCGCACAGATGTAACGGTGTCAAACCGTTCTTTGCGGCATGGTTAGGATCTGCACCACTATTCAAAAGCGTACGGGCCATATCACCGTGACCTTCCTGGGCTGATAAATGAAGGGGCGTGAAGCCGGTTTTGCTTTCGGCGTTAGCATCCGCCTTGTATTCTAGCAGCGTTGTTGCGATATTTAGTTGATTCTTCTTTGACGCAATGTGCAGCGGCGTATGGCCATTCTTTGCTGGCGAGTACGGCGATGCACCCTTCTCAAGGAGCAGAAGCGCTACTTTTTGGTGATCGTAGTGACTAGCAACGTGTAGTGGGGTCACACCGTTCTTACCCTGTACGTCTACCTGGGCACCCCGTTCCAGAAGCAACTCAGCGCACTTTAGATTGCCATACTTGGCGGCCAAATGCAAAGGTGTGAAACCTTTTTTAGTGACCGCTTCTACGTTAGCTTCGTTGTCCAATAACAGTGATGCCACCTCATCTTGGCCCTCCTTTGCCGCTATGTGTAGCGGAGTGTAGTTATCTTTCGTGACGGCATCAATCTTTGCACCGTGTTGCAAAAGTAGCATCACAATTTCCATATTACCGATGCTATTGAAATAAAAACAAAAACAATTATTTCACTAAATTGTCATCCATTGAATATGTATGAAACTTACCGCGATGCGACGTGTAGCGGTGTTTGATCTTCACGTGCCTGCGCATTTACGTATGCTCCGTTTCGCAGAAGAATACGAATTATATCTGTCTGCTTAGCACGTGCTGCTAGATGAAGCGGAGTTTCGCCTCGCACAGTCGGAATGTCCGGACTGGCATCGTGCTGCAGAAGATATATGACAATGTTCATACAACCCATAAAGCTAGCCACATGCAACGGCGTTAGACCGCTCTCCGTAGTAGCTCCAATTGTGGCACCATGGTTTAGCAGAAGCTCCACTACCTTAATTCGATTCTTCTTGCAGGCAATGTGCAACGGTGTAAAGCCGTTCAGGGCCCGTGCATTTGGATCGGCATTTCGATCAAGCAGCAGCTTTGCTACCTTTACGTGTCCACAGTGGGCGGCAACGTGCAGCGCAGTCAGATAGTCGATCGTAATGTCATCAACTGGCGATTTGTTCATTAGTAAAATGCGAGCTGCGCTAACGTGTTCACCCTGAGCCGCCATGTGTAGCGGGGCAAGTCCGTTTTTGGTCTTGGATATGATTTCCGCACCATGTTCTAACAATACTTCTATTACTTGATCGTGGCCTGAGCGGGCGGCACAGTGTAGCGGGGTAAGCCCATCTCGAGTGATACTGTCAATACGACCATGATTTGCGATCAACAGCTTCACCATGTTCAGTTTTCCCCATTTGCATGCTACATGTAGCGGTGTGATGTTGTGCTTTGCAGTAAAGTTTACGTCGGCACCTTTCTCAATCAGTAGTTGAGCGACGTTTACATTTCCATAATGGGCAGCAATGTGAAGCGGAGTGAAGCCACTCTTTGACGATACATCCGGATTGTGTTCATTCTGGAAAACAATTGTATAAAAAATATATATTAGCGAATTAAGCTACTTTGACTATGACCTATGTTCTATCCTATCTAGTTTTACTCTCAATCATTGTTCTTGATATCACTGATATGCTTAGTTTAACCTACTTATTTATTAAACTAATGATTTATAAATTACAAAGGAATTTTGCATATTCAATTCAATTATCTACTAACCTGAGATAAAAAACTATTGTCTCAAAGTTGATCGAATAACAGCTATTGTACATGGATGTGAAAATTCTGCCCGTTCACTTACTATTTCTTCTTATTGTTAAGCTACGCTCATCATTACCATTTTGGCGGAACAGTGAAATAACTTGATAGTTTTCTGTTAGATGTTAAAAACAAAAATTGTTATGATATTTTTCAAACAAAATGAGTGTTGGGAATATGCGCTGACAGATATTACAGGCATTCAATCCTATTTTCTGAAGTTTAAACTATAATCGTCATACGCTGCAAAGCAAATGGCTCAATCTAATACACCACGATTCAGAATGTCCAAGAAGCTAAAACACGTGTTTTAGTAATCCCACAGACAGCGATGATGTGGGTGGTACCATCATCACCAAATCCTATCTGGAGAAAGTGAAACATGACAAACCAACACCTCTTGAGCTTGTAGTGCCAAAAAAGAAGAAGAAAATTCAATGCCCACTACCAATAATGTGATAAAACACGTTGCAAATCTACATTTTGTATAAATGCTACGACTGAGATAAGTACTCCTACATCTCCTAGCTCCCAAACTGCCCTGTAAGCTTATCGTTGAATTTTTAATACCAGCCCTTCAATGCGTACCTCTAGCAAGAGTTTTGCCGCTTTCACATCATCCTTCTTGGCAGCTATATGAAGTGCTGGTAATCGAACCTTTCCGCGCGTATCACTTTCAAGCAATACGGCTACTACTTTGTCGTGACCTTGCTGCATCGCCACTGCCAAAGGCGTAAAGCCGTCCTGAAAATTGAAATAAATAACGATGATGTTAAAAAAGGAACACATATTCTTCAACTATTTCGAGTAACCTACCTCAGTAGCCAACGCTGGATTAGCACCCTTGGCAAGCAAATAATTTACACACTCATCATGGTTCTCTTGTGCGGCCATGTAGAGTGGTGTGAATCCATTCTGAGACTGCACGTTAACCGATGCGTTATACTGCAGGAGTAGCTGAATGATCTCCTTTTGACCGGCTAACGAAGCGATGTGCAGCGCTGTATTACCTTTCTTAGTGGCATTATCGACGAGGGCACCGCGTTTCAGCAGTTCATGTACGATATCGTAGTGACCATCTTTTGCCGCAAGATGCAGTGCGTTGAGACCGTTCTAAAATGAGTAAAGAAAACACAAGCGCACATGAGAGGTCTTGTAGATGATCTTGGTAAATGCACCATGTTTATGGCTTACCGTATTGCACGTGTTGATGTCGGTCACCTGACCGGTTTCGAGGTACTCTATCAGCTTCTGAAGATCTCCTGCCCTAGCTGCCCGCAGGAACGCTGTGTTTGTGTCATTCTTGATGAATAAAAAGAAAAGCAAAAAAACACACACACAGATTAGAGAATCGTCATAATTAGACTGTGAAATACGGTGGCGACAAATTTTATTACTCGTTTAATTTTGCTGACATGTTTTGCTCGAGACACCAACCATCAATTACGTCAATGATCATGTGCAGAATAAATATTTTCGGTACACTTGCATCGCCACTCAGTAAGGATAAGTAAGGTAAGAATGGTATTGTCAGCAATTCAACGAAAAAGTTATAATGGAATGACTCTTTAAATCATGAAATACGTTCGCAGAACATGTTGCCCGTAAATATGATATTATCCTCATTAATATATATTTTTTCCAAAAGCTGGCAATCCATTCGTCCGACTAACCAAACCTAACACATGAAAACATACGTACAGCAGCAGACATTAGAATCTTACAAATCTGAACAAAACACTTATGTGCTCAGTATATCAGGGCCAGTATGCAATAACCGCTGGAATCACATCGGCACCATATGGGTGCTGCAATCCATTGATTGGGTGCAAAGGTTAGTTAGTATCGATACTTGGCGCGGAATCAATATGGGTTCGTTGTTGTATTTTTGGGTGTCTGGTTTACATCAACATTCGTTTTGGCTATTTTAAATATGTTTATATACACGCGAGGAAGCTATTATTCCACATTTCCCAGGCATTAACTTTTATACCACGGAGCACACCTCGGATAATGTACAGTAATAACCCTATTTCCACGACTGGCGAGATGTGCTTTTCTGTATGGATAGGAAATTTACCATCGAAACAGGTTTTAAGCGATCTTGAAAGTTGTGGCAAAAGTATAGTCATTTTGTGATACGTAATGCTGACAAAGCAAATAAATTACTTCATTAACAAGTACTCTGACTGACTAAAATGTAAAATAAATGAATAATTGAAGCTGCAATTAAAAAAGTTTATGCAATTTTGTACAACATATTCTTCAATATGCGTTTTCCCACGGCTATCAACAACTGTCCCCGTTCCATCATAAAAAATAAAGATGGCCAGTCGCAGGGGAATTCTTCAACATATGACATTTCAAATCTCTGCATCTTTTCATAACACCAAAACATACAGTACAGAACATGCATGTCCCCAACCATAAATTATGTTTTCGTGTCTCGCATACAGTATTCCAGAAAATAATTGGATATCCAGAGAAACGATATTGTGGACAGCTATATTTGTGAAAAGTGCTTTGTCCATCCATTGTCATGTTCGTCCTCGGAATGCCGGCTATTTTAAACCGCGATAATAAAACATTCAAAATAATATCAAAAGCAGAGACGAATAAGAGAACAAATTAAAATTGTTCCATTAAACGCGCAAAGAAATGATCTCTAGATAGACCGAAATCCTATCCCGTGCTGGTTGATTTGTGTTGGCTAACGAGTGCTTTCACTTCCGAGAGGTTTTATTTCGTTGCATCAAGCTGCTTCTCATCGACAAGCGAATAAAGTGGGAAATCCGGGAAATGATTCAAGATTAAACAGCAAATGCTCAAGCGTTCTTCTGATGCAAGCAGACGGAGTTATGACCCCATTAATTTTTCCTTTATAGCAGCAACGTACGATAAAGTGAATGTGGTTTTTTGAGAGTATTTTTCAATCTACTGAATTGTTGAGAACATTTTTTTTATTCGACGAGAACGCATTATGTGTCTAAGCTGAAACGATGAAACCGTTTAAAAATCGCTCAAATGACTCTGAAGAAATTTAGAAATAGAAATGCGCAATAACGCTTACATTAAACCTGAACTACTTCCGCTAATCACAAAAAAGCATCACTAGCAATCATTTTCATTCAACGGTGGAAACGTCTCGTAATTGGGACGAAAATAATTGGTTCTATAAACAAAACCAGTAGTTATCAACACGTTTGAGGCATGGTTGACCTGTTTCATCCAAAAGCATTTACGGACGGAGCAGTTCAATCCGTTGCGTACGCATCATACTATACGTGTTGACAAAGGAGCGTTTGCAATACGACCCATTTTCGAAAGACCACTCAGGTACGTGGTCTTTGTATCTCACGTATCCAAGTAATGCGGCTAGCTCTTAATGGTGAAAACAACTCATCTTGAACCCACAGTTCATTCCAGACGATAACAGGGATTGTGTGCGAGTAAAGAGAACATTTTGTCCATTTTATATTGTCTAAAGACACGTAGTGCTGCGACTAGCAGAGTCACGACGTCGAAGGGATCTGAAAGTTAACACACCGAACCTAAGGTAGAAGATGATTACAAAGATCATATGTATGTCCATATGTATGGTTGCATAGACCATATACATAGAAGTATAGAGTAGAGAGTTACTTTACATGATCCGTTCAACATGGCTCGTCGAGTATCTCCCATTGACAGCTAATTTGTTGCGTTGTTAACAATTCTGCTGAGTTTAATGCATCACTTTTACATTTATATCTATAAAATAACTCAATATTATCAACAATAATTCAAACATAATTCAGCTTCGAAACAAATGGATAAAAATTTAAAACTTAACGGCCATCAGCAGTAGATCCAGACCTTCACTAGAAACGACTTTTAAATCTACATTTAACAATGTAAAAAGTGACATTAAACTAAAAAAAAACACTTGGAAAACAATATCATCATGGTAAACTGTCATTATCCATGTCTCTTTACGCCAATTCACCTAACTACCATCAAATCTGACGTGCAGCTAGTTTGTGAACGATGAATGGAACAGAAAAATAGAACACTGTAAATCAGCAATCATCGTCAGAAAGTAACCGTAGCGGATGTCGCTCGCTATACATACAACTAGGGAGGTATGGTTATGCAATTGTTCTGTGGCTCACAGAACGGGGATGGAAAGGGTGATTAAGTACTTCCGATAGGACAAACGGGAACATTTGCCGTTCCGTTAGCACGTTGCTTGCGTCGAAACGTGTACAAAAAGTAATTAACCTGTCAATTCTGTCCGTGACGACCAATAAGGGAGGAACTTGATAACGAGACATCGGGTTAGATCGGCGAAACAGGTGAATCAAGTTGTATTACACCTCCAATTTGTATGAAAAAAAAACATCTTTAATTGTCATCCGGGAAAATGATACGAATATGAACGATACGCAACGTGAAATGCAGGGTGTCAATCAGCATGTTGTTGATGTTTGATTATAAATGTTTACGACCAAAGAGTTCTCCTCCATCTCTTCAGTCAACACATATATCTAACACATTTTAATTTAACGTTGAATTCTTCAAATCATAGAACATGGAAAATATTTACATATTGCTTTGTATAAATGAAAGTTGTCCTTTAAATTGTTAAGCGAAGATCAGCAGTTTAACTTTCAATAGTCACGAAAGCTTGTTGACGACCGGAAATGATTTGCAGCTTTGTTTTGTGGATATAACGTTCGAAAGCATCTTTAACGCTGCAATGCGACACGATGAACCATGTGTTTGTTTTGCCGATGCGGCATTAAAATCGAGTTGCGGAAAACTTTTACATGGCACAGATTAGAAAAACTTTACTTGTGTCGTATACTATTTACTTTGTTTCCAAGAGATAGAGCTAGATAATGTTTAAATAATTATATCAAATACATTTGTCATATACATAATTCATATAATGAACATCGGAAATTTAATTTAGATAAGGAAAATTCGAAATAATATGATATAGTAAAAAGGGAATCATAGCTGCTCCTCTAAAACATTCAAAAATAAAAAGAGCCCAAAGGTTATCCAGATAAACAGATATAGAACTACATAACAAAAAAATGGACGGACGATTTGGCTGGGAAACTTTCATTTCAGGAAGAACAAATGTATGATCAATTGACACGCGAATCTGTCCTACTAACCTTGCGAAGGATATGAATAGGCAAAACACACCTATCTGAATGATTTTTTCACACCATGCCCATGGTCACATCGAATTTCATTAATGACAACCAAAAAAAGAATGTATTGATGTACGTCACGAAGGATAAACAGCAACGCCGAAGAGGCTTGTCACAGAAACCCCTTAAACGAATTTATTCATTTCCTATCCGAGTGTGTTGGTAGGACATTCAAATTCGTTTCAGTTTGGTTGATCACAAGGAACATATTTATTTTTTATATCTATTTCATGCAATCGGATAGAATATTTGGAAACCCCTCTTGAGTTTTCTTTTCTTATTTTATTTTTATTGCATTCTTCTTTCGGGCAAGAAAACTACCTAGTCTAAGTTGGATAGCTTACTAGATAATCATTCCACCGACATAAACACGCTGTAACCCGTATTTTAAAGGTTAAAACGAACTGCCCAACCCAAGGAATCCCTATATGATTATTCTTTGAGGAATGGCCAGTTAGACTAGTTCTCTATTTCATATTGAAGATCAATCAGTCGCACACTGAGGGTTTCCTTAAAGTTGAAAGTAACCCCAACAACGCTTTATTACAACGAGGCTTTCGGATCATATTACACGCTAACTTAAACCTTTAGAAAAAATTATTCAACAAAATCTGATTTTTATACACTTTTAGTTAATCGTGCATTTACGTTTGTACGCTTTGCTGTCCATAATTCTGGTCAACTGCCTAATCCGAACGCAGTTTTTAGTGAAATCATACACCATATTGCTCAGGATTGTATAAAACAAACATGATTGTTACCACAGCAAAATATACCGTAATCTTATAAACTCCAGTATTTGAAATTTTTATACATATAAATTGATTTTGTACATTGGAGCAAAAGCATTGCAGAGGAAACGGTATGTATCTTCAAATATTATAGAAAACGTGCTCAAATAACGATAAAATGTATTTATTTTAAATTCTCTAAAATCTACATTGAGCACGTTCGACTTGTAGTGCAGTTGATACACGCGATGTAACATAGTTTCGACTACTGTTGTGTAATATACATTGTCACTGTTTCATTCTTGACTCCACGAGGTATTGTTAGTAAAGAGCACAATCAATTGCATTTCAATTTCACAAGGAAGTAAAATTGCAAATCGGTTTCTGCACAAAATCCTAAGCAGCCCTACTTTGCAACGATTTGTCTGAAACATATCTATTTCTTCATAATATTTGGAACTCACATCCAGTAACGTCGCGTTCTTACAAATCACACATTTACTGAAGGTGATTACAGATTTAATTCATCGTCCAACTTTGGAATAATGACCTTGCGTATTATGCAATGTTTGCAAGGAGGCAGCGGTTAATTAAGAAAGCAAACATCATTAGACACATTTTAAGCTATCTCAAACATTCATTCTCAGTCGAGGTCACTTTTTGCACCATTTGGCAATGGAGTACACATTTTCTATTCAGGGCTATTCCACTTCATTCTTTTTTTTTTGTAATTGTTCGTTTATTTGCATTCGTTCCTAATTAAATGTGGGTTGTAATTAATTTCTACAATACTAACATTCTAGAAACTTTATATTTGATGTTTATAAATCACTTATATTTTTGTTTTTGTTTTATAGAAACAGTAGTTTTTATCATGAAAATGAAGCATCAAAACTTAGGTAGATTAAGATCATATATTATTGTAAAAAATAAATGATTCAAATTAATCAGTTATGTATAAAACAACATCTACTAACATAGATACATAAATCTACCTTTTGTATCATTTTGATTCTTAGAACATGGCCTTAGAACATGATCATTGAAAAAAAATCGATCTGATTCTGTGCAAAATCTTGTTACGTTCAGAAATCAAATTTTCAAGCAATTCTTTACTATATGAGATTCAATTTTCCTTACTCAGTTCACCTTTTCATTCGCATCTATGTTGAATCTCCCACTCAGAAAAACAGACGGAATTAGATTATCACCACATCTTTCGCTAAACGTGATGATGCCACTTGTTGCCATGAAATGTACTTTAACTTTTTTATCACATGGTATGCGAAATTCAATAGTATAAAGTAAGCAGATCGATTAGTAACAAATCGTTTCAAATTCAAATAAAAAATGTGTTCCTGAAATTTAAATATAGACACATAAAAAAAAATTATTACGTTTCTGAATAGATTTTTTTTAGATTCCTTCTTTGGACTATATAACAAATTAGTATTTCTACGGTATGCTAATAGATGTACAACTGTCAAAATATGTATTCATATTAAAATTCGGGAATGTCAAGTGGTTTGCATTAACGAGCGCATATTCGGGTTGATGCGTAAAGAATATTTTACTTCTAGCGATACAACAAAGGCGCATAAATTAAACTCTCGGGCATTTTAGACATTAGGCTCGACGAGGTACGATACCACACATCGAAACGATCGATAATTTAGACCGCTTCGGTTTTGCAACACACCGCGGCCAGTGATGCGCCACCCTTTTTTAACCACCCACACTCTCGAGTGTTCGATGTTTGACGTCAGTCATACGCTCGGGGAGTACTGGAGTGTGGACAGAATCGTGGCCGACCGAATGACGCCAACGCGAAACGGTAGGAGAGCACTTGAACGCTTCCGATCGCATTTTTTGTTTTCCACAATTTTGTTTCCTTTTTTCAATTCTTCAACAGAGAGTTTTTTTTCAAGCACGACGTAGTCACAATCGCACAATTTGAATATGAATAATTCAATGTAGGCCCGGGGAATAGCAGTCAGCCTGTGTCTGATGGACGTGCTGGGACGTTCCATTTGCTCGGTCAACTAATCGCTCTCTTTCCTAAGGGTATCTAATGGCCCAGATTCCTAACAGACGGTAGCTCTCGCGCATTTATGCTTGCTGGTGGTATATAAAAATGGATTCCAAACTGTCTGTGATCGCAATCCGTCTCACACTAACAAAGAAGTGACCACCCGAAGCCATCCGACTGTGCCACAAAACAATCACCCATAGAAGTTTGCTGTCACTCAGCTCACACGAATGGTAAGGAATAGTAGATGCAAATTTTTTTGCACAATGCTTCATAAATGGCTCGTGCACAACAATCAGCAAATGGGAATGGGATGAGATAAAGGATGATATTATTCATCTATAATGGTGCACTTTAGCTTTACTTGGCAAATTGGTAGTTGGTTCATCGGCTTCATAATGCTGCCATTGAAAAGAGATTTAAGCTAAAGGATTTGCAATAATAAGTGGAGCATACTTTTCCTAACGGACTAATTATTTGAAATTAAATAAAACAAAACTTACATTATACAGTCGTTTCTCGAGCGACGTGATATTCAAGTTACGCGAATTCCTGATATGCGAATTTTAAAATTTGACATGCAGTTTTTATGAGGAATTCAATAGTGTACATGTAAATTTTTAAATATTCCCGAAAATACGTGTTGTTATATTAGTACTAATAAAAGTTTAAGCGGTCCCATGGTATATGTGGTAACGGCGCCGGTCTTTACACGATAAGAATGGGTGTCAAATCCCATCCGGACCTAACCGACTATCCAGCTACGTGTAACGTCAAGTCAAGGTAAGAAAGAAATGGCAGGCTAAGTACTGTTCTGAGCTTGTAGTACCGTATATGGTAAAATTTGGCAAAGAAACAGAAGTATATTAGTGTTAATGTGCTTCATAAAATTTGAATTTCTATTCAATCCTTAAATACGAAGTATAATCGATGTGTTGAACGATATTTGACTTACATGGATTTCTCCGTAACGCATTATTCGCGTAACTCGGGAAATGTTAATACTAATATATTAAGAATAATTGACAAGATCAACTTCACACTCCCTTCGCATGACACCTCTTTAACTAAGAAATGCTCCATGAGACTAAGTCTTCTTGGCTTTAACGACCTTACAGGTCACGCCGGCCATTTCTGGCCTTTTTTTTGTTTTTTTTTTTTTTTTTGATCGGTTAGAACGGCCTGGCCGTATCAAGACTTATTTTACCACGTAGCAGGATAGTCAGTCCATGCTACGGGGAGACGGTCCGGATGGGATTTGAACCCGGTCCCTACCGTGTGGACGGGCGCCGTTTTTCACATGCACCACCGGGCGCCCCATTTTTTTTTTTTTTTTTTTGGCTTTTTTATTATTTTATTAACAAATGGAAATGTGAAATGAAAAGAAAAAATATAAGCTGTCCGGTTTAATTCGTACCGGTAGATCCAAAACCTCCTGCACCTCGTTCTGTGTCCGTAAGCGTCGGAAGCTCTTCCAAATCTGGATACGCTATTTTCTCGCAAATGAACTGTGCGATACGATCACCTTTCTTGACTTCGAAGTCTACTTCCGAGTGATTGAACAGCACTACACCAACGTTACCGCGGTAGTCCTCATCAACGACGCCGGCTCCCACATCGATGAAATTCTTCACAGCCAACCCAGAACGAGGAGCAACCCGGCCTTTTCTGGCTTACTAGACTTATTTTTACCACGTAGCCAAATAGTAAGTCCTTGCTAAGGGGGAACGGTCCGGATGGGATTTGAACCCGGTCCTGCCGTGTCGACCGGCGCCGTTTATCACATGCACCACCGGGCTGCCCCGTATAACTAAGTATAACACCCATTAAGGCGCAAACTATGTACCTATGAGTATAACACCCGTTACAGCACTAACAGCGACGATTCAACAAATTTTCAAACCACTTCTAATTTAATTTTAGTACTACATTTTAGTAAGACATTCAGGAGCAGGATGATTGAGACATTTCCACATAAAAAAATCAACGAATGATACGATACTTTGTTTCACAAAATATATATTATTTATTTATACTTATTTATTTATAATTCATGAGTGCGGCTTTGGCCGTATTGTCGCCCTCAAAATTCTGAAATTAGTACAATTTTTACAAGGCATTTCCTCCTTGTAAACCAAATTCAGCGAACATACATAAACTATAAAATCACCTGTCGCGTTCTGTGCATATTTGGCAAACTATAAATCACCCTATGTATAGTTAAGATTGAATAACATTGCCACGTTGGTATATGTGAACGATCATGTGTTGTGTACAGAAATAATTTGCACTCACACTTTAATTTATTCCCGTATTGCAATCATGCATCGCACGCACCACCATGTGGAATCGGTATTGCTAATCAAAGTTTCTCAAAAGGTACCTTTCAAATTATTAGTAATGCGTTTTTAGAAGCAGCTGTCGTATTATGCAATGAATTTGATCTATTCATGATTGTAAATCAAACCAATAAAAACATATAGTTATGTCTCAACATCAAGAACACCACCACACAATATAAACGCGTTGCGTAGTACATGACAATGCGTGTCATGTAAGAGCGACGCATCGATGCATGTAAGAGCGTCGCATCGAAGCGGTCGCTCTCTTCTGTTCGAACCATCAGCCAATAAACAAGCTTTGCAAGCCCGACTCATTATTATATATAACTTTTTTAATTCAACAAAATATATTATAACAGAAAATCTTCAGGATTAACAAAAACTTGCAAAAAGCACACACTTTCTTTGTCTACTTAAAAAAAGGTAATCCTAACCGTTAAACGCATTAACATCAATTTAAGTAATGCACCGGAACGCACGCTTAGCGATTCCCTCGATCGGTCAATTAGCGCTAGAGAAACCAGTTTTTGCATACATGACGACATTCCCAACACGGGCAACAACAGTCCGAGTTAGTTAGGTCAGCCAGTTTGTCAAGGGCGTAGGATTTAAGAGAACTCTCTACGGTGGATATCGGTGCTCGTATAAGGTAGGCTGATGCAGGTGCCGTTAATGAACGTAGGGTAACTACGGCAAACGCATACGGCACGACCGTGAGAAAACGAGCCGATGGAGTTATATCACGACTAAAATGTGTCCCGATCCATACGACATGCTATCCATTTCGTAGATTACACACAGTGTTAGAACGGTCACGTAATGTTACGTGAGAATGAGACGCGCTTGTAGAAGATGCAAACATGTTTAACAACCTGCGATGTAAATAGTGTCAATGAAAGTTTTGATTTCAATACAGGCTACACATAGACCACTACATCGAACGCCTCAATTCATCAATATTCGAAACGAACCTTTATTCAAGGACCAGGGTGCAAGGCATCAATTGCAGAGTATACTAAATGGAATAAACACGTGCAGTGTTTACCAGAGGTAGTAGTATCGCTCTCAGTTGATCGATCCCAATGTGTGTCCCAGTCGACTAATGCAATTGAAACAAACGACAGAACTGGTTCTGGAAGAGATTCAATCAAAACAAAACAATATACATTCGTTTTTAAGCTAACACAGAAGGTAGATGACAAACGCTAACGAATCTCCCCTAACACTACATCTCAAACATGTGACTCACTTCCGTATCTTACGATGTCGTACTCGCGCGTGTATAAGGTGGCGTCATCAAGGGGCAAAATTCTACGGCAATAAAAATATACTTCGTTGGAGCTTTCGCGCTCGTTGTTTACTGACCGAACGTTTATATGTTTTTCTAACACACGGTGCGGGTGGTATACAGGACGATACGGTGGTGTTGTTGCCCATCTGGTTGTCAAGCACCAGAGACCGAACAAGTTTTTTCGATCTCTAACCCAAGGTGTTCCTCCTTTCGAAGGTGTGACATCATCGACCAGGGTTGGACGTTGGCTTTGTTGTGTCTTTTTCGTGATATCTTTTTACTGCAACTCACAATATAAGCCAACAAGTTCGGTTGTCGGGTGTGACCTTTGACAAACATCAAGATCACATCATCAATGTATCTACTACCATGCTCTCCTTATCGGAGGGGAGCATGCCTATTGGTAATAGATTTCAAATTGATTATAACCCTCCCTAACGATTGTGGCTGCGAATGTCCACACCTTTACGGAAACCGGCCAACAGGGTTATAGCGCCACATTGGTCGTTGCTTTGACACTTCGTGCGTAGTAGAGGCCCGAAGTCCCGCAATTCGAAGCAGCTGAGTAATGACATCACCGTGACAGAGGGAGGATACATTTGTTTGCAATCTAGGTGCACATTCTTCCACCATTCTCGTCAGTTACCTTTCCGTAATGACACAATTCATCGTGCCGAGGGAAAGCGAACAATATTGGTGTCAGTTGGTCGAGAAGCCATTGGCCGATTAATATGGCTTCCGTAGTTTGCACAACGTATCGAAATCCTATTTTGGATGAATACAGTTTACGGCTAATCAAGGCCCTTATTGAAGTACACTAATGTACTAATGTACGGAAGATTATTACGTAGTCGATAAACATTGTATCACAACTAGGTCAATGTTTTAGTAAAAAAATAAATCAAAAAGGACAACAGGAACAGAATTTGTTGAAATATTGGTCAACAGAATCGCTTCGAAATGTATTTTTTTTACTTTTATAATAATGTGTTATATTTTATTATAATAATTGAAGACTAAATCATGACGTCATCGTTTCCACAATGAAAGGGTAGGAAATAAAAGGCACAAATTTATATCGCATTAATAGGGTCCACATTTTGTGGGCGTTTCAAGCCAACGACAATTTATGGTGAAAAAAAATATTGCGACAACCTAACAGAAACGTCCTGGATAATGTGATCCGTGATATTTCTCACGCATCCTTTGTCTTATGACGTAAGCTATTGAAGCACTCTGAAGAGGGTTGTAAATTGCAAACGAAACATCACACAAACAAAAAACGAAGAAGCTATAGAAAATCTTGACACCAGTTTAACTTTGACTCGACTGATCGAGCCAATGATAAATGATCCTAACTATCTGTAGGACCGGTTTTTGGAGAGAAAAAAAAGAATCCCATCCCCCGTTAAAGGAGTTACAACTGCCAGTGACAATGGTGCAGTTTTATCGCTCCCAAAATTGCACATATTTCGTCACTTAACTTGTTAATAATGTGTTTAATTCCATGTAGGTACCAGAAGATGGAATGCGATGTCCAATTTCGCATACAATAATCTTCTTGCCTTAGCAGGACATACACAGCCACATAAATTCAACGCAGCCATTTGATTTTATCGTTTCTTTTTTACAATTTTTTTTTGCAGTAAGTCACAACTGGGTTGATGCAAAGAATACGTTTCATGGACGGAGCATTGAAAGACAGCTCATAATGGTAGCGCAAAATGTGACTGTCCGAATTGTCACATAAAACAATTTAAAATACATTAGTGGAGAATCTGTATACCCGACAACGGCCGTCATTGTGCCATTTCATTCGGTTAAATGAAAAAATAAGGCTCAGGGTATCAATCTCGTACTTGAGTATAGATTTAAACTGGAAGATGACATCACTGCAACAATTGCCGTCTAACATAAAATTGTACCGATTGTGTAAGTTTTCCTTACCCACACAGCTCATTTCAATCATGCAATTTTACCTGAAAGAGAAGAAAAAAGAATTGTAAGTATTTTTTCGTTGTTGTTAGGTTCTAGTAAATCTTGGTCAATTATCTTATTGAATATGCTAAATTTTTCTCATCTTTCGATTATCATCTATCTTGTATTTTCTTCATTTCCCTTTCCCTTGCTTTGTCAGTTAGCATAGAGACCTAGATTTTTCTGGCCTCTTCCGTGCACGTACGACACGCAACCGTCCCGACGCAATGCCCCCAATCCATTCGGAAAATCCATTAAAATGATAGACACTGTGGCTGACGCTGACGTGAAAGACAAATCCAAAAAGAAAACATACTTGCTACACATTCCCCTCGTATATCCGCTTTCCATTTACTCCAGGCGCTTCAGTTGACCGCAACGAGGCGACACGCATGGTCTAGTTATTAATATTATTTATTTCCACATAGTGGCAAACAACACGGACAGACCGATCGATATGCCAAACGATGAGACGTCCACAAGTCGGCCGAATCTCTTTGGGACATCGATGTGAACTATGCAGCATACTGGTATATCGTTAAAACAGCATGGCCATACGACAACGAAGAGCATTACATTGTCAAAAGGGATGAGAAAATGGTGAATGGTGTTGGGATTGAAATGAATTAAAGTTCCTAAATTAATTAAAAGGAATGTCGAGAATGTCTGCGAACGGACAACACATAATTAAACAGGGTCACATAATTGATGTTAAGCTGTATGAAGATGATGGGTAATAACCCTTGAAACAAAGCTTAAACAATCAACATTTGTTCTCTTTTAATAATAGCGATCGTAGCAATATGAACTGGCCCTTCTGCACGAAAAAAATACCGATGCATTGTTAATAATCTTTACGTATTCCTAATGTTCTTCTTCTTAAAAAAAATTATTAGAACTAATTAGAACAAATAAAGATTTAGACAAAATACTATGTGCAGTACATACTCTAATCGGAGATCGAAAATGTGCTTAATGATTCATCCATTATGATGAAATCTCAAACTAGTGCAAAGACCTCACCGTATTTTTCATGTGCTAACGCAATGCTCAACGAGGAAAAATGATGCAAAATGAGCGAGGGTTTGAGGTTTACAAAGGCAAATGGTTAAAACAATAAAGTAGCACTTCGTTTATCACAATCAGACTCACGAGTTTTTTTTGAGAACTGAGATGTTCGTAAGAAAATATGAGCACAAACAAAGCACGGCAGACACTACAATTTGTTTTGTCTCCCATAGATATTAGAATACAACATCAGCAAAGAGTAAAACCACACCCGCTATCTCGCGCACGAGTCTGCAGTGTGTTAATTCGCTGAAGTATGACGACATCTCTAGTGTGTGGCGGCGCATGTGGCTGACAGTAAACAAGTGCATGTCTAGAGAAGAACGTAACATAAAGCATACCTTCAGCACCACCACCCATCGTATACCCCGGATCGTTCCTGACTCTTCTATTTTCCGCACCGTAAAACATGTGCCGAACAGGTGGCGGAACTCTAGGCGTGCAGGAAAAGTTTGCGTTTGGTACGTTTTTCCACAGGGGTCTTATTGTGGCGTCCCTTGGTTTTTACTTCGCTTTGTCTATTGGTCTGTATTGCTCAGAGCTACCAGAACCACTCAGCCATAACGCATGACGAGGTATGCATTAGCCTGTCACACCGTCGTTCACATTGAGTCACGTTTTATTGGGCAATATTTCTGGAAGCTTACTTCTGGAAGCGTGACATTGTCATTTGCGTGTAAAGCAAAGCGAGACTCGATGTTAATGACCTTATCAGAGGAGTTGCAACGAACAAGATGGAAAGAATTCAAGCGCACTATGGAAAACAAAAATTTTCCACTAGAACTAATGTACCAGACACGCTTCATTTTCATCACATACATTTTTGAGGTTAAACAATGCTACCATGCATGATTTCTAAAAATATTAAAACCTAATACAACTCATTGAAATGCGAACAGATTATCTCTTGATTTAATACGTGACAGGAATCAAACAAACTATTGTTGGGTATTCTAGAGTAGATTGATGAAAAACTGTCGAGAGGTCTATTGGAATCCTTAGTTTGGAACTCTTGATCTTGGTCGCAAATCAATCTTCAATCGGTGCGAATGCTGCTAAATTTACACGCGTGATTGTTACTTGGTCTTTGTATCTGTGTACACGCTCTAATTCTTGTCATTATTTCATGTGCTATTTATACTGACCACACACGGGATGAGACCTTGGTGATGGCGAAATGGGAAGAAAATGCTGCCACATCATGCGATAGATTCAATGAGCTGATTCACATTTGAATTCGTGTTTTCCCACTGCTCTGAGTAAATAGTAGAATAAGAATACCCGTGGTAATTACAGAGAACTTTTCGTTAACAAGTGATGTAAAGCAGAATCTTTCAAGCTCTAATAATAAGTTAAACCGAAACAAAAACCCAACAAACACTCATTCGTGCGTTTATCATGGAAAACGTGCTGGCAAAAGAGAATTTGTTACGGTAATCCGAGAGCTTCGTCCAAGTAATACAGATAGTGATAATTGGTTTTGGTGATGACGTCAAGCTGCCACCGTATCTGCTAGAAATTAGCAGCAAACATAAAATACTCGTATTCTTCTAGAGAACGGCGTCTATGCTTGAGTTTAGGTTCAAAAAATTGCCGTATCTGCATTCCCCTTATCACATATGCTGGTGTGCCATGCAACCAAGCCAACTACTTCACGAAACTCTCAACGATACATACTCGCTCAATAGCGTTCAATTACCGCTCCCAAACAGTACATGACACGGTCCGAAATACTGTGGGCAAAGCAAAGGCTCGTGTTGCGACACATTCAGGGGCGAAGGGAGGTTTGTGTTTTAATTGAAAAGGGTATTCCACTTAATTAAGCCACAAACTCGTAGAGCGTCAGTGATGACGCATCACACAGAAAGCGTCTCGCTTTGTACACTGTATTGTGAATGTGTCTCACATGTTTTAATATATTTTCGTTTTACATTAATGTTGATTAAATTTCAGTGAAAGTAGCGTGAGTATAATACTTCTTCAAGTAACTAGTATCGAAGTAACAAAAACATCATTTATCAGATATAATAAACTAACTAGTAAGATGGTGCAAGGTGCTTTGCATACATTGAATCACACAAATTAAGACCACAGTTCCATGGTCCTACGCATGAATCAGACCAGAAGGCAGCAGGCAACATACATTTTCGCTCATACAAATATATGTATGCAACTCGTGAGGCAATCGTGCGAAAACGCGTTTTATTTTTTGCAACTACACTTTGCAACATTCTCCCGCAGCGTTGTTGCGTTGTGTGAACCATTTCGATGAAAGCCCCGCGATGGAAGTGACCACCCTCATCAATCCCCTATGTATGGAGACTAGCCGGTATGGCTTTGTTTACACTCGAACCTTCGGTTGGAAACGATTTGTGTTTCCCACTGTACATCCTCAACCGTTACGTCAGACCACCGAGTTAGACCGCCAGAGTTAGGGCTTCGAACAAATGTCCGCGTTCAGAGATTTAGAGATCCAAACGCAAAGCACATTGGTAACCTCCGCACTCAACCTGCCTGGACCACTCGTTTCAGGGGTTGGCATTTCCTTCCGACATCCGCTGACGGACGATATCCATGAACGGGGTACGGTAAAGGGAAATTGTTGAGTCGTGGAATAAATAAACAACGTTTAAAATTTAAAATTAGTACCAGCTGTTGGGTGTTCGGTTGAGTGAGTGACACGACGATGCCCCAGACATCGTGCTATCGGAGAAGAAAACGAAACCCTTCGTATCACATCCAACAATTTCGTTTACGCAATGGCAAAAGCATCCGAGCGAACTGTTTAGGCAATAAAACAAAAAATCAGCACTAACTTCTTGGTATCGAATGCGCTGTTTTGACAAGCGCAGGTCGCCATCTTGATTGAAGTTCTCCACCTCTGAAGATCTTTTACGTATGTTAATTTGTGATGGACGTCATAGCCTATCGTGTGTTCGGCAGAAATTACCGAAGACTCTCAAAGTTCTTAACACTCTTGGAGATGGAGACCAACATGTACCCTACACCTTGAAAGGCGTTTCGTTTTGTTGGACGCAAAATGTATGCACACAGGAAATGGCAAATGTTACCCCAGCTGAGGATGACAACAACAGTTAAATGGACATCGACCGTAAACCACAAACGAGTAGACCGGATGAACATAGTACCGTTAGCGTACACGTGCGTGTTTTTGGTTATTCCAACACATAGTTTATATGTGTGTGTCCGCTAGGGGATGTCCAAAATTTCCAATTCCAGTTAAGTGCCGAGTGTTGTAAAAATCGCTATAAGACGTGCTCATTGAATAATCAACAAAGCTTCCAAACAACAATGCTCAAGAACAATTCGTTTATCGTTTTCTAATAAATGTTTCTGAATGTATGTGAAATGCGTTTCTTCACTCTGATGCGATCTCACGTGTTTAATTTGAGACATGTAATTTACAGGGCCACTGATAGCCGAAGCAGCGTGTTGTTAAACAATCTCAGACGGTGCCTTGCACTTTGTAAATATACTACCATCTTACACATAATCATTATCATTATCATCAGCTTCATAAATGCTGTCATAAGTCTGTCCCGTTGACAGAATGTCACTGAACGCACGTGATTGTGTCGGTTCCGTTTCGTTGGCCACAACGCGAAGCACATTAAAAGCATGCAGGGTTTACCTTTTTAGTTTGAAATTACAAATCGTACTACCTCCACTATATGCGATCAAGCTATTGTTTCTGCTCGATTTGATCACGGTCATACAGTTTACAGTTGATACAAAAAAAGGGAAGCTTCTATTAACTTCAAATGAAGCCATTGATGTACATTGAAATTAAGTGTTGAATTTTTTATTCACAACAACAACCCATGCATAACATCGTCATTGTTCTTTTGCTTTTGGTTTTGTCAGAATCATCGTCATTGCTATCCCATACTACTGCCAAAGGTAGACTTTCATGTGTCCGCCGGACAAAATTTGAAATGCGAGCAAAATCTGTTAACTGTAATTCCTAACGACGTAGTATCGATCACTTTTTAAGATGCATTTTCGATCTGACACAGAATAAAACAGTGCATACCGTGTAAGACGCCATCATCTGGCTGGCGCCTCCAATACCTCGGATAAAGAAAAGAACCCGTTGTTAGTTGATTGTTGTGTCTGCCATAAATAGCGCGAAAGGAGAGGAAAGTTCACTTTCCTTCGCGGGTGCTCCTTAACACCAAATCTGAAAGTAGCCAAAGGCTTTCGAAACAATTATAGATCTTTAGCTCTACTGTACGGTGTAACCCTTTTTTGGCAGATAAATAGCATCTGATCAACGATCGCTCGAGAGTGGTATGTGGGCAACTTCCTAGGGAATCGTTTACCGCTCATGCATTCCTGTGGTTATTTTTAGGTTCGCTTTCCTATACAATGCTGTACAGTGATTGAAGGAAAGCGCAACTAGCAATTCGCTTACGGCATAAGATTTGTGAAGTCGTCATGATTGTAAAAAAAACATCAACCACAACGGTCAAAGATCGTTGAGCATTTTAAAAACAAAGACCCTTCAATCAGTGCAATTAAGATGTTCGCTGCTGTAAACTAATCTTAAATTAAGATGTTTGTTGCTGTAAACTAACTGATCAATGTATATATAACATCCTCTTGAGATAATCCAAAAAAAAAACGAATAAAAATGAAAAGGTATGTCCGACCACAAATTTTGTATCTGGCAAATAATCAAGTCGAAGTGCATTAAAACACTCACTCATAAAGTAAAAATGTATCAAAGACTAGCTACCATACCATACATCACATTACGTACTTAACAAATCAAATAAAGGTTAAATCACTTTCTTAATATAGAACATGCGTTCAATAAATTTTACATTTACCGCACACTCAACCCTAACCTCACGAACGAAGATTTTATTCGCATTACGACCATTTCACCTACGTACAATTTTGTCAGCTTATGTTTCTCCCATAAGAAATCCGTTAAAACGTAAACGGCGAAAAATAAAATATCCAGCATCACCGGCGGGAAACAAGCCAAATCCAATAGGTGCGAAGATTTGCCATTCCGTCAGAGTCCAAATTTAAACAGGTTTTTATCGCTGATTTTGGAAGAGTTTTTTGTTTTATTTTGGTTACATTTCTGGCGAACAACTGCGCTCTGCTTGCATTGCGAAAACTGCCAATGGTTGTATGTGTGTGAGTTTTTTTCCGTACAAATAATTCGATCCGGATCTATTTAAATCTGTTCAAACTCTTACAACAAACCGAGTTGTTTGGCCAAAAAAAAAGATCATCTTCCATCCCAGGCTCGATGAAAGAAAGAAAAATGTGATTGCTTCTCATCTCGCCAAACGAACTCCAATGGACACAGTAACACAAAAATCGGTCAGCTTGACAGATTGATGGGTGCTGTGGGTGGTTACTTAGTTCACTGCCAGAGGTACGTTGGTTCGTTGGGAGACTACAAAATTGCTGACGTTCGTGTACCTCCATACACAGTCATGCCTCCATCGGGCAGCCCACAATAGCACCTTATTGTACGTTCCGGTGGGCTCGGAAACAATCACCCCATCGAGGTTAGGGACAGACCATGGCTCTGACCAAAGGGAAAGCACCGTTCGAATGGCAAATAAAATTGAACCCGCAGTTTGTGTCGGGAATTTCATTACCTTCAGCTCGCTACTTCCTTCCATGTTGTACTGCACCATTGGATCACCATTGCGCGGGATTTACCTTTCACCGCGAAGGAACTCTTCACAACACACACACACAAATCGCAGCCATTGGGAGACCGAGTGAAAACCACCATGTCTCCATGGTTTGTGTGTGGGCGTTTCGTATAGTTCCAACCTCGGAAATAGGGAAGCACACAAAAAGGGCACTCTTGCGTTGATGAGATTTATCGCCACTGCTGATCACGATGTTGGGTGCGCTGCTGGCCAGTTTCAACCACTTTCGTTACCATCGTTGCACTTTTTTGTTGCATCTCAGGCGGGTTTGAAACCTTGTCGAGCGTGTCGAAGTTTGTTTCACGAATGCATCACAACCACTGGTAAACATTAAAATCCCTTTGCAGAATGGTTTGATTTTTCGTGTGTTTCTTCACAACAGTCTTCCAATTGCAGTGTGTTCGTGTCCATTCACTCTCACTCTACGATTCTTTTGACCCGAATCTTACCCGTACCGTTGCGTTGATTTTGATCGTAATCATTTATTAAACGAGATCTTTTATTTCTCTTCACAGTTCAGAGCTCAGAAACGCCAGAAACTTTCACTACACTCCTACGGAGCATATAAATCGGAACTCGGTTTACTTTTTGAGCTGTTGTATTTAATCATTTTTCACGAATCTCAAAACGAAGCCCCATATTTTCACTTTTTTAAGTTAAATCTTGATTTAATTAAAAGCTTAGCTAGCTTGCGGGTGCAAAAAACATCCAGATGTAGTCTCGCTACTGCATAGAATTTGTGTTTAGTTTTTTTCTCACCTTTCCCACTAAAAATCCTGTCAGCGACGAAAACCTATTACTCGTTTCGGAAGCTTGTCTACCTTCTTTCGGCTGTAAGCCATCGTTCGATCGTTGCGCTATGTTAGGTTAATGCTTCTTTAATGCTCTCCCTTCACCGATAATCTCGCGCCATCTTCTTGCTCCGATGACTGTGCGTCTCAATAACGAATGCGGCTAAATTACGACTTTTCAGTAGTCGACACAAAAGCCACACCAGAATGCGTTTCCTCTTCCCTCCTGGGAAACCCTGGGAGCTCCGGTTCATGCTTAGATGCTAGCGCGCTACCAAAAATCATTTCACACGACCAAAACTAGAACGGTGGGGCGTGCGATCAGAGCGAAAAGCAATAAGAAAAAGCAAGAGTTATTTTCCGGCGGCCTTTATTTCGTTGCCGTTAATTCTGATGCGGCTGGTGATTATTTTTGGATGCAGCAGGGAGAAAGAAAACTCACAGTGAACGATGACCTAAAAGAAACACTACACTGCACCACTGCTGAGCTCCCGATTCCGGAGTGTTCGGAGTACGATGTTCCAGATTGATTCTATCGCTACATCGTCTCACCATTTGCTACGGATCTTGGAATAGCCCTAGGTGGAGATGATTTATCTGCCTCTTGGAGATGGTTTAATTTTTCTTCTACTTTTGGCAAAGACAAATTTGTTGCTGTCAGCGCAACAAGCAAAAGTTCCAACGGCGGTCATGCAAAAGAATATTTTTAGAATCGAACTAAACACGAAAAACCCGCTTTTAAACACAGTTGATAAATTTTACATGGATATTTAAAGCAATAAATTATCTTATAAGTAAAACTATGTTTATATTTCTGCAAGGAATAAATAGTCAATCATGTGTGGATAATTTATAATAAATCGACGTAGCATTCTCTCAACAGTGATGCAATATTCAATAATTTGAACCGTTTAAAGAGCAGAGTACAATTTACTAAACTGTGGTATAACTGCCATTTTAGTAGCGCACAAAGAATAAAATCAATCGTCACGATCACGCTAATACCCGATTGCATCAGTATATGTAGATCGCTCCAATAAATAAGAAAAAAAGCTTATTTATGAAATTGCAGTCTCACGTTCTCATACTTTCTTTTTTTTTTACACTTTTCCTTCCTTTGCTTTGGCACACCCGCGTACACGATAAAACCTATTGAAGAGGAATAAATGTTTATGAAATTTATCCTGCCCTCCACGATCGATCTCCATTAACCCGTTTCTTTGCACAGATCTGATACACCGTACGGGTACAGCTGCTCAATTCGAAACAGGAGAAAATGCTGCTGCTGCATGATCGCAACAGCCCCAAAACGAGCAATCCGTCCATTAGCATCTTCTTCCAGCCCTCTAATTGGCACGAATTGGAATGCTTGTTGTTTTCCGTACTGTTGTACCAGCCGGTGGAAAAGTGAGATGAAGATCGCTCATAATTGAGAATAAGGTTTTTTTTCTCCTCCACTCACTTTTGCCACACTGAACTAAAAACTCTAAAATATTCCCATTTGCTTTACTCTAGGTGTTTTTCTTGGCTTTATTGGAAAAATAGCTCCACTTTGGATCGATTTTCTCCATCCATCATTTTTGCTGGCTTATTAGCTTCGAAATTTTGCCCGTGTGCAATAAACAATGAGCTGGCGAGTATAATTTGACGAATTTATCTACCTTTTAATGTCAACTATAGTTTATAAGCAACATTACAAAAAAACGAAACCTCAAAAATCACACTTTTTCAGTGACGGCGACGCAGATAGAAAACATTTAAGCAACAACCATTAAACCACAAAACAACCTCCTTCGCCCATACTGGAGGATGACCGACCGCTGGCCATCTTTCTCATGCAGCATACCACTGTAAGCGCAAATTTCTCCGAAAGATTGGCAGATGCAGAAAAACTGTGCCGCCTCAGCACACATCAGCAAATCCGCAAAAATGACAGGTCAAGTTCACGGAGGGAAGCAAAATTTCTTTTCGATTTCACTTGCTTCTCTTCGACTCTCTAAAGCAGTTTAGCTTTTCCCTCGGCATTATGCGTGATTTATGCTGCTTAGCAATGCCACTCATTTATTGATTTGCCGGTTCAGTTGAACACAGAAAAAAAATCGTAAAATTCAATGAGCTCCGATAAATAATAATGGTAACCAAAGCGAATTTCGTCTTCATTGATCCGCACGTTACCTACAAGCGTAATGGTGGAAACGTAGGACAGGTGAAAATGGAGCGAAGCTTCGCTGAAGAATGAAACAGGAAAGGTAAATCGTTGAATCCGGAACCGAAAGCGGGGATTTGGTACATTGATTGTGGAGCTTTGTTAGCGTTTACGCTTCACGCATCAGTGCGCAAAAGTATAGTTATGATAATACATCGAAGCATAAATGTATGACAGCCGATCCAACATAAATGTGAACAAAAAGTTGTTTTTTTATTGTCTCCGGACTAACAGTTAAAGCATCACATCAACTCATCAATCGCATAGTGTAATGCAATACCGACTTTTCAGTATTTAGTAAAAACCATGATGAAAATGCAATATATTGTTCAACAAACAATTCTAGGATGAATGATTGCATTTGAATTTTTTTTGAAAAATTATTTGTTATTTTGTTATTTGTTGTTTATTGATTGAATTTAACGGTCCGTATGTGGCCCCCTTAAAGCGTTTTTTACAATTTATACATTGATTAGATTGATAGAGACAGATTAACATTTTTACATTGGATTGTATTGTATTGTATTGCAAAGGGCAGCACATCACGTATATAATTTAGGAATACAAATCGCGAGAAGTCAGGTTCGAAACGATCACAAACGGCGTTGAATTCACGACACCGAACGAGGAACGGATTTATTAACGAAAATTTTAGTTGAAGAAAAACATGACCAAAAGTGCTGTTGCTTATCGCTCTTATTCAACCAAAAAAATATATAAAAGCTGTTTAATTAAGTAAGTATAACCTTTTATTCAATAACTAAACATCCTTGCCTTTGTGTGCTGTGTTTACTTTTTCCTTTTGTTTGTGTTTGTGATTTTTCTTTCATGAGTTACAAGCAGAAAAAATGACACGCTTCTTCTGATATGATCTTGCATTCTCAAGCAAATTAAAATTATTTAAAAACCTATTAAAAACTTTTGCATTGTCCATCGAGGCAACAAAATATAGATCTTACCATAAGTCTGACCGGAATTGGTATGAAAAATTTGTTCCATCGCTTACTAGTTTCGTCATTAGCACTCGGGTGTTAGAAATCAAGACACAACAATCATATTAACGCCTCTCTTTTCACTGCTTTTGGCTTATATTCTTGTCTCTTGTATTTGATTGAAAACCAGATACATGCTGTAACCAATCTATGTTGATAAATCCCTTCTTGTAGGACCTGATGCTCATCACGAAACTTTCTCTCTTGGTTTAAGATTTGTCTTTAGAGACACCGCTGATAAATAGAACAAAATACAAACATGAAGATGAAAAAATATTTCACATTTTAGGTTACAGTTTTTCATTTCACTTTCAATCGCATTTCAAGTGACACAAATAGCATAAATTATGCTAAAAATCCAGCAACTTATTGAAACATTTCTTCGTCAAAGGTGTACATTCCACATCTAACCTCTCATGGACTATTGTTACTATTGTTGACTTATGCTTATGTTCGTGAATATCTGGCCATGGTAGGTCATAAATCAATAAAAGATACGACCACGGTTCGTGACACGCGAGCAACCACAACCGACCACCAAATCCATGACAGGCGCGAATGACGAACCCAACAGTAACTTCGTCCACGAAAAAAAAAAAACGATGGACATTGTATCAAGACGCAAACAGTGAACCTTTCTTTCGATTGGGTAATAAAATAGCCACACTCTACAATTACCTTAATTGGATACGAACAAAACAGTAACGTCAATCGAAAAGGAAAGCACATGCACATGCAACCGTTCCTTCACTCGGTGTACTGTACCGTGGTTTACATTTACTGTACCGTACGGTGCTTGGTGCTGAAATTGATCTATAAAAGGCGACTTGAAGTCCCACGCACGTCCAAGGAATTAAGGCAGTTTCGATGGCGCTGAAGAATGCATCCAAAAAGGAAAACTTTTCACTACGTTTCATGTCGGTTCAATTTGCATGAGAAACTTATCGGTGCATCGTTTTGCGTAAAAATTTAGCTTACGTTTAAACTAGACATATGTACGAACAACGATTGGATGTTCTAGAAGTGTTGGTTTGCAACTGCCAACTGCAGTTTAATTGCAGTTGTTTTTAACAGACATGACAAACAGTAAGCAATATGTACATAGAGTACGAAACCAAAATACATTTTGCAAATAAAAGAATTTGAGAAACGTGACCAATTTACCTGTTTTAAGTGCAAAAAAAAGCAAAAACCCTTACTTTAGAGAAACAACATAGCGAGCAACGAAATAAATGGAACTCACATCTCGTACCAGAAAACCGGTACACCTTGTCACCATCATAAACCGTTGGATGAATGTGTGCCCTTGTGCTTCACAAGCTATTTATGGTAAGCATTCAAATCAACCCTTGCTCGAAATCTGAGTGCAATCGTACAGCCACTTTTGCAAACGACCATGATAAGATAGTAACATTTCCTTAAGCCCTTACGCGACTGATAATGATTTAGAAGTGGAATTGAATTGTTCGTAAGTTAGATTGACAACTAAATGCGGACTATATCGCACCAAGACCTAGACGAGATTTGACTGAATTCATGAGATGATTTAAAAAATTAAATTCTTACTGATTCAAATGCAACAAATGCACTCTTAACGTTCAATTGTCAACAATTTTCAACAAAAGAGTTCAATCAACCTCAATATGAAAAGGGCTACGACTAAAATAAACTTCATCATGAGCATAAAAATCAAAAAGACACACTATGTCACATTTTTCAACTCTGATTCCTTCCTTCAGCCAACGTAGATCGATACACACACGCGGAGACCCGGAGCGACCCGCCTGATGGTACACAGGTTTGCGGCAAATTGGCCAGCCATTATCGATTGACACAGCAGGGTCATATCGTGTTGGTGAAAAGTGCGGCACAGAACCGTCCTTCCCCGGACGGATTGCGGATTGCGTAATCAACTCACCATCAACACTGCTACCAGAGGTCCCCAATAAGCACAAAACGGCACACGCAAAAGCAAACGGAGATATCGATTGATGTGAAGGTTGCTGCTTTCTGCTGAAAACCTTTTTTTTTTTCATTCTCCACCACCAATCCACCATTTGCGGTGACCGAATGATAAGAAAAGCATCATCTCTGGTACGGTGGTACGGAACCGGTTCCAACTCAACCAGTGCCTTTTTTGGGAATGAGTGAATAAAACTGAGACAAACGTAAGCGGTGATATAAAATGGCCAGAAAATGGTCGTGCGATGGTCGTCGCGATGGAGGAAAGTAACGAAAATGAAATAAAATAACGTAACATACGAAACAACCACTGCAAACAATCCAAGGCGAATGGGAAAGAAAACACATCATGACGTGGTCACGCGGTCACAGTGATTTAATATCTTACCTTGCTTGAAGCAACCACTCAAACCTATGGTGCTATTGGGACGAGTCGTTCCAAAGTTCTTGTCTGCGATGAGCCAACCAAAACGGTCGTCGGATCGTCTTTAAACAAGTTTTTCTTCTGTTCATTTTCTTGCCTGAACGGATATCGGGACAACGCATTTGCTTTCATTCGATAGTGACGTGTTCGATAGTTCCGTATTCTACTGTCGCTACGAATAGTTTCGGTAAAATTTAAAAAGTCGTGCATATAAACAACATGGTAAATAAATATCCAGGTAAAAATATGATAATAATTAATCATTATCAGAATCGATTTCAAATTATACTTTCTAAAACATTTAAGAGAATTTGAGAAAAAATATATTACTAAAAGATAAAACTTCATTATCAAGTAAAATAATGTTCAGAAATATAAATCTCGTATCAACATAAAACTAAACACTGCTACTTGGCAATGTTTGAATCAGGTATGAAAGTCACACTTTTTAATCCATCGAAACTAACCTCCCGGTACGAACCATCTACGGTTACGGGATGACCACTTTTTTCTCAATTCTTGTGGTGGAATTAAACTCGCGAAATTGGACACCAGGTATGTCCAAAAAAAAGATACCTAAATAAACCGGTTCTGATCAATATCTTGGTCGGTTCATTGCAGTGGATGAGAATCGTCATGGTTTGCCTCAGCAAAGATAAGGATTACTTTCAAAGACATTTTGTTGATATGCATTACAATGGTGTGCTTCCTGTGTTTATATTTTTATATTTTATATACTTTTTTATTATTTTGGCTACATTTATTTTGTATAGGTTTAATTACAAGAAATAGCTTTAAGTAAACCTCCATATTGTGAGGTTTGTTTCTCAATTTTGACTATATATTGTTGACACTGCTGAGCTCTATGTTTTTGTAATGTAATTGAATTAACCTAACATCTACAAAATAAAAACTCTCGAACTTAATCGAAAGCTTGCACATATTTACCAAAAAGAATATAATGTACCAGGCAGTTTATGATTTAACATAAAAATTTGAAACGGTTCGTATTGTGTAATTTAGTAGGGTAGGCAGTATTTAAAAAAAATATTAGATCCATTTTCACAGGGTTTAAAGCTTCATCTAAGCAAGTTCTAGAGTCAAACATTTGTAATGGAAGCTTCACCAGAGTGGACCGGTACATAATTTATGTCATGTTAGCGCAAGAAAAACACCATTCCTCTGGCTTTTATCTCACTTTCATCCTTCCTTTGCACGGTTACGTATAGGAACGTAAATTATCCAAACTTTCGGTAAGGAAAAAAAACACACATCTACTATGCTAACAGCATAAACATTCGGTCTTCATATTCGGCTCGATTACTCTCGTCCGTTCGGCTGGATGGCGAAAGTGGTTTGTAATTATAGTTTTATATCCTACTCTTCCCTCTGGTCCGGCATTTAGCGCATCAACGAGCGGATGAAACAATATTAAGTTTAAAACCAAGCAGAAAATGCCACGCACCAGTAATGAATCTCTCATTTCGGTTCCATTTAGTGGTCGTTAGATGACATTTATTTATTTTTTTGCACAGTTACGCCTGTTCAAGCGTACACGAATTCTACTGCTGATGTGCAAGATGGTGGAATGTGATATTAAAACGAAAAACCACACTACTATCAATTCAAATATGGTGAAGGATATCGTCAGCAACATATTTATGTAAAACATTTATGGAAACTTCATTTTGATCATTAGGTTTGTACTTGAAACATATTTAATAAACGTCTCAAATTTCTAAACAACTTTTAAATTTATAAAGGAAAATGATAGTTTATATCAAAGTATTGAGAAACCAGAATAATTAAACTTTTGAAGCGGGTTTGAAAATAACGTACTGATATTCCCGAATTTGTTATATCATCCCCTAACGACATCAAACATTTTCGTACCATAATCATCAGAAGTCCATTACCAAAGGCATCGCTGTGTGGTAGTTACTAACGAATCACCATCAAGTTACGATAAGAGGAAAGAAGAATGGCAACAAAGAAGGGCAACGATACGTTGAAGATGATCGTGATAAAAAGGAAACAGTAAAGAGATATTATTAGACTCAACCGTGCAAAACTGTGTCGATTTTCTGGGCGAGTTGCGTCAAGGGCAAACTTCCACTCAGGTTTTTGGCTCGTAAAAAAAACTATCTTCAATGCGATTTTATTCGGAACTGCGCCGAAATGATGAACAAAGTGATGTTCCACAGCTGAAGTGAACTGTCGGTAAATTTGTTGAAGAAGTTCCTAACAATGCCTCGCGACATTTCCGTCGTAGAGCATCAACTAACTGAAGAAGGAAGCAGTTAAAAGAGGCATACTTTGTAGAAACTAAACGAAAACTACCAAGCGCTATGTAACGTTAAAAGGGTATGCAACTTCTTAATCTTGAACTGAGCAAATCATCACGAACGAAACACTTTTGAGAGTTATGTTTTGCATTTACAATGGTCCCTATTGAAAACAAGCTTAGTAGATGAAATCATCAGCCACTACTCTTTTCACATGTCCCATAGACTATTCTTTCTATAGCTAGATCGCTTCATTTGACTATCCCACATCAATGGTGTCCAAAAAGTCAAACCAGGGTCATTGGTAATTGTGAGGGTAGAAGATATGTTTCAATTTAGCATGTTTCCGCTCACTGATGACATAAGCCGGTCGTCTTCAATGTCGAAACTAACGACGAAAAATAAACATATTAATTCCGCTTGTTTCGCCGACGAGAAAAGCGCGACCGTGCACAGGAAGAATGCACTCCTCGTATCACTCGACCGTGAAAGAGCTCCAGAAGTGGATGGTTATCTCCGGTTGATTCAGGCGAATATCGGATACCGGGCGCCGATTTGATACTTGCCAACCAGATAAACCTACCAGCTTGTGCTACTGAAGATGAACATAATGGGGTAGAGCTTCGAGTATAGGAATATCTATAAAGAAATCGGAACCTGAGTAGTCGGCAGAGACCACACTAGCTCCGTAATTGGATGGGCCTCTTGTGGCCTGTAGCTATCGATGTTAGTCTCGGGTGTACGTCAGCATAATATCTGTTTCATTGTACCATACAAATGATCTCCCATTAAGAATGATAGATTACAAGATCATTTATAGTAAATGAAGTAAACATATCTGTTCACCTTTGCGCTTGTGTCATTAAAGACTTGCAGGTGCTGCTTCTCTGAGTTGGCTTACTCTGACATTATTCAATGACTATTGTTATAGTGATTTACTTATATATAATGTAAAATATTCGAGATGTAAATTATCTTTGAATTAGGTATCTGCAAAGGTTTATTTTAGTATTGTAATAAATATTCATTCAACTGCATTTTTCTTACTACAGATGGACTATCCACAAAATTCTTCACACAAAATCGCAACAAGAATAATAAACCTTCACGTTCATTAGAAGATGTTACTAAAAATTCACACTTGCTCACCATAGCTTAGCCCCTTAGCAGCTGAGACCAAATTCAACGATGACATCAGCCATAAGGTGGTACGTCGGTTTCGTCGTGTCCGTGCAAACCTCGGGCGTTTCTATGCTTCGTTTGCTAACTTCGCCGTTTGCCCAAACGGTCGCTTCTTGTTTGATAATCTATCCCAGGTGGGGCATCTGTTTCTTTGCAACAAGGAATACAACAGTCAAGAAGGCCGACAGAAACCACTATGTTGGATGCTCTAAACCGGCTACCTATTGCTCGATTCAATCCGAACGAAAGTAGCAAACGCCCCAGCGGCAAGCATCTTTTGGATGACCTTGAAATATTCTCACCCTTGCCGATCTAATCGCGGCGCAGTTTGCTCGCTTGTAAAGATATTTGGCAGTGTGCATTGTGCCGCCGAGATTTGTTTCAATGCACGAAACGCTGGTCGAAACAATTTAATACAGAAATATCTTACTTTCTCTATTTTTTATTATCTTTTATAACGAAGAGATTTTCGAGCACGAGAATAAATAAAACAGATTTTTGAATAATTCTAGACCTTTCTTTTCTGTTAGTACTTGAATAATAAAATACAATACAGTAAGACATGGCCATTCTTTAAGAAATCGAATAAATAAGCAAATAATATAACATAAAAGTTATTCATGCCTTATCGCGAAAGATTTCTTCTTGTTTCGACGGCGTTAAAAAGCGTCTCATTCGAATACCAAGAAGGTTAAAGCAACATTTAATGGGTGGATGCTATTATGCGGGTATGTACCAAATGTAAGACAAATTTCATTGATAATGCTACGTACAACACCTACAGCTGCATCTTAAAATTGATAATATGACATGCTTAGTGGTACTTTGACGAACATTTAAATAAAACAAATGAAGCAAATACAGTGCGTCACATAATAATTGAAGCACTAATGTAATTTTTTTTAAACATTTATTTTATTATTCTTTGGAAAAATACAAATGCATACAAACAGAATTAAAATAATAAAGGCTTAATAGCGTTGAAGAAAGATGTGTTTTTATCCTTTTTTTATTGACTAAAAGTATTTCATAAAGTTTAAATTTGGTTCTAAAAACAGCTTTATTTATAGATTTGTAGTGACTATACAGGAACACAGCTTCAATATAATGTTATAATTACATGTTCAGTAGTAGTTTAGTATAATGAATCGCCTAGGAATAATTTTTTATCCATACATACATTCTTCATGCAAATTGATATTTCAATCAACATAATATTTGCTTCATTGACAATGCAATCGATGCCCTTTCAAAAGACGCACACAATACTTCGGATTTTCACGCGTCGCCAGAGAGAGAGGGAGAGAGAGAATGTTGGTGAGAAAACAGAAAGACACGAAAGAAAAAAGTACAATAAAGGGCAACAACACCACAATAGATTGCAAAATGTCAAATGGACAGGAAAATTAGAATCTTTTCTCCCAAGCATTGGGACCTTCTATCTGCGCATAAATCCACGAGAAAACTTCAGCACAGTTCCTTCATCCCACCTACCTGTTTGTTGTTGGATCGTGACTTTTCCATCGTGGCGCCACCACCGTTGACGATATTGTTCAGCTTTTCATTCGATGTCGACGGTTGTACCTGCGCTTGACCTTGCGGCATTGGCTGTTGCTTGAGTGGTGGTGGAACATTTTCCTTGGGTGCAACCGCCACGGCGGACCCATTGTTTTGGGTCTCCTCTAATGCCATGTTTTGATTTCCGCAAAACCGTGCACTTGGTGGTTATACGATTCCGTATTCCGGTGTTTTCGACGGTACGTGAACGATTCTTTCTATCGTTAGCACAATTTTAACACTGACAAAACTGGTACCTATTACACACACTCACAGTAAATTGTAGAACAACTATAAAATATACAGCATACGAACGTATATTAAATAATGGAACAATCAAGTGAAACCAATAAATGGAGGGTGGTTTCAAAATGACGTATTGCGAACACTTGTTTCCGATCGCCCGTGCAAAAAGGAAGGAGAATTGAACGTGCACTTAGAATTTCCCAAGCTTGGGATACCAGAAGCCTGGGTCTGATTACATATGCTTTTCACAACTACAGTGCACACTTAAAATGCTCATTAATGCACGACTCCTTTCGTTAACTGGATAAAATACATAGATGACGACAATCGACCTATAAAATCGAAAAAAAAAACATAAAAAAATAACAAAGCAGTCACCGACCGTATCGATTTTTCCAAACCGCACCACACAGTAAAAGGCTCGCGCTCAATCTCTCTTTTCTCTTTCGCTCATTAGCTGCCTCTCTCCTTTTTCTATGTTGACCGACCTCACATTTCACTAAACACTCACCGACAACACACATACACACAATCGTACAAACAAACTATCACCATACCACCACCATCATCATCATCACCAGTAGCACAGGTTCATAGGGGAAAAGCGAATGTGGCGGCCGGAAAAGCTATGTGGCCAGGAAAATCAGAATGACTAACGAACGATTTCCGTCTAACGCCCGGTTCCTGTGCGTGTGTTTTGTTTGCGTCTATCACTCGGATCGCAGCATTTCACACATCAACAATTGGATTTTTAGTTTTATCTTGCAAGCTGTTTCACTTTTTTGTTAGGAAAGTAGTAATTTTGCATTCAGCATACACGCACAATTGTCTAAGGGAGATGACCTCATCTCACTCTCTGCTTTCGTGTAATGGGTAAGTTGCGGTTTTTTTTTGCAATTGAAAATTATTTCTGTACTTTCTCACCTTGGCACAAATGGCCACACACTGTATAAAGAAAAGCCGTTTGAATAAGTATCAGCAATTACTGGTCATTATTCGTTTTTCAATCTAGTGAATGCGTGTTTTTTTAGGTGGAATATTTTCCTTTTAGACGCGCACTACAATAAAATGTTAAGGATAATGCAATCACGTTAACTATACTCTTTCCGAATCACTCTGGAGTTCAGAAATTCTGGTAACTGTGACCACTGCACGGAACAAACTCAAATGAGGTTTTCCCTCACGGAGCATAAAATATCACTTGCTGCTGCTGTTGTAGCCTTTTACATTCCATTCTCACTGTCACCCATGCGTGAGTTTTTGGGCGGAAATTCTCACTTCCACGCTATGGTTACTGAATGAGAACGGTCTTTTCCGCTATTTTTGTAGCGGCCTACGTTTTGAAGCGTGAAAAACTTCGAAGCACTGTTTTCCTCACTCACCACCCTTTTCTGGCCGTAACCAAACATAAAAACGCAACATAAAGATCCAGACGCCCCTTTTTCGCTTACCTACGTTACACACACACACCAACAAGCGTTGCATAAAAACACGCTCCCGATGCCTTTTATGCTTTTTGGATTAGAGTTGCACTTGTTTTATTCTTCTTGCACAACTATTGAAAACAAGCAATTAACTTAACACATAAACACGATATGCTTTTACAGAACACAACCGTAAAACACAATTAACTACTCTTATTCACAGAAAATTTGTAGATTACCCAAATCGGAATGCGGTCGGGTGTTTAAAACTTGAAATTTGTATTGTTTCGAGCAAAACAAAAAATCGTTGTAATCGTTTCAGGTTTAAATTTACACTTTTTTCCGCACAATTATTTGATTGTGTAAAATGATGCACGATACAAATATAAACAACAAATACTTGATCTTGAACTCCGACTACGAACAAGCAGTACGCGTCCGTCCGCACTCACGAATATCGGAAGAATACCCAGGCAACAAATACCTGACATTCAACATGCTCAAGCGCGGCTTGCAACCCTAAACAAGGGTGCTGTGTACTGCGTTGCAAAGTGTACATCTTTTAAAACATTTTAAATTTTACATTTTTAACCTGAAAACGAATTATATCTTTTGAAGCACTTCTTAAGTGACCATTGATTTTGTATGAACTTTGAACTTTGGGAAACTTTGTCCAAAATGTGTTAATTATTATCAAAATGCTGTTCGATAGAGTTGACCCTTAAACCTAAAAACATCGCAAGCTTATTTTGACAGTACAGCCGCCTGCAAACCAACGCTTTTATTTCCAATATGTGGAATTCATGAAGCGTGAAGCACAAAACATGAAATTTAAACATAAAACATAAACCAAACTGTCGAAAATGTTTCCACAACAAATTATTATCACATAAACTCGAAAGATCAACTCGTTAAATATGCTCCGTTAGTATTTTTTTTAAATATTATCTCATTAGAAAAATTTATAATAAAACAGCATTTATTTTTTGGATCTGCAACTTTTCGTTTTAAATTCAAATGCCAGTGTTGCCAAGCTTTTAGCAAACTTTCTGCAAATATGAATGACCGTTAACTAACCAAAACGTTCGTGCAATTATAGTGTGATAAGCATATAAAAAGTTGTTAGCAAATCACACGCATGAAATTTTTATCTTTCAGCACAAAGTAAATGGCTTTGAAATTTGTATAAACTGATCTCGATAATAGTTATTAGTAGTGGTTTTTGTAAAAAAAGACAATTAAAACGGTCAATTATCTTAAGTAGTTTGGGTAAACCATTACAGTCCCACAATAAAAACGTAGTACACAATTCGGACAATATCCATCATTTAATATCTCTCTAGTTGGATATGCTTGTAGTTAATAAATTAGAAACACAATACTCCAAATATCCGCTTGAGCGAAGAGAGCTCAGCTTTGTATCAAGTAAGAGTATGTATTTTGTATACTTATGCAACATAATTAATACCGTTGCTGGAATCCACCTTGCTGAGCATTGTTGAACATCATTTGATTCTGTTGTTGCTGCTGTTGTTGTTGCTGCTGATGATACTCTTGTTGGGTCATTCCACCCTGCGAATTGTTTGGATGTCCGTTCGGACCAGAAAGCCGTACACGTTTGGCATTGTTGTGATCGATCCCACCTCCACCACTTTGGCCACCGCCACTTCCTCCACCTGCACCTCCGGCTCCTCCTCCTCCGCCACCACCTTGTTGCATTTGCTGAAACGAAACCAATAGAAAAAAATGCTTTCAAACATGGGACAAAACCTCTGATAAAATCATTTACATTTCCTGACTGTTGTTGTTGCGTGTTTTGTTGATTCTGCTGCTGTTGTTGCTGTTGCTGCTGCTGCTGCTGTTGTTGCTGCTGTTGCTATATAACAATTACACAAAAGTTAGCTAGATATAAAGAAATTTCATTTTATACGCACTGCTCGTACATTTCCCTGTTGATTTTGTTGCTGATTGTTCTGTTGTTGATTGTTTTGCTGCTGCTGCTGCTGTTGTTGTTGTTGTTGTTGTTGTTGTTGTTGTTGTTGTTGTTGCTGCTGCTGCTGCTGCTGCTGCTGCCGTTTTTCTCCTTTATCATCCTGGTCCTCGTCGGTGAGGAACTCACGTTTGGGATACGGAATCGGACATCCGGCAAATACGTCAGCTGTCGGCATTGGATCTTCTGAAAAGTATGGATCTTGCATGGCCTGTTCCGACGTGATACGTTTGTTCGGATCCATCAAGAGCAACTTTTGTAGCAGATGAAATGCTTTGCTATCTGGCTTGATCTTATGTCGCTCCATGTATTTCACCAAGGAACAGCTCGCATAGCTGAAAAGATAAGAAAAGTGACAATTCTTAAGAGTTTGCTTTCTAAGAAAGCGAAATGCTTGTACTACTTTGAACGCTTGAAGTCTTTCGTGAGTGTGTGATGTTCCGGCATCTTACGAATATCCTCCCAGTCTTTGTCCTGTGGAAAGCCCATCACGTTGAATATACGGTCCAGCTGATCGTGATGGTACGGGTTGCTCGTCTTGATGTCCTCCTGCCGACAGTGGAAAATTGGTTCTGATGTAAGCAGTTCAGCAAAAATGCAACCAATTGCCCATATGTCGATCGCTTTCGTATAGTGCCGGGCACCCAGGAGCAGCTCTGGCGCACGATACCAGAAGGTGACGACTACCGGATCGAGATCGGCCAACGGCTTAAGCGGTGCATTGAACAGACGGGCAAACCCCATGTCGGCAATCTTCACTCGGCCACGTTCGTTTCCTTCTCCCATCACCAAAATATTTGCCGGTTTCTGTTGAAAAAGGCACATTATTCTTCGTGTTGGCGAATGCATAAGCATGACCACCTACCAAATCCCTGTGCAGGACCCAGTTGCTGTGTAAATAATGAATTCCATCCAATATTTGATAAAGCAAGCTTTTCACCATTCCTTTCGGTACCATGACGGGTTTTTTCGTGGCTTTGGCCGCTCGATGAAATTTAATTATGTGCCACAGATCATGCTCGGCGTAATCGAACAGCAGCCACACTTTGCGATCCGTGTGCGATAAAAACACTCGGATGAGATTAATCACATTAGGATGTTTCAATTCGCGAAGTAACTGTAACAAACAGTAAAATTAACATTTCAGATGGTTTACGTTGTCTCTTGGCCTGGCATCCAAAATACTCACTGCAATCTCACGGCAAGCGGACATCGACAGACCGGTTCCCTCGATTTGTTTAAGCGCATAATCCTTCGTATCGTTGCCCTCCTTGCGCCGTGCTTTGTACACGTGTCCGTACGTACCGCGACCTACCTTGCAACCTTCGTATTCAAACAGATCTTCCACTTTCGCTCGTTCCTGCTGCGTTTTCATCTTAAAATCGTAATCCATCATTACAGCGGTAGTCATGGTATGGAATCGAGCGACAACTAGCTTAAACAATTGCTACGGAGCACCACTTAAAAAACCGGGGTAGTGTGAACAAATGATTATTGATGTTCACGAATTGGGCACAAAAGCTACAAAAGCATGCTATTCCGATGAAAATGTGAAAGATCTTTTTACGAATACTTTAACAATGATGAAAGGAAAAATAAACTTGTTGTCCGCAGTTCAGAATTGTTTGTTTACGGATCCGTTTTCGGATAGAATGACAGCAGCGCAGCATAGTGTGTATCACGCTGGTCAAACAAGATGACGTTTAACAAAATCTTCAAATGGAAAGAGATCCTTACAACTAGTTTCATTTGTAGTGTTCTTTAGAAAAAGAAATTAGAAAATTTGAGGTATTTTATTAGTTTCATCAGTCCAATTAGGTAGTTCCATAAAACAATAAAAAAGACAAACAGAATTTGGTTGAAGTGATTTCAACGAGTAAAATAAACTATTTTAAATGGAAGAAAATCATGGAGCACTACAAAAAGTACTGTTGTAGAGCGAGGTTGTGCACTTGCTCTGAAAGTTCGCAAACGAAGTTTTCATGAAATTAGATCCATGTGATGAGCATTGCATAGACATAGGCGTATAGGCGAATGGTTCAAATGGTGAAAATGAAATATTTCAGTGCAACCGTCGATGTTCCAACAACAACAATGAAATTTGAAATTCTCACCAAAAATTTGAATTTGTTACGTCGTGGCCGCTAAAAAAGCGTATTTGGGAGTAGTGTGGTTATAAAATTAATAAAATTGTTTAAAACTCGTTTCGTTGCACGTGTTTGGTGATAAAACCAGCTGTAAACAGTTCGAAGACCTTCAAATTTCATGGCGGGTAAGTATTTCAGTTTAAATTTCCGAAATCGATTGAATATCTGAACGGAATGTTAGGTCTGTTATGAATGATATACCAACTTTAACGGTGAGAATTATTCAACAGTTATTCTAACAGGAGCTAACGATTACAAATCAATCGAACTGCATCCACAGTATTACAGAGAACATATTTCATTTAGCGAGATAATTTTTAAAAATTTCTAATCATTCCACAAAGACACACTTTTGAATAAACGTGTAACTGTTTTATTATACTTTTCACATCGCTCCCATTCACAATAATAGCCAACAGGTGTAATATGTTTGAAATCCAGCACATCTTAGATTCGAGTTAGTTCACAACGTTGTCAGTCGCTTCTAAGTATTGATTCGTTGCTTCCAACTATTCTTTTTTAACACAACAATAAACTGTTCAACATCTGTTACGCATTCTACACAACCAATGATCACGGTTACCAGTGCGTAGAACGGTGCACTTAAACGTAGTCTAATATCACTGAAAGACGCGTCTACGCGCAACGATCGAGCTCTCCTTCCAGCATTCATTTCAGTGCGAGGACAAATAAAACTGTGTTTCATTCAACAACCTCCCCAATAAAGTTTCGTAGTTAGGAGTCGTTATTAATATGGCATAGCGAGCGAAAGCAGGTAACGGCAGGTAGTCTCTGGCCGATAAGCTGGACCGTGGCCGGTCAGTGTTTCTTAGACTTGACACGCTTCATATCGTCATCCATGTCCATAAACCTGCTCAAACGCTGTCCATTGAACGGAGCGTCGCTACCGGGAGGATTGAGACGCATCTGAAAACGGAAGCAAACGAAACAATTTATTAAACATGTGCAAATTTTAATTTGCATCAAAATACATAACTTGCAACCGCGATAACCAAAGCGCATAGATCCATGCTTTGAGTATATCTGTGTAGCCAAGTTTTTTCTTTTTCATACGCACCTTTCGTGTATAGACCTCCATTTCCCGTGTAATGCTTTTAGCTGGCGTTTAAGCAGCAGGATGTGTGATTTTTAATCCCTTTTGTGTGTAAATTTCTTGTGCAAAGCGATATGTTCTATTCAACTCCGTCTTAGTTACCTGGTGTCTGTGTGCAGTGTGGCGTTTTGTTTGGTAAGTGAGACGTACGCGTAAATACGTAAATATGTCCCAAAAGAAAATGTTGCCTAACGATGTCCACAGTCACGTACGGAAGTTAACGTTTTGCAAGCAATCAGTAGTCGTAAAGTGCATTACAGTACATTGCATGTTAATTGGGATTAATTGAGAGAACACCAGCAGAATATGCTATCCAATACATAGGAGCGACCGAGAAAATGGTTAGTCCAATTAGGTAGTTCAAACATCATTCACCCACCACGATGACCATCACCTTTGTCTTATCCTGTAAATCGATCAGTTGCACTTAGTGTGTTAAATGAGTATAAGTAAATGAAATGGTTAGTTACATTACTCTTCTAACAACGAAAGTTCATTCGTTCGTCGTTTGGTAACCGTTAAAAATGAAAAAGAAAACAACTGTTCTTCAGTAGATATTTACGTTTTTTGGGTGTCTTACTTTATGTTTTGGTATTAAATAAATTTGATAAAAAAAATTTCTAAGACAGTACTAAAAGCGCTAAAGAAGAGAAGAAAATGATCGAAGCAAATGTTAAACATAATTCAATCGAATCGCACCATCGTGCAATACGTTCTACATGCGGGCATCGGAAAGATAAAGATAAGAGAGTAAGGAAACAGAGAAGAAAGTCGTTCAAAGTTTAACAGTGTCTGAAGAACTCGGTACAGTTCAATGCTACGTTTTGTTTTGCGTCTAGAAAATGGAGATAGTTTTAGCGCTCGGTGCGGTCAAAACATATTTGGTCGCTCTATCGCTCGCACGAGAAAATTCGCACGCGTGTAGATGATCAAAGCGGGGAGGAGCCTGGTTTAGATCTGAACATTATCTTTGGCGAACCGTTTCTATATCGGTTTGGACGAGTCGAGGTTGGGAAGAGACGAATCGAAAATATTGATTTTAATAATCGGCACTATACTTGGTTTCAATTAGTGATGTGTTTTGTTTGCAGCCGAGCAATTGTGCGCAAAGCCGATGCTCCGGGAAACATAATTAAACTAATGTTAGTTCTTAAAGTTTCATTTGCTTCAAAAAAAGCCCATATGCTCAACGTATATGTGTAAAGTGAGGTGGTTGATCATTCGAACTTCTCACTGAGCAATATACTTTACCATTATTCTGTACTTCTCCTTGCAGGCATAGTTCGACTCATCGACATCATTGTAGCAGTCAGATTTGTAGTGCGGAGGAAGCGGTTTACCCTCGTGCTCGCAGAGTTTGTGAAGTGGACGTGACCTTTTTGGTGAGTAGCATCACGGGAGGAATATAGGAAGTTAGAGAACGTTCCAATGTTAGCATACTTCCTTACGTTACCTCACAATCATCTTATCCATTCCGGTCGGTTTGTTGACGGGACAGTAGAATACATCCGGTGTGTTTTTGTCATACACGATCGACTTTCGCAGCAGATCTTTCTCGGTGTACTTGATGTGTTTCTCCTTTGCCATCGCCTGCTGGGCGGCTAGACAGATAACGAGGCTGAGAACTAGTACCACGACCTTGCCCATGATAGTATCAGGGTGTTCACCGATATATCACACGACGAGTGTATTGTTTCTGAATGTTTGCGCTCGGGAACGAACCTGGTGAGAAAATTGAATAAATGGGAAAAAAGGGAAAAAGGGAATGTAAATTGGTACTGAAAGTGATTTGCTTATGTGGAACGTGTGAACTTCCGTCACAAAACAATGTATTGCACGAGCGCTGGAACGAAAGTGTGCAAAGTACTGTCTGTAATTGAACTTGCTTTCCGTTTGTTAAAATAAACGTTAGACACATATTTTGCAGCGAGGTTTTGGAGTTTTATGAATATATCATTCACTGTTTCAAAACATCAATTCTACCAATTTAAATAAAAAAATATCGTTCCTTGTATCATTCACTCAGAACGTCAGAACGTCCACAACACATCCGTAAAGCTACATTTATTTAACCATTTTATTGAAGGACATACGGCATTACTCATTCCAACGTACTATACCTGTACGATTGGTAGGGGAGGTTAGTGATAAATCAACAGAAAATGCATTACATCATCTGTTCAACTTCAACGACATGCGCAAACTATTCTGCATGTTGAGGTCTTCCTGCGCATGCAGTTTTTATTTCTCTCTTTTTAAACAACTGTAGGCTTACAACGATTATTCGATGTACACTGAATGTTTACTGATGTTTAACCAAAATGGTAAATAAATTCCAAAAACGGTTTCTTTTATGGAACAAACATTGTAAAATTTAACTTCTATCCAACTCAATTGTTTCTTTTCTTTGCACGATCAATCTCAATTTATCCCATTTCACGCATATCATTTTCGCTAATGTGCCAAAAACGAAACCAATGTACTTCCCGCTGGATGCCTTTTGCTAGCAAGTACTCACTCACAGCAAAAATACCAACAAAAAAAAGCGCCCACGTGTAAAGTGTGGACCATTTCACAGTTTACGCCTCGTCTGGTTACGGTAGACGGTTTCGCGAGATTAGAGGTCACTTCCCGTTTGCTGATGTAATAATGCTCTTAGACTTGGAGAAGATCTTCGTGAAAGAAAAAAAAGAAAAGCTGTCCAGTCATGATTGGTGTGAACAGAACGACTGTGTGGAGTTTACTGGCAAACAGAACATTCCGAAAGCGCTCGTCACTTCAATGCCGCTGCCTCGGACATCCGAAGCTTTCGAGGGAGTCCAGAGCGGGGCCACAAATTCTAACGGGATCGTGAGCAACCTCAGAAGTGTTTTTGTTATTATTATATTTCTGCTGATCATCCCACGGCGGTTTGTTCTTCCGTCTTATGATGATGAGGTTCCGATTTGGAATGGCGGTGGTGGTGGCGGCGATGGTCAGCGAATTTATGGTCGAGGTGTTATAAAGAAAAGTAGGACGTTGATGGGAAATTTCCTTAGCCTCCGTAATAGCCTGCAGTAATAGGTTACGGTTAGTTGGTAGTTTTGAGCAACGAAATTATGAATACCTTTACCTAGCTCGTTTTTGGACACGATTAAAATTTACAATGTTCTAGATTAACGATCTACTTCAATTCAGTGGGACATTTTTTAAACCCAAAACTAAAGCAGAAAATAGCTGCGTTTCTCAGCTCTGAGAAAATAAAAACTGAGTTGAGGATAATCCAGAAAAATAACTCTTGTACGTTTCATTGACCTAATCATAAGATTTTTACAGCTTTTGGCTTAATATCTGTCCAATGCAAACACAGTATATGTACATTGATAACAAGTCAATCCTTTAATCAATTCAAGAACATACTATTAATAACTCGTTTTGATGAAATAGCAAACTGAATATTCTCGCTATTAATTTCACGCAACAGTATAAACTACCTTAAAAGTGGGATTTAGAAAACCGGTTCCAACTGTCCTCCGTTCGATTTTGACTCCATCGCGTCCACCTTATACAGGCAGTATCCAATTGTGCGTGGGTATACGCACACAAAAGTAACGATGACGCATTCCTCCTTTACTAAGGTGTTCATATTTTGTGCGCTGGTCACCAAGAAGTAACAAATTTAAGCTGGCGAACCAAATTAAAATCTGGCGTTACCCGATTCCTACGCCCAAGGCCCAAGTCCGTTCCAGCAGGTTTTATAACGATCAAAAGCCAACGCAAAGATGAGTTGACATTTTACACACCGTTCGGTGCTGATGCCATTTTTGTGTTGCCTCCGTACATATTCGCTGTTTGGATTAATGGCAAAGTAAATATTCAGGCCAACGCGCCAACCGGTAATGGAAATGTTGTCTTACTGCAGCACTGATCCCAGCCGGAATTGGACCACCTTCCGAGCGAGTTAGATTAGTGTTGAAGTATCGGGCTTAGAAGTAAAAAGCAGAAAAATCTTCTTAAACTAGTTCCCTGTTTGCCTGCTTGCCGGAAAAGAGTAGCGAAGCGATGCGAAGAATGTCTGACGATTCCAAAAGTGTTCCAAGTGGCGGTGAGTGCTTCAGTGCGATCGTGTAAAAGATCGTTGGTAATTGAATTATTTAATCGATTTGTTCTGCTAAAAGAGGAGCTGAGTGGACTGTAGCCGTAGTCGCCCTGTGCGTAGATCAATGAGATCATTAACGGAGTCTGCTCTTAATGGGAGGTCCAGAATGCGCTTAGGAATCGCTTCTACGCTCACGTCAAAGTTTCATGGGAAAATGTAGACTAGAAGAAGGTTTGCATTTTCTTTCACAATTTAATTCCGATTTCTCCATAGTCGCTTTGCCCTGGTCCGCATTATGGGAACGTACAGATAGAACCGACTGCAAGGAAGCGCTGAGGAATTGCCTTTAAACGATAAAACATGTTCGTCGATCGTGTAAGAACAATCATTAAAATGAATTCATCGCTAATTAGTCGATGATTGTCGTTCAACGCCAAGTTGATAAAAGTCCACCGGATGGACGATGTGTGTTTTTTCCCCTTTTCTACTCCATCCTTCTGTTTCAGTGTTTCGTTTATGCGGATGAGCGCTGCCTTAAGCTAGTCTGCATTCATCCGTACAAGGTTACTAAAACATGCTTTCCAAAAGTTTTGTTGTATGGTTTTTTTTTGTTGTTGTTCGTCCTCTGAGCAGTGCTTGTGTTGCACGAGCTCACGTGCACACTTAAACGATCACAAATTTCCATACGAGCTGCAACACGGTTTGGCACCGTTTACTGTTCAAGGACTTGTGTGCGGTTCAGCGGCGAGCTTTCAGTTTGCGCAACATTTAAACCATTGTCGGACCGTTTTGTGTGAACAGTTTCCTTGCTGCTTATTTACCATCGTAGCCAATTATGCCATGTTAGTGTTGAATTGAAACTGTTTTCTCTTTTTACTAGCCACCAGCTAGCTGCGGAGTTGCATAGTGTTGCGCATACGTTATCCATCATCTCGGTACGATCATAACTCGTAGCCCACACGAATGGCAATCCTATTGTCCATTTCGCGGCTGACGCAATGAGTGAAAGTCCACGTATGAGTTTCGGTTTTCAAGCAATCATTTATCTGCAGACTGTGCCGGAGATGAGTGGATCTTTTTTTCCGCTATTCATCACACATGTGGTGTGTGTGTTTTTGTCCTATCGCCCTAGCGGACATAAATGAGTTTTCGCAACAAGCAACTTTGGTAGGTTGTTATTATACATTTATAAGAGGCAGTGATCCCAGTTAGCATTATTCAATTAATCATAATTTATGCTTTCGGTAAATACTAATGTTTAATAAAACAAAAGCTGCTCCGAACGGATGCAAAGTGAATTCCATTGCAGCATTAATTCACAGTTTTTGCTGTGTTTTTTGACAAACACTTGATTGTTAGCGCTCAATAATCGTTTTCTGTTCGACCTTTCTCTAATGCGCTATTTTACTTTAAATTATTATTTTATGGAAAGGTTACAAAATTGGTTTTGCCGTTTGTTTCGTGGAAGTTGTTGTAGCGATTTCCTACTAGCGACGAACGTCATTCACATTTCACATCTTAACATCAATCGCCGGGAGCTAACCAAAGAAGGCCAAACAAAGTCAAGCCGAAACCACCGATCCTACTCCAGGGAGTTTGCGCGGCTAGATGGTGTTATGAGTATGAGAAGTTTGAAAACCGGTTCTGGCGTTTCAACGTAGCGTGTTCAATGCACGTGTATTATCAACGTAGTCAATGCTTCTGGCAGGCACGAATAAGCGTCTGTGGTTGCGGTTGTACGATCGACGGTTCCCTGTGTGTGCACGACGATCGTTACAACAACAGAAAACCTTGGATCGACCTATTTTCATGCTCCGGAATGGAGCGTTTGTGCTTTCGTTTTCCGATCACGATTGACCCAGCATCGACAGAATGTTACGGTGGTTGATAGGGAATTACAAAGAAAGAAGACAAGAGCGTGCAGCGTATCGTGTGGAGTTCTATCAATTTTTAAGAGTTACAGTTAACAATACTATCTTTTCTAAGCGGTGGCCAAGGGGAAAAATGAAAGACTATTTAGCTCTCGCAAATCTTTGAAGAATGTGCCATAGACCCTTGATGAATTTTACTGTGCTAGCCGTCGTGGTAATGATTGATATGGGATTAAGCATATGTTTGTTTGTTTTTTTTATCCTCTTATATTAACTTGTTGCTAGGGATATATGCCTTGCATCACACAGTTAGGCGTCCCTGTGAACAGTAGACAACGAACTTGAAAATTTACACGCAACCGATCGTCACTGTAGGTACACAACCCACGTAAAACCACTTCACTCGAACGTCGACACCGGACACGGAACGTTGACTCATGCTGGTTTTGAATACTGAAAAGGTTTGCCGTTTCACATCATCAACTTCAATCCCACCTGCAACTGATTTCACCACCAAACTTTTACACGCTCTCAGAAAACAAACGGAAAATTGTGTGATAATTTTGTACATTTAAATGAAGCGTATGAAACACTGTGATTTCCCTAGGATAGCTCGTATCATAGCGTGAACTATAAACAAACACACATAAGCACACATACACACACCTTTCGTTCCAACTGATGTCAGCCGATCGTAGCCGTGTGGCGTTAAAAACGAAAGACTTGAGCGCGAAGAAGCGATGAACGCGTGCACCTTCGTCGACAACCGGATGGAAACTGTGCTGCGTGGATTCGTGTGATCGTTGCTTTGCTCAAGAGAGCGCCGAAGAAAACAGGCAAAGGAAAGGAGAGCTCGAGAGATTGGGAGAGAGTTTGGGAAGAGATAACAAGTATATTCATATAGTATTGGGTGAACCTTTGGGAAAGAAATGTATGGAACTGTATTGAGGAAAATAGAAGTAAAATACTATTTTTTTGTATAAGTTGAACAAAACAAACAAATTTTAATATACAGAACTGTATTTAAATTTTGTGTAAGTACACAAACATTGACCCTGGTATGTATTGCTCGCCATACTAGCTCGCCATGGACCAGAGAGTTGAAAGAAAATAGTTAGTAGACGACGAACCTGTTTAGCCATGTGCACCGAGGCGCGCTTAATGCGATTCACTTTCGTTTTCTTGCATTGAACCAACGATGCGATGTTTAGCTAAGGATCGTTTTCAGCAACGGATCACCTTAGCTAGCACATTGCACTCTATTGTAATAAAGTGCCACTTTCAGGAAATTGCAATCCGTTAAATAGAAGTACGGCCCAGCTATTCTTACGCAAAACAAAAAATATATGAAAATGTTAGCAACAAACAAGTTAGTTTGAAGTATAAGCAGATTAACTATTAACTAATTTACATACTTCCTAACCAGACGTATTACAACAGTCTTGGTCTTGGTGTAGAATGAAATACCGGAATGAAAATGAATGTGTTTAAAATGCCTTAGAAAAATATTACCTAGAATCTGTTTGAAATTAAAAGTCCTTTTTTTCACCAGGTGAGTGAATTATGGGAATTTCTTTTTTAGAAAAAAAAACATTTTCCATGTAATCACTTAGCGATAAGCAGTATTTTACGCAAGACTGTTTTTCTTTTTACTGCTAGCCGTCAGTCCCTTTAAATTTCAGCACCAACGGTAGAACAACTGAGAAGAGTAGAATGTAACCGGAGGCTGCGATCAGCTCCATTTTCATTCATAGTGACAGGTAATATTGAAAAGCAGCAGAAAATTCTCAACAAAGCACAACCAGAAGGGCCAGAAGCAAGAGTAATACCGTGGTGAATAATCTAACGGGGTTTTAATGGCGTCGAGAGCATTTGTTGATTGTCGGTAGTTCACCGACACGCGGCCATGGCCTACCGCGTGGTGGCATACACCTGGAGCTGGCGCAAAACTCTACAACGGCCCGTGGTTCAACAGCTAGGCAGAATTAATTCGACATTGCCATGAGGCCTGCCGTGGGCAGGGCTTTTGGGGTTATTTCGCACTGGAACGAAGAGATGGAAAGGAACGATGCAGCCATTCTTCGTGGCCAATCGTTCGTGGATCGCGTTATTTAATGCGAACGGTGGAAAAGTTCTTAACATGGGAAGGGGTAACGAGCACGGGGTGAGGTTCAGCATAATCTTTTTGCCGCAAGATGTACGGTACTGTCAGACACCGTGTTGAAAGATTGGGAGCATGAGCGAAAGAGAAATGTTTGGCAGTGATGGTACATTCTACGAAGGTGGAGTGGTAGAGGGTTAAGTCATGAAAGGCTTTTTTGTACATGTTTTATGTTCCGCGCGGTACTTACCTGACTTGACGCCAAGATGCGAATAGCATTAACCTGGAACTGGATAAGAGGTTGATTTGCACACGAACGTGCATTTGTAAATAACTGTCTATATTTCGTGCCACTTTTTGTCTATTGCTCGCTCGTTTATAACCAGCCGCCTTTGTACAGTAAGTATTTGTTCGTGTAAAGTGAGCATTTATGGTGCCAATTTGGGTTTATTTTGCTTTTTTAAAGAACCCATGATGTCATTCGAACCGTTTAATCCTTTCATACCTACTAGGTCAAATGCTAGGGAATCACATACAAAAAATGTATATAGGAAGCATATGGATAATCCGTTATGAATTACCAGAACCGTTTGATTAGATATGTACATGAAGGAGAGTTTAAAGGCCGTGTAATGTTTAATTGAAGTGCACCAAAGTATAAAAGTTATGAACTTCGAATATCACGAGTAAAAAAATTATTTGTTCTTTTCAGAAATTCTAATGCTTTTGAGAGGCATACGATAAGAGGCATAGAAATACAATATAAATGGAATTTCATTTGAAAGAAAAAAATGTCTGTTATGAAACTAAGTCCAAAGACTCAGTATTTATTAATTTATTTATTTCCATTTTAACTTCGTAGGACTCCACAAGTTCCTAAAACCGCATTAAGTAAAAAGATAAAGAAATATGTGATAGGATTGAAATAGATTGATGATAAAGATAAAAAATCGATAAGTTAAGCAAAAATCATGATTTTATCTGGGATAATTCATATGGGGGAAATTAATGCCTCATTCTTATTAAGTAAAAAATATCTTCATACAAGAAAGTTTTACACAAAAAAACTAATTCTACTGTTTGTTTGAATTTGAGCTTGCGAAGCTTTCAATATGATTCGCAGCTTTTTTCAGTGTGGCACCAGAAAGTAGCACGTTTCGTTGCTTGGGTATTCCAACAGTTGTATATGTCAGGGGGCGTCAACTTTTCGTTCGTTTTCTGTCGAAAATGTATTAGGTATATTAAAAATTTTGGAACCCTTACCTAGGATAAAATTCGAATAAGTTCGAATGAGAATTTCCTTGTATGTTGGTACACAAATAAATTAAAAAAAGTTGTTAGCAGCTCACAGCTGCCCATTTTAATAGCAAAAGGGATCATTCAGTCGGTTTAAATATGCACTTCATTCAATGCACGTTTTGTCGAGTAAATGTTGTTGTGGAAATACAAAATTGGCTTAAATATTTTTTTTTATTCATAAGGAAAGGCCTGGCCGTATAAGGAAAGGTCTGGCCTAATTTCTTATATAAATAAGAAATTAGGAACAAATAAATAATTAGAATGATTAACCTAAGGTTATGTACACCTTAAATAGTCTTGAAAGCTACAAGTTGTCAAACAACCCTTAATTCTGCAGACGGACTGTAAGGAACACATATTTTCTCCGTAACATTTTCATGAATGAGTAACGTGAATCATTAGACTTGTACAGTTATGGTTTGAGCATAGGTTGCAATTTTCCATGGGTTCCTACCACAAGGCGAGTTGGAACTCTATTAAAAGATTGCTTCGTGATTTTAAAAGGAACGATCAAGCAAAAGGAGCTACGATCAAATCAATACGTAGTATATCGATGAGTTGTTTAATATCTGTTGGATTATATTATGTGATCGACCTCAATACCTTGGTTACCGGATGAATAGAGTCCTCAGGAGATTTTATCTAGCGCAAATGTGGCTCTTTTAACAAAATTACTAGATGACTGAAAAAAAATGATCCAACTGGAAAAATTCCTTTGCATACACCACATAATTCTGTTGCATTGGCGCATAAGCGGAATATAGAATAACTAGTCTATAGTAAAAAGAATTTATAGTATAATAACTACTAACTATAGGAGCTTTTGCGTTTCGGTGGTGGGAGGACGAGCCCGGGTATCAAATCCCATCCGGATCGAATCCCAAAACGCAAGACTGATAAAGCGCGTGAATGAAATCAAGGAAACTCAGTAATGACCAGGAAGTAGGAGCTTATAGATAGCAAGAATATTACTAAAAATAATTTATATACGATCATAATCAAAGCATTCTTATTGTTAGTATTTGATAGCATGTATTAAAGAAACGAAGTTAACAATACCACAAAATATAAATGAAGATTCTTCCGGCTCTTTATTGAAATGCAAAAATTTTATTTATAAAACAATAAAGATTCATTTTCTCTGATCGCATTTATCGATCATTTCCGATTGATAGATTTATGTTGAACAGTAAAAATAGAACGTCGTTGTAAAAAAATCAAACATAAGTGCCTTTCTGTGTCACAAAAATGTTCAAATTTTTACAAGTGCAGAAAAGTTTTCTTCAAGGGCACTCGAATACAAACCGAAATATGAACAAATGAAACAGAAATCCTCGCTTTGATTTCGGTTCAAGCTATACGGTACGGATTTATTTTCCCCAAGCTGAACAGAAGGAAAAACATCTAAGAAAAACAAAAAATATATCTCCCCACTACGAAGGCGGCAATCGTTTTCAAAACACTTGCTCCATTCTATTGCGCTGTTTCTACTCCCCTCCCGAAGGGTTAGAAGGGTACGCACCGGCGGTGGAAACAAACCGATGAAAGCCGATACCAGTCAGATGCCAAACGGCGGCTCGCGAAACGGTTTTGCTGCCAGCTTCGATCTGCCACCGGGATACGTTGATGGATCTCTGCTGGGGACCGCTACAGATGTGTCGGTGCTATGTCGAAGGTTACGAAGGTGCGGGTGACGAATGTTCGGTTTCGTTTTCGTACATCTTTCACAGCATCAGAGACATCGCTGGCCTTCTGTATCAGCGTACGTCCGAGTATCGCTCTCCATTGCTTCACTCTCACTCTTCCGTTCACTCTCACTTTTGCTGGAATAATACTCAAAATTGTGGTTTTGTGTGTGTGTGTGTGTAGTTTCTGCTGTAGTATTCCGCTCTCAAGTTAGTGGTCGTGTGGGAAAACTCGCTGAAGCGGGAAAACTCACTTATAGCGACTGAACCAGAAAGGACGACAGACAGATTTCAGTTTTGTGTTGACGATTGGCGCGCGTAGAACAACCACCGTGCAGGAAATTTCTTGCATCACGTTTGTCGAAAGGCTTTTTTGGGAAAGTACTTTCACGGTGTGTGAAGTGTTGTTGGAAATAGAACAATACAAATCTTGGAGAAACATAATACGGTGACAATAGCATCCAATTATAAAAAAAAATGTTTAATTGCTCGTACATTTTCTTAACATGCAAATGAAGGTGTAAATAGTATTATTATATCAAATATTTATGATAAACTGCTAATTGAAACTAACAAAGGAAAGTGTTAATTCGCACGCACTACAGGTGGTTTCAAAGCGAAAAAATTTTTCAACACCAGTGGAATACCAACGTTGTGCTTCTGAACGGACCAGTTGAATGTTTGGCGGTTTGTGTTGATCAGTTGATAGTTTACCAAACTCCTGTTTATGAAACAGTGTCATCGGAAGCAGTTCATTTGGTTTGCTAGTCAGACTAAACAAAAGTGACGTCGATAGTCTCCTCATTTATTCGAGAGTTAATTGGGAAAACTTCACCACTGTATGGAGCGCTGGATGATATGTGTGAGGAAGGGCTGGAAAGTATCTGAAAACCATGCCATCGTCATTTGTTAACTGTGAGAAGTAAAACCAGTTCGACGAGAGATATGTAATAGAGAAACAGAGCGGAAGAGATAAAGAAGAGAGTGTATTGTAAAGTGTGCTTGGGTGAGGGAAAATCGACCGACGTTGTGGAAAACACGACCAATGAAAGGAATGAAAGGAATGTAAGGAAAAAAAACAATCGTAAAAATGTAACTTTTACGCGAGAGTGATTGCAGTGATACGGAATTTCGGTTGTTTTTGATTAGGATTCGTTTTAATTTAGGCTTGTGGCCGATTTTGTACATTCAATGAATAATGTATTTCGCAAAAAAAATATCAGCTAACTCAATGCTGAAAGAATAGAGGTTTTTGTTTCGAAAGATTGTGTTAAATTATCGTTGAAATTGGAAAATGCACTAAGGATGTTTCGATAATACGAAGAGAATGTGAGACGGAATTGGAGATCGCATTGTTTTGCAAATATCAAAGAACGACGAGAAAAAGGATATTTGGAAGGATGTGCAAACGCTAATTAAATATTGCTTAGCGCAACAAAAACAAACCAAAACGTCTCAAAGGGGCTTCCAAAATTGTACAGAAAGCAACATAAAGGACGGTGAAAGTCTCACGCTACAAACAAACAACCTTTGACGGCACACAAAAACGGCTTGGTCATACTTTAAAGGATATATTTTAAGCTTAGGTAAGTATGTATTCTTTTTCCATCGATTTTCCGTTATCAATCATATTTGTAGATTGGACTTATTTTCGACATTTTGCTGACGAATGCTTGTTTTGTCACTCTCTTGCGTTCCCAGATTGTTACAGGGTGTTAAAATGACACAACTGAAACGTTTACGGCATTTCATAATACAAAATACACATTTCTTTTCCGGCAAACAAAAGAATTTGTAAGGAATTAATATCAAGCCATGAGAGGAAAGGTTTACACGATTCACACGATTGTTGTATAAATCCTTTCCTTTCCATATTCGATAGTTCCTTTAAATTAAAATGCAGATTTCCCTAAGCTCACAATGTATTGGTAATGGAAAAGAAACGAGATTAAACATTAATTAAATTTCTTAAGAAGGATTATAAATCTTTGGTTAACGTATCAGTCACTGTCCATTCTTTGGTCAGAAGCAACAAAAAAACACTCGTCGATAAGCAAGGACATATCCCAATGTTGGATAATGTCTTAATTTACGAATATTGAATAAAACCTTTTCTAATGGCGACAATAGCTGACCGGACACCGGACTCACGAATCTGTCCATCGGTCCCTCGTCAGTAGTGCTTAGTGCTAATTGTCAGATGACACCTCCCGAAGACATAAGCAGAACCATTCAAACCCTCCCTGTTTTACCGGGCGCATTACGGAAAGGACGCTTACATTTCCTGCCACACTGTGCCCGGGAGGCCAATGGTCAGCCTAATGGTTAATGGTGAGTGGCTCTCTAAAAATAAATGTAGTTTCTGAGCCATGGTCTAATCTAGGCATTGGTACGACCGCACGATGTGACGATGTGGATAAATTGAACCATCGATCTACTTTTCTATTTTTGTTGCTTTCGAGTTAATGCGATTGTAGCCCCCCGATCGTTGCCGTCCATCAAGGTAGCATAAAATATTAATTCCGAAATACGACGCTAGTACACGTGTGTTGTCAATGTGTAAATGGGGGATTTTTATATAGTGGCATACCTGAACAATGGCAATTTAAAGAATAGAAAGTATCAAAGATAAGCGCAGGATGTCGATATAACTTTAATTTAGTTCCTTTTATCTTATTTGTGATATTTTATGTTGTTGATAGTACATGTTATGTATTTATTTAATTATTTATTTTTATCAATCAATATAATAAACGTCAAAATAAAATGTCGGTTCAGTAGTTTTTGATGTATGATTCAACATTAAACCCGATTTCGTCGGGCCATGTTTTCCACACGCACAAATGAATTACTTTAGTTAATTTAAATAACAAATGGTCCGAAGTAGTTTGAAATTTCAAGAACAATTTATAACTGACTATTTAAAAAATGATTAAAAAAAAGTATAAATAATACAAGCATTATTTATATCAATACTTTAGTGAAATTCTTAATGCAAACAAATAAATGAATCCCATTTTGTTCATGGATTTCCACACGGACCGTTGGCAATTTATCCGGTCGTAGTCGTCGATAACCTTTTTTTCCCTTTAGATTACCGTACTCACGTTCCACGTTTTGCAGGACACAATGTAATCACTGTAAGCGATAGAAGTTTTATTCAAAGGGTAAGAGTGATACGAAGGAACGAAAAACTCACCAACATGGATAGGAATGAGATCCTTTCCTTTTTCTTTTCTTTTGTGACACTTTTCCATCGTTTTCGTCATTCGTAGGCCGGTATCATCATTGCCGGCCACACTTGACCGGCGGCACAAGGCTGCGACTAAATTATGCTACTATTTTTAGCTTGCCCTAAGAAGGCTGAAGCATAAGCTACAATCCCATCGCTGGAAATCCACTTAAAACTCGCTTGCCGAGCTCGAGCGTGCGTTGAGCGTTGTAGGACGCGCTGCTATTCCTCGTTTTTTGTCTTGGGTTTTCCTTGAATTGTCGGTTGTAGAAACAAGAAAGTGTACACAAAGTCTACTCGTGGCATCCACTCGCGAGTCCGACCAAAAAGGCTGTAACAAAAACGTCGCTCCACACGAAGCGCTTTGGGAATCTTCGTACCGCGCGTAAAAAAACGCAAAGCCACAGCAAGGAGAAAAGCTCTTTTCCGAATCCACGGTTCAAGGTTTTTTGTACGAGGCGAATGTCCCTTGGCGGAGTACAATCTTCCGTGGCGGAAGTCGTGTGTAAGGAAGGAGTGAAAAAGAACTTTATTCGATGTCACATTAGAGCGGATGTTCTTCGTACCGGTACAGCATGAGACACGTTGTACGATAATTCTGAAGCCGTAGTACGAAAATAGAATGTGATAAAAAAAAAAAACGCCGCCCAAACCATACAACCATGTGTCAAAAATGTGGTAGGTGGAAACACTATGTAACCCATCTTCTTCAGCATTTTCCAGTCGTAATCAAATCATTCTTTTTCCATCGCTGGGAATTGTTGCAGGTGAAAGGAAGCTTTTCCCGCAGCACATTTCAGCATTTATCTTTTGCAGACCAAAAATTCTCCAATGTGCTTCCCGTTGATCGATCGAGGATCATTGGTGAAGGTAAACATCGTACTACGCTCACCAAATCGTTTCACTAGCTGATGAATTGGTCGAAAACGGTCCATATGCGCTTCGTCTTCGGCGGAACGTTTCTCTTGGGATTCCTCGTTTATATGGGAGAAACCTCTATTGGGTTGTCTCGATAGATTATCGGATGAAACATGGCAAAAACAAATGCGGAAATGGATGGTCGTTTATGCGAGTTATCCTTTCCTTGCCGAGGAAATTGTAATGGAACCAAAATGTCGGTATACTATATCACAGGAATTCCGTAGAAGTTATGTTAGAATTTGTCGGATGTCGGAAGTTTTACTAATGGTTTTATTATGAATTGTTAGCTTGGAAGATTAATTTCCTCACCATATTTGTTCTCAAGTACAAGTACAAACATTTAAAAAGTTAAGGTAATAAACTAATCTCATCCTAAATCAAAAGAATAATATCGTTTCATTTCAGGCTGGAATTCGCTAGCATGCCGTCCAAGTTTTTCAAGGTTATTCGGATTCGGATGAAATGTTATTTCCTCACCCCAAAACGTTCCTGATCTTGAAAACAACAACAATGTGCGACAACGGGCAAGAAAATAAATCCTTCACATTTGCTCAACGCAAACAAAATCGAATGGAAAGAAAAACTTTTCCGCTCGTTTCGTTTCATTTTCCACACCTTGGAGAATTTTTCTTGCTCCAGTGGGAAAATCGCATCGCATCTTATTTTTCGCTACATACAACGAATCCACCCTTACACTACCCACGCGAGCAGCTTGCGCTGACAAAAAAAAGTGCAAAAAAAACGAAAATTTTGAATTTTTGGCTACGATATTTCTTTTTGTTGGTTCCGATCCAGCCTTACGCCGGCATGTGATTGGAAGGTGTTTCACCTTCGCGGTTGGCGACGCGTATGTTTGCTTGCCTGGATCGTAATGAGTAATCGTCTGTTTCGAAAGACTTACGGATATTTCACTTCACTTTACTTTTGTCTTGTTCCGCCTTGCCAACTCTCAGCATTACTTTTAATTTGTTTGAATCATTTTGTTCCTGTAGGTACATAGGTAATGGAGTTGGATGTATTTTTTTGTTACTAACTTTGTTGTTCTAAAAATATTGTTCTTTTTTTCAACAAATACCATCACGATAAAAAATGTTTTAACTTTAATGACGATGTTAAATGAATGTCTTTTAGTCACGTTGAGATCGACTCTGAAGAATGAGTAATACCTACATTTCCTTTGTTTATGAAATATCGGGAGCTTATTTTCAGGTTTGATCTGTCTTATTTATATCGTTGTTTACTATGTTTTTTTTTCTATTTGTTGTACTTTTGTAGCTGTACTACATGTTTATCTTTTTAGTATTGCTCTTTCTGGATATAAACGATTTTTACAAGACGAACAAACAAGACAAAAACATGAACGTAGCTTATGTTCCGATAATTAGAAATCAGTGTACAAGAACGACACCCACAACTAGGCTACCGGATGCCATGTGCCAAACATAGCTAGTTCCCGTTAATGCTCTTTTCTTAGAACTTGTTACCGGTGTCCTTTCTAGCACTCAAGTAAACAGGGCTACCTTCGTCTTCGGAATTTATCATCTAATTGAATTCCGTTTCCCAGAATCTAGGCAATAGAAAACGGTTGGTTCTTGAATGGACGAAATATGCTACACATGAATTTTGCAATATAGTCACTGTTGCTTCCAAAGACTCTCTCACAGATATGCTCATTCTTGGAACACATAGGGTGGAATAAGTAGTCAGCAATAGCAACAGCCACCCAAGTGCCGTAGTAGTATCGGCTAAGTGCCTTTTGAAGTGGGGCCGTGTTCTTCCGGTTCGAGTAGGACGTAGTTCGATTGAGTCGGATCTTGAGGATTGAAGTGGATGGGTGATATTGGTTCCATGTTGCTAGGAAGCTTCCCCACCCGGTCGAAAGGCAAAAAAAGCCCCGAGCAATTTTTACACCAGCCTCTCCAGAGCGGGGTTACATTTGTCGAAGCTCTCGTTCGTAGCAATTTAAATGAACTTCGTTTATGGTAAGAATTCCCGTGAAAATGAACCAATTCAGTCACTAACGATGAAAGAGCAAATGTCCGGGAAGTAGTAGCTTTGCTTGATGGAGCAATATTAGATCAATCATTTTTTACAGCAGCTTCCACAAGCCAACTTCAACAGCTCAACGGGTGTAATGTTTGTTCATCGTTTTGCTATAGAGTAACTCCAGTGCCATAAGGCTACGAAGCTCGAAAGCTTGTGGTCTGCGATATTAATGCAACTACCAATTACCATGTTGAACTGTTTGATAAAACGATTCCGACATTGCTATCCCACAGCGTATGAAACGAACTTCCCGTTGGCATGGCAAAACGAAACCCTGCTCCTGTAGGTGGTCTTCACATGGAGACAGTGTCCACAGCAAGCATACTATCGATTGCTCCACACCATGCGCTGCGCTCTGGACAAACTGTCGCTAAAAATATCGCTCTAGTTCGTTCTATTTTCGGACCATTTCCATCACTCTCGAACGTTTGCAAACGGACGGACAAACTATTCCAGCTCACTAAAAGCCCCGTTTAGCCGTGCTGTGCGGCTGACAGATAGGAGGTTTCGCATCTGTACCGTAACAACAATATCAGTAGCAGCAGTGGCAGTAGCAACAACTTGTTAGTTGCTTTCATAGTCCATCCATCGTCGGTGGATACATTCAGACAAGTGCACTGCACGCTCAAGAGCGAAACGTTTACTGCCAGCAAGAGGATGAAGAGGATGAGTGCTAGTGTATTCGAGTGATGCTGCGATATATTTGCGTACGCTCTCGGAGAAGGCTGATGTTGACGGGACACCCAAACGCAACATACTTTATGTGATGTTTCGCTCCAGTTGCACAAGCAAGACGGCAGACGAACCATGCAAGCTGGGACACGTTGAGTTTGTCATCTCTACACTCTACCCATCGTTGCTGCTGAATATGATGTGTTGAAAGGTTGTATCAGAGGTAGCATCTATCCTGCGAATATAACGACCCACCTGTAGTTTGCAGACGGTAGAAGAAAACTCCATTCGAAATCGGTTAAATGGTTCTTGTACGGTGGCGTGTACGGTAGGATGGACTTGTGTGTCGTAAAAGCCACCTTTTGGTTTATCCACGTGTGGGAGAGTACATATTTGAACCCAAATTTAGCAAGCGACAGGAAACAGTAAAACAGTGTTTAGACATCATGTATGCCTTCTTTTGAAATACTGAGCTGAAGAACATTAAAGCTCATAGTGAATGATTTTTATTGGAAGACGTAATAATAAAGTATGTTTAAATATGTCAGAAGTTCATGTAAGATACATGATACAATCAATCAGATTTGGGACATATTTATACAATTGTTAATGATACCTAGCTGGCCTATGGCTATGGCCACCTATGGCTAATTGTAGTCTAATGGAAGTCTAGGAAGGATACTGGAAGATAGGTTTCATAAAATCGATTTGAACCTTCATCGAAGGTTTTAACATGCACATCCAACAATTTATAATATCACTATAAACATATACCGAATTTATGAGTCGGGCTACAATCGCTGTTGAAACTTCTGAGCTTTATGCAAATTATTACTTAAACTTTTGCTGAAACATAAATTTCAACTGTCATCCCTTTCGGAATCACCGAGTGAAAGTTGAATGTATCCAAATTCCAAGGCCTTCGACCTTGTAGCGCTTTTGCCTTTTACCAATGTCTGCAAACAGCAAATCCTATCCATAAATTAACCCATACAAAAGTTGTTCATCTGCTACTGGAAGTCGAAGTTCTCGCTAGCATGTGGACAATTCGCTCGTGATGTGTTTATTTTCACCATAAATTAGAATTTTATCAGTAGCCCAGTTGACCGCACGTGTACTGGCTGCGCTAATTGGAATCATTGATGCGGCTTATATTAATAGACCACTCGGATGCTGAACTTGCAGCAGGTGGCCAGTTTGCCGGAAGCAAATGAAATCTGAGTGGTGTTTATGGCTAGCAGCTACGATCAAGTGGGTGTACTTATCGCAATCGATATCATTAGATATGATTATTTGGTTTTGAAAATTGCGTTCACTGGGTAAGGTAGGAAATTAATTTACTGGGGCAATCAGTAGATGAAAATCGAAGCGTAAAAGCGTTTTCTGAGAAAAACGGTATGCTAAGTTAGGAGCTTCATTATTTTCCAGCAATTAGTGTTGGCATACGGGTAACCTCAGGATAAAAAAATATTGTTGAAATTTATGTCGAAGTACATAATTACAATCAGTGTAGAGGTGATAATCTTCAAATAAAAAAATGATAGCTGTGTGTACATACATGTAGGAATATTAGGTGGAATAAATTCACTGTTTATTGATTTACAACCGCTTCGTTGCGCTGCTCCGATGCGACTCTCTGCGCACCCTCCTTAGCGCTATTTTTTGGGTTTAATTGCTATAATAATTATAGCGCGTGCCCGCCTAACATTTTCTTCTTCGCTCCTGCATAAATATAACAGTTTTCTTGGTTTCTTTAAAATTTTATTAAAAAACGAGGCACATATCAACTGAAGACACATATAAAACTGAATGCTTCTTCTTCTTACGTGAGGTCATACCGACCATTTTTGGCTTACGAGATTTATTTTATCACGTAGCTGGATAGTCAATCGTCCTACGGCGGGACGGTTCGGATGGGATTTGATCCGCGGTCCTGCCGTGTGGACCGGCGCCGTTTATCATATACAGCACCGGGCTGTCCCTTTAAAACTGTATGCTAATAAGAAAAAATTTAATTATTCGATTTCAATACATAATGCTTTCATTGATTATTTTAGTATCTATTGCGGATAATAGCTTTTAAATATACACAAAAGTGAATTGAAATTTAAATGAAATAAATTTATAATTCTTTGAAAAGTTCTTAAATAAGGATAGATTAAGGATAAAGATTGGTAGGTATACATAAAAAAATTGCTAGTATTTTTTTCCGATACAAGATGATAGCAACTACTACATCCGACAGTAGTTTTATCCATATGAGACGATATGCAAGTGGTCTAATCCATGAACACTACAAGCGGTAAGGGCGAAGGAAAGGCTAAAGAAAAAGTGTGGGAAAAGAGTTACGATTCCAATTTAGCTATTTTCGTGTGAACTGCGACCACACCAGACCGCAGAGCATGTAAAATGAAGATCTTGTTTCTACTACCGACCGGCAATTTCCTTCATCCTAAACCACAAGTCAACCATCTATCCCACACGAGAAAGACGAAGTAAGACATCAAATCGTGGATCAATAGGAAATCCAAAACGAGAGGGTGAGATGAAAAAAGAAAAACAGATACATCCAGACACAAGCGCCGATAAACGATGAAAACCAATTCCTCTTTTTCCAGCTTGGACTGGACCACCCTGGTGTGGGTGTCGTCAACGGTTTGTTTTACTTTCGTCGGCTAAAGCACGTAAATATGTGTCGTGTTTTTGTTTTTGGTTTTCAATAAGAACAACAAAATAAAACCGATGCTCATTGGCAAGATAATAAAATGTGGTACAGCATCAACCGGCAATGCGCGGCAATCGAATGTAATATTCTATTTCCACCGCGGTGCGTAATCAGGTTTTATGAGATTTTCCTTTTTCGTGTTAGTGTGTTGTGCAGGAATTCGATAGGATCAGTTAAACGGTTCGAAATAGAGCTGTATATTCACTGCGGATGGTATATATTAACTGTCGAACTGGGACGAGAGCAATTCAGTTAATATTTAGTGTAAAGTTGTTACGTTTTGAAAGGTAAATAATATTCATTGCTAATTGTGTTAAGACAACTAAATTCAGTACTCCTTTTTATTAAAAAAAACATGGAAAATCTATTTTGCAGTCTATTAAAACTATAACCTCAGCAAAAGTAAGGAAAGTGCCCGCCCGCGCTTTATCTTAAGTGTTTCTCGGAACACTCGAAATGTAATCTTCGTTGCTCTAATTCACGGCCATACCGTTGCCATCTATTGAACGGTTTCGCTATAATTACAAGTCATTGAGCGTCTTCTTTATAACGAACAATAATCTTTTCACCGAAACAGCGCCAGATCGATCAAAGCGTTTAGTCCTATCGTAAAGGAAACGGTGGACGGCGTAAAAAAGTCGTTCCCAAAGTGCGGCTCCAGGAAGATCATTTTCATAAACAAAAGTATTTCACCGTTCCGCTGTTTGAAGTAACCCCGAACAATGCGATGATGAAATGGAGCTTGGAGCTTGGAGAAAATAATTGTGTTCTTAGTATTTCTCCAAGAAGGTCTATTTTAATATTGTTTCAAATTTAAACATAACAATTTCCCGACCGCGCTGATGAGCTTCCAGCGAGCTAGTTGAAACGAGGAAAGTATCGGTTTAAAGAAATATTTTTCCTTTTCCTGCTTAATTTTCCCAAAAATGATGTTTCCATTTCAGAATAAAAAATCACCCATAGGCCAAAAGTTTAACCAACTCATCGTAAATAGATTGGGAAATTTTAATGAAATACCACCACTACACCACATTGCTTCGTTTCTCAAGTGCTACGCTATCCTTTACCATAGAGCCTTACCACCGGCCCCCAAGATAAGATTCTTAATTCAATTTGACATCCTTTACCACAGCGACAAATTGCTTGAAACGGTCGACGGGAATATCGTGGGCAGGTTCCGTAACCCGTTCCAACCGAAGAAGAGATTAATTGAATAAATCAAATTTTATAAAACTTTCGATCACTTTGACTCCTTCACGTTGCATAGGAAAAGTATTTCGTGTTTTTCCGTCCGGGATGTAGCGAAGAGTTAGACAAAATGAAAGTATTTGACTAAAAATTTAGAATATAAATTCACTTTAAAAGCAATACAATGCAGGCCAGTACGTTCTACATGCCTTTATACGTTTGTATCGTCCCTGTGTTATGAATTGTACTTCATTATTTGCTTGCTGGTACAGGAAAGCATAATTTGCAATTTCCTTCCCCTTTATTGCGATCACTCTGCATTGATTAGTTCTGCATGTACACCACTGGACACAGTGCAGGAGTTTTGCGTAAATGGTATGATTTTATTAAAAATGTTTCAATCCAATTTCCACCCGCATTGCACCAATGCCGGACCATAGCAACCATGTTGCGACATTGCTTTAAAAAAGGAATACAGAAACCCTCGGAGCATCGGAGCGATCGATTGCGGTTGAAGCGAGTACCATCCTGTGCACTGAACCGTTACGTATCTTTTCTTGTTACGGGCGTTACCATTACGCGTTCCGAGAGCAACTCCAACGAATGGAGGGTTTGACGTGTTTTGCCTCAGCATCCGGTAATAAATTGCCCTTTTTTCCACCGTACAGCGATAGCGCGGTACGTTACGTTATCCTTTCGATCCTGGCCTCTGGATTGCGATAACGTGCGTTCGGGAGATGGAAGTGCCGGGAGAGTTAAGGTCACACTCGGTCGGTGTAATGCTGTAAGTTATCGATTGTTACTATATTTAGCCGGGTCTTGTCGTTGGAGTGTATCGCTAATTTTTTTTCGGCTCTGTTCGACATTCGAACGTAGATAAGCCGTGCTAACAACGGCACGTGACAAGAAAAAAAAACCGGGATCGTGAGGCAAGAAGCGAATGATTATGTAGACGTCTTATGGCTTATGGGATACTTGTTGAAGCTGAAATAATAATGATTGCATCTCGGGGAGGGCGGAGTGTTGCAAACAAGACGTAACCGTAATCGTTATCGTTTGCGGCAATGACAAACCGATGAGGGATGAAGGATTTTGGGTTTGGAAAATGTAACAGAAATAAAAAAAACTAGAAATTGTATTTAAAATCGTCCAATAATGTTAAATTTTCATAATAAGTATTAAATTTTTGTTATTCAAGCGTTTACTTAAAGTGCGAAATGTTAAGTATACGATGGCATGATATCGGATGCTTCATTTCTATTGGTGTTGCTGTATCGTTCTACAAATGTACTATGCCAGATAAAACTTTTTCGTTACAGGGAGCTTGGGAACTTTTTTTCTCGTACTCGTTGAAGTAAGCAAACAAAAAATCTACTCAATTCTGATGGATTGTAGCTTGGGGAATGGACGATGCCGCTGCTATCACTGCTAGCCGAGAACCCTACCAACTTAGCGCATTAAACCAGCTCGTAAATGATTACCATTTTCCATCTGCATCGAAAGCAGCTTTCGCATCAAAATGGTAAAGAAGTTTCCAGAGGGCTGCATGGTTCATTGCACGCCAGTTTTTCACAGTCATTTCCGGCGTTCTACTCGTCTGCTTTGGCCTCGACTATAGTACCGCAGAAAGGCTAAATCACTGCCTCTCGTTCTTCTGTTTGAAGGATATCGCTAGAAAGGATACTAACTTGCCTTGGCCCATAAGTTCTGATTTCTCCAGGGAGCTTGAAAAGCCTTTCGATAGCTCACGAGAAAATCTTCGCCATCGGAAGCTTTCTGTTTTACAAGCGTATTTCCGTTGCTTCTCGAGCTCAGTGTTTCATATTTTCCGTCCAATGTAAGGAAAAATAATTTTGAAGGATTTAAAAAACTTTGTTCTTACGTATCATAACAAAATTATTCAACCAAATCATATGGATTGAAGAGTTTTCTTTAGAATGATGTTGAGTTATGATCATCGTATAATATTTTTATAACATTTACGGTGAAATTATTGAGCAAAAACACAAAAACATGATGATGATTTTCATGAAAAAATGTACCCCAATTGGCCAAATCGCTAAACGTTTAGTGTTATGGGACTTCTTTGATCACCGCATCGTATTTGATTGATTCTATTCCTTTTCTTTTTACTCTCTATCTGCATGTTTCGCTTCATTAGCCCATCACAAGGCCATAACGGTGGCATCGTTGGCATGGTAAGAGAGGCCATTGCTAAAAATAATATCGTTCATCTTTTTTTTATGAATACGATTAATCTTAATTTGCGCAGACACCGTGTCATGGTCGGTGAAAATTCGGCAAACCGCTAATTCGTTCCATCCGCTTGGTACCTTTTTCCCAACTTTACCTCTACCAAAAATGTTCCATCCTTCGGTGCTTGATTCAATCATAATTTCGCAGGTTTTTCTGCGTTGAATTTTGTGCATTACTTATTTTTTCATTAGTTCAAGAAATTGGATCCACCACTGGATGGGCCCTAATCACGGGATACATGCAAAATTAATCACAATTCTTCGTAGGAGTTGTTGGTCGATTCTATGGTTCGCAGAAAAGGAGCATTAACACCACTTTAGACACAGCGTGCTCACCACGCAACACCGCAATCCTTTGGTTTGAGGTTTCTCTTGCAGTGGTCGTTTTTTTTGGTGGCGAGAGCGTGGGCTGTTGCTGTGTGAATTTGATTGATGTGTTTCGAGTAAATTGGTAAGGCACGATTTACACGACGCCAACGCGGAAGAACCATGACGCGTCACGATGGCGCTGAATGAAGCACTGTGGCCCAATAATGCTCCATCCGGCCGCTTGTTGAAGCGCAGTTTAAAGTGGAGCAGATAGCAGGTGGCTCCATTTGCAAGTGTATTCAAGTGGCATTCGAGTCGGTAGAAACGCCCTTGAAGGTAAAACCTGCAAAGTGAGTGGGCATCATGTTCGAGCCTTTTCCGGATTTTCAAGCATGAGGTATGGATATTTTGGGAGACGGGTTTCGGTGGTAGGTTGTTGTTGTTGAAATATTATAGAGACTTTAAAACTCGGTAGTTTTTTTCGTCTCTCGAGAAAAAAAAAAATACAATAAAAACAAAATAAAATAAAATAGATAAATACAATAACTAAACTAAAGAGATTGAATAAAAAATAAAAAAATAAAAAATAAAATAAAAACCCAATAAAGTATAAAAAATAAAATAAAATAAAATAAGGTAACGGGCTGAAACCTGGAAAGCAAGAATTACCGTCCAGGTACCTGCAGCTTGAGTTGTGCGGTAACTCGGACCATTTTCCTTTCGGTGGTAGGTGATTTGTTTCCCGTTTGTGCCGAAACGAAAGAGCATTGACAATGACCATTTTCATTTGATTGTCGATTCGAGTGTGAATACTTATTATTTCGTGATGAATGATTTCCAAATAGATTGATGGTGATGGGGAAAGCTGAATAATACATTTTCTTTCTTTATTTATGAGCGGGAAACGATTTGCGTTTCCGGTAAACGGAAATGCTACTAAAACGTTTCGATAACTTGTGCATAATGTTGAATGGTTCACAAATTGTTTTTACATAAAATGCGGCGAAAAACTAAACATGTTATTTCATAGATAGTTCGTGTAGCAGTAAACGTATTGATTAGTACGAAAACGTTTACATATTCCATGTTTATATGTTAAACATATTTTAACATATATGTTAAACAGAAATAAACAGAAATAAAACCATTTTCACACAATTTGTTCTACATGAACGAGTTTGGAATACGGCGAAACTAATGATAGTTTCTACCCTTACCTTCCAGCTAGCGATTAATTTTAACTTCAGCCTACATCCGACCATTAATCACAGCTACACGTTTTACCACAAAACTTATCGATCCTCCGTTCTCCGAAGCAGAAGAAAGTTCACGCTTATTCGATCGTTCGGAAAACTCATTCCAGACTGTTACGCACGGACGGGTGCATCATCCACAATGCCGCACTGTTTGGGCTTTAAACGATACTGCACAGATGGGTTTGCTGAAAATTTGCCTGGGTGTTTTGCTAAAACCACTACCGATGGTGCAATCGATCGATCGCAGCACAAACTTCCGGATACATCACACCACGACGTCATTCTGCCGTTGGCCGCCCCAAACCGGTTCGATAGCGTTTTAGCGTTTGAACGTTTTTGTGATTGGCCCGTTGCATCTAGCTACCATAATCGTAGTGGTGAACGAAAATTGCTCAGCCTTTTAATTATAAACATCGGATCATGGTGTTTTCGGGCGGGTGTGCTGTGCCGTCAATGCAGTGCAGGAAAATGCATCGTTTTGAACTAGTTTCCACCACGGGTTTGCGGTATAGCTAGGACAAGCGATACAAAACACCAAGGCTGATTGCTTTGGCCGCCCTCATGGATAGGTATCTTTATTACACGATTTTCACCACGACACCCTGCGCACTGCATGGAGCACCAGGCGTCTCCATCGATTACGTTTGGGTTAAAATTAATCTCAACCGAGAGCAATTAAAAGCTACTATAAAACCGGACACACCATTCGCTCGCTACCCTTCCATTACGGAACCAATAGGACAGTGCACTAGCCCACTCGTGCCACACGGTCAGGATGATGCTATTTACATGTATCGCCTTGATCGGGCATGCTTTTGATCGTTTGCTGAATTTGTTCGTACTCGGTGTGTACAATCCTTTTAGCCATTCTCGCTTTGATACTCTTCCAATATCATTAACCAGTTCAGCCGTGCTATGCGAGCTTGTCATCGACCTTTGGGAGTTTCATTACCTCTTTTTTTTGCTGCATGGAAAGCGTGAAATTGTGGAAAACACTTTTATGATCACCGATGGCGGCGTAGCAAAGTGAGCAAAAATAAAGCAATAAAACCGCGCACCGTACATTGGAGCATCGTAAAGCAGCACACGGCCGTGCGTGACCTACTCGATTGTCGTTTATGGGCGTCCCTGGAGGGATGTGGATACCGAAGTGAATTTCACTTAAAATTCCCCTTTCGATTTCATACCCTTTGCTGGCCGAACATTCCTCCTGCGCGGCCCACATCTGATGACAGTGAGAGAATACATTTGTTTTGAAAACTGTCAAATGTTATGGAAATTTATGATCACTTTCGCTGTTTGTAAATTCCTTCGGTGCCTCGCCCAGTTTTTTGTATTTCGGGGGAATGATTTGTAATATTGTGTTTGGTATGTTCATAGGTGGAAAGATGCTTTGAATGTATCTAGAGATGATTCATATAGCAAGCAATAAGCTGAATGATTCTTGTTCTGTGAAAATATTACCTGTTACAACTATTTCATATGCCTTATGTTTAGTACAAGTGTCGTGTGAGAGTTCAATTGGAATCAAAATACGGAACAAGTTATTTAAACAAATCATAATATAAATCATGCTATAAATAGAACCTACACTGCATGTCTAAACGAATTTGGAAATAAATGAACTATTACCGGCATGTATAATCACATAATTGTGTAACGATTGTTGCTGTGACGATAAATTAGACGCAAACTGTCTCCAACCGGCTGAAGAAACGACCTGTATCGACCTGCTGTACTATCGGTAGACTTACTCGATTCAGAGAAGCCGATGAACCGACCAACCCACCGGCTAAAGTGAATCACTCGAAGGCGACAGCGTGGCTGACAGTTTAAATAAACACATCACTAGACGGGCAGGTCGCGCCGTGTCGGGCGCTAACTGGAGATCTACCCAGTCTCCCCGAAAGCACCAATAACACTCGGGCTAACCTTCTTTCTTTGCGAAAATGATAGTAACAAGATTGAGACGTTAAAGTACAGTGGGAGGGAATAAAAACAACTAAAACGCAACGTCGCTTGTCGACCGTTTGGCTGGCTGAGTTGGTTGTGATGGTCCATAAAATCACCAATAGAAACTATCCCGTCGTGAGCCGACGACACACGCACAGAAACCTACGCACACAGCGAGACATCATTACACTACGCAACAGTACACACGGATACGACAGTCCAACACGACAGACGCGTAACATAAACGTCTCTAGACAGCTGAGCCAGTGCGTAGCCAGGCGTTGGTGCGTCATCATGTACGCAAAACCTTTTTTATTCATGGGGAAAAAATGAACGAAAGGGATTTTCAATGAAATAAGAGTGGGGCAGTGGGAAGGAAAACACTTTTCATCGGATAAACTACCGGTGGGTGACAAGAAAATCTTTTCATCTTTATTTCAATGTGTAGAGGTAGCATCCCGGAATAGAAAAGGGAAACGTGCTCGTGAAAGGATTCGTATCGGAATAAATAAAAGAAGGGAAAGAGAGATGTTGCCACTCTTCGTGCAGCTACCATGCTACCGATTTGTTGTTGATTTTCCATTGTGGCTGTGGAGGCAAAAAAAATGAAGCAAAAGTAAAGTCACGCGGGCGTAGAAAATCTACCAGAACGAATGAGACAAACATGTTCTGAACGAACAGCAGCAGAATAGTGATGGTAAAATCGTCAAGACTAGGAATAATGACAGCAGCATGACTGTGTGGAAGTGAACGGAATGGAAACAAATCTTCAATATCACTGCTGACGTCATTGCCATCGTCGGACGGCGAAAGAAGTTGCAGAGGAGCTGTGCTAGAGAACACAGGGGACGGCGGTTACTGAACATACAGTAACGTGAGAATATTTAGCTTTGTTCTTGTAACATTTTTCGGATTATGTCGAGAGTGAGTGTTGTGAGCGTGCATGGATCAAGACAAAAATTGATTTTCGATTGATTTTATTATGCAAATGCCACTTAAATTTGGAAGGATAACAATGTTTTTTTCTATCAACATGTAATAAGATACTTGCAACATTGTGTGACCAGACATACAGCGCTTCAAATATATTTCCGTACACCTATCGGTTGGAATATTCGTCTTTGGGTGAAAAATTTACGGCTTTTACAATAAAAAAATTATATTGATCTGCAATGCAATCACAAAAACTGATTTGAATTTAATGCCAAATAGCCAATAGAAAATTAGTAAAAACAAAGCCAAACGCTTTTTTGCCAGCCATAAAATACGACCAGCATCAAATCTTAGTAATTTCTTCAAATATTTAGAACATAGAAATACCTAGTTTTTTTATTTCTTTTTTTAAATATTTTTTTGTAATATATAGTTATTGTAGTGGTGGTTGTAATATATAGTTATTGTTTCAATATTATTATTTAATATTTTTTTCTACTCAGGTTTATCTTATACATCTTACAATAATTCTATAATTATACGTTAATAGTTTTATACAGTTTGCAGCATTTTTTTTAATTGTATGGCATCAACACCCAAATTGGGCTTTTCTGTTCTTTTCTACGTTTTTTTAATTATAAATTAAGTTATATCGCAAAATTGGGGCGGTCCGGTGGTGCATATGAAAAACGGCGCCCGTCCACACGGCAGGACCGGGTTCAAATCCCATTCGTACCGTCCCCCCGTAGCATGGACTGACTATCCTGCTACGTGGTAAAATAAGTCTTGATACGGCCAGGCCGTTCTAACCGAGCAAAAAAAAAAAATATCGCAAAATTGAACAAAACAAACAAAAGCAACCGACAGAAAAAACTAAAATCATATTACTAAAAAAAAGTCATAAATATCTCTTCCTAAAACATAAAAATATAGCTCTTTGATGAACAAACGATGTATTTCTTGGAATTTGTAGATCCACATGGAGTTTGTTGAAGTGTTGTTTACACAATTATCCGTTGCTGTAGAAAATAATGAAGATGAAAAAATACTGAAAATGTAGTAATCTTTCAACAATTTTTCAACGATTTTTAGAAACTCAATAACCTCAATAAAATTTCAACTAAAATTTCTTCCATCGTCAAACCGACCTTCCATCGCCTCGTTAGCATATGGTAATGATTCAATTAATCGGTAAACTGTACCTCTACCGTACAAAGTCCCACTTACGTACGCCCAGATCGTCTTGCAAACGACCAAATCTATTATCGCCCCAAAAGAAGACGCCCAAGCAAAAAAATGCATCTACAGCGTAAGTACAACGATGCAAAAGCATTCCGTGCACCCCCCCAACTCCCTTAACACAAAGCAAAGCACCAACCCTGAAACGGATTTCATGGAAAGTTGCCAGCAAACACATTCACGTGCACATGTTCCCGCAGCACCGTGGCCACACACAGAAATGGTTGCCCCCTTTTGCGAGAGGATTAGAAATTTCCCGATTGGCGTCATTGGATGCGATTGGCACGGGGCGCGATATTGAAACGAAGCAGATCGCCTACCGCGTGGTGCAAAGGGTCGCCAGCAGTGCGATTTATTCTCTTATATCAATCAAAAATTATTTGCCCTGACATGTTCCATCTGTTTCGGGATGGTTTTTGGGGTGCACAAGCAAAGCATTGCGGTTTGCTGTGCGATCATTTGATCCATTTCTGTACTTCAATGCTAGCGCTGTTTCGTTTCCACCCTGTACGCATACATTCGCTATTTCTTGTAAAATAAAATTGTTGGACATAACCAACACGACAGGAAGCGATTGAAATTTATATAAAGATGCAATCGAGACATAAAGTGACAATCGATCGAAGTTTAACGAAAAGGGCAAATGTGTGGTAAGACCGTAGAAAAATCTTTTACCGATAGATCGCACTTGAACATTGAGCACTGTAAATCAATACGTTTCCCAATACATTAGTTCATCCTCCGCATCTGTCTGGGAAGATGACACGGAAGCTTGGCGTTGTTTTACACTCGACGCGATCCATTGGCATTGGTTAATGCAGTGGTTTGTTTCCTTCGGCTTTCGAATGACGTTTGAATAAGCTAATTTAGCATGATGTCAGCGGACGCTCGAAAGGTGAAAGATGCAATCAAGATACTGCTGTTGCTAGCATTCGTCCACTTGGGCATTGCTGTGACAACGATCGGGACAGCATCGATTGGCATTTCCGACCTGACCTGCATCATTAGTTGGACGGCTTTCTTCCATACGGCTGTTGGCGAACGCTCATTTACGTTGCAGCTGGAGCGGGAAATCGCTGTCTCGACGCCGGGTGCCAATAGTTCCTCATCTTGTAGTCATTTTTGTTTTCGGTATCTGCAAACAGTGCTTCACATGCTTGTTGGTGCTGAACCTCGTTCGAGAGTTCCGTTGGAAACAGAACGACTGCTTTGGGGATTTCTATTTTTATGCCCATGTTTGACATGGTCCCGAGGAGTGTCGCGATTATTGCTTTTTAATATTGGATGCTTTCACGAATGCTTGTACGGAATGAAGAGGTGGGACGCTGTTGGAAGCTATTTTCAGCATCCGGTTCCATATTCGGGATGATAAAAATACATCCCTTTCCAACTGGCATAAGTAGATTATAGCAAAGTCATTTGATGGTTTATTTTGGTACGTATAAGAAAGGAATCTTATTTGCAAACGCAATACGAGAGCCTAAATGTAGGCTTATCACTGAGCAATAAAATCGTGTGTTGAATTTCTTAATCCAACAATATCTAATTCTTGTTCGTATAATATTTATTAGTTTTATCATGATAAAAGAATTTCTATTTGAAATAATGTGCTTCTGTGGGGTTTTTGCGAATGTTATTAGAAGTGACACACCCATTATAAGAAGAAAATCCAATTTTTCACTGTATCACTCGATAAAATATACCATTTCAAGGTTTACGCAAGTGTTGAAATATTGGACCCCATAAATCCTTTTGCTTGCCGGTGTCCAAGCACCGCCATTTATCAACGGTACGCAAAAGGTTAAGTCATTACGTATTCCTTACGAGCAGCACAAAACGTGTACCGTTGTCGTTTGGCTGTGCGAGTTAACACTGTCACAAACTGCTCCCTGGAGAGAAGTTATGATCACTGTTGCTGTGTGCGTTTTGCTATCGTAGAAATATTTTACCTCATCAGCCACTCAAAATTGAACCCACCCGTGCGCCATGCTGTGGATTACGAAAACAGGGATTATCATCTCGGGAGCGATCAGTGTGCAGTGTTTTATTTAGACTGTTTCATTTCCACCGGTAGCGTCCACCGGAATGAAATTCCCACAAGAAAATCAAACCACTTGCTGATAGAATTTACGAGCGCTCGGAATAAAACATGCAAAAGGGTAGAAGATAAGAGACATGGATTTCGTACCTTTTTTCTATTGCTTCCATCTCGAACCCCCGGGCATGAATCGAGTCGATCCTGCCAGGAGCCGGGAAAACCGTTCGTCATCGTGCGAAATGGAATGGAAAACGTTTTCACGTCACGTCAGCAAACGGTGGAGTTGGGTTCATTTACATCCATGCCTTACCTCGCAGACAGACCCACAGATGAGCGGCGAGACAATGGTAAAACTACACTCTTCCTGCTAGCCATTCCCAGAAGACAATCTACATTCCAGCAGAGTAGCTAAACTTTCCAGCAAACTGAAGCAAAATATAATTTATGCTGCTCGTCAGGCACACCGGAAAAACCGTCTCTCCACAGTCTTTTGCGTCATCGTCGATTCGTTTCGCTTTCGGTTCTTTCCCACCGAAGGACACACACACTCACAACGAGAGACAACATTCCATTCTAAAGCCATGTTCTTTTGTGCTGCTCTTGTCCCTGAGTGACGTCACAGCAGGAATTTGCAAATGGAGTGAGCCAGTGGCCCAGAGCAACCTGTGGCTTTGCGAGGTAGCCAGCCATCTCTGAGTGGGTGTCCTGTGTGTTCCCTTATCAATTAGCCAACGCTTTGTCCGGTGTGGCCGGGTGCCGGATGGTGAAATGGAATTTACGGTCCAGCGAGCAAAATTGTGGGCAAATGTGGAGGAAAAACGGAAGCCAAAACTTAGCCCAGCGTGTTTGTGTTGTATTACCGCCGTCTCGCTTTGGCCTCTACGTGAACAAATAAAACGCATCGTTTCGCTTCGATGGAATGGTAATCGGACCGTTGCCTGTGATATCGTGCCAGGTTGAAAGAAAACGACTCGACCGGATGCTGTCGGATGGTTTTGTTGCGAGTGTGCGCAAAAATGGCACTTTTTTTTGCTGAACATTGTCTAGTGATGGCAAACATGTTCCCGCAACGCCACTACGGTATGGTGTTGCGAATTTGTGGAATTGGAAATTGGAAAAAGTCGAAATGCTTTGTTGAATTTTACATAATTGATATGTCAAACTGCAAATCCTTAGCCTGACATAGGTATGCCACAATTCAATTTCTCTACAATTTTACTTGGAAAGATTTGATTGCTGTCGATCAATCTGCTTACCATGTTGGTTTAATTTAGACGATCGTACTTGTTTATTTATAAGCGTAAAAGTATTTTAGAAAAGAATTTGTCACCTTGATAATATTCAATATTATTTTTCCTCTGTCGCAGCCCTTCAACTAAACGAAAAAATTCTGTTGCTTTTCCTGCTGCCAACAGTGTCAAATATTGCTACGCTCAAGGATGTTTGTAGAGGAAGAACCTATATATAAAAACACAACATCTCTTCACGGCACTATCCAGCAACCCGAGCGCACAATGTAACCTTTTTCTAAGCGGTGAAAATTGGCGTGAAAATGGTCACCGTCATTTGGGACAAATGAATTTTGTCCCACTCCCCCAACACATAACCCTGTCGAACGCATTGGAACATGTGTTGCCGATGTGAAATGCGTACCCAAGCATACATACCATTTGCGTAGACGCAGATCCTTTCGGATTGGCAACTGGCAGATGTGGCCACCATTCGTCTCACCTTCCGCTTCAAGCTTTCAACCTCCAACACTCCACTTTGTTTCACCCTGTCACTGGAGGACAAAAACTCTCGACGAAAGGCAGACGCCGAACCGATGGGCAATGTGCGTGTTTAAAAATACGAATTTATTTATAGTAGAACGTGTGTTTAAAATAACTTTTCTCGTGACCTTTTTCCACCCGCCAACCACCGTCTGTGGAGAGTTCACCAAGTAGCGCGCAGTCCCGTCTGATCTGCAAACGTGTGGAAAATTGCCGAAGCGGTTAGACAAGGCCGAATCAGCTGGATTCATTCTCTCTTGCTCGCAATAGTTTGTTATTTGTCGTGATCGACGATGAAATACCGGCGTGATCCGGGGTACCGAACCGATCATCTATGCATTATTTTGTAACCGGTTGTGTCTGGTAGTAGCTGTAGATTCTATAGAAACGAAAGCATTTGGGTTTATGTTATGAGATCACAACAAGTAACTAGTAGGATGACCATTCAAATGGTCATAAACCGAAAGATTAGTTCCTGAACAGTTTCAGTGTTTTCCATAACAAAGAACCACGGCAACAATGCCTCACTTTACAATACAAATGGAATTATGCTGTTTTTATATTCTATTCTTATAATAGAGATATTCTGTATCATCTGAGACTGTACAATTATTATCTTGATTTTTCTAATAAGTGCTCTTTTTGGATTTTTTCTCCCTCAGATGAAAAATAAATCCCCAACAAGCGCCATCATGAAGCTATCCGAGAGCAAATCCGATACCTCCATCATTGCCAACCTGTACAAATCGATCAACAACAGCTATCGGCGGCTGTCGAACACGAGCAACGTGCTGCACCGCATTCCGGAAATGGAGATTCCCAATATGGCGATTACCGACGAGTACGACATCGAGAAGATGATCGCTGAGGGTTGCTTTGCTAAGATCTACCTAGCGCACCACCGTCCAACCGGGACAACGGTGGTTCTAAAAGCGATCCACACCGAGTTGACCAGTCTGAAGGAGTTTGTGCGTGAGTTCCATTACAACTATCAGCTCAGCCACCATCCAAACATCCTCAGCTGCTACCAGGTGAAGTTTCAGACGAAGGAATATTACGTGTACGCACAGGAGCATGCACCGTTTGGCGATTTGGCGGCGAACGTGGGCGCTAGTGGTTTACCCGAGAGCAGCTGCAAAAAGATCGCCGAACAGCTCAGTTCTGCGCTCGGGTTTATGCACCTGAAATCGCTGGTACACCGGGATTTGAAGTTAGAGAACGTTCTCGTCTTTACGCCAGACTTTTCACGCATCAAACTGTGTGACTTTGGTACGACGACACGCGAAGGTGTGCTGGTGAGCAAAAACAATAAAACATGGACGGCCTTCCTACCACCCGAAGTACTGGAGGTGGTTAAGAACGAGCGGTTCATCTGCAAGGCATCATCCGATTCGTGGCAGTTCGGAATAGTGCTGTACGTGTGCTTGACCGGAGCGACACCCTGGAAATCGGCGGACTGGGTACGGGATGCTAAGTATGCCGCGTTCATGAAGTACCAGAAGCGTGAGACGACCAAAATTCCGGATAACTTTAGACGTTTTACACCTCGACTGCTTCGTGCCTTCCGACGCATCTTCGATCACCGAGACGAGGACCGGGCGAAGGTGACGGACATCATGAAGTACATGAAAAATCGCTGGATGGATGGCAAGATCTCCGTTTCGAAGTCGGCTTCCAACATTGCCAGCGTGGGACAGCAACAGCAGTATCAGCAGCAGCACCACCAGCACACCAATTCCGATCAGGACTCGGTCAAATACATCAACCATCGCGAAAGTCGCAATTCGTTCGATGGTAAGTTACGAGCACGGCGCATGACCAGCGTTGGGGCACTCACACCGGACTCCGTGCCGGGTTCGATGAACCTCGCCGGTCCGGATCATCAGGATGCGATCCGAACCAAGGTGTGGGATTGGCTGGAATCGAACGATCTAAGTGCCAGTGGCAGTGCAGATGATCTTACATTCTGGAGCACTAAGGATACGAAAACGTTGCAGCTACAGCAGCAACATCACCAGCAACAGCAACGACGCCAGAGTTTGGGTGGCCATCAGCTGCAACAGCATCAGCAAGATCTGATCAGTTTCAGCGAAACCCACAGCTCCATGACCACAAGTCTCCTGCGGGAAACGAGGACCATCACCAGCAGTGGTGCGAAAATGTTCAAATAAAAACCCCTCTAACCTCAAATTCCACCTAGTGTGAAGCGTGAACCGATAGTACACAAGTGAGAACAATACTCCTCAGAATCCCCATTACCCATACACATCAACCGTGGCACCGAATGTTGCCTGGCGTTTCAGGACATACGGTACAGTAGAGTAACTAGCTAGTACATGTGATTATATTAATTATGTGTGTGATAATTGCCAAATGTGAAAGGAAAACCTAGTGTGTAGTAATACACCATGACAGACGACCCGTGCGAAGGGTTTCGCAGGACTGTAAAGTGTCCGTTAGCAAATGCCCATCAATTGACGTAATTTATTGTAAAGTTGTGAAACATTTCATAGAAATATTTTAGTGTGACAATTGATGGAGAAAAAAAACACGAAATGCAATACAAAAGGCGATGTTTATGGAAAGGACCGTGGAAACGTAACCTATATGTTCATGGCACGAAAGTATATAACAAAACATAGTGCCGATTTCTAGAATGTGTGAGAACGATGCAAAAGATTTGACCCTACATAACAAGCAAAAAATGTGTGAACAGGCGAGAAACAAACAGGGAGAAGAAGTTAGCCATTAAATGTGTTACATCTTTAGTGAACGTGATAAAGTATAAACGAGGGTATTTATACATATACATATATTCAGATATACTGAGCTGTATACATACATATTTATGATACTAATTTTAGAAACAATCGAAAACTGCACATGAACTGTAGTGTGAGACGATTGTTTCAAATCATTTCGAGGATAGGGAGAATCGTACAACCGAAGGGTTCGAGCTGAAAGAAAAATAGGAAACCAAACTGCTCACTGGTGTATTAATTGCTTTCCAAGTAAGTGTTACCTTGTTTGTGTATTTCATAGCGCGTTATAGCAAAGATAGTGTTAGAGAGATGAGGAAAACCTACAGATTGTACACAAACTAACCGAGGCGAGGGAAAGCATAGCGAATTGCATATGGGTGAACTATACTAAGCACATGGGAAAAGCTCTAAGCTCTAAGTAAACGATGCAATAATAGATAACATGAAAACAACATAGAGATATAGCAAGGGGATCAAACAACCGAACAAAAGATAAGGATGTTGGGTTAATTGAAAACTTTACCAAACCACAGTGACACTCACAAAGCAGAATACAAATATGAGGAGAGTGATGAAGAGAAATTGTAGTAGATTTTTTCTAAGAAGTAACTTTACTCTTTTGAATGACATGGCGTATGCTGATGATTGTACATTTTGTGGAAGGATTTAGCGGATGCAATGAATTGCAACTGGATTAGTCGATTAATAAAGTATGTGATAGAGAATGAATTGAAAAAAATGATTACTCCTTAATTCTGAAATCTGCTGGAAAACACCTGAGAGCATCCGAACCATTGCCAAACACACACACATTTCAGCTGCAAAAAGTAGTGTTATCGAAAATAGAAAACACTTTAAAATTAAATTTTCGCACTATCTAGTATGTTGAAAAGCTAAACGTCAACATTCTACAGATCCCAGTACTGTTGCCTGACAGAGCTTCATCATAATGGGTAATTGAATTTCGAACGTCACGCCTTCCATTCGCGACTATTAGGATTTGTCTGTGTTTCTTCCGCGCTACTCGTCAATAAGTCGTGCCAACTTGATCCATCCCGTGGCCCGACTGTCAGTTGTTCGAAGAAAGAAGAACTAACCGTCGGTATACATACAACCGCACAACCGTTGCTGTTCCGCCTTCCTCAAAAGCCGCCGGTATCGTGACGCGAGTTTCAGGAAAAGTGTCCGAAAAAGTGAATTATATCACAGCTTCTTGACCACGAAATGAACAACGGTCACAACGGCATTAAGCAAGTGGTAGTAGTGTGTTCCATTTTAAGCTGGTACCAGGAATTGGCTTTTCGTAACGCGAGCGCAAACCGTTGACAGGACTAGTGAAAGCATAAGAAAATCAAAACAAATGCATCTAACAAATGGAAATGGATGGAAATCCGGCCCAAGAGCCAGCCTGAGAGCTTCATTTGCGTCGGACAGTGTAAAACGGTGTCCAAAAAGGAAAAGAATAACAACCGAATTGGTGGCGGTTTGGTATAAAATTGAGCACCAAGTAACGTCACTGTCGGTTCACGATACGGTTCGGTGCGAAACGGACAACGGACTATCTCAGCTCAGATTGTCGTTTTCCACTGTCAATCCATTTCTGTCAGCTTAGAGCAGGAAGAAATGAAAGAAAGAAAATAGAACTGACAAAGCAACAGCAATCATGAACGGGAAGAAGTTCAATGTGCCTCTTATAAAAGGAAAATCTCGTCACACTAGTAGCTGGATCCACCAAGTAAGTGATTTGTATGGCGATTCTAAATACAACTGTGGTCATTCGAGTGAGCGTCTGGGAGAGTTTTTTTTTCCTTCTGTGTTACACCGTTAACAGGGGTATGTAGGTTGTTTTTAGTATTCTTAAAAAAGTACTCTTTTGCTGCATAAACGAACAACACGCTCACATGTTTCCGCCGTCAGCACGATCGCTTGCTGACGTTTGACGAGTCGTTTTGTTCGTTATGAGTCTTTGTAGTAAACAAGCCAAATCTCTCATAGAGGTTTGTTTTTCATAGGAATGGGGCCAACGGTGTGCGTCTACCGTCATGCATACATGTGGTTACAACGATCCACAGGACTTGGATGAGGAAATGAAATTGAAAAAATAACAATTTTTTTATACTACAGCACTTCACGAAATTTAATATTTTCCAACAGAAAATTTACTTAGTTTAGCTTTACGTAAACTGATTAATTTATTGTCTGTCATATTTGATAGATGATTAATTTTGTTGTAAAATTGTTTTCTTTTAAATATATCTCAAGTAATGTCAAGCATAGTAATGAAAACAATAAAAGGTAAACTTTCGATTCAAGTGTGACAATAGTTTCATCTATCGATCTAGGATACTACTAGATACATGGAAAACAGTAAGAGATTCTCATCCATTTCTCGTACATTTTAATTTCTTTTTCACATTTTTCCCTGGAAATGGTGGTCGACCCTTTGGGATGGTGTCCTTTTGAGCAATTCGTAGAAGCAAGGTACATTTAAAATGAAACCCCTTTGGTCCCTCATGACTCAGTTTTTTAAATCGGTTTGCTTTTTTTTAACAAAATGCGTAATGTCGTATTATGTCTGTCGTGTGCAGAGTGATTTTTTTTCTTCATACTTACATTCCCTTGATCGAAGGAAGAAGCATTGATTACGTTCGTAATAAATCACAAACGAGTAAGGTATCAACAAGGAAGCCATGATGTAAGGGCTATCATTGTAGCATGTTGCGAATTACCGTTGTTGTCCTTCCGAGAATTTTATCCTTGCCAAATCGGACTCTTATCATCCCTATTCAATGCTCTTTAACATTGTTAACGGTGTTCGTATTTTGTCACGTACCAGCGGCCTGTCGGTTTTTTTTGGATGAGGTTTTGCTCTGTTTTTTAGGCAGCACTTTCTGGATATGACTTAAAGCTTGCCGCATGATGGCTGTAATGATTTCAATGGAAATTTTACTTTTTTTTACTTTTAGTTTGAATTTGTGTTACAAAACATTTTTACCAGATGTTAATATGTTATGTTATTGTTAAATATTTTACTTTAGTAAAAATAATCAGCGCACTATAAAACTGAACAAGCTACATTATGTTTTTACTAGGATTCTTGAACCGATGCATTTCTATCTTTACACTTTGTGTTGAAAATGTCATACACTTGACCGTGTTTTAAGTTACTTGTGCTTATATGGCTGGATTTTTTTTAGTGTTTTTATAGTAGACCTTTTTATCTAACCATCTGCAGTGCCTTCTGATCAGAGTCCTCTCGAAAAACAATTGCACAATTGAGAAAAACCTTTCTGAATGAATAAAAAGTAAAATCAATAAAATGCACCCAAATTGTTCTCAAATTGGTGTGAAATTGTCTTAAAAACCAACAGAAACCGTGTTTTTAGAATTTGTTTCTGCATAATTGAATTACATGGAAATTATTTTTTTTCATTTACTGAAGGCGTACGCCTGGTTGTATATCAAATTACTTTTTATTATATCGACAACTTGTAAACCAGAACATACGATCAGTAGCAGAGATTACCATAATATGTAAGGTATAAAATATTACATTTAAATTATCTGTGTTGTCAACGTTCTACGAGCCAGTTAATATGCATATTGTATGGTAACAAAATTCAGCAATATCAATTACCGTACGCCTGGCCGTTCTTGAGAAGCCAAAAAAATGCTGTACTATTTTAATTACCTATGTGTTGAAATACCATCGAATTTGTTTTGACTTGGATGTAAAATATACCCATAAAAAGAGACTCAACATTATACCGTGTAAATGATGGACACATGCAAATAACCCGTCACAATTTCCTGAGCGAAAATTAATGTTCACATAACGAAATATTTTGTAAATACTAGAACATAAGCATTGCTGCACACCAATATTTTATGTGCAGATAACACTGCCCATGCGGACCACTTGTCTTGTGTTTACATTCCTTTAAGACACGAGGAATCTAAGCACAACTTCGTTCATTTTCTACACCTACCGTCGGTGCAGGGTCTACTAGAAGCGCTTCAAACTACCCTCCGCCTATTCCCTTAGCAAAACTGTGTGTTGGTATTTTTTGTATCCTTTTTTATGTAGGTATGTCTCCATCTGTTATTCAAAAACGAAATCCGAACCAAACCCGATAACGGACGAAACCGTTACACGCGATTGCAGCGAAACGATCAAAGATAATTTGTTTGCGGAACACTATCACAACGCAAGGGTGTTTTGAGGGTGTTAGATACGTTTGTGGTAGGGTTCGCTACGGCTTTCCATCTAGTGCAGTAAAAAAAGAAGCACCAATGTAAATAGAGAGGCTGATGGGCACTAATAACTTATTCTGTCTGCCATGACGCTTATGACGCTGTTCCGCAGCGCCGTTTGATGGGGATGCCATGGTGGAAATGATGATGACGGTTAAAAATAAACAGAACATATGCCAAACAATTTGTGTTCAATGTTTCCCCGCTACCGGCTACCTCAATTCCTGAAACGTTATGGTACGTGACAAGGAGCAGAACGGCAAAACAAAACCAGAAACAAGAAGAAAAAATAAAGACGAAAGATCATAGCTCGCGATCGTTTTCGTGCGATTTGCAAACGATCTTGTTCGAGACACCTTCTGCGCAAATCTTGCAACGATCGAATGCTTACCTATCGATAGCATGGGTTGCTCTCTGTGTGGCAGTGTTGGTAGTAGAAGGATATTTCTTTGTTTTGGTATTTGTTTTAAGCGCACGCAAAACATTTTACATTTAATTCTTTCTGTTGTTTTGGATTATGAATGCTTCTTCCCATGCTCCCACATTCAGCCCAAACGTATGTTTTGTTTACGTTTTACGATTGAAAATCGATACATTTTTCTGCGATTCCCGTCTTCCTTACTCCTCGGAATTGGCACCAACAACTTCGACACTATTTGGGTGGTGAGATATTTTTAAATTTCCCACTGCCAAAGGTTAATCGGTTTTCGAATAAGCAAACCGGCAACAGCCAGTGTAAAAATAGTATCTTTGAGGTTTTGCCTTTGCACTACCGTTGCATTCGGTCCAGACGGTCATGCGGTAGGGTGATGTTACTGACCAAAGGGTTATACAATTCAGACAAGTATGGAAGGGCATAAACACACGGTTTTCGCTTTGAGCGTTGCTGAACCTCTTTCGATGAAGAATCGTTTATCATTTCGATTGTATAACTCTGCACCTACACAGAACGAGAAGCACAAGAGCTTCGCAAGATACGAATTGGAAACTTTTGCACAGAAATAGCTTTGTTTTGAAACGAACACAAGATTTATATTGATTTGATTTATTTTATGAAATTTAATTTGATGCTTGCGTTAGTTGAGCCATCTTTATCGTCTTTGAATGATTCACTGTTTTATTAAGTGTAAAAATTCGCAAAATGTTCGGTGCTGCCTGTGTTCGGATTATCAAGAATTTATCTCTCATGCAAAATTAACTGATTAAATCTAGTACACAAGCAATGTTTACGATGGTGCAGTGCAAAAAAAATTAATGCTAGTAATAAACTTTATGATACCAATTAAATGTGTTGTCAACAACCAATAATAAAAAATAATTGATAAAATCATGCAAATCATTACAACAATTAAACGCAATTAGCCTCTAATAATCGTATATATTTAAAGACCGGAAAATCGAATAGAAAATTAGTTCTTGAAGGTAATTGGTCTGGTATAGCATTTTGTTCTGAAAGTGTTATAATAAATCATATATCTATGGTGATTAATTCTAAAACAGGCGTTCTTTGGTGAATGCCGTTTTGACTGTCGTTTACTGCGTAATCGAGATTCAATGGAATATGGTTGAAAAAGTGCAATACTCTTCGGTCTGTAATAGCAACATAAGAGTAACGAAAATTATTCGAAAGAAGCCAGCCGCTTAGTTTGCGTAGTGGATCATTCACCTCTGAATAGGATAATACATATCCTAAAATTATCCCGTTTCACGTTCTTCAAGCTATCCCGCTTGTTCGCTTATACAGGTTTGATAGTTAGGCAAAGCAAGTAGTATATTCATTTGGCTAGTTTGGCTATTGTACACATGTATTCCATTTCAACTCATGTGTATTTTTGTTTCAACTCACTCGCACATTTTCGTTTCAAATCACGTATTTACACTTTTTGCAACTCGACTCACCACGGCTAAATGCTTACACTCATGAGTGAGTAAGTCAAAAAAGAGTCGCTAAAACTCCTCGTGGTGAGTGAAAGAAACTCGTTCAATACAACGTTTCAACTCACTATCTCACTCTTACTCACTTTGCACATATCTATACGGGAGTAGATTGCTTGTTTATAGTCTGGACTCCGTATACCCTACGTATGTACAAGCGTTTATTCAACCAACAACAAAATCGACGTTCATTTACGTTCATATTATTTGATTGATTTTGTTATTGTTGTAGAGGATAGTACCAGACACAGTGTTGAGGATATATTAAAACTATAATAGAAAGCATCATAATTGAATGATTTTTTGAAGATGAAAATACCTTGCTTGTAAGAAAATCTCTTGTTTGTACTAATTGTTGCGTCCAGCAACAAAGATTGCGTCCAGCAATCACAAATTTCTTTCCCTATATTTAATCGCGACACGCAGTTTTCTTTAACTAAACTCTAATATATTATTAAACACGTGTACTTTTTGTGTTAGTAGCGTTTGTAGAATTGGATCGTGTGTGTTGTGGGTGTGTGTGAATTGTGTGTGGTGTTAAAAAAACCTCTGCGTTCTTACTGAGTCGCTAGGGAAAGAGCCCTGGCGCCAGCTTCGGTGGGAATTTATTCAGCGGCACTCGTCTCGCTCAGCCGAATATAGTCGCTGAGCCGAAGCTCACTCAGCCGAAATCGCTATCTAGCGTCATCTAGCGGGAGCGCGACGTGGCAGCGAAAGTTCAATTGAACCGTTTTACAGAACACTAATCATTAAACAACTCAATTACTGATTATTAATGCCATGATAGTGAAATTTGAAATAAAAATGTGAAAAGGATCATTCAGAACGATTGTGGAGTTGTCTTAAAGTGTTTCATCTTCCGATAGCAGGTTTAGCGCAGGTTGTCATTATTTACTTTATCTGTTTTTACGAAGAGATTTCTAGACCACATGCCATGGTGTTTACTCAACCATTTGCGTCAGTACTTGTTTTTCGGATTTGTGATAATCTACTTTTTTTGTTTGTTCATTTCATGATACGTAACCCAATTTTTCATTGCCGATAACAGTTTTATCTGAAAAACTGTTTGGTTCCGTCCTCTGCTATGAAAAGTAATTGCAACTTATCTTTTCTTTCCTAATATAAAAAAATTCGTTACTATCAATACTTACAAATTTTGCTATAATTCTCTAACTTTGGATAGAGATGTTATGATAAAAAAGCTCGGTATAATGGGAACAAATGAGTATCTGATATTGGGACAAAATAAATCATATCTCCTATCCGGATGAAATTAAAACACTCGAGCTACATCAAGCTGCTGAATAGTGGTTTGACCCCGCCTACCGAACACGTAATGGATGAACAATTCCTCTTTCAACAAGATAACGCCGCGATCCACGTAAGCAAACTATCAAAACAATGGTTCACCGAGGGAAACATCGCCCATTTTATACTGGCCAACACGAAGTCCTGATCTAAATCCTATTGATAATCTATGGGGAACCCTGACCAAACGGATAAATAACGGAGGAAGACAGTGTGAAACGGTTGAAGAGCTCTAAGCGGTCGTAAGAGAGAAATGGCGAATGTTACCGTAGGACATGCTACAGAAACTGGTAAATTCGATGCCGAAACTAATTGTCAAACCTTTTGACACAATCTGCCGTAACAACAATACTGTTGGTTGACGAAAGAGGGCGCCACTAACGAGCGATATAAAATAGGGACACGGGAGAAAAAAGGGTTCTCTCGTTACAACAACACCACGGAAAGGACAATAAATTTCGAACGCGCTTTAACGATAATAAAAGGCAGTTAGAGATTCTTCCGTACAAATCCGAAAGTTGTAACACTAATATATAAAAACAAGACTTCAACATGGTAAACAAGCTAAGGACTAATTGTAGGTAAACAGATGATTATCATGCTTCAATAACATAAACAGTACGGTGCGGTTATAGGACAGTTAAAAACTGTAACCAAATTTTAGAAGATTTATCAAAACAACATTATTCTGGTGAAAATGCCGTTAATTCGGAGAAAATTCTCGTGCAGGTTTAGGAGCCGTTATTTCGGAACTGACTTCGGAGCCGTTTAGCAGGAATCGGCTCCGAAGCCGTGCTTGCACTCCGGAGCGCACATTAACTCTAAAGAACTACGCTCACATCCCGATGCAAAAATTTTGTAATTCGCCGTACTGGATTATTTGTTGCCGCATCTGTTGGTCGTCTATGTTTCTCGTCGAATCTTTTATTGATAGTAAAATTTTAGACATTTCAAATCATTATCATTCGTCTGAAACGTTGGAAAAGTATGTATGTAAAATATGCAAGCAAAAGTCGTCTTCAAAATTTTAATTTGTTTTTTATACATATTTTATTCAGCATGTTTATTTTCAGCGACCAAAAGCACAAACGTACCCACCAGCCCGTGTATTATCACACGTAACATCGTTCCACTTGCTTACTCCTCCGCTTCCCATCACTAAACAATTTTCAGTACCGCCGTTGTTGGAAGGTTCTCCTGGGCCAAAGTTAAGGTACGTGGCTTTTTTGTTCAAGCCAATCCATATGAAATTACCTTCCGCGCCAAGATCTGTGGCCCCAATGATCCATTCTTTGGTAAAATCTCCTACAGCCCTGATGGCAGCCTCAACTCGCGCATTTTCTTCGGCCGACTCAATAGAGGCTAAATGTCCACCACTAATGCGACATTGTTGCCAGGCTTGGAAGAAGCTGAGGGAGCGTTTGTATGCCACATAGGTTTTGGCACCTGTACGAATGATAGTTTCAGCGTGCATGAAGGTTTTGAAATATCATTTACTATTGGTAGCTAACTCACGCATTTTACGTATACTAACCATGTGCTTCCATCGTGAACAGCATCACACACAGTACTAAACACAAACTCTTGAACGCCATGGTTTCCACTATAACTTAAGTCGACGGTCTTGCCAAACGAACTGCTGTAAAACTCAACTGTTAGGCCGTCTTTTATACTCTACTTCCAATGTTGACTCAGGTGTCTCGGTCTTCATCATCTGCCTATAAAAACGAGTGGTCTCTTGTTGGAGCATCGTACTTTGCGGATAGAGTTTAACCGTATCTCCACAGGATGAAGGCTTGTGTAATCGCTCTAACTATCGGTGTGCTTGTGGCCGTGGGTCTACCCACAACAACTGCGCTTCGATACACCGTCCACAACACTCCGGTAAATTTCTTCACAGCTTGGCAGCAGTGCATAGCGAAGGGAGGAGCATTAGCTGCGATCGAGACGCCCTGTCAGAACGAATTTGTTTATGATGCCATCAAGCAGTCTGGTGGATCTGGTGGATGGTGGACCTCGGGTACAGACCTTGGGCTGGAAGGATCGTGGATCTGGATGTCGAAAAATGTACCACTCGGCAACGTTAACGGATACATGAACTTTGCTCCTGGAGAACCGAGCAATTCGGGTACCACTGGTGAACACTGTCTCGCTATAGAACAATCTCCTCAGTGGAATGATATGCCGTGCGATAAACTATTAAACTACGTTTGCGAGTACTATATATGATGGGAGGGTGTAGTCGTCTCTTCGCATTATAAATAAACTAACAATAAACACACTTTTCGCTGAGTATGACAGATATAACCGTTCATTATTTCAAAGATGAGATATCACATCTATGAATACTTACTCTTTTGTAAAATGTAAGTAGATAGTTACAGATTTGTGTACTATTCCTTCCGTAGTTTGGTATATGGCACATGGCACTGCTATGATAAATCTGCACTGTGCACATAGGATAGCCCAAGGGCATAAATTCCTATTCTTTTGCGAAAATCGATGGTCACTTGATGACGTGAGCACCGCGACGCAAAAAGCATCCCGTGAGTGTTTCTTCTCCTGCGACCGTTGACGAGAACGGTGTCTTTTCGCAATCTGATTTGTAATCGTCATATTTTAACTATTTCCTCCAATGTAGATAGTACTTAGTATTTGGCAAGATTTGTTGAAGTCTATTGCACAGTTCTTGAAGTCTATTGCATTCTGCAAATTTGTGATAAAACATTAAAAATGTTTCTATTTTACCGCAAGTACCACATTTGCAGGGTTTTCTAGGATAGAATTTACATGTTCATCAAGTTGTTGTTTTAATCGAGCATATAATTGACTCTTTCGGTAAGTCATTGATTTGTACAGAAGATGCCCTTAACTTATTCAATAAAATTGTTGAGCAACACTCGCTATTGCTAAAGTCTGAAACAAGACCCCCCCCCACCCCCTACTCACGGTCACTGATCTGCGTGTCAATTTTTCGTACAGGGTGGTTCGGAGGCTATGCAATGTTTCCTGAATTTTATTTTTTTATAATTACAAATACATAGTATGACAGTTTTCGCGTAGTGAAATGTGATTTATATTATCGAGGAACCAAGTTCCATACCCTTTTTGTGAAACCATTAAATTTTCCTCATTTTTGGCCTAACTTTGTCCCATAACTCGGGTGGTACCCAACGGATCGCCAATCTTTCTTCTGATATGGTTAGATGGCACTTGTGCCTACATTTCGTCCATGCACCACTAATCGCTACCATGTCTGTGGCCGGAGCTATTCGCGAAAGCAACTGTTACACTTTTTCGGGTATTTGGTGCAATTTTCCTCATTTTTGGCCCAACTTTGCCCATACCTCAGCCGGTATCCAACGGATCGCCAATCTTTGACCTGTTGTCGATAGATGGCACCAATTGCTACATTTTCTACTTCGACGGCCATGTCCTCAGGTCTCAGGGGGGGGGGGGGCTTGTTTCAGACTTTAGCCCATTACGTGGTCGACATCTTCCACTTGGTGTTCACACACCGGGCAGTTTGGCGAGCCGTCGAGGATGCCTTTTTCGACGAAGTAGCTCCGGAGAAACCCATGCCCTGTAAAGAGTTGAGAGAGATAAAAATCAATTTCTCCGTGCTTGCGATTTACCCAGGACATAATGTCCGGGATAATTCTCCTCGTCTTCATCCCCGGCGATCTCGGCTCCCCCGCTCCGGCTGTCCATTGTTGTTGCCAGCGTCCCATGGTCTCTTCCCTTTGTCGCTTTTGTATGTCTGCTCCTGGACTTCCCTCGCTACCTTTTCGTCGTGGCAGCGGATGTCCTCCTCTAGGAGAAGGACTAACGGGATAGTGCTTGCGACCACGCAAGCGGCATCGTAGGAGACCGTTTGGAAGGCACTGGCCACTCGAAGAACTCCTGTGCGGTGCGTCCTCTGAACTGTGGTTCGGTGAATGTCCTTCTGAAGAAGCGTCCGTCCCCACGATGGTGCTGCGTAACGGACAATGCTATTCCCAACGTTAACCAAGGGTCTCCTTCTGCTGCTTTTTGGGCCACACTTATTCGGCATCAGAGCGGTCAAGGCATTCGTGATACGTGATGCCTTGCTGCGGACCTTCTCCAAATGCCGACCGTGGTGCTGTTTGCGGCATAGCTCGACCCCCAGGTACTTGAGCGATTCCGTGGATACGACCGTGTGTCACCCCGCACGTAGTTGACCTACCTGCTGGTTGTGATGAGTGCAGAAGATCATGTAGCCGGTCTTTTGATGGGCCAGCTTCAATCCCACTCCATCCATCCAACGCTCGATCATCTCCAGGTTCCTCGTAGCAAGGTTGCTGATTTCCTGCGGGTCCCTCCCTATAAGGGTGAAAGCCACATCATCAGCAAACCCTATAATGTCGGCACGCTTTCCGAACAGCTCCAAACGAAGAAGGTCATCGTACATAACATTCCACAGTGTTGGCCCTAGAACCGAACCCTGCGGGACACCTGCCGATACTGGTAACGAGACCATTCCTTCATCCGTTTCGTACTGGAGCGTGTTATGCGTGAAGTAGTTACGCAGCATCTCCTGGAGGTACGGTGGGGTGTTCCTTCGCTGCAGAGCTGCTCCGATCGCTGTCCAGTTGGCCGTGTTGAAGGCGTTCTTCACGTCGATTGTCACCATCGCACACAGTCGATCGCCCCTGCGCTTCTTGTCGAGCGAAAGCCTTCCGTTGGCAATCACCCTGTTGATGGCATCCATGGTTGAGCGTCCTTTCCTGAATCCGTATTGGGCATCAGCGAGACCGCCCGTAGCATCCAGATGTTCCGTAAGTCTGCGCTGTATGAGTCGCTCCAACACTTTTCCCAGAACACTCAGCAAGCAGATTGGCCGGTACGACGATGATTCTCCGGGTGGTTTCCCGGCCTTCGAGAACAGCAGTAGCCGTTGCCTCTTCCATTCGACGGGGAAGTGGCCGGAATTGATGAAATGCTGGAACGTTCTCATGAAGACGCGTGGAAACGCCGTCATCGCCGCAATCAAGGCCACTTTCGGAATGTTGTCGTCTCCTGGGGCACGCTGGGGATTGAGTGATTTTGCAATGCTCACCAGCTCACCCTCGGTAACGGCATCCCGTGCCGTGTCCTCGTCCGTCAATCCTGTTGCTGTGGGCCATTCCATGAGCGGTTGCACCGGAAAAAGTTCGTCAACGATGTGCTGCAGCTTGGCTGGATCCCGTTCCATCGGTACTCGGGCTCCTTGCCACATCTGCCTCCGGATTTTGTAGCCTGGCCCGAATCCGTGAGGCCCCAGCTGTTCCGGAAGTTGATCGCCCTGCTCCTTCTTGCTCCGCTTGACCGCTTGCTCCAGTGCTGCTCTCGCTGCTGTGTACGCCGGACGCCGATCCTGTCGCTGCTCTTCCGTTCGGGCTCGCCTGAGTCTTCTCCGCATCCCGATGTAAGTGCGACGTAACTGGGAAATCTCGTTATTCCACCAGCACACCGATCGTCGTCCTCCCCGTGCTGCTGGCAATCTCGGCATCGTCGCGTCGCAGGCAGTTGACATTGCCTGAGTCAACTCGTCCGCCAGCTCAAGTGATGCCATAGCATCCATCACCACTATGAACTCGTTCTCCATCTTTGTGTCTGCGTTCCATTCCCCACGCTCCTGACCAGGCGTTGACGTCCCCGCCGATCACGGTGTCCCGATTCCGCGGAATCACCGACGCAATTTCGGTCCATTTGCGTCGATAATCCTCCACTGACAAATCGGACCCCACAGGAGGTAGATACACGGAGCAGAAACCGATACCACGCATTTCGACTACGACGAAGCAATCCCGCCGATTCTCGATTATGCGTTGTTCCATATAAGTCCTTGGTGTATGTATTGACTCATTCTTGACTTTTGCGGACTAAGCTGATTTCCTTATCAACAAATTTGGTGAATCTTTAGAACAACTAGCCTTCATAATTCGCGATCCTTTTTGTTTGAATTCACAATTTTACAGCTGGGTCCGTTCGCCTTTAGAATACGCGTGTATAGTCTGGACTCCGTATACCCTGCGTACAACCAACAACAAAATCGATGGTCATTTACGTTCATATAATTTGATTGATTCTGTTATTGTTGTAGAGGCTGGTACCAGATACATTGTTGAGGATATATTGAAACTATAATAGAAAGAATCATATTTCAAGGATTTTTGAAGATGAAAATACCTCGATTGTAAGAAAATCTCTTGTTTGTACTAATCATTAATCACCTCAATTACTGAATATTAATGCCATGATAGTGAAATTTGAAATAAAAGTGTCAGAACGATCATTCAGAACGATTGCGGAGTTGTCTTGAAGTGTTTCATCCTCCTTTAGCAGGTTTTGCCCAGGTTGCCATTATTTGCTTTATCTGTTTTTACGAAGAGATTTCTAGACCACATGCCATGGTGTTTGCTCAACCATTTGCGTCAGTACTTGTTTTTCGGATAATCTACTTGTTTTTTTTTTGTATTGTTTGTTCATTTCATAATAGCGAAGTGTACCAACTCTTTCGTTTTTGGAGCCTCCTGACCGAAGGAATTCCAATGGTTGTCTATCTTCCATATAAGTCCTTGGTGTATTTATTGACTCATTCTTGACCTTTGCGGACTAAGCTGATTTCCTTATCAACAAATTTGGTGAATCTTTAGAACAACTAGCCTTCATAATTCGTGATCTTTTTTGTTTGAAATCACAATTTTACAGCTGGGTCCGTTCGCCTTTAGAATACGCGTGTATAGTCTGGACTCCGTATACCCTGCGTACAACCAACAACAAAATCGATGGTCATTTACGTTCATATAATTTTATTGATTCTGTTATTGTTGTAGAGGCTGTTACCAGATACATTGTTGAGGATATATTGAAACTATAATAGAAAGAATCATATTTCAAGGATTTTTGAAGATGAAAATACCTCGATTGTAAGAAAATCTCTTGTTTGTACTAATCATTAATCACCTCAATTACTGAATATTAATGCCATGATAGTGAAATTTGAAATAAAAGTGTCAGAACGATCATTCAGAACGATTGCGGAGTTGTCTTGAAGTGTTTCATCCTCCTTTAGCAGGTTTTGCCCAGGTTGCCATTATTTGCTTTATCTGTTTTTACGAAGAGATTTCTAGACCACATGCCATGGTGTTTGCTCAACCATTTGCGTCAGTACTTGTTTTTCGGATAATCTACTTGTTTTTTTTTGTATTGTTTGTTCATTTCATAATAGCGAAGTGTACCAACTCTTTCGTTTTTGGAGCCTCCTGACCGAAGGAATTCCAATGGTTGTCTATCTTCCATATAAGTCCTTGGTGTATTTATTGACTCATTCTTGACCTTTGCGGACTAAGCTGATTTCCTTATCAACAAATTTGGTGAATCTTTAGAACAACTAGCCTTCATAATTCGTGATCTTTTTTGTTTGAAATCACAATTTTACAGCTGGGTCCGTTCGCCTTTAGAATACGCGTGTATAGTCTGGACTCCGTATACCCTGCGTACAACCAACAACAAAATCGATGGTCATTTACGTTCATATAATTTGATTGATTCTGTTATTGTTGTAGAGGCTGGTACCAGATACACTGGTACTATATAATTACGTATTATGTAATATTATACGAGTACTATAAATTGTTATAGCAACGCAGATGGCAACACGGCCAGAATAACGATAGGCTACGAGCTCAACGCGACGGTTGAGCTCGACCCTTTTTCCTCGTTAGCTCTTGTGCGAACACGTTGTTCATATTATCAAAGTTTAAATTGTTAGTTTTTTTGGTTAGGTTTAGTTTAGGTTAGATGTAGAATAAGTTTAGTGTTTAATAAATATAATTATATATTAAAACTATAATAAAAAGGATAATATTTCAAGGATTTTTGAAAATGAAAATACATCGATTGTAAGAAAATCTCTTGTTTGTACTAATCATTAATCACCTCAATTACTGATTATTAATGCTATGATAGTGAAATTTGAAATAAAAATGTGAGAAGCATTAATCAGAACGATTGCGGAGTTGTCTTGAAGTGTTTCATCTTCCGATAGCAGGTTTAGCGCAGGTTGCCATTATTTGCTTTATCTGTTTTTACGAAGAGATTTCTAGACCACATGCCATGGTGTTTGCTCAACCATTTGCGTCAGTACTTGTTTTTCGGATTTGTGATAATCTACTTTTTTTTGTTTGTTCATTTCATGATACGTAACCCAATTTTTCATTGCCGATAACAGTTTTATCTGAAAAACTGTTTGGTTCCGTCCTCTGCTATGAAAAGTAATTGCAACTTATCTTTTCTTTCCTAATATAAAAAGATTCGTTACTACCAATACTTACAAATTTTGCTACAATTTTCTAACGCTGGATAGAGTCTGTTCGCGATCAATCCCCACGTTGTGCTTTTTTTCCTCTTTCGGAACGGTGAAAATTAATGTTGAGCGCGGTTTCTCGCTTGACCGTTCGGCGTACGTCTTTTATTACAAGTGCAGTGATTTTCGCAATAGTTCTTGGCCCTAGACGGTCCTTGCACTAACACCACTAAACTATGTAACGGTAACGCTACCCCGGTGAAAATATCAACGCGAAAAATAATGCGTTGACTGTCAAAACAGTGTTGCGCGTGCAAAGCGTAAACAGAGTCGTAATGAAAGAAAAGCTCGGGAATAAATAAGTATCTGATATTGGTACAACATAAATCATATCTCCTATCCAGCGATCTGACCAGCGAACACTACTACAAAGTTTTCAAGCAGATAAGATAACCCAAGAAGCCGTGAGCAATGGCTTTAAGCAATCCAAGATTCCTCCAAACTCTACTAACTATGGAATTGATTTTGAGAAGGATTTTTGTCCAACATCCAATTCCCAAGTCTTGGATAAACGTGATCGGATAATCTGGTCGCCGAGAAAATGAAGAAAGAAGAAGATTAAGTTTCAGAGCAGCTACAGGAATAACACAACACTTATCGGGACAAAGGGTAAGGAAAATAGTGCGCACCAAATGGAAGAATATGACAAGGAGAAATGGATAAATAGAAGCGGAAACGAGAGCTCTTCCAATTCTCGTGCAGGTTCAGGAGCCGTTGTTTCGGAACTGACTTCGGAGCCGTTTAGCAGGAATCGGCTCCGAAGCCGTGCTTGCACTCCGGAACGCACATTAACTCTAAAGAACTACGCTCACATCCCGATGCAAAAATGTTGTAATTTGCCGTACTGGATTATTTGTTGCCGCATCTGTTGGTCGTTTATGTTTCTCGTCGAATCTTTTATTGATAGTAAAATTTTAGACCTTTCAAATCATTATCATTCGTCTGAAACGTTGGAAAAGTATGTATGTAAAATATGCAAGCAAAAGTCTTCTCCAAAGGTTTAATTTATGTTTTATATATATTTTATTCAGCATGTTTATTTTCAGCGACCAAAAGCACAAACGTACCCACCAGCCCGTGTATTATCACACGTAACATCGTTCCACTTGCTTACTCCTCCGCTTCCCATCACTAAACAATTTTCAGTACCGCCGTTGTTGGAAGGTTCTCCTGGGCCAAAGTTAAGGTACGTGGCTTTTTTGTTCAAGCCAATCCATATGAAATTACCTTCCGCGCCAAGATCTGTGGCCCCAATGATCCATTCTTTGGTAAAATCTCCTACAGCCCTGATGGCAGCCTCAACTCGCGCATTTTCTTCGGCCGACTCAATAGAGGCTAAATGTCCACCACTAATGCGACATTGTTGCCAGGCTTGGAAGAAGCTGAGGGAGCGTTTGTATGCCACATAGGTTTTGGCACCTGTACGAATGATAGTTTCAGCGTGTATGAAGGTTTTGAAATATCATTTACAATTGGTAGCTAACTCACGCATTTTACGTATACTAACCATGTGCTTCCATCGTGAACAGCATCACACACAGTACTAAACACAAACTCTTGAACGCCATGGTTTCCACTATAACTTAAGTCGACGGTCTTGCCAAACGAACTGCTGTAAAACTCAACTGTTAGGCCGTCTTTTATACTCTACTTCCAATGTTGACTCAGGTGTCTCGGTCTTCATCATCTGCCTATAAAAACGAGTGGTCTCTTGTTGGAGCATCGTACTTTGCGGATAGAGTTTAACCGTATCTCCACAGGATGAAGGCTTGTGTAATCGCTCTAACTATCGGTGTGCTTGTGGCCGTGGGTCTACCCACAACAACTGCGCTTCGATACACCGTCCACAACACTCCGGTAAATTTCTTCACAGCTTGGCAGCAGTGCATAGCGAAGGGAGGAGCATTAGCTGCGATCGAGACGCCCTGTCAGAACGAATTTGTTTATGATGCCATCAAGCAGTCTGGTGGATCTGGTGGATGGTGGACCTCGGGTACAGACCTTGGGCTGGAAGGATCGTGGATCTGGATGTCGAAAAATGTACCACTCGGCAACGTTAACGGATACATGAACTTTGCTCCTGGAGAACCAAGCAATTCAGGTACCACTGGTGAACACTGTCTCGCTATAGAACAATCTCCTCAGTGGAATGATATGCCGTGCGATAAACTATTAAACTACGTTTGCGAGTACTATATATGATGGGAGGGTGTAGTCGTCTCTTCGCATTATAAATAAACTAACAATAAACACACTTTTCGCTGAGTATGACAGATATAACCGTTCATTATTTCAAAGATGAGATATCACATCTATGAATACTTACTCTTTTGTAAAATGTAAGTAGATAGTTACAGATTTGTGTACTATTCCTTCCGTAGTTTGGTATATGGCACATGGCACTGCTATGATAAATCTGCACTGTGCACATAGGATAGCCCAAGGGCATAAATTCCTATTCTTTTGCGAAAATCGATGGTCACTTGATGACGTGAGCACCGCGACGCAAAAAGCATCCCGTGAGTGTTTCTTCTCCTGCGACCGTTGACGAGAACGGTGTCTTTTCGCAATCTGATTTGTAATCGTCATATTTTAACTATTTCCGCCAATGTAGATAGTACTTAGTATTTGCAATGATTTGTTGAAGTCTATTGCACAGTTGTTGAAGTCTATTGCATTCTACAAATTTGTGATAAAACATTAAAAATGTTTCTATTTTACAGCAAGTACCACATTTGCAGGGTTTTCTAGGATAGAATTTACATGTTCATCAAGTTGTTGTTTTAATCGAGCATATAATTGACTCTTTCGGTAAGTCATTGATTTGTACAGAAGATGCCCTTAACTTATTCAATAAAATTGTTGAGCAACACTCGCTATTGCTAAAGTCTGAAACAAGACCCCCCCCACCCCCTACTCACGGTCACTGATCTGCGTGTCAATTTTTCGTACAGGGTGGTTCGGAGGCTATGCAATGTTTCCTGAATTTTATTTTTTTATAATTACAAATACATAGTATGACAGTTTTCGCGTAGTGAAATGTGATTTATATTATCGAGGAACCAAGTTCCATACCCTTTTTGTGAAACCATTAAATTTTCCTCATTTTTGGCCTAACTTTGTCCCATAACTCGGGTGGTACCCAACGGATCGCCAATCTTTCTTCTGATATGGTTAGATGGCACTTGTGCCTACATTTCGTCCATGCACCACTAATCGCTACCATGTCTGTGGCCGGAGCTATTCGCGAAAGCAACTGTTACACTTTTTCGGGTATTTGGTGCAATTTTCCTCATTTTTGGCCCAACTTTGCCCATACCTCAGCCGGTATCCAACGGATCGCCAATCTTTGACCTGTTGTCGATAGATGGCACCAATTGCTACATTTTCTACTTCGACGGCCATGTCCTCAGGTCTCAGGGGGGGGGGGGGTCTTGTTTCAGACTTTAGCCCATTACGTGGTCGACATCTTCCACTTGGTGTTCACACACCGGGCAGTTTGGCGAGCCGTCGAGGATGCCTTTTTCGACGAAGTAGCTCCGGAGAAACCCATGCCCTGTAAAGAGTTGAGAGAGATAAAAATCAATTTCTCCGTGCTTGCGATTTACCCAGGACATAATGTCCGGGATAATTCTCCTCGTCTTCATCCCCGGCGATCTCGGCTCCCCCGCTCCGGCTGTCCATTGTTGTTGCCAGCGTCCCATGGTCTCTTCCCTTTGTCGCTTTTGTATGTCTGGTCCTGGACTTCCCTCGTCGTGGCAGCGGATGTCCTCCTCTAGGAGAAGGACTAACGGGATAGTGCTTGCGACCACCCAAGCGGCATCGTAGGAGACCGTTTGGAAGGCACTGGCCACTCGAAGAACTCCTGTGCGGTGCGTCCTCTGAACTGTGGTTCGGTGAATGTCCTTCTGAAGAAGCGTCCGTCCCCACGATGGTGCTGCGTAACGGACAATGCTATTCCCAACGTTAACCAAGGGTCTCCTTCTGCTGCTTTTTGGGCCACACTTATTCGGCATCAGAGCGGTCAAGGCATTCGTGATACGTGATGCCTTGCTGCGGACCTTCTCCAAATGCCGACCGTGGTGCTGTTTGCGGCATAGCTCGACCCCCAGGTACTTGAGCGATTCCGTGGATACGACCGTGTGTCACCCCGCACGTAGTTGACCTACCTGCTGGTTGTGATGAGTGCAGAAGATCATGTAGCCGGTCTTTTGATGGGCCAGCTTCAATCCCACTCCATCCATCCAACGCTCGATCATCTCCAGGTTCCTCGTAGCAAGGTTGCTGATTTCCTGCGGGTCCCTCCCTATAAGGGTGAAAGCCACATCATCAGCAAACCCTATAATGTCGGCACGCTTTCTGAACAGCTCCAAACGAAATAGGTCATCGTACATAACATTCCACAGTGTTGGCCTTAGAACCGAACCCTGCGGGACACCTGCCGATACTGGTAACGAGACCATTCCTTCATCCGTTTCGTACTGGAGCGTGTTATTCGTGAAGTAGTTCCGCAGCATCTCCTGGAGGTACGGTGGGGTGTTCCTTCGCTGCAGAGCTGCTCCGATCGCTGTCCAGTTGGCCGTGTTGAAGGTGTTCTTCACGTCGATTGTCACCATCGCACACAGTCGATCACCCTTGCGCTTCTTGTCGAGCGCAACCTTTCCGTTGGCAATCACCCTGTTGATGGCATCCATGGTTGAACGTCGTTTCCTGAATCCGTATTGTGCATCAGCGAGACCGCCCGTTGCATCCAGATGTTCCGTAAGTCTGCGCTGTATGAGTCGCTCCAATACTTTTCCCAGAACACTCAGCAGGCAGATTGGCCGGTACGACGATGATTCTCCGGGTGGTTTCCCGGCCTTCGAGAACAGCACTAGCCGTTGCCTCTTCCATTCGACGGGGAAGTGGTCGGAATCGATGTAATGCTGGAACGTTCTCATGAAGACGCGTGGAAACGCCGTCATCGCCGCAATCAAGGCCACGTTCGGAATGTTGTCGTCTCCTGGGGCACGCTGGGGATTGAGCGATTTTGCAATGCTCACCAGCTCACCCTCGGTAACGGCATCCCGTGCCGTGTCCTCGTCCGTCAATCCTGTTGCTGTGGGCCATTCCATGAGCGGTTGCACCGGAAAAAGTTCGTCAACGATGTGCTGCAGCTTGGCTGGATCCCGCTCCATCGATACTCGGGCTCCTTGCCACATCTGCCTCCGGATTTTGTAGCCTGGCCCGAATCCGTGAGGCCCCAGCTGTTCCGGAAGTTGATCGCCCTGCTCCTTCTTGCTCCGCTTGACCGCTTGCTCCAGTGCTGCTCTCGCTGCTGTGTACGCCGGACGCCGATCCTGTCGCTGCTCTTCCGTTCGGGCTCGCCTGAGTCTTCTCCGCATCCCGATGTAAGTGCGACGTAACTGGGAAATCTCGTTATTCCACCAGTACACCGATCGTCGTCCTCCCCGTGCTGCTGGCAATCTCGGCATCGTCGCGTCGCAGGCAGTTGACATTGCCTGCGTCAACTCGTCCGCCAAGAGGGTGCGGTTGTAGATGTCCAGTGACCCCAAAATTTCATCGAACAAGTCCTTGTTGAAATACCGGGATGCCCATCTGCTCTCCGAAGCCTGCTGTGCACTGTGTCCCAGGTTACGCTGCGTCATCGTCCTCCCGACCGCAAACTTGATGGTATTGTGGTCACTTGTCGCAGCCTTCGTTCCGAGCAGTCTGCATCAGCATGTCCTGGGCCAGCTGGCTGTGATTAAGGTTCTGTTGAAGGACATTAATCATGACGATGCCGGTTTTTTACCCTTTCTCCTACTTGGCGGCAGTTGCGCTGTCCGAACGAGTGCCCGATTGCTTCCGGGCCCTTGCAGACGAGGCACTTCCGTTCCTTGGTGCACGGTCCTGAGTGCTTAATCTCCGCACATCGATGACACTTGCTTGACCGATCCTTCCCACGGCAGTGAGTGGCAATGTGGCCAAACTCGTATTGGCGCTTCACCTCAACCTTCTTGAACCGGCAGCACTGGCTGAATCCGACAACATGCTGTTTAATCACCTCAATTACTGATTAATTCCATGATAGTGAAATTTGAAATAAAAGTGTCAGAACGATCATTCAGAACGATTGCGGAGTTGTCTTGAAGTGTTTCATCCTCCATTAGCAGGTTTTGCCCAGGTTGCCATTATTTGCTTTATCTGTTTTTACGAAGAGATTTCTAGTTCACATGCCATGGTGTTTACTCAACCATTTGCGTCAGTACTTGTTTTTCGGATAATCTACTTGTTTTTCGGATAATCTACTTGTTTTTTTTGTATTGTTTGTTCATTTCATAGTGTATCAACTCTAGCGAAGTGTACCAACTCTTTCGTTTTTGGAGCCTACTGACCGAAGGAATTCCAATGGTTGTCTATCTTCCATATAAGTCCTTGGTGTATTTATTGACTCATTCTTGACCTTTGCGGACTAAGCTGATTTCCTTATCAACAAATTTGATGAATCTTTAGATCAACTAGCCTTCATAATTCGTGATCCTTTTTGTTTGAAATCACAGTTTTATAGCTGGGTCCGTTTGCCTTTAGAATACGCGTGTATAGTCTGGACTCCGTATACCCTGCGTACAACCAACAACAAAATCGATGGACGTAAATGAGTTCATATAATTTGATTGATTCTGTTATTGTTGTAGAGGGTAGTACCAGACACACTGGTACTATATAATTACGTATTATGTAATATTATACGAGTACTATAAATTGTTATAGCAACGCAGATGGCAACACGGCCAGAATAACGATAGGCTACGAGCTCAACGCGACGGTTGAGCTCGACCCTCTTTCCTCGTTAGCTCTTGTGCGAACACGTTGTTCATATTATCAAATTGTTAGTTTTTTTGGTTAGGTTTAGTTTAGGTTAGATGTAGAATAAGTTTAGTGTTTAATAAACATAATTATATATTAAAACTATAATAAAAAGGATAATATTTCAAGGATTTTTGAAAATGAAAATACATCGATTGTAAGAAAATCTCTTGTTTGTACTAATCATTAATCACCTCAATTACTGATTATTAATGCTATGATAGTGAAATTTGAAATAAAAATGTGAGAAGCATTAATCAGAACGATTGCGGAGTTGTCTTAAAGTGTTTCATCTTCCGATAGCAGGTTTAGCGCAGGTTGTCATTATTTGCTTTATCTGTTTTTACGAAGAGATTTCTAGACCACATGCCATGGTGTTTGCTCAACCATTTGCGTCAGTACTTGTTTTTCGGATAATCTACTTGTTTTTTTTGTATTGTTTGTTCATTTCATAATAGCGAAGTGTACCAACTCTTTCGTTTTTGGAGCCTCCTGACCGAAGGAATTCCAATGGTTGTCTATCTTCCATATAAGTCCTTGGTGTATTTATTGACTCATTCTTGACCTTTGCGGACTAAGCTGATTTCCTTATCAACAAATTTGGTGAATCTTTAGAACAACTAGCCTTCATAATTCGTGATCTTTTTTGTTTGAAATCACAATTTTACAGCTGGGTCCGTTCGCCTTTAGAATACGCGTGTATAGTCTGGACTCCGTATACCCTGCGTACAACCAACAACAAAATCGATGGTCATTTACGTTCATATAATTTGATTGATTCTGTTATTGTTGTAGAGGGTAGTACCAGACACACTGGTACTATATAATTACGTATTATGTAATATTATACGAGTACTATAAATTGTTATAGCAACGCAGATGGCAACACGGCCAGAATAACGATAGGCTACGAGCCTATCGCCTTTTTCCTCGTTAGCTCTTGTGCGAACACGTTGTTCATATTATCAAAGTTTAAATTGTTAGTTTTTTTGGTTAGGTTTAGTTTAGGTTAGATGTAGAATAAGTTTAGTGTTTAATAAATATAATTATATATTAAAACTATAATAAAAAGGATAATATTTCAAGGATTTTTGAAAATGAAAATACATCGATTGTAAGAAAATCTCTTGTTTGTACTAATCATTAATCACCTCAATTACTGATTATTAATGCTATGATAGTGAAATTTGAAATAAAAATGTCAGAAGCATTAATCAGAACGATTGCGGAGTTGTCTTAAAGTGTTTCATCTTCCAATAGCAGGTTTAGCGCAGGTTGTCATTATTTGCTTTATCTGTTTTTACGAAGAGATTTCTAGACCACATGCCATGGTGTTTACTCAACCATTTGCGTCAGTACTTGTTTTTCGGATTTGTGATAATCTACTTTTTTTTGTTTGTTCATTTCATGATACGTAACCCAATTTTTCATTACCAATTACAGTTTTATCTGAAAAACTGCTTGGTTCCGTCCTCTGCTATGAAAAATAATTGCAACTTATCTTTTCTTTCCTAATATAAAAAGATTCGTTGCTACCAATACTTACAAATTTTGCTACAATTTTCTAACGCTGGATAGAGTCTGTTCGCGATCAATCCCCACGTTGTGCTTTTTTTCCTCTTTCGGAACGGTGAAAATTAATGTTGAGCGCGGTTTCTCGCTTGACCGTTCGGCGTACGTCTTTTATTACAAGTGCAGTGATTTTCGCAATAGTTCTTGGCCCTAGACGGTCCTTGCACTAACACCACTAAACTATGTAACGGTAACGCTACCCCGGTGAAAATATCAACGCGAAAAATAATGCGTTGACTGTTAAAACAGTGTTGCGCGTGCAAAGCGTAAACAGAGTCGTAATGAAAGAAAAGCTCGGGAATAAATAAGTATCTGATATTGGTACAACATAAATCATATCTCCTATCCAGCGATCTGACCAGCGAACACTACTACAAAGTTTTCAAGCAGATAAGATAACCCAAGAAGCCGTGAGCAATGGCTTTAAGCAATCCAAGATTCCTCCAAACTCTACTAACTATGGAATTGATTTTGAGAAGGATTTTTGTCCAACATCCAATTCCCAAGTCTTGGATAAACGTGATCGGATAATCTGGTCGCCGAGAAAATGAAGAAAGAAGAAGATTAAGTTTCAGAGCAGCTACAGGAATAACACAACACTTATCGGGACAAAGGGTAAGGAAAATAGTGCGCACCAAATGGAAGAATATGACAAGGAGAAATGGATAAATAGAAGCGGAAACGAGAGCTCTTCCAATTCTCGTGCAGGTTCAGGAGCCGTTGTTTCGGAACTGACTTCGGAGCCGTTTAGCAGGAATCGGCTCCGAAGCCGTGCTTGCACTCCGGAACGCACATTAACTCTAAAGAACTACGCTCACATCCCGATGCAAAAATGTTGTAATTTGCCGTACTGGATTATTTGTTGCCGCATCTGTTGGTCGTCTATGTTTCTCGTCGAATCTTTTATTGATAGTAAAATTTTAGACCTTTCAAATCATTATCATTCGTCTGAAACGTTGGAAAAGTATGTATGTAAAATATGCAAGCAAAAGTCTTCTCCAAAGGTTTAATTTATGTTTTATATATATTTTATTCAGCATGTTTATTTTCAGCGACCAAAAGCACAAACGTACCCACCAGCCCGTGTATTATCACACGTAACATCGTTCCACTTGCTTACTCCTCCGCTTCCCATCACTAAACAATTTTCAGTACCGCCGTTGTTGGAAGGTTCTCCTGGGCCAAAGTTAAGGTACGTGGCTTTTTTGTTCAAGCCAATCCATATGAAATTACCTTCCGCGCCAAGATCTGTGGCCCCAATGATCCATTCTTTGGTAAAATCTCCTACAGCCCTGATGGCAGCCTCAACTCGCGCATTTTCTTCGGCCGACTCAATAGAGGCTAAATGTCCACCACTAATGCGACATTGTTGCCAGGCTTGGAAGAAGCTGAGGGAGCGTTTGTATGCCACATAGGTTTTGGCACCTGTACGAATGATAGTTTCAGCGTGTATGAAGGTTTTGAAATATCATTTACAATTGGTAGCTAACTCACGCATTTTACGTATACTAACCATGTGCTTCCATCGTGAACAGCATCACACACAGTACTAAACACAAACTCTTGAACGCCATGGTTTCCACTATAACTTAAGTCGACGGTCTTGCCAAACGAACTGCTGTAAAACTCAACTGTTAGGCCGTCTTTTATACTCTACTTCCAATGTTGACTCAGGTGTCTCGGTCTTCATCATCTGCCTATAAAAACGAGTGGTCTCTTGTTGGAGCATCGTACTTTGCGGATAGAGTTTAACCGTATCTCCACAGGATGAAGGCTTGTGTAATCGCTCTAACTATCGGTGTGCTTGTGGCCGTGGGTCTACCCACAACAACTGCGCTTCGATACACCGTCCACAACACTCCGGTAAATTTCTTCACAGCTTGGCAGCAGTGCATAGCGAAGGGAGGAGCATTAGCTGCGATCGAGACGCCCTGTCAGAACGAATTTGTTTATGATGCCATCAAGCAGTCTGGTGGATCTGGTGGATGGTGGACCTCGGGTACAGACCTTGGGCTGGAAGGATCGTGGATCTGGATGTCGAAAAATGTACCACTCGGCAACGTTAACGGATACATGAACTTTGCTCCTGGAGAACCAAGCAATTCAGGTACCACTGGTGAACACTGTCTCGCTATAGAACAATCTCCTCAGTGGAATGATATGCCGTGCGATAAACTATTAAACTACGTTTGCGAGTACTATATATGATGGGAGGGTGTAGTCGTCTCTTCGCATTATAAATAAACTAACAATAAACACACTTTTCGCTGAGTATGAGAGATATAACCGTTCATTATTTCAAAGATGAGATATCACATCTATGAATACTTACTCTTTTGTAAAATGTAAGTAGATAGTTACAGATTTGTGTACTATTCCTTCCGTAGTTTGGTATATGGTACATGGTACTGCTATGATAAATCTGCACTGTGCACATAGGATAGCCCAAGGGCGTAAATTCCTATTCTTTTGCGAAAATCGATGGTCACTTGATGACGTGAGCACCGCGACGCAAAAAGCATCCCGTGAGCGTTTCTTCTCCTGCGACCGTTGACGAGGACGGTGTCTTTTCGCAATCTGATTTATAATCGTCATATTTTAACTATATCCTCCAATGTAGGTAGTACTTAGTATTTGCAATGATTTGTTGAAGGCTGTTGCACAGTTGTTGAAGTCTATTGCATTCTACAAATTTGTGACAAAACATTAAAAATGTTTCTATTTTACCGCAAGTACCACATTTGCAGGGTTTTCTAGGATAGAATTTACATGTTCATCAAATTGTTGTTTTATTCAAGCATATAATTGACTGTTTCGGTAAGTCATTGATTTGTACAGAAGATGCCCTTAACTTATTCAATAAAATTGTTGAGCAACACTCGCTATTGCTAAAGTCTGAAACAAGACCCCCCCCCCCTACTCACGGTCACTGATCTGTGTGTCAATTTTTCGTACAGGGTGGTTCGGAGGCTATGCAATGTTTCCTGAATTTTATATTTTTATAATTACAAATACATAGTATGACAGTTTTCGCGTAGTGAAATGTGATTTATATTATCGAGGAACCAAGTTCCATACCCTTTTTGTGAAACCATTAAATTTTCCTCATTTTTGGCCTAACTTTGTCCCATAACTCGGGTGGTACCCAACGGATCGCCAATCTTTCTTCTGATATGGTTAGATGGCACTTGTGCCTACATTTCGTCCATGCACCACTAATCGCTACCATGTCTGTGGCCGGAGCTATTCGCGAAAGCAACTGTTACACTTTTTCGGGTATTTGGTGCAATTTTCCTCATTTTTGGCCCAACTTTGCCCATACCTCAGCCGGTATCCAACGGATCGCCAATCTTTGACCTGTTGTCGATAGATGGCACCAATTGCTACATTTTCTTCTTCGACGGCCAAGTCCTCAGGTCTCAGGGGAGGGGGGGGGGGGGTCTTGTTTCAGACTTTAGCCCATTACGTGGTCGACATCTTCCACTTGGTGTTCACACACCGGGCGAGCCGTCGAGGATGCCTTTTTCGACGAAGTAGCTCCGGAGAAACCCATGCCCTGTAAAGAGTTGAGAGAGATAAAAATCTATTTCTCCGTGCTTGCGATTTACCCAGGACATAATGTCCGGGATAATTCTCCCATTGGTCTCTTCCCTTTGTCGCTTTTGTATGTCTGGTCCTGGACTTCCCTCGCTACCTTTTCGTCGTGGCAGCGGATGTCCTCCTCTAGGAGAAGGACTAACGGGATAGTGCTTGCGACGACGCAAGCGGCATCGTTGGAGACCGTTTGGAAGGCACTGGCCACTCGAAGAACTCCTGTGCGGTGCGTCCTCTGAACTGTGGTTCGGTGAATGTCCTTCTGAAGAAGCGTCCGTCCCCACGATGGTGCTGCGTAACGGACAATGCTATTCCCAACGTTAACCAAGGGTCTCCTTCTGCTGCTTTTTGGGCCACACTTATTCGGCATCAGAGCGGTCAAGGCATTCGTGATACGTGATGCCTTGCTGCGGACCTTCTCCAAATGCCGACCGTGGTGCTGTTTGCGGCAGAGCTCGACCCCCAGGTACTTGAGCGATTCCGTGGATACGATCGTGTGTCCCCCCGCACGTAGTTGACCTACCTGCTGGTTGTGATGAGTGCAGAAGATCATGTAGCCGGTCTTTTGATGAGCCAGCTTCAATCCCACTCCATCCATCCAACGCTCGATCATCTCCAGGTCCCTCGTAGCAAGGTTGCTGATTTCCTGCGGGTCCCTCCCTATAAGGGTGAAAGCCACATCATCAGCAAACCCTATAATGTCGGCACGCTTTCCGAACAGCTCCAAACGAAGAAGGTACATAACATTCCACAGTGTTGGCCCTAGAACCGTACCCTGCGGGACACCTGCCGATACTGGTAACGAGACCATTCCTTCATCCGTTTCGTACTGGAGCGTGTTATTCGTGAAGTAGTTCCGCACGTTCACGTAGTTCGTCCACGTTCGGAATGTTGTCGTCTCCTGGGGCACGCTGGGGATTGAGCGATTTTGCAATGCTCACCAGCTCACCCTCGGTAACGGCACCCCGTGCCGTGTCCTCGTCCGTCAATCCTGTTGCTGTGGGCCATTCCATGGGCGGTTGCACCGGAAAAAGTTCGCCGACGATGTGCTGCAGCTTGGCTGGATCCCGTTCCATCGGTACTCGGGCTCCTTGCCACATCTGCCTCCGGATTTTGTAGCCTGGCCCGAATCCGTGGGGCCCCAGCTGTTCCGGAAGTTGATCGCCCTGCTCCTTCTTGCTCCGCTTGACCGCTTGCTCCAGTGCTGCTCTCGCTGCTGTGTACGCCGGACGGCGATCCTGTCGCTGCTCTTCCGTTCGGGCTCGCCTGAGTCTTCTCCGCATCCCGATGTAAGTGCGACGTAACTGGGAAATCTCGTTATTCCACCAATACACCGATCGTCGTCCTCCCCGTGCTGCTGGCAATCTCGGCATCGTCGCGTCGCAGGCAGTTGACATTGCCTGCGTCAACTCGTCCGCCAAGAGGGTGCGGTTGTAGATGTCCAGTGACCCCAAAATTTCAACGAACAAGTCCTTGTTGAAATACCGGGTTGCCCATCTGCTCTCCGAAGCCTGCTGTGCACTGTGTCCTAGGTTACGCTGCGTCGTCGTCCTCCCGACCGCAAACTTGATGGTATTGTGGTCACTTGGATTTTCGTCGCAGACGCGCCAGTTATTTTCCCCCAGAAGAGACGAGCTGCAGAAGGAAACGTCGATAATGGAACTACGGCCACTGTTGCTGCTCCAGGTTGGCCGGTTGCCCCGGTTCAACAAGACCAGCTCAAGTGATGCCATAGCATCCATCACCACTGCTCCCCTATGAACTCGTTCTCCATCGTTGTGTCTGCGTTCCATTCCCCACGCTCCTGACCAGGCGTTGAAGTCCCCGCCGATCACGGTGTCCCGATTCCGCGGAATCACCGACGCAATTTCGGTCCATTTGCGTCGATAATCCTCCACTGATAAATCGGACCCCACAGGAGGTAGATACACGGAGCAGAAAACGATACCACGCATTTCGACTACGACGAAGCAATCCCGCCGATTCTCGATTATGCGTTGTTCCATATAAGTCCTTGGTGTATGTATTGACTCATTCTTGACTTTTGCGGACTAAGCTGATTTCCTTATCAACAAATTTGGTGAATCCTTAGAACAACTAGCCTTCATAATTCGTGATCTTTTTTGTTTGAATTCACAATTTTACAGCTGGGTCCGTTCGCCTTTAGAATACGCGTGTATAGTCTGGACTCCGTATACCCTGCGTACAACCAACAACAAAATCGATGGACGTAAATGAGTTCATATAATTTGATTGATTCTGTTATTGTTGTAGAGGGTAGTACCAGACACACTGGTACTATATAATAACGTATTATGTAATATTATACGAGTACTATAAATTGTTACAGCAAAGCAGATGGCAACACGGCCAGAATAACGATAGGCTACGAGCTCAACGCGACGGTTGAGCTCGACCTCTTTCCTCGTTGGCTCTTGTGTGAACACGTTGTTCATATTATCAAAGTTTAAATTGTTAGTTTTTTTGGTTAGGTTTACTAATAAGTTTAGTGTTATTGTTATTGTTAACTAGAATAAGTTTAGTGTTTAATAACTATAACTATATATTAAAACTATAATAAAAAGAATAATATTGTAAGGATTTTTGAAAATGAAAATACCTCGATTGTAAGAAAATCTCTTGTTTGTACTAATCATTAATCACCTCAATTACTGATTATTAATTCCATGAAAGTGAAATTTGAAATAAAAATGTGAAAAGGATCATTCACAACGATTGTGGAGTTGTCTTAAAGTGTTTCATCTTCCGATAGCAGGTTTCACGCAAGTTGCCATTATTTGCTTTATCTGTTTTTACGAAGAGATTTCTAGACCACATGCCATGGTGTTTACTCAACCATTTGCGTCAGTACTTGTTTTTCGGATAATCTACTTGTTTTTTTTTGTATTGTTTGTTCATTTCATAATAGCGAAGTGTACCAACTCTTTCGTTTTTGGAGCCTCCTGACCGAAGGAGTTCCAATGGTTGTCTATCTTCCATATAAGTCCTTGGTGTATTTATTGACTCATTCTTGACCTTTGCGGACTAAGCTGATTTCCTTATCAACAAATTTGGTGAATCTTTAGAACAACTAGCCTTCATAATTCGTGATCTTTTTTGTTTGAATTCACAATTTTACAGCTGGGTCCGTTCGCCTTTAGAATACGCGTGTATAGTCTGGACTCCGTATACCCTGCGTACAACCAACAACAAAATCGATGGTCATTTACGTTCATATAATTTGATCGATTTTGTTATTGTTGTAGAGGATAGTACCAGACACACTGGTACTATATAATTACGTATTATGTAATATTATACGAGTACTATAAATTGTTATAGCAAAGCAGATGGCAACACGGCCAGAATAACGATAGGCTTCGAGTTCAACGCGACGGTTGAGCTCGACCTCTTTCCTCGTTAGCTCTTGTGCGAACACGTTGTTCATATTATCAAAGTTTAAATTGTTAGTTTTTTTGGTTAGGTTTAGTTTAGGTTAGATGTAGAATAAGTTTAGTGTTTAATAAATATAATTATATATTAAAACAATAATAAAAAGAATAATATTTCAAGGATGTTTGAAAATGAAAATACATCGATTGTAAGAAAATCTCTTATTTGCACTAATCATTAATCACCTCAATTACTCATTATTAATGCCATGATAGTGAAATTTGAAATAAAAATGTGAGAAGCATTAATCAGAACGATTGCGGAGTTGTCTTAAAGTGTTTCATCTTCCGTTAGCAGGTTTAGCGCAGTTTGTCATTATTTGCTTTATCTGTTTTTACGAAGAGATTTCTAGACCACATGCCATGGTGTTTACTCAACCATTTGCGTCAGTACTTGTTTTTCGGATTTGTGATAATCTACTTTTTTTTGTTTGTTCATTTCATGATACGTAACCCAATTTTTCATTGCCGATAACAGTTTTATCTGAAAAACTGCTTGGTTCCGTCCTCTGCTATGAAAAGTAATTGCAACTTATCTTTTCTTTCCTAATATAAAAAGATTCGTTACTACCAATACTTACAAATTTTGCTACAATTTTCTAACGCTGGATAGAGTCTGTTCGCGATCAATCCCCACGTTGTGCTTTTTTTCCTCTTTCGGAACGGTGAAAATTAATGTTGAGCGCGGTTTCTCGCTTGACCGTTCGGCGTACGTCTTTTATTACAAGTGCAGTGATTTTCGCAATAGTTCTTGGCCCTAGACGGTCCTTGCACTAACACCACTAAACTATGTAACGGTAACGCTACCCCGGTGAAAATATCAACGCGAAAAATAATGCGTTGACTGTTAAAACAGTGTTGCGCGTGCAAAGCGTAAACAGAGTCGTAATGAAAGAAAAGCTCGGGAATAAATAAGTACCTGATATTGGTACAACATAAATCATATCTCCTATCCAGCGATCTGACCAGCGAACACTACTACAAAGTTTTCAAGCAGATAAGATAACCCAAGAAGCCGTGAGCAATGGCTTTAAGCAATCCAAGATTCCTCCAAACTCTACTAACTATGGAATTGATTTTGAGAAGGATTTTTGTCCAACATCCAATTCCCAAGTCTTGGATAAACGTGATCGGATAATCTGGTCGCCGAGAAAATGAAGAAAGAAGAAGATTAAGTTTCAGAGCAGCTACAGGAATAACACAACACTTATCGGGACAAAGGGTAAGGAAAATAGTGCGCACCAAATGGAAGAATATGACAAGGAGAAATGGATAAATAGAAGCGGAAACGAGAGCTCTTCCAATTCTCGTGCAGGTTCAGGAGCCGTTGTTTCGGAACTGACTTCGGAGCCGTTTAGCAGGAATCGGCTCCGAAGCCGTGCTTGCACTCCGGAACGCACATTAACTCTAAAGAACTACGCTCACATCCCGATGCAAAAATGTTGTAATTTGCCGTACTGGATTATTTGTTGCCGCATCTGTTGGTCGTTTATGTTTCTCGTCGAATCTTTTATTGATAGTAAAATTTTAGACCTTTCAAATCATTATCATTCGTCTGAAACGTTGGAAAAGTATGTATGTAAAATATGCAAGCAAAAGTCTTCTCCAAAGGTTTAATTTATGTTTTATATATATTTTATTCAGCATGTTTATTTTCAGCGACCAAAAGCACAAACGTACCCACCAGCCCGTGTATTATCACACGTAACATCGTTCCACTTGCTTACTCCTCCGCTTCCCATCACTAAACAATTTTCAGTACCGCCGTTGTTGGAAGGTTCTCCTGGGCCAAAGTTAAGGTACGTGGCTTTTTTGTTCAAGCCAATCCATATGAAATTACCTTCCGCGCCAAGATCTGTGGCCCCAATGATCCATTCTTTGGTAAAATCTCCTACAGCCCTGATGGCAGCCTCAACTCGCGCATTTTCTTCGGCCGACTCAATAGAGGCTAAATGTCCACCACTAATGCGACATTGTTGCCAGGCTTGGAAGAAGCTGAGGGAGCGTTTATATGCCACATAGGTTTTGGCACCTGTACGAATGATAGTTTCAGCGTGTATGAAGGTTTTGAAATATCATTTACAATTGGTAGCTAACTCACGCATTTTACGTATACTAACCATGTGCTTCCATCGTGAACAGCATCACACACAGTACTAAACACAAACTCTTGAACGCCATGGTTTCCACTATAACTTAAGTCGACGGTCTTGCCAAACGAACTGCTGTAAAACTCAACTGTTAGGCCGTCTTTTATACTCTACTTCCAATGTTGACTCAGGTGTCTCGGTCTTCATCATCTGCCTATAAAAACGAGTGGTCTCTTGTTGGAGCATCGTACTTTGCGGATAGAGTTTAACCGTATCTCCACAGGATGAAGGCTTGTGTAATCGCTCTAACTATCGGTGTGCTTGTGGCCGTGGGTCTACCCACAACAACTGCGCTTCGATACACCGTCCACAACACTCCGGTAAATTTCTTCACAGCTTGGCAGCAGTGTATAGCGAAGGGAGGAGCACTAGCTGCGATCGAGACGCCCTGTCAGAACGAATTTGTCTATGATGCCATCAAGCAGTCTGGTGGATCTGGTGGATGGTGGACCTCGGGTACAGACCTTGGGCTGGAAGGATCGTGGATCTGGATGTCGAAAAATGTACCACTCGGCAACGTTAACGGATACATGAACTTTGCTCCTGGAGAACCAAGCAATTCAGGTACCACTGGTGAACACTGTCTCGCTATAGAACAATCTCCTCAGTGGAATGATATGCCGTGCGATAAACTATTAAACTACGTTTGCGAGTACTATATATGATGGGAGGGTGTAGTCGTCTCTTCGCATTATAAATAAACTAACAATAAACACACTTTTCGCTGAGTATGAGAGATATAACCGTTCATTATTTCAAAGATGAGATATCACATCTATGAATACTTACTCTTTTGTAAAATGTAAGTAGATAGTTACAGATTTGTGTACTATTCCTTCCGTAGTTTGGTATATGGCACATGGCACTGCTATGATAAATCTGCACTGTGCACATAGGATAGCCCAAGGGCGTAAAGTCCTATTCTTTTGCGAAAATCGATGGTCACTTGATGACGTGAGCACCGCGACGCAAAAAGCATCCCGTGAGCGTCTCTTCTCCTGCGACCGTTGACGAGGACGGTGTCTTTTCGCAATCTGATTTGTAATCGTCATATTTTAACTATATCCTCCAATGTAGGTAGTACTTAGTATTTGGCATGATTTGTTGAAGTGTATTGCACAGTTGTTGATGTCTATTGCATTCTACAAATTTGTGACAAAACATTAAAAATGTTTCTATTTTACCGCAAGTATCACATTTGCAGGGTTTTCTAGGATAGAATTTACATGTTCATCAAGTTGTTGTTTTATTCGAGCATATAATTGACTGTTTCGGTAAGTCATTGATTTGTACAGAAGATGCCCATAACTTATTCAATAAAATTGTTCAGCAACACTCGCTAGTTATGGCTAGCAGCCACAGGACATTACATCCTCGAAAACCCTGTATCATTATCCACTATTTCTAACTCGTATTCTTTTGATTTTGTATTTAGTTTTTCATTTACTAATATGTAGTAGACGCTTCTTTCATTGTAATTTAAACAATTGGTATTAATATTGAAATCATTCATGACATCAATTACTGATTATTGGTTCCATGAAAGTGAAATTTGAAATAAAAATGTGAAAAGGATCATTCAGAACGATTGTGGAGTTGTCTTAAAGTGTTTCATCTTCCGATAGCAGGTTTTGCCCAGGTTGCCATTATTTGCTTTATCTGTTTTTACGAAGAGATTTCTAGACCACATGCCATGGTGTTTACTCAACCATTTGCGTCAGTACTTGTTTTTCGGATTTGTGATAATCTACTTGTTTTTTGTTTGTTCATTTCATGATACGTAACCCAATTTTCCATTACCAATAACAGTTTTATCTGAAAAACTGCTTGGTTCCGTCCTCTGCTATGAAAAATAATTGCAACTTACCTTTTCTTTCCTAATTTAAAAAGATTCGTTACTACCAATACTTACAAATTTTGTTACAATTTTCTAACGTTGGATAGAGACGTTATTATAGAAAAGCTCGGGAACAAATGGGTATCTGATATTGGGACAAAATAAATCATATCTCCTATCCGGATGAAATTAAAATACAGTTTAGTAAAATTTTACTGAAATTTTTTCAGCTGAATGTTCAGTAATCGTTTCAGTTAAAGTAATTTTACTGCATCTTTCAGTAAAGTCGTAAGTGACAGCTCGTTTACTGAGATTATTCAGTAAAGTTTTGCATATGAAAAATGACAGTTGGTTTGATAAATTTTCAGTAATAAGCATTTCGTTTTACTGTAAATAAATTAATAATAAATCCGTAATGTATTCTGTTTTGTAATTTTTATGTTGTATCACCATAACGGTAGTTGAAGGTTCTTTTATATTCATCCAAATTAATCCAATCGTCACCGTTGTGCTTGCGTGCAGTTGGGAACATCTGTTCGGAATCCATGTTGATCTGAGTGATGTATACAATATTAGAATAAAGAATATAGTTTGTATTAAAAAATATTTACATATCACCTGGATCCTTGAAATTCTGTTGAAATGGGAAACATTTCAATCATGGTGACAGTCACATTTTGTTTCTTGTTTCGAAGTTTCGAATCCCAGCAGTTTTTTTTTTCAATATTCCTAGATAAGAACGAATGCCCCTTTCGATGACACAATAAATTTAAGCTTTTTTACCTCAAGATTTACTCACAGGATAACTCCTCCAGGCCAAGGTTTTCACTGTTTTTGAAGGAAAGCAAGATAATTTGTAGGTCGGCATCCTTTTCGTACCTTTGAATTCACTATTGAACACTATTTACTTTATTTCACGCAAAAAAACATGTACAGCGCACCGAACATGAGTAAACATGCAACTTTGATGTTTTTGGATGGATGGACACATTTTGCTGCTTTTTCAATAAAAATAGCTGAATTTCAGTGAAATGTGACATATGACAAAAAATGAAATAAAAAACGAAAGTAAAATTTTACTGAACTGCGGTAAAAAAAAATATTAGTGTGTAGGTTCTATACAATCCCAGCTACAATGAGTGGGGAAATTTGTGAAAAATGTGATATCTATCATAATGAATTTGCCTCTTAGTACAAAAAATGCATCATAGAGTAGTTATAACTAATTACAAAATTGTTTTCGATGGTAGTCTGGCTTCTTTTTTTCACAGTAAAAGGTTTACAATAAACAAGAACTGACATGAAAATAAAAATCAAACTTACCGTGATATGTAACCACTAAACTGTTGCAAATGAAATCTTTTTTCTGGCAGAACTTTTTTAGTTTTACGGTGAAGCATCCCAATTTTTTTCTACTAGAGTAAATAGAGTTTAATAGGTTTAAACCGAATTATTTTTTTTCTTTGATTGACTTATATATTTGATAACGAGCTTTTCCGACGTGTTGAGCAAAAGACGCTAAGCAGAAGAAAAGTTGCGCAATGGACATGAATAGGAATGGAAAACTTGGAAACAAAACTTTCAGATAAAAGCCAACAAGTTCCATTTGTGGTCAGTATCAATAGATGGAAACATCATAATCGTGCGAGATTAAACCATCGAAACTTTTATCGGTGTTGTTTTCCTTGAAATGGTCCTCAACTCATGTTTTCTTCTTTCTTCTTCCATAGATCTCGTGCATGTTCGCCATAGACTAGCCTAACATGAAGACGTTTTTGGACGAGTTGGCGTTTTGTTTGCATGAGATTCGCACTCGTCTTCCTTACATTAGGTTCTTGTTCGGTGTTTAGAAGAAAGCTATCCACTTGACAAAAGAAGGAGGACAAGTGGAACGGAAAGCCTGCCTGGCAGAGTCATCACCATCACCCGGTGGTATCATGGGTCTATTGTTTCGATCAAAACGGGTTTTCCTACCTATCCACAGTACGCACCCACAAGTCGTTCATTGTTACGTAAAAGAGCGGCATCATTTTATCGGTCTACTTAACCATCCTTCAAGTACTGATCTCAATGGCTAACAGCATGGTTTAAAAGGATGAAAGAGCATAGAAAATGAGGGAAGCTTTATATGTACGTGCATCTGTCTTTTACTGATTCTTCTTTTGTGTGGATTTGTTTGTCAGTTTGTTTCTGTTTGGTTGGAATATTAACGTATGTCTTGTTGTTTGTTGCTTCAGACATGGACTTAGCTGATGAAACAAAAGCTATGAGCAATTGAATTTTATCCTTCTTTTGATGTCGTTTTATAGTGACGTGTGTTTTGTTGCACTACAAATGAATTGGCCATTTCATCTGAAAACGTATTTAACTAGGGCACCACCAACCTAACAAATCCTGACTTTCGCAGGGGTGACATATAGGTAGGTAACCACACTTTTGAAGTCGGACAAAATGTTATCTAAATTGGGTTAAAGGTCAGCACCAACAACAATATTCATATAGAGTCATTCGAATGACTCCGGACAACCCAGTTCGTAAAGACCGTTTAGGTCGTTCACATGGACAAAAGAGGCATGGTAGACCCAAACTGTGTAAGAGCGATGCATCCCTCCGGTCCAGAAAGGGGTTAACGAATTAGCAGAAGAGGACGATCAACCGTGAGCGTTTTAGAGATCTTCTGTAGCATGCCAATATTCTAATGTATCGAAGCTAATGTAAGGCATGAGGAGTAAAAAATTACTTAAAAAGAAATCATATTCCGATGCGGTAAAATGTACCGAAGTACTAACTACTCTTTTGAAAATTTCATGCGTCGTATAGTTTTCATTATTGATAAACACGTTTTAAATTAATAAAGAATTAATAATCCGTTCAACTATCTCTTGTATAAGTGGAAACCTTAAACTTGAAATATTAGTGGCAATATGATCCACGTGGTTTTCAAGGGAACCTCAATACAATGCAATACATTCCATTTCTAATGAGCGTTTGATGTCACATTGTAAAGCTTTTTCACTATTAACTAATTAATATATAATCTGCTTTAATATATATTTTATTTTGCTATTAGAACGAGTAAATTCAATAACAGAGTAGCAGTTAATTCATTTATTAATTAATTAATTGTTCAGTAATATATTTGTGATATTTTAAAAATAACAAAAGGTATCATTCTCACCAACATCTCAATTATGTGACATAAATCATATTGTAAGGAATAAAGAAAAGCAATACACACATGTACATTATACAAAGATTTCATTGTATTTGACTTTCATCATTGGTGAAAGATAAGCCGTAATAACACTACCTGTCCGTGGTCGAAAATCTCTGCCTTAAAACTACTAGAAAATGGCGCTGACGGTACAATACGACGTTGATTAAGTTTGACAACTCTCGTATCCTATTTCTCTTACCTACACAAACACACACACATACTTAAGCTAGTAAAGTCACTGGTAATTTGATTGGTTTGTGATAGCGTAGAATCGACGGCTGAATTATAAATGTGTTTTGTGATTTTGTTCTACTTGTGTGATTTACCGATGGCCAGAAGCGAAAAAAAAGCAGACGAAATGTTGAAAGCACAGCGAAACACAATAATTGTATTATTTAATTTGCTTTCAATTTTTCGTGCTGTCCTATGCTTCATCTTAAGCTGATACAAACAACTTTGGATTGAAAATTGCTTCCACATCTTGCCATTTTATCAACAAAACCAAAATGACAAATAGATTTACACAGCAGAAGAGCCAACAAAAGCAGTAGCAACATAACAAGTTCTCCCTGGACAACTTTGATGGAGGGCCACCATTTTTGTGTCGGCTTGGCAAAGGAAAACAACACCAACAATAAAGATAAGACGCTTTAATCTCAGACGATTACGGGGTTTTTCGCTTATAGATGCGATCGAAAAGTGTAGCTTGTTAGCTTTTCACTGGTAAGGAAACTTAAACATCTTTCTTATTTTCTTGTACACCTTCAAACTGTCTTGCCATTTGGCGCAATTCAGCTTAAATGTCTAATGCTACCACACAAATTGATAAACAGAACAAATCATAAGCTAAATAATCTTTCATTCCAATCGAAGCTAAACATAACACATGTTTACTCATTGTTGATAAACTTAATCTAATGCAATACTTGCAAAACATGCAAAGTTGGCACTTATGGAAGTCTCGAAGATAGTAGGTATAGCTGTTTCTTACAACTTATCGTTATGTTAACGCTTCAAGTGTTAAGGAAATTAATGGACAAATTCAACGAGCAGTGGTAATGTTCATTTCTTGCTGGAACATATTCAACTCCGAATAAAGAAATGAGCAACATTTCTACTCTAGAACCTTACAATAGTAAACTTCATATCGTAGGCAACTTTCGCTGATAGTACTGTACTGTATAGTGCATGCTTTAGTTCAACTTCTAGCATTGCTAGTCCTGTTTTATTCCATGAAAGAAAACCATATTCTTCTAGCAAACGGTGCTGAAAAGATACGCGTTAAATAGTTAACACTAAGCTTATCGTTAGAACTACAATTACTCAACCTTATTGCTGTGCACTTAACAAACTATATTCCGTGCCTGAATACACTACGGTACTAGAGGGTGTATGTGTGTGTAAAGACAGCTTACTTTCAATGTTTCCCTGTTACCCTAAAGTCTTATGAAATTTAACAAAAATGCAGTCATTTATCCTGTGTCGAGAATCATCTCGAAAGTTCGTTTTTCCTGGTGTTTGTATATCTTTTGCGGACCTCGTATCCGGTCAGTGATCAAATATTTACTGCAGTGGCCGTCGGCGGTGGAGGTACGGCTGCACCGGAAGGAACATTACCAGCACCGGCTGGTACGGGACCAATTGTCTTCACCAGCTCCATATATTGGAAGGGCACATGCAGACTAATGCCGTTGTGTTCCACGATTAGATGACCTCGTCGATGGGATGCTCCAGTCACGGTGACCGCTTCACCTTTGCGTAGCTGCTCACCCAGTCCGACCGCAGCCGGATCTTCGGGAAAGTTCATCTTCATGATGCGTGTCTGTGGGTAGCCGAGCTTTGAATTTCCCGTCACAGTGTACGAACGGGACGGTGGAACTGGTGGTGGTCGTTCCTATTTTATGAAGTACCAGAAAATGTATTAATTATGAGCCCGATCGAGTTTCTACAAACGTATTGTATTGTATTGCAACTTACCAAATCCAACCCAAAGAGCGTGCAGGTTTGTGCGATGATCTTCGAATCGCACTTTTCATTTGGATCCGGTGGTGGCGTACCGGCGATTGGTTGCGGTCGCGGTCTCGTAGCCGTGCCCGTGTTGTTCGCGTTTGCATGCGAAACATTTCCCGTTCGAGCACCTGAAGACAAAACCAGTGTGACCATTGCTGTCGTTCTGTTGGGACGTCTATCATGGGCAGAACTGTACTTACCGGAAGCTTTGTTGATCGATAGAAGTGCCCCACCCATTAGCTGGATATCATGGGTACGTCTTATCGTACCGAGCCGTTTGCGCAGGTTCCATCCACGCCACGTGGCCTGAATCAATGTGGCGCTTTTCATGCGCACCTCCGTACGCAATCGTTCCAGATGCTGACGGATGCCTTCGCTCAAGAAGATATGGCGTTTACCGGGGGCCCACGACAGTGTAACAGAGCCGTCCAACTCGGGCGGATTTTCAAGCGCAAAGTCCAGAATCACCTTGCAATCCTCCAGAGCTTTCTCTTCACAGCGTCGAAGCAGTCGGAACGGTGCCAACATACGGTAGCGTGCGGTAAACTGTTTGAAGCGCATTCGGTGCGGAAAGCCACTCGCCATCAGGTTGACCGTTTCCAGTACCTGCAGTGCACGGATCTGACGAACGACTGCGCCTCGGTCAAACATGCCGCCTTTCTCGGCCGTGTTGCTACGAATACAGCGCACAAAATGTGGCCTCGCGTGAACCAACGTTCGAAGCAGGTTATCTAACCGCGTATGGAAGTCTTGCGTCAGTGTGGAAACTGGTTCGTCTCCGTTTAGAAGATCCGTGTGGGAGGTGGGTGCAATGCGGAAGCTGAGACCTCGCGGACCATTTTCCTGCGCGTACAACGCTTTCAGCTCGGTTCCGAATAGATGCGTGGCGAAGCCAAAGTTACACGTGTGTTTGTAGAACACGGATACCAGATCGTCCGGCACCACGTCCCGGTTGGTGTCGAGAAAGTCGGTCGTGTCATATTCAACGCGTCCCGCAAAGTGTCGAATAGCAAACAATCGGGGATCGTACGGCTCAAGGGCACGCTGTTCCAGCCGAGCCGAGTTGCGATGCTGCACCTTGATCTTGGCGACATAACTTTCCGCCGTGCCACGCACCGAACACTCTGCATCCAGCATACTCAGCAGACCGGTACGCAACGATGAGATGAGATCGATGCATGGAACGTTGTCCACGTAGTCTACCTCCGTGTCGCAGATGATGCCCTCCTCGCGGCACGATTCAACGGAACTCTTAAAGATGTGTGTGTTGTAGAAGTGCTGCATGGTTTCCGCACAAAGGTTAATGCAAAGGTGTTCAAGCTGGGCTGGTCGGGGCTCCTCGAAACCAAACATATCCAATATTCCTGTTTGAAAGACGATAAGGTTTAAAAATGAAGAAAGCACTTCTTGGTTAGTTTGATTTACCGGGTTAAATATCCATACTTTTACTACTCTAGTTATTTCTTAAAATCACATTTCAGTATATTACATTTAAAAAAATATTTTTAATCGTATACTTTTTGTTCGGTTTTAATGTTTTTTATTTACAAAAGACCTAGTCATACAAGCATGCTTGTAAAAATTGGCTGCGGTCTTGTAGTTTTGGCTGCGGTCGTTCTCTTCTTTTTGAATTCGCTCAAAATCACACTAGAGGGCGCTAGCATGGAAATGGCTATTTTTAGATATGATGAGAGGCGAGCAGCTCACATCTCATCATTTTCTCTCGGGATGAACGAAGAGTAAACTTTTTTCTCTCAATCTCGGGTACTTGGTTTTTGATTAAGTTGAGTGAATATTTCAAATGTTTCTTGTTCTGGCACAATTTGGTACAAAATTGTGTTTGTTTTGTTTCGTCAATTATAATCATTACTTTACATACCGATAAATCCATCTGTTGCATGTCGAACTGCATTGTTCAGGGCGGCCATAGACTTCGAACCCGCGTTTCCGCCAATCGTGGATGCATGTTGGCTTGCTACTTCTGCTTGATTGTGCACTGACTCGTTGCTATCGGAGCTAAGTGTACCAAGTGTTGAGCCAAGCCTGTTAATAGTTGCAATGCAAAACAGAATAACATTTTTTGGAAATTTAATTTGATAAACTGTGTTAGAACTGAAATAGGTTGCGTAACGCTACACATACCGTTTCAAGCTGTTTGCTCTACGAACAATCGTCGCTACCGTCCTGCAGTAGAGTGCCTTTGCTAAGCAATCCCGTGTCATGTTCGACATGTTGGCATCGCAAACTGATTTGATAAGCTGTCCGCGGGCATTATGTGTACGAGTCGTTAGACCCCGAAACAGTTGAGCGGGTGGAACACCCAACAAATTAGCAACGGCATTCAGTTCTGTTTCTCCAACAACTTCCACTTCGAGACCCTACAAAAAAGAAAATGTAATGTAAGGTTTCAAAAACGACTCAAAACAGAGAGGGGGTATTTTTGTGCAGTCAAGGAAGACAAAATTTGTACAATACAAAAGTAGGAAAAAAACTCGCTATTTTTCAGACGCAAATGTTTGTTATCATATATGAACGAACACAACTGAGTGAACGTACGTTTAATCAATCGTAAATTACCCAATATATGTTATATGTAAAATCATCACTTACAAATAGCGGAGTGGGTTTCGTGAGAGAGCGTTACTCCTTTGTTCGCGATGGAAGAAATGAGTTTTGAACATCTATCCAACCCCGTGTAACATGAGTACGCTGCCATCAGGCCAAACATGCACAACCCAACTTACGATGCTGTCTACTGAGTTTGTTTGCTTTTGAGTGCCCGATTCGCTCAACATACCTGTCCATCGATGAACTGCACATTGCCTAGAAGCAAAACGGCTGCTAGGACGCGTACAACATCCAGAAATGGAATGCCGAGAATGCCAAGACAGGCTTTCCATGCTTGGAAGCGTGCCGCGTCCTCCTGCTCATCCTGCCGAATATCGCCGTGCTGAAGATAGCGTAAGTTTGCCGGCGAGTATCCTTCCAAGTTGAGCCGGGCACATTCGTCGGCATTTAACCCTGCTAGCATTTGGTAGAAGATGTGGTAATTTTTCTCATTCGGCAACGGTCGGATGACACGCGTTTGATCAAGAAAGTAGCAATGAATCTTGGTGCGATACAGTGCCCCATCTGTCACTTGTACTTCAATAAATTGTCCCTAAAGACGGAAGATAGGAAATGTAAAATACATTAAATTGAATGTAATAAAAAACGTTTGATAATGTTTCCAGGAATCTTATCAATTGAAAGTGTTTATATTGAATCAATCTTTTTGGGAGGGTGTCTGAAAAATTTCTAAAAGCAACTGTTCGATAAATTCTTAAATTGGAAAACAATTTTCAATACTTTTTTTAATTTTTGCTTAAAAATTTAAATTATTTAATTGCTAATTAAGAAATAAACGCTTTTTGATACAAACGAAATCTCACATACATAATAAATATAAACTATTCAATAAAAAAACTCTTGATGTATTAATTTTCCTTCCAGAAACAATTATCATTGCTCAATTCAATTTCACAAGAAAAAATAACTTACGATTCTGCTTGATTCTGAGTTGGTGGTAGTTTTGGCCGATCCAAGCGAACGCAGCACAGTGAAGGCTGCGGCCAGATGTTTGAACGCGTCGGTCTCCGGTCCTCCGCCAGCCACCGCGAACAGCTGTCTTAGCAGCAGCATCGAACAGTGTGTCTTTCCCGAACCGGAAGTACCTTTAACGGTGAGATAGTTAATATAGCAGATTAAACCCCGATTGGATGATGTGCATTAGGGGGCCCATAGCTGGTGCTAATGAGGCCCGTGAGCTTTTGACATGTTGATGCGAGAGAAAGTCACACCATATGCTATCATGATGTGGGCTATGTGTCTGTGTATGTTTGATTTTTTTCGGGCAGGAAATTGTAATGGAATTTGGGTTTTAACCCGTGGCCTAGAAGCTATGCTGGAGCCACATCGTCACTTACCAGAAAGAATAATCGCCTGCGGGTAACCCGTTTCCGCCTGCTGTCGAACGGCTTCTTGAACGATTTTTCTTAGCTGAGGGGCAAGAGGGACAGAGCGGGTGGAAGACAGTGTCAGTGGATTGCCAACATCGTGGTAAGGATTGACGGACAGCAGTATCGGGCCGACGTTGGTCTAGATGGAAAAGAACATCAAGTATGGGCAACGTTAGATAAAATGTGACAACTGAATATAATTTTTAACACAAATATAGGAAACATTTAGGCTTTGTATTTTTGTTAGACATCATTTTTCTTCAACAAGAAAGATTTTTTTTCCATCCAAGAAACTTTTCTACCAATAGTTTATTCCACTATACACTCCGGACATAGATTTATTTGTGTAACTAAATACCAGTTGGTGTGAGTGCGTGCTACAACCAGAGTTTGTTTGCACGTGCAAATATATGCTGCCCCTTCATTGACGGTAGCTAATGATATAAAAAAGTCGGCCTATCTTATCTGTCTACGTTTTCAAGTTTCTATGTCCCTAGCCCGACTAGAAGTGAGAGGAACGTTATGCAATCCTCGGTACTTGCAGACCCTTGTAAGAGGTCTTGCTCTCATACTGGTTTATGATATATTTTTTCATACGCTTTTTTTCTCATACCACCTCCGTGAAGGTTAGTCAGTCAAGCATAATTTGACGTGCAAGAAAATTGCACGTGTCCAGATTTTGCTCCGTGTTTACAGCAGAATGGTAGTGAGGAACCTTCATGTGCTTAGGTTTAACTAATTCGATATAGGTAGTTGCGATTTGTGCATCTCAAACAGACATTAAGTATCAAATTCCATTAATACTGTAAATTAATACTTCTTCTTCTTGGCTTAACGACCTTACAGGTCACGCCGGCCATTTCTGGCTTACTAGACTTATTTTACCACGTAGCCGAATAGTCAGTCCTTGCTACGGGGGGACGGTCCGGATGGGATTTGAACCCGGTCCGGCCGTGTGGACTGGCGCCGTTTATCACATGCACCACCGAGCCGCCCCTAAATTAAATTAATACTCTAAGTAAGATAAATCAACTTCAAAACCAATATCAAAAAGTGCATGTGCAAATAAAACAAACATATTTACAACCTTATGAGAAATAATGTGTCATCTTTCCATTCTGTGCAAATAAATATAATAAGTAAATGTTAGAAACATGAATCTGAAATAATTACTCATTTAGGCAAATCAAATGTATACTTTCTTCAATTCGCTTTTGTGTAAAAAACTGCCTACCATTTACAGCTGCATTTGTGTATCCACATATGCATATGTCAAGCATCAAAAAGTGACTTTTTAAAAGATTTTTTTATACTTGAGAATGATAGCCTTTCGTCACATTTTTATTATAACTGTCATAATATTGTTTCTAGTTGGTGAAATACTATGAATACATTCATCGTTTTTTTTGCAAGTATTTTCAACAATTAAGGGCTTACAATTTAAGTAAACATGTTACATTTCCCAACAAGTTCAACTGGGGTGGGTTTTGTTTACAATTTCTGACTTGATTTTATTGCAATTTCCCACAACATATATAAGAGGGTAGAGATCGGTTCAGATAAAATTTGACACTAGTCCTGCCTTGTGCAGATCTGGTCTGCTACCTATTAACCACCAAACCACCGAAGATTGTTTGGTTTTATTTTAATCCTTGAATTCATTCGTTATATTGTGGTCATGGTTTGTTGTTAATTGCTCTATTAATTTCTATATTGTCACGGAGCGCATTTCTTAACGTTTGAAATATCTCAAACAAAGGAAAAGAAGCTTTTTAAAAGTAAAATATTTCAACGTTATCGAAACCAAAGGATAAATGGTCATATAAAAGCAATCACAGAATCGGGATTAATCAATCGAGGCCAAACGTCACAAATGCCGTTGTACGAAGATCGATTGTGATTTATGTACAGCAGAGCTACAAGTCGATGGTAGAAAGTTGATGCTGAAGGCGACGGCATGTGACTCAAGTAGGTCGACAACCAAAAGGGTGATTACATAGGTTATCGGTACCCTTCGCAAGTCTCATCCATGAGGAATCGGACGTTGAGATGGCTAAGAATGTCTCCAAAGAAAAAAAAAGGGTTTTCATGTCAAGCGATTGGAAAATGCAACGTGTTGAGCGGGACACAGAGCGGGATTCGAGACACACGCACACGGTGGCTAATATTCACCATTCACGGAGGTCGCCGACATTAGCATGGGCGGCTTTGCAAGCTAATCGTGCGGTTAATCGAATCGAATGAACGCGAATTTACAAGAACAGCAAAACGACAACAGCCACAGCAAGAAAAAAAAGAACACTCAAAGCTTCCAGAAAATCGATTTCTGCAAACCGCTCGATCGCGTATGCGCATCTGTGTGTCCGAAGTGAAACGCGCAAAACCACTTAAACGATGATTCCCACCTTCGTATGATTATTTTTAATCTTCATTTCATACGCTCCTTTCCCCATCTGCCAGGCATCGGTTCCCGTTCCCGTTAATGATGCGTAAGCGGTGCCTGCTTCGTTGCGTTTAATTGGAATGAAGCAGAACTTCTTCCTTTGCTTTTGCTCCCTTGGCCCGGCCATTCTTCGATGCGATCAATGGGCCGAGTTGTGTCGGTGGTGGATACGACCACTCAAAATGGCAACCGGCCAAAGCTCCAACTCTTCGTTGTATCGTTGTTGGATTTGTGCTTGTGTGTGAGCAATGGGAAGTTGTTTCGTACAGCACCGTTAGAGCACAAAAGCACATACCCTTTATTCCTTCTCGTTGAGCGAAATTATCACGCACAACCCAAAGGTAGGACACAAACACACATACACACACAGATACGCACTAAAACTAAAATGCAAACGCAAAGTGCGAAAGCAAAACAACATGCATAGCTTAGCGCTTTTTATGATTACTTATGGTTCGGATTTACCCAACCGGATAGCCATCGAGCGGAAGAAGAAGGCCGTCGGTCAGAAGCGCTCGTGTGGTTGCTGCTACCCTTTTAGCAAACGAAGTGAATATAAAAATGGAATGCAACAAAACAAACTCAAGAAGATCGCGCGCATCGCGGGACAGGAAAACACGAACACTAAACGACTGCCCAGAGACCACACCAGCGCCTAGTGACCGGTTCCGACCGGCCCCGGACGGAAATGCCACGGATCGTTGGAATAGCTTCTCGCGTGACGCTGGGTGTTGATTGTTTTATTTTCATGTTTTTATTTTTTATTTTTTACCTTGCCACATTCGTAAGCCTTTTGACCCGCGAATCTATGTAATGGGGTGGATCGAAAATTTATGGAATTATTTCGTTCATCTAGCCTAATTGGTGTATCGTTAAGATTTTAACAAGAATTTAATAGATGCAGAAACTATGTTCAACGCGAATGCTTACTCGAATTGCTGTGTGTTTTGCTTAACTTAAACAGGTGCACGTATTTAAACGTATTCGGAGAAAGGCTGTTTTCAAACAGATTTTCAATTTCATGCAGTCTAGCTTATTACGATGTATGTGCCATATGTGTGTTGATTTAAATCTTCGTTGTAAACAATTCAATTGCTTCCTTTTTGTTAAACCCTTCACTTTCCAATGTCCCCAATTTGGTCAACGTTTGATTCACTTTTCATTTTCCTTCGGCATGATCAAAGCGTCGTCCATCATCGATGTGCGAATGTGGCGTGAAAGACTCACTTTCTTTACTCGATCTCTCGTTCTCTGTTTCTTCCTACTGAAACTAATCTCAATTGTCAGCAAAATGAATGATTGCAATTTCTTCCCTCTCTCCGTGATACACACATACACACACATGTGGTCCGAAAATCGATCGAACCATCCATCAAACAAGTTAGACCACGATCGACGGCGGCATCATTGTTCGATACTGAAGCCACAATCACGATCAGCGTTGGGTTTTTTTTTTAAAGATTGGTTACTGGCAACAAAATTACCGTGAACCAGTTGGCGGAAGTCTTGCGAAAATTTCCCGAACATTTTCATTGTTTCCATCCACAAAAACCTAAGCACATGAATTTCACTTCAGCCCCTAAAATGTATGGTTGTTGATGGATGCCGTGAGAAAACGGACAGGAAAATGTAAACAATTTCCAGCTAAACGATCCTCACAATCAAGGAAAATGTCCGAAAGTGGACGTCAACATGGGCGAAAGAAAAATCACCATACGACGACCATCATAGTCACGAAATGGAAACGGCACCTTGGGTGAAGAAAAATGGCAACCTAGATTTGGGGTGAACCCATTGAAGCGGACCATCGGTAATACTGTTCATTAAAACTAATTCTTTAATCAAGCCCAACCCATCTGATCAGCGTGAGGAAAGCGGAGGGAAACGTGAAACAAACGTTGTAGCAGACGATGTAAAAAGTGAATTTTGTGAGCTCAATTTACATTTTCACATTCATTTTTTGGTTTCTTCCATCGATGTTGCCCCGAAGCAATCAGCTTTGGAGGATGAATTTCGACACATTTCGAGTTTTTCTGAAGGAAAAGTCAATTTTTCTTCCACACGCGTGCGCAACTACACAGCAGCACTGATCACGAAGGCACACACTGCTGACCCTGACATGTATTCGCGATCATTGTTTAATGTTTGATTGTTTAATTGTTTTCCACCAGTCTGCATACGATGAACAGTGAAAGGAAAATGGAAAATAAAAGTAAACCCAAAGCATGGTCCAAACGGGCGAGAAACGCTTCAGAAAAGCGGGTCAGTTGATTCGGTTAAGCTTACTACTTAGAGTTTATTTTCACTATTTTGGTTTCTTTGGGTCGTAAACTCTTTACCCGTTGTGCGTGTTTTAATGAATGTTGTGTTTATTTCTCTGTTTTTAATTACTGTTAAACCTCAGAATGATTGGGCGAAAGTGGACCAGCGAAGGTGGGTTCAATTCGACGTGTGGGTAGATATATGCTACACGCGGAGTTTGTGTTTGTTCAAGTTAACCTTACAGAATGTATATCACATGATGGACAACCATTTTAAACCTGTGCTAAATTTAACACCAGAATCTGATTACACTAGTTCCCACAAAAGCAAGCGCAACCCTTAGTCCATGATTGATGGATACCAGGTTTTGATCAACGATCAACAAACAATAACACTAAACTATCCGTTTTCACAGCCTTCATCCGACCAGCCTTTGCCGTTCCCATTCCTTTTGTATGAAATGTATGACAGTTTGATAGATTTTCATACGATATTTTCTAAGATACTTACGAAATATTTCCCATCGTTGAAACGATTGTGCAACGTACGCATGACGGCATCCTCGGTAAGCGGTCCAGGTAGATGGATCAGATCGTCCATCTCGTTAGTACCAGTGCTCTCCTGCCGGTCTCGGAAATGGGTTGTGGTTGGCCCAGTACCGGCCAGCAGTGTTCCGGATCCACCTCCGCTAGGCGAGACGATTGTACCAAGTCCACCGCTACCAGCATGTCCGCCCACGTTGTACTGAACCGAGTTGCCACCGAAGCCCATCGCTGTACGCCTCGGAAGCGTACCACCGCATGGTATCGTATCTGATAATAGACAAGGAAAAATTAGTGACCGTTCAAACAGAAGTAATAGTAGTGGTAGAAAGTGACCATTGCTAGCCGGCTCTGATTACAATGTTTGTTTGAAGCTCATAATTTACATCAAAATTACATCAATTCCCGATAGGTTCGATGTCCTACTGCGTTAAACTAATTATTCCACATTAAACTGTTGATTAAAATCGATTCATAACTAACTAAAGGAGTCAGACAAATTCGTACAATCTACTCGGGGATTGAATCGACACCGCAAGACTAGTTCTCCGCATCCTCACCTGGAGGGCTTAACGGTGTCAAGTAATGCTGCACCATTTCTCACTTTAATAGCTTACGCATATACTTATCCTGACTGGACATGTTAGTCTACTGGTTAGAAAGAGGCGAACTTAGTCGTAGCCATGATAATGGCTGTAACTTTCGCCTACTAGCTCTACAGCCTCACAGCTGGATGGCTCATAAATTTCCAAATATTCAAATGACCCTTCAACGGAATAGTTAGCATCAGTGATTAAGGCTGCACAGCGACAGGTTTCAGTACCGCTGTTGAGATTTTTCAACTGTAATATATCCGACCATACTAGCAAGTGTTCCTAATCTCTCTGTGATATTGATGAAATCGTTCGTTCCATCAGGACAGAATTCTGAAGAGCCAATTTTACACGTACCGTTCCTTCATGTGGTTGGATGATATTGCTAAGGCATGTATTGTATTATACAATATACTTGTTTTGGATTTGTTTATTATTGTTTAAATGGCAACCTCTCTTCGCTTCGTTCTGATTTATGCTTCTCGAATAAAACAAATTATATGCGCTATAATTTAAACAACATGTTCACCGACATGCAATGCGGCATGCGCGGTATTACTTATTATTAATACCGGTCATCTCCAAGCGTGCAAAAGTCAAAAATAAAAGTCTCGCATTCTTTCTCCGTTCCCGCTGGGACGTGAACGAAAGTAAAATGAACTATAATCATGGCCGTTTCGCTGAGGACGTGAAGCATAGGGCCCCGTACACGAAGAACAAGCCACATCGGCTCCCCAGGTACCAGCATTATGCAACGATGAGTCGCGGTCGCATCAGTCACTGCCATCGTTTTACTACGATGGGCTCGCGCAAGAAGCAGAACGTACCCGAACGATTTGCACGGACACGAACAAATTACTATGCCGCTCAGGTTGGACGGCTGATGGATGATCGCGTACGCGGCCTGCAAGCGAATTCAAGTCACAGAATGTGAAGCTCGGATGTAATATGTTCAGGGTCATTCGGAGATTTGTTGATGAAGATTTCTGTTCTATCGCTCTGTACCCAGATGTTGAAGGATAACCAGGTTGTTGGAGTTATTGGACGTATAGGGATACAAAAAAGCATGTAAAGCTTGGAAAGTAAAAAGTCACCACTTTTTGCAGTTTACCAAGCGATTTCATTGAGAAGCGAATAAATTTGCTTACATCCTTATAAAGGTTTTTGAGATAAAAAAGGTGCAATACACGCTATGTTCAGATGATCTATGTGTACGATCTTTAAAGAAAATACAAATAAACAGTCATTAGAGCTGACTGAAAATAACAACAACAAGCAAATGACTAAATCATCCAATTTCCTTCAAAGTCCAAAGAAATAATAAACTTTTGTAGTCTCCTCCTCCTTATTCTACATTACAACCTGCGGATATTCTGACATTTTATTACTGGGTTTCCATTTACTTTAAATTCCTCTTAGTTACGGGATAACAGTTCCGGGATAATCCGGGATGCCGGATGGGATTTGGTACTGCTGGTGTCGTGTAAAAAGATCTGCGCCACTACATCTAAGCTTCCAAGTCATCCCGGGTTTCTTACATCATCTAAATTCCCATGAGTTGAGCGCAATGCCTCTAAATAACACCTCTCTGTTACTCACCTCCATGAAGCATTGTGCCGCTGCTGACATTATGATGTGGCAAAGGGTACGGAATTGAGGTATTTCTTGGTGAAACGATTGGCAAGACGTTGACATTAGGTTGCGAGGCGTTCAGATTGTTTCCCACCTGGTTCGCAGGTATGCACTGGGTTGCACTCGTCACTAGCATGTGGTTCTGTCGGATACGTGGATACGAAAAGTAGACCATATGGGAGTATAAGTTTAAAGCCATGAAATGAACGTTTAAGCCAGCCACATGCAATATCCCGAAAGACCCAAATATAACGATAAATCAATCGATAGAGAATCAATTTTCAGCCGCAGTTCGTTCACTCGGCTCAGTATTCAAATGTGGTCCGTGGGGTTGTTTCATGCTTTTGACTTACCTTAGCATTATTGGTAGCGCTGTTGGTGGAGTTGCTGTTGTTGGTGCTATTGGGACACCCGGTGGCAAGATGTGGTAGCACATTGATCCCGTTGGCTCCGACCGTGGTCGTTATGAGACCGTTGTTACTGGACGTGTTGTTCGCGTGTGCCGCCAGACCGGCCGTACCATGCGTTCCAACATTGTGATTCGAACCGGTGTTGTTAGTATTTGGTGCCGATGTTGGTGATACTACTGTTCCACCGCCGACCGAGACACCGCCTCCATTGGGTCCGGTTCCTGTGGGCTGACCGCCGGTGTGCAGTCGGTTCCTCAGCGTAACTAACTCTGAGCTGAGGCTCTTCAGTCTTTGCTGCAGGTGGACGGCTTCGTTCGATGAAGATGCATCTGGAAATGGAGCAAACGGTCGTTTGAGGTTTCTGTGGGTATTTTATTAAAAACAAATATATCTCTATAAAATATCAAAAATGATACGTTATTCATTCACTGTTGTATCAGCAAGTTCTTAGCGGATGTCAAAAGTCCATCCTGAATGGTACGGAAAAATCAACTTGTTACGATCAAATTACAATACTCCAGATAATGTGGAAAGGAAATAAATAACGCTTATTGCGTTGGTTTGTTCAAGCGGCGGAATATCAATACCCTTTACAGTGGCTACGGGGTACGTTTGCGTGTGCTTGAATTTTCCATGGCATGCTGTACTCGTCCAATGTCTGTGCCCGTCAATCGCTCACGCACATACTGAGGCATAATGACACCCTGGACAGACAGAATACCCCTTCACTGATCCAGATACACGCAACGTATCGGAACATGCTATCCAACACAAACCTTGCCGTTCCCTGCCACGCGATTTCATTCACTTCCTTGCGCGTACATGCGCTCAGATAATTGCGCGCCAGTTCTTCAGCTTCCAGGGTTTTCCATCCCATTTCCCTGTACCGCTCGTATTGCATGTATCATCATGCAGGGTGAATGGAGCGAATGAGCCAAACGAGAATGGGCAGTACTGTGCTTCTTAAGACATGGCGTCAGCTGCGCTGGAACGACGAGCAATCGATAGGATTGATCTTAATCTTATTATATCATTAAAATTCTCCAATCACACCACTTGGATTCACGTCGAGGTGAGTTTGAAAAGATACGTGGCTCACATGGATTGTTTGTCGGAATGCCGGACTTGCGAAGTGTTCCCGAGCTCAATCGTGGTGGGACTCAGAATGTAGGATACGGCAGCACGGGAACGCATACACATTCACCCCAATTTAGACATCCATCCGTCCACCGAGGCAAGCAGTTCGTGCGTACCACTTTTCACACCGGCTTTGGTGATGTGGTGTGACATATTTTTAACCTTGTAAGCTTTGCGCTACCTACGATGCAATGCATTCGTTTGACTTCTGCAGGCGACCAATTTGCGGAAATCGCCGAATCGTGATCGGCCGGGTTGAACTGCAAACCTCCACCGGGGGAACCCATCTTTTCCATGCCTAGCGATTCCCGTTATGATAATCACAGCTACAGAGAGCAGCGACCGAACGCTCCTTCAGGGCGGGTACGAGCTTCCCGAAAACCGTAACGCAACGCGGAACAACCCCCCAAAGGCCATCATTTCGTAAATAAGCATTACGAAATAATTGACTTCGGATTGCTGCTTACGGGAGCGATCCGGTGCCTGGCATGGTTTGATTGCACCGTTTGCCCGGTAGGGTTTGTAACTTCTTTTAGTTTTTGCAACGCAACACACGCATGGATATTCGAAACGTTTTTGAGGCGAAAGTTGCGCTAAATCTGCGTTGCTTTGGATTGCGTACGTGGCCCCATTTCACACCCATGGTTCGGTCGCGGTAAAGATAACAACCGACACCCGTTCAAGAGATAGCTTGGGGTTCTCTTGTATGTATTTTTTTTGTAACCCGCAGGACGTCTCGGGTTCACTTGTCTGCATGCAGTCGGTATTTCGCACTGCAATTCAAGCGACGCGAATTTTATGCATTTCTGTTTATTACATCCAAGTCGCACCGTTTGCCATCGTTCACGTGTTCGTGATAGTTTTTCATTAACGGTTTTATTATAAACATAAAGCGTAATGATATGTTTTATGCTGCCTCATTTAGCGGACATCTTGCGAACAAACGAAGTGCCGACAATAAAGCAACCCAGCAAAAAGGTGCACAAAGCGCAACAAATACCGCTGCCAGACACAGAAGATGAAGGTGATGCTATGTGTATGCAGGTAATGTATGAGATTTTCCTCCTCAAAATGAGCTGTTAACGCCGGGATCGTGGATGAGAAGGGTCAAAGCACAAGCGATCTTTCATCGGTAACGCTGTAGGTGGGCAGAAGAAATTGCTCAGGATCGCTCATTTTCTTAACACATCCTACAAATAAACAAATCGGAATTTTAACTCTTCCGACATATGCTCTCCAACGCTTTTTTCAAGAAAGTCCAATGTTTTTATTACGTCCAATTAGTACATCGTTAATTAAGCAATTCGGAAAATAATAAGAGTGGAAATTTATTTTTTGCACAGAGTTACTAAAAATCATCTGCTGGTGGAATCTATTAAACATCAAATGTAATTACGCCAAGCATCACAAAAAAACAATTCTAATAATAAAAAATATTTCATTTAATACAAATTTAAACATAAAAATAAGCTTACCGTGCCACAACATAAGACAACGAAGGAATTCTCTTTAGGATGCTTTTTTTCTCTTATGGTATACTCAAGATACCATATGCAGTACCTCAATAAAAAGAAGAGAAAGGAAAACTGTGTGCTATAATGGCCGTTAATAAAATTTACATCTCCATCGAAGCACGTTCCACGCCGCTAATGATAACCGGAGATTTCAACGACTCGACCAACACTTTCCTCAGTTTCCAACGTTTTCCTAGCTGACGTCCAACTATCTCGCATCGGAAACGTGCGCGAAACATCATGCGTTTCTTTAGCTTTGACTAAGGAATTAAACAGCGAAGTTGATGCGCATCTTAGGAAGGCTTTTGTCACGGCCACTTTCTAACCGTCCATCCAATAACAACAAACCATAGATGCGACAGTGAGTGCGGACATATTGTACGTAGGTCACACGCTATGAAGGGCTCGCTAAGAAGTGGGACATCCGTCCGGTAGAAAACACGCGACGGCAGAGAAGACCCATTAGCCAGAGCAACCAACGCCAAGTTCAACGACCAGCTCATGCCCGATATGGATGATGGTTGGTTCCTTTCGTTGTTTTACCGGGCGGGCCATCATCGCATCATCGCACACAGCTGTTAGCGATCCGAGCGAATCTTCGCGCCTTACTCGAAACAGCTTGGAAGGAGGAAGAGGTCGTACTGCGAATAAACATACAACGTAACACGAATAACCGAAAAGAAGACTTTATGGAGGTTATGAGTTTTTTCTCCATCGACCATCCAACGACCATCTTGAAATTTGTTCTGCGATGCGATGCGTTGTTGTGAGACGGCGATCAGAGAAGAGATTTTAGAGCTGATCATCTATTCGATCCACCAAGTGTGCGCATAGAGGGAAGCGTTAACATTCAAGAGATAGAGAAGTATTGAGCACATTCCTTAACTAGATGTTATGTATTGCATTAGCAGAAAGTACTAGGAATTATATCTGACCGTGTAAATCGATGATATGGGTCTACACACAAAACACGCTGAGCGATCTTACCGATATCCTACTACCTCGTGAACAAATGAAAGAGTAAAAAGTACAAGCTTGTCTTGTAATATAGTTAAATAATATAGCAGATAGGTAAAATAATGATGATAATGATGATAATGATAACATATAATTAGTGTAGAGTTGGACTAATGTAGAACTTTATTAAATATGTTGTGATTTGACCAGAAATCCTAGTTTGTTTATTAAACGAAACTATGGATACAAATCTATATGGGAAGATCTTGAGAAGTTTTGGGAATACTTTGACTGAAAAATCTTTACCATTCATTTTATATATTCACATAGTTCCAATAATGTATAGTAAACAAACGCTTACGACCAGGGATAAGTACAGTCAATTGAATGCAAAGCTCGGTCAAGTACTGAGCAAATCGCTCGTAGCATAATTTCTACTCTCTCCATCAATGCCACCAGCGTCAAAGTCATTCGTGTGTAACTGGTGTGCCCAGTAACAGTAGCGGTAGCTATATTTAGTTGCTTATTGCACTTTGCAGTCCATTAGAGTAGGTGGTTTTATTTGTACTTTTTTTGTTTCTCCTACTGTCTACTTAAGATTCTTTCAATCTAGCGCTAAATACTGCCACCGTTAACGAAACGATAGGCTGTTTGTTTGGGTTACCGGCACACAAACAAGCAAGCGGTACAGTAAGTACATTTTCGAACGGAACATTTTGTTTCGTTAGATCATTCGAAAAGTATCCAGTCGAAGAAAGAATAGGAAGGTACCAAATGTGCGCTTAACACCTTAATGGGGTTCACAAGTTTCGTTGAATATATTGTAGCGTGTTTAAAGTAGACACTAGAGTAACATCGTATATATTATAAGCATGGACCGCTGCGAAAGTTTATATAAGAGTACCTTAAGAAGTCTTACCAAAGATAATCTCTAGAGTCCCCCGACTCCACAGTTCTGTTCAATCCAAACTAGCAAGAGAGAATGGTGTCTTCTCGAGTTCAACACATGGTGAGGAGTTTGTAAAACCCCAGAAAAAACAACAATCATTTACCGACGAAAAAAGTTCTTTCATTAATGGTAATCATTAGAGCGCTAATAGTCCATCGCTAAGAGTTGAACCTGTAGTCTCACTCCATCGCAGTAACTGGAAACGTGCGCTGATAATTTAAACCGTCGAGTGGTCAAACTGGCTGACCAGCTAGGCTAACATAACCTTCCATAGATCGAGTTCCGAAGAAAGTAGGCAAGCAAGGTGACGCTGGACTAGGGCTAAAGGGCTCAGATAATAGTTTCTATCTTCTGTCGAAATCCAGTTACGACGCTAAATATTTTCGATACTGGCGAGTCTACTTCTGCTGTTTTGCCATCTCCTTTCTTCTTGCTGGAAAGATTCCTGCGTAATGGATATAATCATGAGAGAACAGAAAAGTTTTGAGCAATGTTTGGTTTTGCTATTCATGATCAAAGTATCTAGAAAATCTCCACGATCCTCTAGCAAGCATTCCTTCCAGTTTTGAGACTCCGGCCTAAACCGAATGCGATATGATCGTCAACTCTAGTGAATGAAAGATGTAGAGAAAACTTGAGCTTCATTGCAGATCGTCGCACAGCACACAGGTTTTACCGACAGATAGCCTGTTCGGGGAGTCCACTCCCTTCTTCACTGATCCTGTCGATTTGTAGCTTGTTTTTGTATATGCTCTACACACTAACGTGTTGCATCTTTGGATGAAACGATCCTCCTGTGCTCAGGTGGCGTCCCACTAAAGTCTCCAACCTATCCCATCTGGTCGATCCAGTAAAAAAGATTAACCAAACCGCTAGTCCGTCGAGCGTCGTTCTCCCGAAAAAGGAACAGGCGAATGGACTCTTTGGACGAACGATTCCGAAGAATTCGCCGCTGATGATCGGGACCCCTTGTGGATAAGGTTAATTGGGATAAAGTAAGGCCCTGCGTCGATTTCACTCCACAGCACTGTCTAGAAGACGATGATGGCAGACACACACGACAAGTGGATCGTACGTCAAAAGCAACTGTAGAAGCCGATGATCGAACTCACCACCATGCCCGAGGGGCTACGCCTTTGTCAGTTCACGTGTTATCTGCTCTCACACGCAAGTTATGTACGCTTTCTTTTGCTTGCTGCTAGCGTGCGGTTCGCCATCGGTTAATCCTCTGTGTTTGGTGCGCAAAATTCGTTACAAAGCTTTTTTGCCTTATGTCTGCGGGCTATGGATGACCTGCTTGTTTGAGGATAACGTACCGTTAAATTGGACGTCAACATGCCAAAGACAAAAAAAATGTGTCAACATAGACTGAAGACTTCAGCCGCTTGTGATCTTTGTCCTAAGAAAATAATCGGTACTAAAAATATTATACGAAAACTTTGAAGCGAAAGTCTCATCCCATGAAAAATTGTATCAATCCATCGAATCCGGTCTGTAATTCATCGGAATGAACCAAAAACTGACAACGTCTATTATGTTACACGATCGAACGTAAAGGATCTTCCCCTTACTGAAATCTAATCGAATTCGTTCCGACATCCAATTAACAAATGTACGGTTCGTTACACTCAACGATTCGTTTCAACATTTCACGACCGCTTCTGTACGGTCCAGTTTCAATCGATCTCACCGTATTATCTACGCATCAGATATTGAAATTATTATACACACCCATCGCGAACAACCAATACGATGGTGAAACGGAGTCAAGAACCCCTGAATGTACGATCACAGGTAGGTATAATAAAAAAATAAATAAATACGTCTCAGAGAAAATGGCAAACGCTGGTTCTTACGATTCGAAACCGTCCAATCATCGATCGATGCTGGTGATGCATCAACAAGCGAAACCAGCGCGGCAACAGGAGAGCAAATTAACGATTTCGGCACCTGCCCAAATTGGATGCCTTCGTCACCATCGTACCATTGCTTGCAGCGACAGATTCCCCAAAGTTCAGAAGAAGTAGCGATCAATTGAACGATGGTACTACGCGAACGACAGCAAACCGAAATAAAATCTACCGAAAAGAAGAGCAAGCGATCTCAGTGTTTGTCCCAGTGTCATCAATTAATCACCCATCTACGGAACAGCGCGATTCTGGCGCAATAAATTGGCGCGTGAAATAACGTGCCCTGTGGGACACAGTGGAAGGTTTTTGGTAGGGGTACTGAAACGGAACCTGTAGCTCGATGTAGAACGGTATTATTTTTGGTTGTACCGAAGTCTGTGAAATTTAGCATCGGGCCAGATTTTCTGATGATGAGAGTATAAGGGAGAATCTTTCCTGTCAGTAAATTGGATATTTTAAGTAAAGCTCCTGAATAAATAAAGATATGTTCACTATGATGTTCAGATATGTTCAATTTATGCTTGACCATTGAACGCATTTATTTTCATGATGGTTAAATGGTTAATTGGTATTTTTATACTAAATTTGTCTCAAATAACTCATTCACATGTAGAGTCACTCCATCGTCAGAATGATATTAGCTTATATATGACGAAACAACATCCCATCCTTCCAACACCTTCTTAATTTCCTCTATTGATTGAAAATTTGTTTTATTTTATTTGTTGCTCTTATCGTAAAGGGTTTGCTATATCAAAAGTTCTTCGAGGCTTCGTTAAATCCCTAATTGAAACTCAATTTTTCAGTATTTTCGCAGCATTAGAGATTGTTCGTTTTACGAAAAATTCGTTGATATTCGTTATGAAGCGGTTGGATGGGTGTTTCTATGCACTGTTGGATTGAACTTCACCATTTTGCTAGTCCTATTTGATTTTCTGTTCATCTGATGCCCATCTTATTGAGAAAGGAATGGTGAAACGATTGAGGTTCATTGTAAGTCAAGTGCTCATTTTTCTTCCGTTCCCGCGGTCTCTTGTTACATCGGAATCTTTCATAGTAATGCCCATAAGACACCTTCTGAGCAATGGGTAGCTTTCAAAGTACGATGGGTTCGGAGAAATGAATGAAATATGCGATACAATTAATTCAATGGATCGACACAAAATTTATGCAAATAACAGCATATCTGCATACTCAGCTGGTCAAGGCGCTTTCGGATGCGCGCAATACCCAGTGTTTTCGAGCGGTTCAAACAAGTCCTTTGAGAAGAAAGTTTTCTTCAGCTGTCACCAATGTTCCAAACAAGTTGGTCGCGCGATGACCGCAGCAAGCTAAGGTTATCCATGTTATCTTTCGCGTCGTCATTCGGAACGAGTGACAGAGGTGGAGATCGAAACAAAATAAACGACCCGATCAAAACATTTGACTGGTTCTCGTCGTGTTCCCGAACCTGGTACGCTATTTCCCAGCAATGTCCGCAAAGTGTAAGGGAGTATAACTGGTTTTTGTTCGATATGATCGGTGGAGTTTAGTCACATCGTCAAGCTATCAAACGAGGAACAGATTTTATCTTGACAATACGAGACGGGTTCAAAAAAACTCCAAAATTTAATGCCATCAGAAACGGAATGCCTAAAAGTACACGTTACTAACCGTGCTCTGTGAATGTTCTGCAATAATTGTAGTGAAAAAAAAACCACGAAATCCGTATTCGATCACAGATTTTGTAAAATATTTAATAAACCATAAAATACTTGGCTTTATACAGTTGATGCTGGATGTTGATAACAACCTAACACAGTGTGCAAAAATAATCTTAATCATTCCTGACAAGCTCCCCAGAAAACTAACCAAGTTTCTGCCATGCGATGAAATCTCGGCATATTCGTTTGTTTTGCACCCCACGAACATTCTTTCGATGATTTGATTTTTCTTCAATCTTTAATCACATTCGATTCGTTCCCTATCTGATCATCATCATTTGGCTAGCCAATTGATAGAGCTTGTGGAGCATTTGGAGATGGAGTGAAATTCGAGACTTCGGTTGCTCGTTTTGATGCGTTTCCGTTAAGAAGATAATCCGTATATTAACCGCTGCTGATGAGAATGATTTTCTACCATTTTGTATCTTTAACGTGCGGCTCATAGTATTCGACCTTTCGACCAGAAACAGTTAGAAATGGTAAGCCAAATTTGTAGAAACAAAAACTAAAACTGCTTCTTTACGGTAAAATCTTTATGCGATAAGATATTTTGAGCGATAATTTTATGCCTTTTTGGATTTTTTAGAAGCATTGGCTGACATGCGCCTATATGATTTTTTGGCGATTAAACTAACATTCCAAAATACTAGTGATAAAATTTTATAAATTGTGTGAATTCATATTTTATAAATTATAAAAAAACTACCGTAAAAAAGTTCGCCTCTTGAATTCAATAAACACGCGTTGAAGTCGTTAGTTAATGATTTATTCTTCCTGAGCTTCCTACAGCAGATTCACACTCATCAACTGTCACTGATCTGTCAGCGACAAATGATCCGTTTTTGGAGTAACAGAGTTGGTTTATTTGGTTTGTCCGTGGTATTTAATCAACCTTAAATCAACGATCAACGAACACAGAACAAAAAATGCTTTGCATTCCACATTACGCGACACGTTTTCTCGCATGTGCGATGATATTCTTCCACGAGGCAACACGCAAGCAAAGATAAACTCGTGTGAGGTTCGCTGACTGCTACTAATCGAGTTTCTCTTGTCATCCGCACCGGCAATTGCTGCTGTCACTGACAGGTGATGGAAGATTTCCTGGATAGCTGGACCATCGCAACCCTTATCTTCCTGCCTTAGTGTATAATCTCTTTTCAGCTTATTCGCTCCCCTACTTTTTCCAGCCATTATGTACACATTATCATTCTTGGCTAATTAAATTTCAAAGCTCGTAAATGCTTGCCACAGGAATTAAAATTCACACATGTCTCGTTTCTATATCAATATCACAACAATGATATGACGACATTTTCGATTAAAATATACAAAATCTAGAACAATAAAAATATTAAGAAACATGCATCATTCATCTTCTGAATGTGGTTTAATGGTTACTTACTTCATAATGCTAACACACTAATTAACCTAATTCAAAACTCACCCAGACATTTCAACAAGTAATCTACAAAGTGCTGTAATGGATATCATTACAGCATCCCTAGGGGTTGACATTAATCGATGAAACACCGGATGTGTCCATTCGCGAGCAAAACTTATCAAACAGGTGAACACAATTACTAATTACACTTTAGACTAATCACTAACCAGTGCATAGGAGTTTCTTTTTTCCGTATTAAAACATTTACACTTTGCTCTGAAGAAATATGATACCTAAAAAATAGTTACGTGAAATATTTGTTTTGCCTATATGCTCACTGGTTATTTTATCTTTACGCAAAGCTGTAATTAACCGTAAAGGAAATCTACTAAAAGCTGTAATTAAAATTCTTCCTCGCAGTTCGTAAACATATTCAAACAAATCAAACAAAAGCCACCACGATGACGTGGATAAAATTGCCGTTGCCGCTTGATAGCGGTTTGCCTCATTCGAACCAAACTTTTCCGTTGGAGAACCATGGACATCGTTTTTTTTATGGGTTCGTCATTCGGGGAGAGTTTTACGATGATTACATGTTTGGCTCCTGCACCTTGGAATAGAAAACTCGTCCATCGTCAAATGGCCGGACGCGCTTGATGCAGGCGAAAAGAAAGGTTCGATTCCTGACGTACGACTGTGTCGTCGCAAAACGGTGGGCTTTAGTAGTTTTATTTTTACTACCACCAGCGTGGCACATTTCCCTTCACGAGGCTGCTGTGGCGCTGACAAACGTTCGCACTACACCAACTGTGAACGTGTTTGTAGCGTGAAAAAATACTTTGCCAAGCATACCCATCTCATAAATACAAAAATTGGCTATGAAGCAATAAGAATGCTTTCCGTCCTGCCCTCCTATATTGGCTCTCACTCGCAATTTCTGATTGGTTTGGTTGCACGTTTCGTTTCAGTTGGTTTGCGCTCAGCTACCAGTCAGTCCAGCTAACTCCAGCCGTACGTTGGAGAAGGTAAACTCCCCAATTTAAACCGTTTCAATCCGACCTCGTTGGTTCGGTACAAACCTCCCCCCAGAGGCAACGAATCGGACCATTTGAAGATCGCAACGGCCGACCACATTCGTTGTTCGGTCAACCGGTCCCGTCGTTTTACGCAGCTGGTATAGACGCTACTTTTCCATAAGGAAATTTGCAATAAAAATAAATTTTTGTTTCGTTACCCAGATATCAGGTATGTTTACGAGCTCAGCCAGCGGGCGAATGTTATTCTGCGCAGGGACATTTTTTGCCGTTTGGTTGCGTTTGGTTGCATTTTATGGAATGCTTCTGGATAACTGGGTATGGTGCAGTTTCATTTAGGTAGCGTAATGTGGTAAGATGGGAATAAAATACTACTTATAAAACCGAAAGCAAATTGATCGTGTTTGTTTATAATATAAATTCATTTCTTCCTCAATGTTATATTTCAAATATATTTTATGCTAAAGTTATATTTCCAACAGCCACAAGGCTATACAAACAACACTTGTACTATGTTCAATCTCCTGCTAAAACGTGAAAACGAAACAAACTGCTCAAAAGACATTCGAAAAAGAAGAGCAATAGTATATCCATTCCTGCCACCATCGAATAAGATCGCTCATGGAATGGGAAATCGTGACAAACTTTTGTTCGCTTTGATTCGCAAACGAAAAAGCTACCTCCGTTTTAAGAGCTGGCCCCTTACATCCACTGGCATGCAGCCTTGCATTGAGTAGTGCTGGTAAAGTTTAGAAAAAAAGACCCTTTCTAAATAGGGCTCATAGCTATAGAGCTGTTCATAGCTCCACGTTTTACAACAACGGACGGGAGTGGACTGTGCAGTAAGAGGATTTTGTATCTGGCCCAACCGCACAAAGCTTTCTGGCTCTGGACTGTGTTGGATAAAAGGCAGAAAGGGTCAAACGACGATGCTGGCTTACGTTTTTCAGGTTTCGCGCTGACAATCGCTCATGGTCTCAGTGGGAGTCACAGGAACGTGGTAGGTCTCGTTTGCACAAGATGAACACCATTTGCTGGAAGCCATACTCATTATGTTTGTTCCCTGCTTGAAGCGAAGTGGGTTAGTACAGTCCGGTAAAATCGATTTACCCAACCAGTGAAAAAAGTAAATCGAAAGTAAAGAAACAGTTTTCATGTATAAAGGATCCTGCCAATCTCTTTTCTACAATTATATGAGTTGTATAATATGAATCATTATTCCTGTTAATTTTTTCTATGTTTTGTAGTTATATAAGTTTGAATTTTCTTCCATTTTTCATATTCCATTGTTGTTCCAAATTTTGCTCATAACAGACATTCGCGAAAACATATAAAAGCATTAATTCGCTTGCTGGTTTGCTTGCTTGAAAAATGAACTCCTTTTCAGTGTGTTTCAAAACGTACAGAACAATAACCTTTCAAACGAGTGGCAGGATTTAATTATAAAAATGAAATTTGATACGCCTCAACGTTCATTGCGGGATCAGACAAAAATTGGGAAGACGAAAACAGACCCACCACCGTACCACAAACTAACATAAATTATGTATGAATATAATTTGTGCTGTGTGTGAATTCTGTTTTATTCAGCTTCAATATCTTCACCACCAGGTCCACCGATCGGTTTGCATTCCAGGTAGGGTGGAGAATATACCCCTTCCCCAACCACTCTCCCTTATCTCTCACTCTCACTCCCTTTCGCTCTCTCTCTCTCTCTTTCTTGATGGGAAAATGTTTCGTGCTTTTTCATCTTCACATACAGGAACCCACAAGAACAAAACATTCGTCGGAATGCAAAAGATGAGATAGCAGACTTCGTATGTTTGCAATAAAACCAAATTCGCAACTCGTTCTTTGGCTCGTTTTACGTTCAGGTAAACAAAACAAATCGATCCAGACGGGCAAAACAGTGACGGTGGTGTTTGGTGAAGGAATGGTCGGAATGGTGACCAAACAGGAATGAATACTAACATCACAAAGTGTAGCTTGCATTGCATCAAACCATGGTCGCTGCACTGCAACACAATAGATGTTGCAGCTAGGGATGACAGAGACAGGGAATGGGGCAACAACAACAAAAAAATGCAGCAAGAGCGGCGAATCAACGCCGAAGCCAACAGAATCGTACACAAAAATGGCCACTACAAATCATTGCATAAACATTGCACTGCAGCGAAGAAAATTGTATCCGTTTGCATCCGACCTGTTGCGCCAACTGCACCACGATCGACCCTGGTGTAGCCGATCTTTGCCATACACTGGGCAGGTCGTTTTTCATCCGTTTGTCGGTGCAGTGGAACGACAAACACTTGCGCTTGGCATATTTCTTGGAAACGAATCGAAGGACACACAAGGAGACCAGAGAGATGCATCGATTGCGCGCCAAATGGCAGTCATCAGGGCGTCCTCGATCGGCTGCAGCTAAAAGCCAATGAATATGCCGATAAATTCTGTTCCGCTTCGGGGGAAGAAACACGGAAGGATAAGAAATTGCGCGAAGTGTATCCGTAGGATGGAAGCGGGGAAATCAAGTTCCGAACATGAAATCGGAACATCCACCACGATGTCTGCGTACACACCATCCACTTGCATCCCGTTTACCGGGTGCGCCATCGCTGTGAAGGTTCGCCGCTTGTGCGCTCGTTTAGCTCGTTTGCCAACCACATTGCATGCTGTGTCACGCGAGACGGTAATGAAGCCACTTGTGTTATGTTGGCTTTTCGTACGACATGCATATGCACTACGTATCGGGAAGTTTATTTTCATTGTAAAATATTTTGAAACTTATAAGTTTTACTTTTTAGTGTTAATGTTGACAATTTTTTATACGTATTTTTAAATTGTACAACATTAAGCATTATCGTTTAAATTATGCTTCAAAAACTACGAGCCAAGATTCATTTTTCTATGATAACTTCATGTTGTGTAAATTCATCATCAAAATCAAATGTTTAATTCACTTCACGGTCTTATTATCAGTGATGTTATATAAATATAACAGTTATATTTTTCACACACATATAATTCGCTTCAAACTTGTAGTCCAGGTTCAGTTTAGCAAACACTTTGTTTACTTTCTACACTTTTAACACGCTCAACTTTTCAACTTCCATTGCACAAATCAACTAAAATACCTTAAAACTAACCATGCCGCAACGATCATGTCAACGACGATGATCAACGATCAGCGATGATCCTACAGCCGCAAACTCCCAAACCAAAGGCAGAAGAAAGAAACGACGCACCAAAGCGTAGTGCAAAATAAAAACAACCAAGACCCGGTGCGGCCATTTTCGAGCCTCGATCCAAGATTCACCACCAGAATGCCAACCTTTCTTAAGAACAGCAGAAAACCTTCACTCGTTCTCAAAGTGCCCGACGTCGTCAACCTTCAACCGGGCAAAGTTAGCACAGTGCTGTGAGCATCAAGAGACGTATGAATGATTCAAGGTTCCTTGCATCCCGGTTTTGCAATCGTGCAACGTTAAATAACACCAGAATCACAATCAGCGCAACAACCGGCTACGAGCGAACTGAAAATGAACGCAAAATGTATAGGTTATAATTTTCGGAACGATGTTTCCCTTTTTATACTGTGCAGTCTCGCTCTATCTCGCCCAGAATTTGTCGACCTGTATGCGTTTCGAGACAAATAAAATGCATTCTTTTCGAGCTGAAAGTCCCACATACTTGTTGTGATGCATCATCACCATCATCATGATACTCTTCCTGCAACGCCAGACACTTACCGAAACACACACTCTGCAAAAAATAGTGACGTTAACGAAAGATCGTTTGATAAACGCAAAAGGCTCTCGACAAAAGACTTCAAACGAACGAGGCAATAATTAGAAATCCATCGTGAAGTCGATACCCAGCAACGCAGAAAAATTAAGAAGATTTTTTTCCCCATTCCTGAGACGATTCATTCAAACGAAGATCTGAATGCAACACCCAACCCAAATGCATGAGTTCGCTTGTACGTCGCGAAAGAATTGATGTTTAGCTGCAGGTAGGTATCTGTCTGATAAATGCATTTGAAAACCAAGCGCGAAAGTTGGTTTGCATAACGTTTGCGGATGAATTGCTACCTTCTCAACTCATGGTTCCGATTGATGATAGACAGATGCACGAACCAAAGTGCTTAAGGCATCCTTTGTATACTGTACTGGCTTGAGCCAGCACTGTAGCTGCAGCCGCAATCGTTTAGGACGCAGCAAGTCGCGTGATAGGTTAAATCAGTGATTGCATTTATTAACCGACCGAAATAGCTTACCGATAGGGTGGGAGACGGTGCAGTTCATGTGCATTTAATGCACTTCTGTATGATGTCCGGGTTTCGAAATACGTACTATCATCGTTTCAGTATCATCGTTTTCGTGCGCTCTCATTTTTCTTAAACATAAAAGATGAAAGTTTCACTTTAAATACACTATTGAGGAATCCGCCTTATTTAAACAGCACCAAAGTAAAAAACTAAAGATGCTTGATTTTGCACAACCAAAAAAGGTGCATAAAATCGTAACGAATGTAAACAATTCAACAGAATACATCAGATAAACCAATAAAAAATTAGACACCATCACATTAACAGCTTCTACTGCTTCATAGCGTAAGAAAATCTTCTCGAAGAAAATGTTTTATCATCAGTGCCCATAAAATCTCGGCTTCAGCTAAATTGAAAGCAATTACTTGTACCCTTTTCATGGGTTTATTATCTGATTTTCTCCCTTAGATCATAGTTGACAATATCTTAGTCACGAGCTATGTTCATTTTTCGGTTCGTACCCAAAATGCTACGACAACGTGGTTCATTAATTGACTGCTCGCTCGCACTACACGCCATTGTAAGTTATTTGAGACGTCTGTTTTCCATCCCCTCTTGTTGCTTTTTTTGGCTACCGGTTATATGGTACAGCGTAGGAATCATTTTCATGAGTAACGATATAAATAGCATAATTTCGTTTCAAAATTAATGACGTGCGTCATTAGGCTCGCCAGATCGCAAACCGACGGCAGTATCGCTGTGGAGGTACTTTTTTACCAAAGCATCGTTTTGCTGAACGTACATTCGAGTCTTCATCCGCAGCGAACGTTCGGATAGGAGCCAAACCAATTTTGTGGCTGCAACAGCGAAACGAGCTTATGCGCCGAGAACGCCGTCTTGCGCAGAAGAAAACCGTTCCAATGGTTGTAGTGTTGCTGAAAACCAGATGCATATGTGCAGCGCAAAAGCACACTGATGGCGTTGGATATTCTAATTAGAGTGTATGGCTTTTGTTTTCGCTCAATGGTCAATGGTAGAGACTCTTTTTTTTTATTACGCCCATGTTACTGTTCCACCTGCCGGTAAGGAAATTCCAGAGTATAGCAAATAATATGGGATTTTTTGTGCTTTTTGAGCTGTAAGCTATACTTTTTTCCCCCTGAATCAATTCAGCTGTTTGTTATTTAATGCGAATAGCTCTCCGTCAGGCAGCTTACCTTGCAGCTTTTTTTCCGTTTCCCAAAACTTTTGCAACTCGGTAAAGTACTTGTCCAGGATGAATACCTTCGACAGGCCTAGGGTGGCCATCTTGCTCGGCGAAGCACTATGCCGATGCTCACTCACACACTCCGTCACATCAACCAACACCATGCGGGTGGGTGGTTTGAGGAACGACGTACGAACATTCGCAAAGCGGTTTCACGCGCCTTATCACTCGTTTATCCTTTTCTTGGTAAGGCGTACGATAAATTATACCCTTTTGGTGTCGACCTCCAAATAATATCTACAACCGACTTTTGCACACCAACCGTTTTTTGCTTCGAATGATTGTTTATTTTTTCATCATGATCGTGTATTTTGGATCGGTATTTCTTTTTTTTTTTGTACCAACTGTGGCGCTAAGGTAGACGATTATGTTTTGCTGTAATTATTGGGTTGTGAAATCGTTTTTCTTCTCCTGTTTTTTGTCGTTTTTGTTTCGCCCAGCTTTGACCCAACGTATCGGTACAATCATTCCCCTATGGACTGCAAGTTTTCATTCATCTTCTCTATCCCGTTTACACACCACTGCTTCGGTCACAAAAATCACGGCACTATTCTTTTTACTTTTTATGTATATATTTTTTGTTGCTTCCTTTCAGTTGTGGCCTTTTGTGCCCTTCACTATTCACACACTAACAGATACACACGTACAGAATACATACACACAAACAACACAAAAACTCAACACATACACAGCTCTGCAAACCTCAAACAAAACAGAAAATACCGCTTGCGTTATATTCCGATATATCCAAAGATTATTGTTATACCAGTTTCCCTGTTTTCCTTGCGTTAGCACCACTACGTCCACTGCGCAACGGACTGCTCTTTTGCTAACTCTTCATTCCCTGTTCCTTCCTAATAGCACTTCGACCTCTCTAACCATACATCATTCTCATTTATTTGGACTTCTTTCTCTGGTGAGCTTTTAACCATTCCGTTCATTACAGTACCGCCTTCCACGTCCGTCAAGCAGGAAAGAAAAAAAGCATCGACACCGCGTTCGCATCCCGCCACCGTAGTTCTCCATCAAAATCGTTTGTCCATTTGCTCACAGCACAGGTTCCCGAAAGCCCTACGGAGCCTATGATTTATAATGCTTCATTCGGACGGCCGGAGAACAACCCCAGCATGGTTTCTACAACCGTTTCTCCGCCTGATGCTGTCCCGTTTTCTCTCGTCAAATATTTCCACTATCTGCAGGTTAGTCGTTCTCGTCTCTAGTGTTGTTATTATTTTTGTTGTCGATCCTTGTTTTCTTTACGTCTTTTTCTTATTTCTAACCTGTCGTATCTTCATTCTTTTTGGCCTTTCTTTAACTTTTCAAACACACCGACTGAGATAATTTGGATGGTGTCGCTATTGTGGTTGGTACCTTCCTTTCTATCGCGTTTTGTTCAGTTTGTTGTTGATGTTGATGATGATAATGATGATGATGATGATGATACTGCCACTGTTACTGCCGTAGTTGGCTAATGGCTCAACTATCAAGGCGTAAATAAGGGTCACGAAAGCTTTCTTAACTGGTACCTAGCCACGAAAACAAAGCACTAATCTTCAACGTATAACTGCTGTCGCTTTTCTGGTAAACAACATCACAGTCACCGAATTTCTTTCATAACCACACACATTGACCAGTTATTCTTCAAACAAAGGAAGATATTACTTTACAATCAAAATCTTCTCTATTTGGTTTTGATTTAGTTTCACACTCCCGACGTCCACTTCACATAAATTCATTCAACGCTTCAATAAACCAAACAAAACTCCTGCAACTGCTTTTCAGTACCTTCACTTCATGGTTACACATTCACAAAACTCACGGGCGCTGCCATCATCAGCGGAAACTTTCTCGATTCTGAAACCGTGCACAGAAACGATCGCACTTCGAACCGCTTTGGTGCGTTTTCTCTCGTGTCTTTACCAATCCTTCTCTCTTTCGAGTGAATAGCGGGCAGACAAAACGCACACCAACAAAAGCATAATCGTAAGGAAGAGTAAGATCACAACGTACTCTTGCCTGGAAACCTGTAACAGCCATCCAACACTCCTAGTGAACGATGCTTATAGGAGCTTTCTGAAGTACGTTTATATTTGTGCAACATAGAATTGAAAGATTTCGCTGCACGAACAAGTGACGAACCTCTCTGAGAAGAGATTGCCAAACGCTACAGGCAAACTGTTGGTGATGAACGTTAAGGTAAAAATATAGCTGAACGCTTGGTTTTAAAACTGCAGTAAGGTCGGGAACAAAAAAAACGCTCCAACGCTTATTCTCTCTCTCCCTCTCTTACCATCAAAGACGTATTCATGCACACCTCGCCTACTCTTATTCACCTTGCAGAGCTTTTGCTCTTACCGACTCTTATAGCATTTCTATGTTTGCGCTCGCTTCCTGCCATAAAAGCTTCCTTTCACATGTGCTCTTCACTCCGCCGATCGAGATGTTATCCGTACGAGACCACGATTCAATGGTTTTTGCGTAACATTTTCTTCGTGTTTCATTTTACGAAGAAAACGGACACAACGATTAAAAAACTAAAAGGATCAATAACAAATACTAGCACTTACAGTTCGACGAAATACAAAACGAAGTACATTAAATGCAAATTATGTTTGGTAGAACAAGCGCATTTAGTGTTAATTTTAATATTGCAGGATTTTTTTTATTATTAAGATCAGTGTACAGTTTAGTAACGTTTGACAGTTTCACGTATGATAATTTATTGGTAAGGTAAAAATGTTTTTAAGATCAAATAAAATGTTTTTCGAATAATTTTATTATTCAACTGACGTTACAGCAATAATGATAAAGAAAATTTTCCCCGTATTTGGATACCTTTTAGTATAATTTGAAACAAAAAATCAAATCGCTTCGATTGATGGATAATTCAATCCCCACCATGATTATGTTCATCCGGAAAGCAGACAAAAGCTCTTTGAATAAATGAACTTACTTGATTACAGCTCAAACAAGGGAAGCGAATAGAATAGAAACATCGAATGAAACGATCATCCAGCTACGATCGCCACCAACATTGTTCGTAAGTATAAGTAAGGTTCCGTCTACGTTTCCGAGACCTCTCGGAGAGTTCCGCTCCAATACTGGTTTATCAAGCACACACGCGTAAAGGTCCGGTCAAGTGAACAGGTTTTTGTTATTTTCTTTCCCGTTTGTTCTTTTCTTGCTTTTTGCTTTCTTTCTCCTTCTTTTTCCTTTAACATATGTCCTAAACAAATGTTCATGCTACGGGGCCACTGAAAAAGGGTTTCTCAACCGAAGAACAGCGTGATGAAAGAAGAGAAAGACCAAAAAAAAACATTACCACTACGTTTGCTTCTGTTGCGAACCTCAACAGGCGAGGCTCCTCTAAAGCATTTGAACGTTGGAACCTGTTTCTAAGCCGATTTCACGTATGGGCAGGGTATCGAGGTGTTCGAATTCCGGACCATTTCTAATCTCCACCGAAACCTTTCGCCGATGTTTAATTAGGAGAAAACAGGTCCCAGATGGTGCGATGGGTTCAGCGGTTACTAGCGGGTCAGATGTGAGCTGTTCGAATAATTTGTTGGGCTCGTGGTCAGTTGGGACAGAGGCGCACAAAGAAGGGCCAACGTGTGACGTTGTCAAAATGGCAGGACACGGCTCGATGGGTTGTGTTCCTTTAATGGGCAAATTTAACCTGATTGCATCACTCCGACCCCTAGGGCTGGGATTGGCGGTCCCGGGTGCGGCATTCTGCATTATCAATAGCGTTTTCCGTCGCATGAATGATGAGCCCAATTTCGGCACAGAAAAGGAACGCGAGAGCATCATCACGCGCGAGTGTTCGGTTGAAAACAAAAAGTGTAAGAATGTATTTCCCCACCGCAGTGATTCGCTTGCACAACATGAAAAACCTACCTGCCAAGGGCGGGTTACAAGCGAAATTTACCTTTGCAACATTGTAGAGAGCCCCTTTTTTGGTGCCATGTCTATGCTCCCAGTAACCTCGTACACACCCGTAAATGGAAACAATGAATATATTCTGGGATGTTGAGGTTTTTGTTCATTCTTGCAATTTTCGACTTATTATCGGGGGCTGCAATCATTGAATCATCCCTAAAGGCTGTGCAGTTCACTGGTTGAAGAAGACCTACCAGCAAATGCAACGTGAAGAAAAAAATCCTTGGTTCCCCGAGGACATTTTGCAGTGGGCTGGGGTAACGATTGTTGTGCGGCGCCATGATAGATTTTGTTTACCTCCTTATTCGTTTTCTTGTTGCTTACGATCATATCTTAAATTTATTATGCTAATTCATAATGTTTCGGGTTAATCTGGCCATTAAGCTTGCGTGAAAGTTGAAAGGAAAGCACAATTTCAACGATGAGGGCAACACAATGAGTTTAACGAAAGAAGGAAAGAAGAAGTTTGTATGGAATATTAGAAAAAGTTATGTATTAAAGCACTTATCTTATATATTTTAAACTGTTTAGAAGATGTTATATTTGAAATATAATTTAAATTTCAATGGTTAAAATTTTTAAAAAATCAGTTACACCTACTCAAAGCAATAATAATTAAGTTATCAATCGTAATGTGTCAGAAATGAAAGTGAAAAAAGGGAATACAATTTCAACAAACTAAAACCGTTATAAACTGTAACTTGGCAGCAAGTCTCAGATCATAATGTATTTCTATACATACTACATAATATAAAGCTATGTGCTTCAGAAATGTATAGCTATATCTTAAACAAAGATCCTTTTGAATGAAATTTTCTAGAATTTTCTAATATTTAATTGTAGGTTCGTATTCCACTAAAAATAATGCAAAAAGCAAATTTTTCTTGTCTTTCCATAGAAGCTTTAAAGCTTTAGGAAGCTTTAGGTACCGATGTGGCAGTTTCGTGTTTTCGCCCGAAAATTATGACGAGGCGAACATTTCGGCACACATTCAGTAGTGATTAAAGGCGAAAGAATAAATTTTCAAAGCTTCTGTAAACTGTATCAACAACAAACAACAACGCATCAGTAGTTGGAAGAAGCTTGAACATTTTCAGGTAATTAATTTAATCCATCTAGGATCGCTTTTTTCAAATGACTGTACTTATACTTTCAGTCTCAGTCTGTCGCTTTCAATTCTTTTGTTCATGCTCTAATGAAAATCACAAGTTGCTGCGCGAGAGGGCGATATTGTCCATTTGGGAAAAGTTCATTCAAAGCTTTTATGTTGCTATAAAGCTTTCAACTGAGCTTTATGGCCAACGCCATCGAATAGGAGATTTAGCACAAAGTTAGTACTAGATGAAAAACAGTTGTTTTAGCATGATCATGTTTCCAAACATTATTATCATATTTTGATAAATATTCTACCTTTTCAAATAACCATTCATTTCCTCATTCATCTACTATCCCAACCGTTTCAAGCTACACACCACATTTTCTCAACGTGAAATATTTCCCCTACATTGTAAAAAGGAACGTTCGACATTTTATCTTGCAGTACGATCTCAGTCATTTTCGATACATTCTTAACAACACGCTTATCAACGTTGTTCTCACCCGCCTACATACATTTTTTATCATGTTTATCTCATTAAAAAGACGTTCATTCTACGAAGCAGTCAAATATTCCCCCTGCTCCCCCTTTCCGACTGGACATACCGCCGTGAACCCTGTAAATCCACATCGCATTTACTCTCAAGCGAACCACTGCAAGTCTTCAACCTTCAACTTTTCCTTTGCTAATACTGCGTGCGTCTGGGCACGTCCCAACTGCGTTGCAGTTTCTTTACACCACTGTGCCGTATTTCGTTCGCGAACCGATCGCATTATCACGCTCCGGTTGTTTATTTTGTTCGTTCGCATTATTCGTCGAGCGAAGGGCCCATTTTCTGGTATTTCACGAATCATAAATTTTAATCGCACCGGGGATACTTATGTTAATCAAAATTGAATTTAAACTGATAACATCGCTCACTTGCAACGTATAATTGAATGAAACCTTTAGCGTTTCGCGTGGTTCCAGCATGCGCCAGCCGATAGTTATTCTCATTGCTTGGTTGGATTCTCAAGAGAAGGTAGTTTTTTTTTGTATTTATTTTTCCCTTTCGTCCTTTTGGGGGGCTATATCGTCCCGGGCGAGCGTGTGATAACTGGCTGAGGATCCGATCACAACTCGAATGGACAGAGCGAGCGGTAAAATGAATTGTTTAAAAAAACCACCCCGTCCCGAATCGAGTACAGGAACGAAGCGGACGAATGGAAACACAGGAAATGGGTTTCAAGATACAACGGCCAGAAGGAAGAAAAGAATCATCAGGCATCGACGAAAGACCCACCGTAGGGAAGGGTGAGAATGTTGGGGAAATGGGGGAAAACAATGCCCCTTGCCACCAACGGGGCACTGTTAACAATCGAAAGCGTAAACTCACTCTTCAAAATCTGGACGATGAAGGAAAAATTACCTGCCACGGAACTGTTAATACAACTTAAATTATCATTTTTTCTCATTTCTTGCTCCCTTAACCTTGTGTCTGCACTTGACTTGAGATCGTGCCCGTGCTCATGTTGAAAAGCTGTCGAAATCAAATACTGTGGCAGAACCGTCTCTGCCGTGTCATTGGACGATCTCATCAGTGGTTGATGGATGTAGACTTCACACAAAAAAACGACGGCACACTCGCAAACCCCTGCCTCACAACTGTGATGGGTGGATCCTTTTTTGATGTTGTCAAACATAATGATAACTTGTCAGCTGCACAATGCCAATGGTAATTCCTGATGAAAGATTTATTTATCGAAAAATTACTCATCAATTTATGAAGCCTGCTAATGTGCGTAATATGTTTGTATTGTTGAGTGATGTTTTGTTTAAAGCTTCAATTGATTTTCCAAACGCTCATCAAGAATCAAGCTCAAAATTGGCGTTCATTTAATATTGCTACAATTATGTAGATAATAAAAACGCAATACTTTCGTAATATTACCAGACCTATACCAAATTCTGATATTTCAAAGCGGATTCCACCACTGACGATCGATCATTCATGTTGCCTTCGTATAAAAGCTAACATGTCAGCATCATATTTCCAAAATTCTGCAGATTTAAATGTTTAAAAAAAATATGCACCCTTACCTGTTGGCCCTTGAGCCAAACAGCGAATCCTCTCGATCATCGCCAGTAACATTCATAACAGTGCCGGTAACTTTCAACACATGCTGGCATGCGTGCCGAACATCATAATTGTTGCATGATTGATTTAGGGATGGTAATACACATTTAATAACGCGGAAGAAACCTATACCGAATCAAGTTTGCTGATGCTTGACAGCCCGGTTCAGCTAAAGGCTGATGGATTATTTGCCAGAAACATTATGGATCATGTGTGAATGTCCGATCTTCGAATAGTACTGATGACAGTTGAGTGATAGGCGGGACTTGAGACGGTCAAAGTCATCATTTTCAGGACATCATCTGTGAAACTTCTTTTTAAAAATTTTACTTACTTCCCAAAAATTGTAGACAAATAAAGCTATAACCCAACCACTAATGGTAGCAATGGTAAACTTAATAATGGCTCTGATCAGATTGTATCAGGAGCTGTGGAGCTAATTTTGGCGATATTGTTATGGTATATGATAACGAAGTAGATCGAATTGAAAGGAAGATCATGGGAAATTGCAGAAAAATATAATTAATAGCTGCAATAGCTATGAATTAATCATGTGAGTTGAAATTCCAATTCGTTCACGAAGCCCTGGCGCTTGCAGTGTTTCACCAAAACCCAAACATACGTTTACAACCGAAGAACGCCAGCGTCATGCTGACCGGTGTCAGGTTCGGTCAGCGATCGGATTAATTTGGTCATTAATTTCAATTTGAACAGCCAAAAAAAGCACCATGACTACGACGAAACTCGTACCAGTAACTCGCAGTTCGTGAAAGGTGAGAAAAAACAACATATATACATGGGCCTAAAACGTGGGCCTTAAAGAACGCCACAAAATAACGTGTTAACTTACCCGCATTTGGACGTCGCTTTTTGCCAGCCCGATTGGGTACACTGTAGATTGGTCCTGGCCGATCAGCAGCATTTCGATCGTGTGGTAGTGTGGTCGAGACACGCGAGAAGCTAATCGCTCCATGGGCCCGCGATGCTGGCCTCTGCATCGGCGGTGACACGCTTTTTGGCTTCCGCACATCAATGGGCGTCCGGGAACGGGACAATGGAAACGATGCCGGTGCAGATACTGGCGGACTAACGGGAAGGACGGTAACGATGGAATACGGTGACGAAAGTTAGAACATTTTACATACATCCACAAAATAACAAACTTACTTCATTGCTGTTTTGTATTTGCAGAAAAAGTCTGGTCGCATCCGATGCCGCATCAGGAAAAGTTCGCAGGCACGCAAGATGTCCACGTTTGTCCGTATGGTGCCCCAGTCTGGCTCGGTGCGTTTGCCCGCAATACTGAACGGTCCCAATGCTTCGCCTTGGAATTCTGGAATGTTGTTGAAAAAATCCGACGTCTTGTCGTAATCGTCACGTTCACCTGGATCAGGACCATCAGGTGGAGCAGGTGCGTCAAGTGCCAATTCCTTCCCGTTTACTATCGCTCCGTCCATTCGGGATTGACACATACGTTGCCTCGTCGATTTTAACGTACCTTCCAGATCCTCAAAATCATCGTCGTCGCTGGAGTTACTCGTATAGCTTAGACTAGTGTCCGCGGAACTTCCCGACTCCAACCCAATACCTCGATCCGTATGGTTCTTCAACCTCGTTGATGGCGCCCTTTGACTATTTTTCGTGCGGCTTCTAGTAGCAACGTTCGCCTCACAGCTACGCTCGATCGAACGGATCGATTTTGCAGCGGAGTGTCCAATCGCCATTGCAGATGCTGCCCGGCCACTCCACACACTCTCCGAATCCAGGTACAACGCGGAGGATTCCTTCGCTAAAGGTAACTTTTCAGCAACTGGGTGTTTGCTGCCACCATTTGTCATCGACAGACGCACATCAAGCTCCTGTCGCTTGCCGTCCCTCGAATTGCCCGCATCTCCCGAGCTACCGACACCACTGCTACCGCTGCCTTCACCATTCTCTTCCGTCGATCGAATGCCAAATTTCATCTCATTATTCGCAAGTACGCCCGCCAATTCCGCACCCACGCTACCATCGACGTACAGACTGGCTCCACGGAGATCCTGCTGCAACCGCTTCACGTCGAGCGCCTTCAGAGCGAACAGCCGCGGGAAGCCGCCGTCATTGTACGCTGACGAGCTTCTCAGTCGCTCCTGACCCAGGGTCGCCTGTTCGTACGTTTGGTCCGGCAGCAACATGTCACCATGTCAACTCCTGGACGGAACTGGTTTGACTGTTTGTCGTTTGTTTGTTTTCGGGAGGTGAGCTTTAGCCAGTTGATCGATGTGTAGGGCTAACAATACGCCCAGCCTCGGACTGGGGCTGCTCGCTTGCGCTTTCTCACCTTTTGCTGAGCGATGAGCGATCTGCGTTCTGCGAATGGGTACGATGCACGGTTGGAATATTCAAGAAGCCCCACTCTAAACTGCCACCTTCTCCACCGGGGGCATAATCAGACGAAAATGTCGCCACATTTTTTTGGTCCTCTCTGTTTTCTCATACTTTCTGTATCTACTGCACCAAAAATCGTTTGTGTCACCAAAAACATCCAACGCAGGACAATCGTAACGAACCACGGAGACAACTACGTTCCACGACAGCCGGCTTGTGCCCTCGGTCGGTGGGATTCCTTCTTAAGAAATTGTAAATTTCACTTGCACGGTGCACATCACTCCACACATAGGGATGTTGGCGTGAACCGTGGACGATTTGGTGTTGCTTTGTCGAATTTTCATTCCGTTTGCTTTTCCAGATCTGATTCGTTGTCTTAATGTTGTTTTTTTTTCTCGTACCAAAATTCCTCTTTGCTTTCTTTTCTTTTTTTCGCCTTGTATGTTATCTTGCTCTCACGTCTGATTTGTCCCTGTAGCTTTAGAACTGGTTTTGCAGACGAAAAGTCAGTCAATCCGCTGTCCAAAAATTGCCAACTTATGTGACGGATTGTCAACCCTGCAAAGATCAAAATAACGAAAGCAAACTATTAGTTTTGTTTTTCTATTTAGTTTCTAGGTTTTTGCGAAATCGGCAATAAAAACATGTGATATTGCCATGTTGATTGTACATTTAATGTTCAAGTTTAGTATTAAATAAAACACGATGCATCAGGGAAACTGATTTTCATAACATGAAAAATGGATTTCGTAAAGAAGTACAACCATCCAATCCAACCTTTTTTTAAATATGAATTTTCATTATGCATGTATTTTATTTTATATTTTTCACAATTGTATCTTAATGACGAATGCATGATGTTTTCTGTACATTGAATGATCTTACAAACAGCATCAACTATTATTTGACTTGCAGTGACAATCCCCAATACAATGTACGAGCGACAAACATATTTTGTTCAATAAATTGTGGCATTACACACCATTTAAATGCTACCACTGCGTGTGGAATCGTCAGAAATTCAATCTTATTTCAAGCACGCTGGAGTTCAAGTTGCTCCCCTGTAGAACCATCACTTACTGTCGGTAATATGAGCGTAATCCATTGGGAAAATGAAGATATTGTCCGAATGCCTCCGGGATCCCGGGATCCGGCAAGAACGTGCCATGGGTAAGAAGTGTCATAATTATTCTACATCAATTTCCAACCGCACATGGACGCGCACCGGTTTTCCTGCCCGGTCCTTCCCATTCCCGGGAAATATCTTCTCGTTGTTTCTCGCTTACCTTTGGAATCATCATAATCGGATCATTCGCTGTCAGCAACACAGAAGAAATACGTCTTGTGCTGCCAGTTAGGCTGCACTTCAATGTAAAGTAGACAACATCATCACCACTACAGATAGAAGAAAACCGGTGCTTGTAGTCTTGTGCACACTGTGGTCGCTTAGTAGAAAACAAACAAACAAGGGCGGTTGGGGAGAACTTCTTGGGAAAAAAATCATCCCTTGCTGGCAAAGAAAAAAAAACTTCCATACGAAGATGCGTCCAGTAACTGGGTGGTTTTTACATTAGTTCCGACAGATCCAGTGAAACACATCTTATGCATGCGGATTCATTGTTTTCGGATACTACTTTCATTCTGATCGTAACGATGGATGCCGGAAAAAAGAAAAACACTGGTGAACCGTACATTGGGACACATTTATCGGTGTATCTTGTCTTTGGTTTTGTAACTGCCCTCAAGGAGGATAATTTAATTCAATTGTAGACACTACAAAACAGAACTAGTTCAGCTTAAATGCTTATTTAAAAACCTACCGAAGCGTGTCGTTTTCGGTACGAACGATAGCAAGTGTTTCGGATCTGCTCAATCCCTCGCCGAAAGAACATGGAGCAATGGATTAGGGTTTTTGTTTTGTTCCTGTATTCTCCCAACTAGTTCGTTATTTCTTGCCGACACTAAGCACCTTTCATGAAAAATGACGACTCGCCACTGAACGTGAGCACATTGTGAGCTTAATTTATGCAAACACCGATCAACAAATTTAGCCCACAATGAAATGGTTTGAGCCTCCGCCGGTTCTATTGGTATTTACGATCACAAGTTTCTGCTTGTTTTACAATTAGCTGTGATGAACTGAAGATCAGGGTTGATTAGTTCATCATTTGCCATTGTACCAAAATGGACTGATCACTAAAATATAACAATATTTGATAATTTAAGCTGATTGAAACGAAACCAAACGCAGTGGAAAACAAGGATCTGTGATTAAAAGAATAGTTAAACTGTTTTGAACAAATATCCAGACAGTTTCGTTCCTACTTCCTACAAGGTTAGTACAGTGGTATACACTTTCTAGAGACATCAACAAAAAAAACTCATCAGCTCACAAAAACCGACATTGTCGAGAGGCTAAAGCTAGAGCATTATAAATAAACAAACCTTAGCTCGACAATGCCACAAGCTGAAATCCAATTGATTGAAAACCAGCGAGAATGGACGAGGAAGCGTAGAATCGCCGTAAGTAGCCCATAAAAAGACATACCCACCTCAAACGTCCGTCCAAACGGAACAACACGTTCCATTGAAGGCAAAGATGAATCCGTAGTAGCCACCTCATTTGGGAACCGATTTGTCTTCCTCCGCAAAGTCCACCATTGGTGCGGAAAGACAACTTCCCGGGTGCCAACAGTTCAACAATAGCTTCAATGGTAGGGTGCGCGGCCTAGCTCCCAACATAAATACTTTTCAAAATGTGCTCCGCCCGGAAAGGGGCATCGCTTGACGTAAGGAGTATTTACTCAGCGCTGGCGTTTGTGTGTGTGTGTTTTTTTTATATGAGGTGGGATGGGAAAATGGGCGAAAGATGTTGATTTGATTTTCATTTTCGATTTATGGGTGGCAACTGCCAATGTACGCCACACATCGTGTTGACCGGAAAGCAATGGACCCGATCGTAGGAAGTGAACTATTTTATGAGTCGTGTTTGTTACCATTTGCACTTCTGCTTAGATGTGAGCCATTAACCTTGATGAGGGCGATTTCGAATACTTTGCACTCTTCAGATACGTTTTAAACCGTTTGCTTATAAGAAAATAAAATAAGGATTTACACAAACAGCTTCCATATTATTTTTTTCCGTTTGCTTAGCTTTGCTCAAAATCTAATAAGGATTGCTTTGCATCAATTACAATTCTCCTTCGTTCCATAAAGTTTTCGAAAATTTGCCTTACTAAAGAGTTAAATTTCGTGCGAAATGTCTATCCCCTTTGCACCGCAACATCATGCCACTATCATTAATCAGTCCTTCACAGTCAATCAATCGGCCTTAATCCACCGTACAGAACGATCCAAAAAGACAAGCGGCACCAAAGATAATGCCCAATAAGTCGTCGCTTTTCTCGTACGGACAGCACCCATTCGCATCCGCGCGCATGGTTTCTTTTCTCGCGGGAACACAAGCGTCCGTTTAAATAATTGTAACAAAAGCTAAGCGAACAATTTTCTCGTCACGACTTCCATGTAGTTTCGGTACAGAGATTAAGCTGGAAACGCTGCTATAGGATTTTCATTGGAATTTATTTTTTTTATTTGTTGGTCTTCATTCTCACTTACCTTTGGTAAGCAAAATGTTCGTAGTAGGAAAAGGCGTGAGATAAGATAGAAAATAATTGTCCTTAAGATGCGAAATATTCATCTTCAAACCTTCATGATCCGAACAGAGCACAATAGAGACGCAACAACACCTGGTACGGCGTATTTTAACAATCGAACAAATTTTACACGAAAGCATTAATGGAAATGTAACATTACAATACGTTGTGTTGTTCATTCAAGGAGAGAAAAACTAATTCTCTTACATCTTTAATATCACCTGGTAGATGAAACTGGACTTTAAAAGAGTTTTAACGATCTTCAAAATTGTTTAATTAAAATTAAAATAATAATGCGAATCAATGTATTACGCACAATGAATGTTCCGTACAGTTCAAAGAAAAAATTCCTTTAATTGAAAAAAATAATTTCTCAAGCATAACATACTCAGCGTTGAGTACGAAATGAAACTGTACTTGATGAAACAGCTGTAGGGGCTTTGATTCAATCGATTCCTACTTTAATAATGTTACCAGTATTGGCATCTTGTTTGCAAAGTTATGTAAATTACGCAGAAGCAAAAAGGCGATGAGTGTCTGCGAAGTATTGCTGCATCTTGACCAAAGGTTCGTCGCTTGCCGAGCGTCTAGTTCTAAATGAGGCAAATTAGAACCACTTTATCCCCGCTTTTAGCCGGTTCGAACGTTTTATTTCCTGGACACTCTTCTCTGTTTGGCTCAATCAAGACGTGCTTGCAATCCAACGATGCCTAAGCTTCAATTTAAACATCATTCGTTGCAGCTTCTGCACCCGGGTCAACTAGCGATCTACTCGATTGCACTTCTTGTCGGTTCTCAATCCAACCTGTTCACAGTTGACGGAAATTGTACAGGGAGATTAGATTGGTGTTACATGCCTTTAAAAAGAGTTGTGCTTTGCACTGTGCTACAGCTATATTTTACATCAATCTAGCCATGAGTTCAAACTATCCGATTGGGTAGTCAGATTTTCTTTCAGCGATTAATAAAAATAAAAGTCAATATCGGAAAGAAGAAAGAGCACACATTTTTCAATTCGAATGTTTCAAAATGAACTAGATACGAAAAAATTACTGCAGTATTAAAAGTTCACAACATTTGGATTAAATCCTAAATTTACGCAGCCACTATTTGGACATCCTAGCTAACTAAAAATTTTATTTTATTTATTTATATTTAATTATTACCGCATTAATCCGTTTTGTCATCCTCAAAACGATGATGTGTACAATTTTCAAATTGATTGAGGGCATTTTTTGGACAACAATACCAGCAGGCAAATTGAAATAAATATGTATCTTCTCCTTCGCAATCCTACAAATGGCTTGGTGAATATTTTTATCAGCGCTTAATCAAAAGAAATTATCCGACATCCGAATGCCTGTACAGAAGGGTTAAAATAAAAAAAAATTTAAGCCACTAAAACGAATTAACAATAAATGCATAATACTAACTGTGAAAAGACATTTATTGCAAGATTTCTGTAAGAACTGCAATAAATTATAGTATATTTATTTTACTGACCATTCCTAAACAGAAAAATAAATAAATTCAAACATAAAGATACACTACACACACTCAAACTTCGTGCAAGGTCTGTGTTTGTGATAAAAACAAGTTCAAGATAATGATACTTCACAGTAGTGTGTAGGAATTATATCGCACTCATTTCCTTTGCCGTACTAGTGCATCACAGACGGCATCATTCTTGCGGCATGCATCTACTTCGCAGCTGCCAAATCCATTACGCGGCCATGACATACGTGCGCTGCAAGGTTCTTGATCTTCGCTTCACGTCGGACGTGTGCAATGCAATCTCATGCTCTCACGTACACGTAATCATTTCCCATCCGATCAAAGAAAAGGTCCTTCACTAAGCCGAGCAGTTCGCCACACCAAGTGAGGAGTAATTTAATTAGCAAACATGCTGCTTCCAACTTGTCAATCGCAATGTGTGACCCGTCTGTTGGTTTCAACCTCATCTTGATGGTTGGCGCAGTGCCGTGAGCTTACCGAAGACTGAAGCTGAAACCGCAAACATACCATATCGTTTCAACTGAATAATTTTACGGCCTTTCTTGTACCTTCGCTATCCATTAGAACTATGGGCTAACTTATGTCTGCCTGAAGCGAGTATTTATATTTCAGCTGGAGTTGATACACTTAAGTTCATCCACATGAAACAACCACAAATTTCTCTGATTCCGTAAATTTTTCATGCGAGAAATTTCATGTAAAAAACAGAAGCAAAGTGCCAAAAATGATTATATATAACACTCATATTTATATTTTACAACATTGACCACACGCCGTACGCTCTATGTGTCTCACTGCAGGCTTTGGGGCATGCGGTAGCGGTTGAAAGAATAAAAAGTTATGACCCTTTTGACATTCCACAAATCATTCCACTCAGCTCAAATCTTAAAACTACTGGCAAAGCTGAATACATATATTTTTTTTTAGTGAGAAAATGTTGCTCTGCAAGTGCGCTGATTAACTGCCGAATGTCGTCTAATTAAACACACCATGTTACCTGGTGTGTGCATTCATCCAACAACAACAAAAAAAAACGGAGCGAAACAAAACCACATAACACCAGTTGTGACTGCAGGATCAAGCACTACTTTTGTTTATGACGAGGCTCACTTTACAAGACATCGGGACCACTAGGGTTTACGTGTTGTTATTATGTTTAGGTGCTTTTTCTTCCTCTCTCGTGGCTGATTTTTAATACACCGTCAACATAATTATGATCCTCATCATTCATACCACAAAGTACGCTTTGTGCTGAGTGATGATCGTCAATGAAAGAAATCACGCGCTGTCTTGCGTAATTAGATAATGACCCAGCATGCCTTTAAAGGTTATAAAATCATTCAACCTACCACGCACAGCTGTGTAACGCTCAATTAGCTAGAAACCAAGCTGCACTAGTAGGAATGAATCATTTTCCCAATCTTGAGAATGAAACAACAACACTTCCATTACTATCGTCTGGAATTTTAGCACAGTAAACAGCAATTGAGGTGAGGAAAAGATATGATCAACATTTTTTCCGGATGCATTACAGAAAAAATCGGCTAGTATGAGCCACCAATTCTTGTGCCGACATGCAGCCATAACAGTCCTTGCTTTGCGACTGCCGTAAACCTGCATATTGGTGTAATAAAAATTGGCCGTAAACGTATAAATCTACCGCTGGACTACATTCAGACCATTGAAACTACAGGAAGCATTAGTTTGTGCTATGTTTTAGGAGTCTCTCCACGATGAAATTTTAACTTCACAATAATCATTCTCGTAACAACTGCAAAAAGCCCGTCGTAGACCTTGGTACCGTTTTTAAATTATTTCAATATCACCATTTTGCCCTTAAAACTTTTGGTATTGTGATAAAAGAATCCTATTTGATAAAATTTTGCCTACGAGTAGATTATTTTCAAATAAAACCCCTCATCTACAATATACCTCAAATTTATTAATTTAAAAAATTATAAAATTATAAACGTAAATCATAGAAATTCAAACTGCCTTATCTGCAGTAAAAAAAATCTAAACGTGAATGTAAGAAAAAGTGTTTTTAGATTATTCAACATGATCTTCTTAGGGTAGCAAAAATACCGATATTTTCTCTCATAAATTGCAGCACTTACTAATTATGGCAAAGAATGGAAGCAAAAAAGTTCTCACGGAACTGCGTATTGTTGTACTTTTACAATACCACGACGCATACGAATTGACGAACGTCAGAAAATATCCTTTTTAAAGGTAAACTCTTGCACCTCACAATTACCAAATACAACACAAAAAAGTACCATATAGCAGAACACAGCGCTCGGCGTGATGCAAAGAAAATCGATACCATCCAATTGGGATCATTACCGATAATGTTTTGTTTTTTTTTTTTACCTCAGTACCGAATGCTGAGATTTTTGCAAGTTTCTTCGTTTGTTTCCCCTCACTTACGATCACGACGATGACCGCCGGCGACGAACTGTATTGCATGCAGTGTGTCTGGAAACCGAAACCGCCTTTGCTGCCCTTTCGGCAAAGAACCATCAGTAAAGAGGCAATAAGTGCATTATCGCGCTGCAGTAACGACCCACAATACGAACGGACGTACGGCATTGCACTCGGAACGATCTGCACTCGATTGGAATTTGATCGTTTTCCTCCTATTTCACGCACGATGGTAGGCAGCTTCCAGTGCGAACCACTACCCCAAACGGTGTTCCAAAACATCCAGAAAGAGAGTGTGTGTTGGTACACGATCCCATAATGATCCAGTTCGCATTATACCGGGGAGGATCTTGGCGACTGTGATTAAGTGATCGTTGAGCGGCAATGGAAAACATGCGAACGAAACCTGTGCCAAACAGTGCGTTCGCCATCGATGCCATTTGGACGAGATTTTGCCTGCACGGTTGAACTCGCCCCCAACATGTTGCTCACCCCGATCGTCCGATTGATGTATGGATTATTACGTCTTGTTTTATGCGCTCAAAGAATCGTGCTGGTGTAATTATTTTAATGGAAATTACCTTCGTCTGCAGTGTTGCGTGGTGCTCGCCTGGGCGAGGAAAGCGTTGGAAAATTATGACCGGGTAATGTTGCACCACTTTTAAGCCGGACCGTTTCGCTTAAAATAAGATGCTTGGTGGGGCTTTTCTATCCGGTGAACCGTTTGGTATCTTATCGATTGACTACTTTTACTGCGCGGTTCAGCACGAAGTGAGGTTGATCAAAAGAACCAAGACAACAACGGCGGTCGCTTTTCTAAGCAGTTGTTCAATTGTTTAGATCTCTACCCGCAGGCTTTCTTTCCTACACATCTTAATCCAACTGGGTCTTCTAGAGCTGATGGTTAAATCTGGACATCTATGGTAATCACTGCTTTTGGTTCAAATCCCTTCCGGCTCACCCTGGGATAGGTGGTTCTGGCCGGGTTGAATGATACATTACCCCATAATTTAATAAACTTTATGATACGCTGACCGAGCCACCAGCACCACCGATCACGGGTGTTACACTCCCCGGACTAATGGTTATTTTATGCAAAAAGGCTCATTAAGTTTGCCTTACAGTTTGGTCAGATGCGCGTGGTAGGGAAACGAGGAGAAAAAGAAACGAAATGTCTATGATATCAAACATTTCTTGGTGACCCTTTCGTTTCTGAGATCAGTGGGACACTAGCGATTGGCTATCCCAGAGCCTTTCATTGTGTTTCACAATGTTGATTTGAGGGCGTCGGGAAAGTGATCTCTATTAATAAAAACGAAATTAATACCAATTTTTTGATTCCCTACTATTTTCTATCCTTTCAAGCAGCTACAACCCAACAACAAATATAGGTAGAGGTTGTGATCTATGGAGTAGAGATACATTTCAATTTTGAGAAACATTTTAATTTATTTTAAAATGATCGAAAAAAAGTCATCTATTTTAATAAATATTAAGTTAATATGGCTGCAGAGTTTGATTTGTTTAAATAACATAAAGTAGCTTATTTCACAGAATAAATTATACAAACACATAAAAAACATCGAAACCGTATATGCACCAACATTCAAAAATTCATATGAAACAATAAAAAACAAAAATAAAAACGAAACACAAAACAGTACACGCGACACAAAAATACGCACGTAAAGTTCGACAAAACGCAACACCGAATGGCCCGAATGATAGAGCGAACAGAACGAAGACTGAACGAACTGAACCGAACAGAACGATGACACGCGTAAAGGTAGGGTAAGATTAAACGTTGCTGGAATCACTAATTAATACGGCTATTATTGCTAATGGTCGCTTGAGGCTTTTGTGTGTGTATGTGAGCTTTTTTTTGTTTTGCTCTTATTTCAAGACATTGCCAAAGACGAACAGTTAAAAATATGCTTGTAACCCGTTGGGCAGGAAATGTTGATATGTTGTGCACTCCGTGTGCAAAGGATATTTATCTGACATTTTAGCTCTGAATGGTCAACCTTTTTTACAATTCCGCTGTGAAGTAAACTGTCGACATAAAATTTATTGTTTAACAAGTGTGTAGTTCTTGTTTGATGTACGGAAGCACCAAATTATTTTTGGAATCATCCGCAATTGATTGTCTGTACCTCTGCAATATAATTGTTGCGATCATAATTATGAACACAGCATGATTGTAAAACATAACTAAGACCATAACTTTGAGAAGGCTCAACAAATTGTGAAATCTTAAGGCTGAACTCAACCCCTCAAATCATGCTACCGGGAAGGCCATGAAACAAATCCAACGTACGTGATGACATATTCATCTTCCAAACCAGCTTTAAACCAAACGGCAATGGTTTGCTGTCGGCACGACGGAAGCAAATAAATTCATAGATCATCACGTTTTGATAGCAACGATGTATTTGATGATACTGTTCCTGCCGGTTCCTTATCGGTACAGTCGTCATCGTGGTACCTCACGTTTACAACCTACGACAACGAACCGTGCCATCGTATCTTAGGTGCGAACAAAATCAGACCGAATCATAGCGAGTGAAAAGGTGAGTTATACGGGCAGACCTATGCCGCCGGTAGAAATACGTGACTGGTGTTCGGTAATCTGTAAGCTGTTGGAAGGCGCTATCGCTCTTTCTCATCAAAACATGTTTGTTAAGATGTAGTTTTGATTTAGAAAAAAACAGAAGGCACGCTATGTCCGATAAAGAAAAAAGATGAGTGAAAGTGTTTCCCATATGATGGCCAAGTAATGCACACTGTTGGCCAGCCAATATCAAAACAACTATGAAATTATGCTACACAACTACATTAAATAACATCCAGTTATAGACTGAACTTACTTGCTCATAAACACTGTCAGTTCAAAAACTACAATACAAAAACATCGTATTCTCTTCTATTCATTTTCGCCGGATGTTGCCTTAGATCAGTTAGATCCTGTCGCAAGATCTCAATCTCTCGCTCCCCGATCAACTTACAAATTGAACTTCCACCTGCCATAAACATTTTGCCATAATTTGTTTGCGCTTCGCTTCCTCCCATTGCGAAACTGAAACGTATCTGCTAAGATCATCGTAGAGGATGACATTTATCATTTACTCACGTGGTCCAGTTGGAAATCTTTTCATAGAGATAGTACCATCTACAGGAGAAAACTGGATAAATAAATATGTTGTTTTTAAAATAATTGCTCTTAAGCTACAACATTCATTTCTAATACAAATCAGTTCGTGCTCTAGCTTTGTCTAATATAACATAAAACTACGACAAATATGTGCTGCTTTCGATTTGTAAATCATAATTAACGTCATTCCGTCGCTTCATCCCAAAACTTTAGCAAGAAATTATTCCTTTCAAGAATCGATTTCAAATTCCACCCCACGTAGCGCGTAGCAATGAAATTGTGGTAATAATTTATCGCTGCCGATTTACATAATCGATTATCATACTAGATCGGGCATCACCAACTAATCGATATACCTCTTGGGAGATACAATTCGATCAATGCTTCCGACTATGCGACGGTACGCCTAGGTTGATCACGGAATTCCGACTGAAGACGATACCCACATTCCGCTCTACATAGCAAAAAAAAGAAGAAAACCTTCATCAACGCTAAAGTGACGGTTAGCCATGGCGCAGCTTATTTTGTTATACATCGATATGTTCCTCATCCCATACCAAACCTTTCGTAATCGATCTTTAACCCGCCACGATCGAAATGCTTCCCAATAAAAAAACGATAAAATTACTTCACCATCATAAACGGAGCCATATTTTAGCTGTCACCTCTACGTAAATATTTGTGACTTTTTTAATGACCTCCGCATACGATTTAGTTCCTACGCATTTCACTTGATAATATGGGTGCCGCTCGAATGCCGGTAAGGAACGGCAAGGACGCATTTGGATGCCGCTATCTAATCGAAAATCCTTTCCATCACGCACAACCTATCGGCTCGAAACTATCATTTAAAAGATGGAGCAGTTTATCCACGAGCCACACACCCGGCTCGATTCGCACATACAAACACACGAACAAAGTTTGCAATCTCAATAAAACATACACAAGGAACATCCACGAAAAGTCTTTCGGGCCGTACGTTGATGTGCGAATTCTACCAGACTTTATTATGGCTGATATACTGTCAATAGGTCTTTTTTTATTTATTTTATCGCTCATTCTTCACACCATAAATTATCTTGCCGAAACCGGTAGAGCATTAGATAAAGGCATGTGTGTCTCGTAAAAGCTACGATCACGAAGTCTGCTACGAAACGTTGTGCGCCCCGGCGTACGGTTGGTGTTTGATCGTGTTGGATTTGGTAGTATTTATATGGTTCCGGATTGAATGGCACTTTTACGATCGGGTTTAAATGCCGAAATTAAGTGTGAAATTTGGGCAGATGCCGCTAGAACCTAATATCAAACTATAATCCTTCTGTTGCTTTCATAGAGATTGGAATTGAAATAATAAAAATATCGCTTTGATACGTGTAAACAGTTGATTATACTTCATCGCGAACGAAGCTTTCTCTTGTTGAAATGTATTTAAGAGGTAAAACTAAAAACTTTCCACAAAGCTTAGGGTTAACAATTCCTGAAAAGTGTAGAGAAAAGAAATCTACTGTCAGGAAGCCATCTAGCATCCTTACGTTATCATTACTAAATAAACCTCGTGTACAATCGATGAACTGAACTAACTGCACTTTCTAATTGACCACACAGCTTCAGGACCGAGTGCCGTAAAGTATGATAGTCCATTAGAATGTCTTTATTGCATCGACATTTATTATCCACGCGTCGCATAAGATGACCCATATATAAACCAAGTTCTATTGCACAATAAAAAAGGGAAGATCCAGCACATAAAAATCGCTAAAACTAACATTACTCACAATAAACGTCCCGAACGTCAGGAACGTTTACTGCGGATTGTAAGTACATCGGTTCAGCCGACGTACCGCACATACATGTAGAAAAACGTGCAAAAACCTGTAGAAAAAGAAAGCCTTCGCTATGAACACTTCTGAACGAAATGCATTCGTTGCAAAAGACAACGATTCCACCATAGATTGACACCTTCGATAAGTGATCGTTTTTGTACCACATTCGTGTTCCACATTTTTGTTTGTCTCCTGTAATGTCTTTCGTATGTAGCAGACATTATCCTACCAGCAGCAGCTGCCAGACTGTTGTCTGAGATTTAAGGATGCGTTATCACGGAAGGGCTGTATTCGTTTTGTTTTTTCGTTTCTTTGCTTTCTTCGAAACGAAACAACGCCACGAAGCCTGACGCCACGATACACAACACGGTGTGTACAAATACTGCGTCAGGCAATTGATTCCCATCACCATTGAAAGTGTCAATTGCTGTCACATGTTGCTCTTTGCTATGAAACAACAAGCAGAAGGGTGGGCCGATATAGAACTGTTTCCCGTTTTTCCGTTTCTTATATCTTAAATGTACTTCCATTTCTATAGCATTGCGATGAGCACCAAAACGCAGTCCAAGAATGGAAATTCTTTAATCCGCAAACATCCTTTGCCAGCTTATCTACCAAGACCCGTCTGTTGCACCGTTTATTAATGCTTGTGCGCATACGAACGTTTCGGAAAACAAACTCGACCTTAACGCATAGCAGCACCGGTTGAAACGGTTCTCGTCCTTGGGAGAATAGCTCGACATTTCGACAACGCTTCAACGAGCATGCAACAAATGGCGAAACAAAATCGGGCAGCAGCATTCCTCTTAATAGCATCCCGTTGCTTAAGCGGTTTACTGATAACACGACGGTGCATAAGTATTACAGTTCTACCTTCGTATCCGACTCACTTCTCCATGTCCAGGATGGCTTGGAACCGCGTCAAGAGTATTGCTGGATCTATCGCTTCCTAGAGTAGCGACAACTCTCGTTTTATCCCTCCATGCCATGGCGCACGCAACGTTCTGGTGGTGGTCACACACTTGGAGGTCGAGAAAATAGGAACAACCGACGCCCCAGCAGCGGTTACTGGGTGACTCGTCGCAGACGATGAACTAACTCACTCACGCTGGTCCGACCGGAGAAATGGTCGACGTGCCGCTCACGGTGTAAATTATAGCTGGTTATAGCGATCCGACACCAAATCGATTAATCGTTGTTGCGTTTGGCGAGGCGCACCGAAACCACCGAAACCGGTTGTGTCCGTTGAAAAGTTCTATTGACTGGGGCTAGTTTTGCCTCTCTTCTTGGTTTGGTGGGGAACCGTCGAGCGTGCAAGTCAAGGGGAGGTTTTTAATTGACGGAGTTCTTGCATCACACCTTGACAACGGGTCTGACCCTGCAACACCCTTTAGAGAACGAGAACACCATGTAACGCCTTCCAGGCTGCACACTTTTCTCTTCAGGCGGATCTCTTCTGATCGGTAGACCGAAAATTTTACCACGAAAGAACAACGAAATTGTGAGGCCAGGCATTTTCTACCGCTTCTAATTACCTCCTGCACATGAAAGCAAATGGAATTTTCAATTCAACGATAATTAGATTATCACCTCAAATGTTGAAAAAGAAAATCATGCTTAACACTTGGTGAGCATTTCGACACAAACTGCTGAAACAAAATTTGATACACAATTTTCCCATCGCGCAGGAAATTCAATTCATTTTTTATACTTGAAACATGCCATATAACAGTAACGACATCCTTTAACACTCTGGTAGCAAAAATCAATAACAAAACAAAAGCTTAAGCTGTCGACATGAACCCCTCCAGCATGCGATGAAAAGTCATAATTATGCGTAACGTACGGTTAAGATTTTCAACCCCCTTTCAGGATCAGTGGCGATCGGGCACATAATTACTGTCAACAGTGATCGCACAATTAAATAGCGCGAAAGGAATGACGCCGCCCCTGGAGGAAGTCCACTGACACATTTATCAAACCGTTTACTTTGCACTCATGCCGGCGGCTTTACGTTGAAATTATCGGCATGCTGCTCGTTGTTGATTGTGCTTTTTCCGTAATATCTGTGAACAAGAGTTGTACAATGAGAATACCGATAACGATGGCGAAGTCAGTATCGAGATACTGGATATTGATGGAAAGAGAAAGAGATGGAAAGAGACGTTTTTCACTCATTTGTACTAAAAGCAATAACGATACTCGAATATCATCGTAGCCTAGAATGCCTAAATTTATAACTATCTAAATTTGTAAAATAGATTCCCCTTCATATATTGAATCAAGAATAGTGAATACAAGTATTTGTAAATTGTTTGAAAATCAAGAGTTACAAAAGTCAACCGTATTTTTTCACATTTACATAAAAGTCTGATATTAACGATTTACTATTATTAATTATTGCCTTTTATTAAAAGACATCAAAATAAATAAAGACCTCAGTTGAAACGCCATCCTTGTCGTATGTCGTGCAGAAAATAGTCATTGCCAAAGGGATATCGTTTGCTAAAATGCGGAAAACAGCGCGAAACAAGCGTGTTGATATATGTAGGTCTGCACGCAAACACTAACTAAAGAGCTGACATATTCTGCACCCGTCGTACAATTGCTAGTAAACGCACATGGAATACAAATCGAACCACCCAGCATAAGAAAATGGATCCCGGTTCCATTACCAGCTTCATTCGGTCAAAGAAAAGCTTCCTCGCACAGAAGTAAATGCACAAAACGCAAGAAATCCCTAGCGTTCACGGCTACTCCGCATCCCAGACGTTTAATAATATTCATTACCCGTCATTAGCGCACCATTCTACTCCATGGCTTCCTGAATCCCGAGCTGACTCGCTTGGCTAACACCCGATGTCGTGCCATTCGGCCCGGTGTTCCATGATGGAATTCTAACGGCTCCCTACAGACTCTGGCGCGACGAGAGAAAAGTGTGCCACCAGCGCAAAAGCTGTACATGTCTCTGTATGGTGGCCGCATGAGCTATGATTGTAACTCGAAGGAACGGAAAATGGCCGAAAGGGGATCCGACAGACACGCTCATTTGGCAATGTTCTACACGAATAAAAACATTTTATTGATTTCCCGCATCCAAGCATGTGATCCCCGGTTCGGTCGATCCGAAATGGGAACCCAAGATGATTACCTAGGTCACATCGTAGATAGAATGGGCTTTCTGGGAAGGTTTTTCGCATCGGATGCCTCCCTCGTAGTAAGTCGTTCCAGCCATTAGCCGCTCACACGAGATAGAAATTTGTAGCGAAATTATTGCCAGATAAGATGAGGCCACTCAGGCACCCAGCGGGAAAACTGATAGTCGGCTTTATGGGCATTCACTGCAAGCGAATCACGCATCGTGATTCATTAATTTAAACACACTTAGAATCTGCTCTTTCTCCAGATGGATCGTCCTCAACCAGATCAACCGGTGTAAAGTGGTATAGGAGCGTGAGCTCGGCGTAAGGTAAGTCCGCAATGATGTGACAAATAAATTACCGGATGATATGTTAACCATAGCGAGAATAGCAATCTTCCGGTATAGTGGCGTACTAATTGGAAGCTAATAGATGACACATTTTAAATGGGTCAGTACGGAATTGGAATTTAAAAGTGTATGACTAAATTAAACGATTTATTTTGCTTATTCATGCTGATAACAAGGGGCAAACTTTGAATAGTTTAAATTCCTTTTCTAGTTTAAATCTAAGGGATGATTTAACTATTACGTAAAGCAAAAACAATATTTGCGTAGGAGCTACGAAGAAGTTGTTGATGTGTTGCTCTTTGCTAAAATTACATTGATTGGAAATAATCTTAATGGCAATTGCCATACAAAGCAAATCTCAGTATTTGAGATAGCCCAAGCAAACGAACACAGCAACAAACACGAATACAGGCTAACGATCAAATAACACCCTTATGCAATTACTTCTCCGGATTGCCAACCAGTTTTAACCCACAACAACCGAACCGGCTATTTTAATCCAATGATTCTTCAACACAAACCCTTGGAGAAAATCAAAAACCGCACGCAGCGTTAAGCGGGGGCACAAAAAGAGTCAATTTACCCACAAACAGTCGACTGCACCGGGTCAACCTGGGTGGTCAGCGCCCATCAAATGCAATGTTTTGTGTTTGGACCGCTCGATAAAACAGCCCGATCAATTCGGTTCCGATTGCTAACCGCTCGTGTAGGGTGCCTTAATCTCCTATCATACTTGATCACACGGCCCATGATGAGGTGAACGATCAGAAACTACCACAATCGCATACCTTCTCTGCAGTATCCGAAGAAACTGTATGGACAGATTGGTGGCGATGAGAGGGTTGGCGTTGGAGGTATAAATTAAAATCTTATGAATACCTTTAATTTGCCATCAAATCCCACCAGGAGGAATCGATGCCGATGGGCGATGCAGTAAAATGTGTATTTAATTTCCATAATGATTTTTCTTTTCACTCCATACATTTTTAATTCTCTTTACTCTCGTCATACTTATTGAGAGAGAGTTGACAATTTTAACCAAACACATTGACAGCAAGAATCGCTTACACCCCTCTTGGCCAATAACTAGAGACATTTTCTAACCAGCAGTAACTTTAGTCTCAAATCGTCTGTCTTGGCGTCGTTCCAACGAAGGTATGTCTTTAAAAGGCTATAGTGATGACCATCGCTAAGCTTCTTGTGCATGTATGCCACCCTCAGAAGCCTCGTTCCACTGATTCGATTGTCGTCTTTATCGATTAATAAAACCATCAAAGCGTACCAGCTCGACCACCGTGCCGAGGCGTTAAAAGGGATCTTCGCATCGACCTGTTCCAATGTTCTCCCTCTTTCTCGACAGCTCCTTTCCCGACGATCGTTACGGACGTCCGAAGATGGTCGGGCAAGAGATCCGAAGATAACCTAAGCTACAGCTACACCGCTTGCCTGCAACTCACTTCAAAATCAGTCACTTATGGCCGTAGGTCTTGCGATGTTCGCCCACTATGGCTCATGATGGAATTATTGTACATCAATTATTTTCCTCTTTTAGAGATACTTCGAAAGGCCTTCGGTGATCGAGAAACCATTTCAAGCGAGGTAGTTTCTTCCACTCATGATCGCACCTTCTGCATCCAGGTTGACGGCACCATCAAGAACATAATGACCTCTTTAAGGCTCGCTAAAACCAGGAAGGAAATTACGGTAACAATTTGTTTACTTTTTGGTAAAATCGTTTCCTGGAACGAAATGAAAGAACACTCATTTTGCTTGATCAAGTTGAAAGCCACAAAATAAGTGAAGCTTTTATGATTGCTCTGCAATTCACCAAACCAATCCATGATTGGATTAAAACTAACCACTTGTTCTAGTGCCTCATGTGAACTGTTGCCGTAAATTCGCTTCAAATCAAACCGAAGCTACTTACAGGACTTCCTAATCTTGATGAAGTTTTCACACTTAGCTCAACGCGACTCAATGAGCTTTATGTCTCATTATCAACACATTCTAGCCGGACTTATTTCAAGCATTCTCCACCGGTCTAATAGCAATAGACAGGCAAAGTAGGTGTTAAATGGCTTACAGGTAAAGTTTAAACATTTAATCATGCTGGTTGACTTTGAACACACGACTGGTAACAAGGTTCAATATCAAGCAAATGTTCTTTTTTTTGCTACACGCAACTCTAGAATGACCATTTGCCGCATGTATGGTTATCTTTGGACACTTTCAGCGAATCCCTTTCCGTGCGCGGTGCTTTCATGGTTCGTGGCTACGTTAATCGTGTCAATTTCTGTGCAATGTATACAATCTCCCTTCACATTGATCAACCACCTAACCCACCCAACCTCGCCGGTTAAAGAATCGTACTGGCACTTGCTGCAGAACGAGTGAAAATAAAAAAAAACGCTTCATCCAACATCCTTCTGGTGAGCTTCCAATCAGCCACGGATTACTTGTGCTATACAAGCGGACGGTGCCCTATGCTTGCTTGCTTGTTTTGCTGGAACGTTTCTGTGTCATGATCGGTGGGCACTGTTATTATCGAGTTTTGTTCACTGCCACGCTCTACACCATTCCCTTGTTTATGGTAGAGTTTTCTAGTGAACAAGCATTACTGTAGATGTTGAAGTTTCCCATCGTTTTTATCTCGGTCTGTGCTGATTATTGCGAAGGTGTAATTAGATTTGTTGCAGTAAATATTACGATTTTGCGTCATTAATCATTGACAATACCGTGCTGAATGTGACTTGCGATAATGAAAATGCTTTATCTTTGACTAGAAACAAATTATAGCTTTCCGAGGTATAGAGCTCGTTTGTTAAATGCATCGGAAAGTGTAAATTCATCAATCAACCCAGAGTGCTTTACACTATCAGGAATTACATTAAACACAACGCGTGTAAGTAGAATGGATTTCTTGGCAAAAGTTTATAATGTAATTTGCGATTTTGTTATACTTTTCTCACCATACCTAAGTGTACGCTTAATCAAAGAATGTTCAAAAGAAAATTCAATACTAACATGCAACATAGCAATGGTGTATGTGATAAACGGCGCCAGTTCCAAATGAAAGGACCATGGCAACAAGGACTGAATATCGTGGCTTCGTGGTACAAATAAGTCTAGTAAGCCAGAAATAGCCGACGTGACCCTAGAGGTTGTTAAACTAAGAAGTGAGAAGAGCACGAGGGACATTGAAAGTGCAAAAAATATTTAGCAACAAAAAAGGACAAAAAAGTTAAGAGTCGTTTTACTCTTTAACAGTTAAGCAGTTAAGAGCAAATTATTGTAATCAATATTTAATTATGAGTCATTGAAAAATAAAGTGAGCTGTGGAAATTTTCACGAATTGCCGTTATAATTGATACAGTTCAATATTTTCCATGCGTCAGAACCCGTACATCACATAAACTATACTTTACGCTGTCATATTCTTATTGCTCAATATTTTAACGCTAGCATTCCCGAAACAGTGGTTCTGACCTCTTAATGAGTGACCATTTAGCAACTCCCGAAACACAAGGAAAACATCAATTATCTTAGAATCCGGAAAGAATTCAACCGAATCTGTGCTGGCAAAGCTCACTGAACTGCGCACGCTTTATAGCCACTGTTGTGCTTGGTTCAACCCAACAACACACCATCTTCAACCAGCAGCCGGTGTTGGATGCTTAAAAGTCGATAATTAGCAGAATAACATAATTATAAATTTAGATTATTGTCATAAACTGCGCTGCCGCAGCCCGGAAAACACCAACGGTGCTCCAGAAGCTCAGCCACCGGTAAAAACAATAAAACAGCATAGACATAACCGTGTGCCCTCGCTGAAAGATACATTCTTAAAGTGTTGCCGCGAGAACAAAAAATAACTTTAAACAAAAGCACAATATCAAAAGCAAGGAGCAAAAACATATCAAGCGGCCGGCCATACAAAACGCTGCGGGAGACGCGGATATCGTCCACTTCGCAATCCGTTGTCAGTTTCGTTTCGATCGAAGTGAAAGAACCAAAAGTGCCGTCCACCGGTCCACGGTCCATGAAACAAGAGAAGGAGGAAAATAAACAGAAAATTATGGTTAATTGATTCCGTTCTCTGCCAGCTGCCTACCGGTTACCAGAACGCCAGCAAACGACGGATGGACTGATGGATGGATGAGTTGGATGAAAGTGTTATGCTTCTGCATCGGTCCGATGAAACAATTGGCGCTGATTCATTCGCGAAAGCAGCAGCAACAGCTTCAAACGGCAACACTGAAAAGACCATCACACAATTGTTCCAGGTTAGAAGGTTACATACCAGGTGATTAACAGATACAAATGCTTCGCACGCTTGCCGATGGGATGAAATAGGTCAACCCGTTTATGGTGTGTTCGTCGGCAATGAGCGAGCACCCTTACGGTGGGGGCTAGCATTTTTACGGGGCGTAAAAACAAACTGTAATCTCAAATGGTTCGTTTTGGTCCCTTCGCACTCCGCGCGTATCCACGCTCTCGTAGGTACGAAAAAAAAACTAATCCATTGACGAACGAACCAATTTCCGATCAAACGGCTCTTCAATTCGTCTTGGTGTCGGGTGGTGATTTTTGGGGCCACTAGCAGCATGTAGACATGCATCCGGCCGCAAAAAAAATACAACCATTGTTCAATCTTAACTCATTTTCGAGCCTTTTCACCACACACCATCACCCCAAAATCAGCCCACATCATCACGCGTATCCATTTCGGATTCGATCTGTCAAGCGAGAGACACAACCAAAATAAAAATAAGGTTCCTCGCTTGGGACCTGATTGAAGTCTTTTGTCTGTGCATCGAAAGTGAAGTGACGTTGTGGTAAAATGGCAAGCGTTAACGAACCATTGCCATGGTGCAACGTGCAACTACGAATCTGCTTTCAGGCTCTCTTTGCCACCACCTTCATTACCCTTTCCCTTCTACGCAGCTGTACCCCATTTAATGACCGATCAAGGCCAGTGACATTCACATTGCTAACGGTCATATTTCGCACGACCCGCAGGAGCGTTTGGAGAGATTGGTAAAAAAATATCTCAAATCATGTGTCACAGTTGCAGAGCCCCAAGTGCAACGAGTTATCCTTTCTAAAGCTGCTTAAATTGTAGCACTGAAGAAAAATGATCTGATTAACTCTGACTCTGGTTAAAGTTTATGTCATGTGGCGTTTAAGTCTCGGTCATACGATCCATTGATGTTAGCTTTCTCGACGTTATGCAAACGGTATTGCAACGCGATCTTTAGCAGGAACAGAAAATATGTTTTTGGAAGCATAAATTTAACTACTATTTCAATCTACGGCAACAAAATACATAATTTCTTTAGTCCTTGAGCGAATATTTCACGCAAGGGTAAGATAGATTAAATAATTCTGGTATGATAATTCGATGTAATGTTAAATAAAGTTTGATATTTCTGTATAACGTGCGGATGATTTATACAGTATAACAAAATCACATCACCTTAGTAATCTTTAACAAGCACTCGAATTTATTTGCAATAATCTCAATCTAATGATGGTTGTCGCTTCTTTCTAAACCAATTTTCTCCGCCCGTCTGGTGGCTTAATCTTTCCGGCTAGTGGATTTGTTATGTTTCAAATCTATGCACGAAGATATTCATTTGCTACTCACTGTACTTCATGACAGCAGCTATCATACTGACGGTGCGCCCGATAACCATGAAACAGCGTATGCACGTGAGTGTTCCACCTGTACATGATGTCCATGACATCGAGGTCGTTCCTGTCTTTCCGATCGTGTGACATATCATCTAAACAGCTTAGTCCACACGCGATACACACGTACTCGATAAAAGTAAAAACTCGCCTATCGTCTTGACAGTTTCCTTTTCACTCCTTATCAATGGAAGACTTGTGCGACGACCGCCTTGTTGTACGGTGACGGGGCCGTTTCGGAATATTTTGCTGGCACAAAATTTTTCCCACCGCACGGTACGTGGATGACACTTTACTCGCGACGTTTCCATGTGGGACTTCCTTCGTTCGTTTCGTTGCGCGTTACGAATTGGACGCCGATGGGAAGGAAATGCAAACGGCAGCCTTAGCAGACGGCATACTTTTCCCATCCGGTAGCTTTTGCCATGAAAATATAACTCCTCCGGTGTGCACTTCTTTTCAAATATGTTTGCATCCCTTTTTCGCGCGTGAAATGAAAAATACAAACGTCATGAAAGGCACTCAATCCTCTAGCATACGTCTGATTGTCGTCGACCTGGTAAGATGCGGTTGGACCCAGTGCCATTCGAGCTGAGTGATGATTAGCTGCTGAACCGGTTCCACGTTCCATGCTGACCACGAGCTACCTAGTTCCATTCCCGGCGGTGGTCAATGAAATTGAAAACTTCTATCCATCTGACGCGCAACGGGAGCAATCCCATCGTAGGATGTTGTTTTCTTTTGCTTCTATTTATTTGCTTCTCATTACACAGCGATCCATTTCCGCGTGAAACGTTAACCCTATCTATCGGCTGTAGTCGTACACCGGCACTCAGGTTCGGTTTTCGATTTCACATTAAAATGGCTAGAATTTCGATCCATCGTTTTTTCTTCTTCTTGCACTCTCAGACACGCCTTAGGGAGAAGACGGAGGAGCACTGGAAGAACTTTAATCGGAGACATAAAGCCAGCCCTGCTGGTACCTTTCATCGGTTTGCATCATCATCGTCATGATCTAGCGTGTGCTCATCTCTTGCATGAGATCTCTTCATCTTGCTACCGGTTTTTAGCTTTTAATCAACACGCTTTACGAGAGGAAGATGCTCTTCATTTGAACTCCACTGGGGCATTGAAATCAATTACCCATTACCAATTCCGATTATTTCCGGTTGGAGGATAGAAACGCAATTTTAACCGAAATATACAAGAATGGCCGTTTGTGCACGATGTTGCAATTATTTTTCTTAATCTTCAAGGAGTTAATCGATTTGGAAAGATAAAAGCTATCGACGAGGTTCAAATATAATAGTTGATTTCTTGGAAACAAAAGATCCTAATTTTAGGGTTTCTCTCAGCAGACCGATAAATAGATCACCACTACGTGCTACTCTTTGTAAGGAAGTTTCTATAGATAGTAGTTAAAATTCCCTGGTTACAAAAGCCCACCTGTGTCTGTGCAACAAATTTAAGATATACTCTCAAGGAATACACTCTGAGATAATTACATACCTATAGAATGAAAATTCTATGCATACCCGTGTAGACCCATTACAACTGCAGTCGATTATTTTGGCTGAATACTTTCAAGAAGGAAGTGGATAACAATCACTATTCCTCTCCTTTCTATTGAACAATCAGCTACCAGCTGTTTGAGTTTCGGTTTTCTTCAGCTTTTGAAATGAAAGAAAAGAACTAGAAACGCAATTGCAAAACGATTCCAGAATAAAAATTTGATCTCTCGTTCTGTCTTGTGTATGAATATAAGAGGACAATATGTCCAAAACAATTATTGAAAGTAATTCACAATTATCTCCACGTTCGCCAATACGTAACAGCTATCTCACACCACTCAACAATAGCGGGCAAAAAGTGTCATAAACTTCTCCATTACCACAACTTGAAAGATTGCTCCATTTTTGCCTTGAACCACTCGGTTTCATCGGCGATCAAAAAAACTACAACACACGAAATTATATCAAATTACACCCGTACTTAACGCCAACGAAAAACTGCAGCCACTTTCGCACCGTAGCGCACCATGCAATTAAAGTCATACGCAACATGAGCGAACCGTTCTGTTCGCGTACTTTACGACACGCACCACTCCAACGCGATTGCCCATTTGACCCATCGCGTCAATCGTCTTGCAGCGTAAAGTCAGACATAAAACAAAGGCGCTAAATATTTATTGGAATATAATTTAACGTTAACAAACGACCTGCACGCCCGGAATACGACGATTGGACGCATGGACAAGAGAAATATGCAGAAGATAAAAAAAAAATCAACACAAACTCCACGCAACCGATACAACACAAAATTTGCCCCTTAAGGGCTTGATTGTTCGACTAAGAATCGGAGTTCTGAAAGGTAATAATCATATTATATCTATCTTTTAGCAACCACTCCTTGCACTTCAAAAACGTTCCCGAGATCAGATACCTTTTTTCCCATTACAACAACTGGTATGCTCCATTATCGTACTATCGGAACAATTTGAAACATTCTCGCTTTCGATGCTTTTTAGTGCCGTTTTATCTACCACTCCGCGCAAAATTCCGATGCAAAATTACGAAAGCTATTTTACGCGCCTTCACCGGTCAGTGGTTTCACGAGCGCAGGTAAATAGAAACATCCCCCATCGTGTTTCCATGTTGCCCTTAAGGGACGGATTGTATCCTACGAAACCATAACAAGCGGTTGGGTTTTTGTTGTATCACGATTGCAAAGAACCACGGACCCAACCAAATGATTGGCAAATGGCTCCACCGGGATCGGTATACAAGAATGATCGGTAAAAATCTCTCTCTTCACTCTCGTTTCCAATTCCCCTTTCTCTACCGATAATTGCATTCTTCACTTCTTTCACATTTCTAGCCCGATCTTTTGATCAAGTTCCATCGAAAGGAAATCCCTTTGGGCATTACGTCGAGATCTTCGACCGTCAAGCGGAATTCCAAACATCGATCCAAGCGACTTGACACAACGCACTAATCCGAGCTTTGAAAACCAATCTTCACCTTGTTCCTTCCGGTGAGTATCAACAACAAAAGGTATTCAGACAAGCGGAGCACAAAGTGTTGCAGAGAAAAATAATAGCTGAAACATGTGCCAGCAAAGGAGGAAATATTACCAATATTGCTCTCGAAGCAATATCTGTCCATGAAAGTATGTCTGAGCGTTAAGGAAGATTATGGGTTTGCAATCCTTCCTCATTCTACCCTGGCCATACATTTGCAATGCTTTCCTTGTTTGGTGGGCGGTGCCCCGATCAACTACTCAAGGCCAAGATCAAATTCGATTATTGTTTCGGGGGTTCGTCGGCTTTTGGTGAATGATGTAGAGCGTGTCCGAACGGTGTTAAGGGGATGGATTGTAGTGAACAGAGAAGGGATGCAGGATTATCTTATTTTTGCTAGCTTTCCGGAACAGTAACTGATAGTTGAGATCAAACGGATGCAAGTGGGTAATGATAGCTTCTTGTTGACTGTGTTGTACATGGCCAAGAAATTTTTTTATGTTTAAAGTTATGGAGAACATGGTATTCGGAAAGAAATAATATTTTAGTGTATATGTGTGTAACATTACACACACAAAAATAACAATAACAATGTTGCTTATATTTTTCCCACCCATGCGTTATACAATCAAATACTTAATGGAGGTACTTTTCATATTCAATGTTCTAATAAACAAATTAAAAAAAAAGAAATTGAAACATATGTACCTATTTGTAAACACTTGAAGATACTTTTGACTTCACTTATTCAATTGCATCAGAAAGCTTTCTATTTAACGCTTTGAACTAGACCGTGGAAAATATATGTACTATTTACAACGTAACGCATTTAAAGAACATCATTTGCATCACTTACCCTCATTAGTGTGATTTATCCTGCTTCCTGCGATCGATCGACCGAAGCCATTGCGTGTGCACGCTTTCTGCTAAACCGGGATGCAATTACTTAATACTCGCGTGCAACTATTTTTCATCACTTAACGAACGGTTCCACGACCAAGAACCTTTTTCTCACTTCTTTCGCTGCCGTAAAGACGTTGGGTAAAGGAAGAAAAGGAATAGATTAAATTCGTGTATAGAAGAAAAAGTGTACTCCAACCAGAAGATTCTGCACTGTATGTCCCTTCGACAGTGAATGCAGGGGAAAGGTGAGCACATTTTTCACACTAATAACATCATTTGTTAGATGAAACGCACCGGAAAGCTGCACTTCCAGGGCCGCTGCTCGTTGTGTTGTTGTATGCGGTCATAACCCATACGCGAAACGCAGACGCAGAATACCCATCTCTTAAGGCGGGTGTTAGATGTAATTGACTTTGCGAAACTTATCCAGGTTTGTGTGTGTGTGTGTTTATTAATAAAATTTCAAAATCACTCACTACGCATATGATACACAAGACGGTAATGCACATCTACTGAGTGTCACGCATATCACAATATTTCTAGCATGAAACTCTTTGAGCTTAACCAATGAAAGAAGCGATATAATCGACACTCAAACCCCTCTCGTACATTTTAAGCTCATAAGCTATAAGATAGCAACATCTTGGCCACTTCAAGTTAAACGACATTTTTTGTTACTCTGACCATATCCAACAATTATCGGAAACTAGCCAAAAACGGTGCCCATCCCACACAGTGACTCCTTCAAAAACTTGCACTTTTAACAACTTGCCATTAGAAATAGAACAATCCGACACAACATGGCCTGAGTCTAACTACTAGCACGTGATCTATTTTTGTACCTAATACACCCATAAATATTCAACCTGTTTTATCTTGTAGAAAGCTTGTTTGATTCCAAGATATCCCAAAGCCCCTTAGTTCAACCTGAAAGCATCCCTAAAGCTAACGTCCACCAAAACTCTATGTTATACCTAGAAAAAACTGTCAACTGTTTTGATGCATTGTCTCTGATACGACGTCACCCGGACCCATTCATCAAGATACATTTGCTGGAGCGACACCTCACACAAGGAACAGAAAACCGGCCTCTCGAAAATGATACAATCGTAGGAGGGCAAGTTCTTCGAAGTTGCCGAAACTATCCAATATCAGCCTCTTGGTTTAAGATTTACTGGAGCGTGCTACCATAGTGCCAGCATGAACCACATGTCCGAGACCACATGTCACGTACGCGGGGCTGATTGATTAGTCTGAATCGTAAGACTGGGTAACTTGAAACCATTTTTCGAAATGTGGAATTCTGAGAATTTGTCGCCAGAACTGTGTTTGTCGTTTCGAACATTTCAATATGCATGGTTGGAGGTGGAATTGAGCAGTAGCACAATAGTATGAAATGAATTTGATGAGCAAATCATTTTTAATCATTTTATCTTACTCTAAACTGTGAAATAAGATTATCATACAAAAAAAGTGAAACATGTACATATATATGTCCATAAAAATTAACTGTTGTTTAATCGAAAGCAAAACTCTCTACAGTGTTTACTGCCGAGACGAAATACATCGTTAAACGAAATAACAACCAATATCATAGCCGATTAAGTCGCTCATCGATGTCGCCCGACTGATCGAACGTTTCATTTGACGATCAACTCATGATTCTCGTTCATTTGATGCGGACATAAATCCGCTTACTGATGAGGTCTCCTGCTCACGCAATTACCATCGAACCAACCCGAGAGAGAAAGAGAGCGCTGATCTTCCCGGTCCTAACTAATTCGACGATTGACAGGCTGTACCGATCCTGTTTGACTTCATTCATGGCCAGGTGCCTTTGCTTTGCACGGGAACCTCTTGCATTTGAAACTCGCACATTCTCTCATGCGTCCATGTGTTTACTGTCAGATCTTATTAAGCCTTATGACAGATCCGATGATAGACTCGACCTCAGACTGTCCCAACTGACCTAACGCGCGATCGCGACAATAAACCGTGACGGAATATGGAACAATTTTGCTCAACGATGTTCTGTGGAAAAAGTGCGTTCCTTGGGCATTTTTATATACTTGATAGGAAACTGTTTTATATGCATGAGAAAGTTTGCTACTAATATCAACAGCAGAGATCGATTCGATTTGTTGAATATGCAAATGAATACCAATCGAAGCAAATATGACGATGATATGCTTCATATGTCTAAAATTATTCATTGTTCTGTTAACTACAATATCCATTTACAATATTTCTTATGTACAAAAATTTCCTAGATGTACCACACAATTAGATTCTGTTAGATTACAGATTATTCAATTAGATTATTCTGTTGTAAAGGGTTAGTAGCAAAGATATAAAAGTAACGCAAGAATTTCCTTTCAAAATTCTCATTACTTTTTTCCATTGACTATCTAAGAACCCGAGTTTATCTAACTATAGTATGATTGGGAAATTCTAAATAGCTTCATCAAATACCCCCAAGTGTGGTGGACCAAATTGAGAAACTCTAATCCACTGTTGCTCCGCTCGAGAATAGAAAATGGCTCTTCTATTAGCAACAACAATTTATTGACGGCATCACACAGTGATGAGCTACGGTTAAGTTTTCATTTAAGGCAGCAAATCAAACAAACCGTTCGGCGTTCCCGGGCGTTCAAAACAAACCGGCACAACCAATTAGTTTCCATCACACGACGGGTGGCGCACAGATGAAGCCGGAATCTATGGAAAACCTAATCATACGATCGCTATCGTGCCTACAATCGATATCAAGCATCCTCGTATCGCACCAGTTTGGTGTGCCGTTGTGTACAAATCGTAACGGCCATTAAGCGATCAGATGAAGAAATTCCCTTAAAGATGGAACCATTTTCTTCGAGACGCGCCCTGGTCCATACTCACGTCAACCGGGGGTGCCAATTATGGCTATTTAGAAAACGCAAACCATACACGCGGTGCGTAGAGTTCCCACACGGTATAATCCTTTTTTTCATTTCGCTTTTAAACGGAAGATTCCCGCGTCAGCATAAGCGACGAACCCGTATTTGACTCATTGAAGTAGTCCACCTTACAATGCTCGCCACCAAATCAACCGTTGCAGGGCCTGTGAATAAGCTGCCGATTGACAGATATGTTGCGTGGTAAAAAGTACCGATGATTGATCGTTGATCAATTTGCAGGCCAAGTTCCCATACCACTACTTTGGCGTTATGGTGGTAGAAAAAGATACCTAACGCGTATGCGCGCATGGCTAAAAGATCCCTTTCCTACACAAGGCGCATGTGACCAGTTTTTATCATCGCTCAATTACCATTCACATTAAATTACGATCATTTTTCAACACTTTATAACTCCAAATCCACCTAACGGTCGTTTCATAGATGGCGTTTGCTAATTGATTGTGGGGCTGATTTTTGCTTCGCCACAACTCCTAACCTACCTACCGACCCAGCATTCATCGGACATCGCGAAATCAAACAACTTAAAGCCGTCCACGCCATTAACGGTGTTCGCTCCTCCGTAAGGGATTTATGTCTCCGGCCCTTCTCGGACACGCATTGCAACTCAATTGCATTATGATTAATGTGCTGCACTGCGTTCCGCATCGATCGGGCAGCAACAGTAAGCACATTGCTGCTGTTTGGCGTAAGTCGATCGAGAGTTTCTTGTGCGCGGACGTCTCAAAAGAATCACGTCGAAACATTGCGCATATGAAGTTAAGCGGTATGAATCTTCTCAACAACTCGAACAGGAAGGAGAAAAAGGGTCACGTTACAAATAATCTTCGACGTGCTCTTCGACATACGTCCGATATAAGCCGACACAGGCAACCACGTGCGGGTACAAAATACACTAGTTTCCTTCCCCACTTCCTTGCGTAATAGTTGCATTAAACACATTGTAATTATTGCAACCTAATGAATTAATAGGGCCACATTTGCGCTAAGGGCAGGGTGCATGTGGATATGCTGGCCAAGCCTTCGCAATTAGTCGACCAAAGGATGATTAGATCGGATCGGCTTGTATCGATCGTCCGCACGCTAGCTTTATGTTGTGCTAACAGGGTTGGAAGAAAGTTGCTGCTGCTGTGCGGCATGCATCAGCGGTTAAAGATAAGATTTATAAGCTCGATCGAAAGGGAAAATCCATTACGCTAATCGGATTGAATGATTAGCGTGCAAAGAGGGTTGGACCGGTGGTAAAGATCTTCTGCATTCGGTTTGCGTTATTTATTGCTAGCTGGCTTGAAGGTGTTGTTTGTGTATTAAATTGTGTTACTAAGTCCCACAAAATATGATTGAATTTTGAAGTATTTGCTGCAGTTACAATGCTGCAGCTACAGACTGAAAGATGCTTATTGTATCTTTAGGATTATTTTACCATTTTACAAAAGGTCATCTTAGTGCAACAACACATCAACAATTTTGGAAAATTGAGAAGGTATTATCCACATAAAAAACACATCTACTTTGAGGTTTTAAGCAAGACATTAAAATTTCTTGGAACAAATCATGGCTCAACAACGACTACAAACAAAAGCCAATTACATTCTATTAATTCGTTTAGATTTTTGTTTCATCTCTTCCATTCTTCTTCTACATTCCACCTTATGTTACTCCATAAGCATACACTCGGGGCAGGTTCACATTTAATGCAATTTTTCTCCGGCCTGATCCGGTACGACTTGTGTAATACATCGCACATAATACTCGTTCCATACCGATCATCCCATTATCACCATCGCTCTCAGTCGGGGTGCATGTATACGTGTAATTTGCACCCGACATGCTTCCTCGAAGCGAATTCCTTTACATTCCACTCATCTGTACAGCCATACTCTACGTATCAAAACAGACTCGCCTGGCCGCCACCGACGCACATGTGCTACGGTGCGGCTTCACTTATGATTTATGCTTTAGCGTTCACTTTCGCGGGATGATCTTTCGGTGAGAAAATTTTGTTTGCCTTGAAGCTTTAGCGCGTCCCTTCAATCGCTGTGTAGCAGCAGAGAGCGCTTTGCAGTGGAACAGTGCGGCTATGTGGGCGTTCGAAAGGTTCAAATAAAGCTTGCACTGTAAAAACGTACATTGGGATGAACAAGCTGATCACACGGGAGGAAGGAATTTCGGGTATGCGAGTGGAAAGTAATTTCATTTATTATTTTCCCATCATAAATTAAGCACGGTGCCATGAAGGGAACCCACCTTACCCACCGTACCAATCATACACTGGCACCGGGTCGTCTTTGTATGTATGTTGCCCGGTTTCCTCAACACAACGCCTTTGGGATAAAGATAAGGAAAGCCAACCCGAGTTAAAACACAACACCAGTGAACCAAACACGTCGAATGAAAACAACGCTTTCCGAGTGTGGTCGTGTGGTCAACACTCGGCGGCTCAGGGTTGACCCTTTTGCCAGGGTCCATATCTTGCTTGTAAGATCCTGCGTTGTTTTTTTCTTCGCTCCCCTTTTTTCCCATTTTGCACGATGTTGTAAAGGCCCGGCCTCCGACAATATGAGCATCCGGCAACTGAGCCATCCGAACCGCCAATTGTCATTGCCCTGCAGCGAACAGTGTGTGTGTGTGGAGGCTGGTTTTTTCGTTACTGATTGCACTAAACTAGGCACGGGTGAAGCGGTTTTAGAGAAAATCCATAAATCACCATCGCGCACCACGAGTGCATGCCGACTGCATTCGGTGCACATGATGGGTTTTTTGCATCGTGATGTGTGCTTCTTGTCTTTCTCTTCCAACGTGACGGTATTTTTTTTCTCCCGCACATTGGAGTCTGCACACGAATGGAGTCATCCATAATCGGCAGCAAAATTATTCCATTACGAAATGACGGAAAATGGCACGAAGGCTTGTTTTGCCCATCTGCTGGTTGTGTATCGCTTTGAGGTAAATTTAAGTATATTTTTGTACATTTCTCGAAATATCTCTAAGCAATGAATTCTGTCTTAATTTTTTTCTTCCCCCTAAATATGTTACCCCTGTTCAACAACACACGATCGTAGCTTGTTAAGAGTCGTGATTTATTAAAATTTGTTCCACCTCAACTGCATCCCAACGCGCGCAGCAAACGTTAACATCCTGGGTCGCGGATCGGTTTCGACGAGCCAAAATCGTTGCCAGTTATAGCGTGATGTGTGGTGTGGGATTTGAAGAAATTTTATGGCTTAATAACCGTATCACTAGTAGCCGGACGCATATCACCAACAACGAACTCATTTTTCACGTAAAAAAAAACATGCACTTCAAACCCGCTCGTGCACACAATCCAAAGCCACTTCAAAACATCACGTTTCTCATACGGACGCATTCTTTGCTGCATTCTTTGCTTTCGTTTCGTTTCGCTTTCCCAGCTGCTTTCGCGTTACACTTTTTTGTTCCCTAATACATTCGCAAAACTGACCACCGGCGAGGGCCGGACGGATGAGGATGGATACACCGTGAAGATAATAAAACTTCATTTAATATTTTCCTTTTGCCCCATCCACGTTCGACTACACTTCACTCAATTTTTATCCATAAATCTCACAATTCCGCAATTACGTGCACGTTCGTAAACCACACCCAGTACCGGACTTATTTTTTTTTTTAGATGCGCTCAGCAACACACTTCCTTATCCGATTGTGATGCATTTTTCCATGATGTTTGATGGCGAAGGTTTCGTTACACTTTTGTATTGCCTAGAGCAGAGAACTAGAGCAGTACCGTGCTGTGTACAATTCTCTTTTGGCGTTTTTCAAGCACTTCACTGTAATAATTTCAACAAATCTTGTGCTTTAACACATGCAACAGCAGATTAATGATTTTTACAACAAAAAATAAAACACCTAACTTCACAAAACAAAACACTCCAACACTCACTTACCAGCTTCAAGCACAAACTGTAGATAAAACAATTAACTTACTCCATAAATACTAATGTAACCGCTTTTTTTTTTCAAAATACCGTCTTTACGTATACGACCACGCAACGAACCGGTGCTGCGTTTACACAAAGCTCCGATCGATCCTAAGTTTGGGAATCATCTGGCTGTGGCTGCTGCAAGATGCAACTTGTAAAGCTAAGAGAGAATTTTCCAACATGTTGATATTCTCGCATGCTCTCAGCCTGGTTAGTAAACCGGCTATGCTCATTTTTATGCTTTCTTGCTCTAAGTCCCTCTCTTTGGTCTCTCTGTAAAGTTACCAAACATGCGAAACTGGAATGAAAACAGAGAATAAGACCTGTTAAAAACCAGCTGTTTGAGCAAGTAACCTAAGTTTTCAGAGCGAACTGAAGAGAAATAGACTGATTAGAAGCAGTAAAACATATCATGATCACACTTCATTCTTCAGAGGTTTATGTAATTGAGGAATTTGGGTACAAATTTTTAAAGTTTAAGTGAAGCTTTAATATGTACCAACAAAATATCTAAATTTTTGGAAGACATTTTTCTATCAGAGCAAATATTGTTTCCGGGCTGCATTAATCTTTTGCTTTGCCGGCAAATCGTCCGTCACGAGTTTGATGGTTATTACATTCCCAAGCTCACCCGTTATCCAACAATCTGCATAACGTCATATATTAAATCTTACTTTATTCATATCTCAACCGTTAGGACGTTCTTATCCCGAAACCGGTAACCGTTGTCTTAACCTGTGGCAATCGTCAAACTAAACCGAAACCGGATACCGAAGTTCTCAACAGAATTATGCCTGCCTGCAATGTGCAGCGGACAAATTGTGCAACCTTTCCATGCTTCCGAATGGCATTTCCGAACGTCGGCGATATATTTATCAATCCGCGCAGATGACAGACGCAAGGGGAAGTTGCGATCCGCCACGATGTATGATGTTTATCTACATTGAGTGATGTTTGTATGATGGCGGAAAACGAGAAGCGAACTAAAGCGAGCTTAGATTGCTATCGACGAAAGCGATATTCATGTTTGATGGAAATAAATGTCATTGGTTCATGTACGCTTTTATTGATCTTTATGCGTTCTATGTATGCATGTGTGGACAAGTTTTATTATTATGCAATAGTTTTCAACAATTTATCATTAAAATTATAAATTGCAAGTTAGTTGATTGTAATAAATTGATCTTCAGATTTAAAGATGTGTACACTTCTACACTCAACTCATTTTAAAATCTTTTCATGTGATGTTAGCTTTTGAATTATTAAATATACAAAATAGCTTCCTGGTATTTTTTAAAGTTTTATTATTTATTCATTATTTATTCTACATACGATTTGTTGGACTTCAATATACTTTTAATTCCAATTAAATATCTTGTTACTTGCTTTTCCCTTCGAATCTAAGTCTTAACCTTAACGCTAGAGCTAATAAGCGTTTTAAGCGTTTTTCGTTCGTGGTTAAGTTCTAAACAATTTCTAAGAGTTGGAGTATATTTTATTGTTTATTGGAGATCGTGCTATAGAATATTTATATAAAAATTCAAGGTTCCACTACCTTAGGATTGTTAAACCCGAAAAAATAATGTGATGAAAATGAAGCGTTGCATCCAAAATGACTGATCCGGTACTTCTAATGTTAATGATAACGTTATTTGAAAGTTTCCAAATTCATCATCTTCCAATTTCCATTATGAAATATTCATCAGAATACGCCACATTAAAAGAAAATAGGTAAATCAATGCAGATAGTCATATAAAACTACAACAGCCATTTTGACAAAACTGCTGCCATGAAAATGTATCCGTTGACAGCGGCATCGAAAGATCGTCAAAAATATGGCTCATTACTTTGTTTAGGAAATTTAAAACACATGAATAATTTATCGTCACATCATCATGCGTACTAATTTCTTCCAATTAAATGAATCGATGTCACCCAACCAAAGCCTAATCCCTAAGCATCAGTCGTTTGCAAAAAAACCCCTAATAAATTATTTCACATCATAAAGCAAAGCTCAACCGCTTGAATGCTGATCGTGGGTGAATAATCTCCCTACGTTTTCGCATGTACATATATTTGTCATGCCAAGGTTAAACCGTTAGCGTTAAATTAACTCACAAAAAGACAACTTCTCCCAACAACGGGGAACTTTCCACACTTCCTTTACTCGCTTGATGAATGTTATTATTCTTCGGTTTTGTAAATGTTTCGTAGTAAACGTTAACTGGAACAACGTTTGCTCCACAAACTCACGCTCCAGTCCATTCCGTTCAAGGTGAAGGCGACAGGTTGAGAAATTAACCCTCCGGAAATGCTCATTTCGCCAGTTGGAGCTGGACATCGTTCTTCTTGCGGGAATAATTTCAATCATTCGGGGTGCTGAATTTGTATTTTTTTATCACTCTCACATTTAATGCGTTGAAAACCGTTTGCCGAGTGACACTCGGTGGGCGAAGTACGTTCACGAGAACGCGGTTTGTTTCGAAGCAAAGGAAGAACGCCCTGTGGTGGGATGAATTATTTCGAGTCAAATGAATTGAAACTGATAAAAAGTTGAAGCTTGAGCGATAAATGCAAACACGCCTGAGAATGATACGAGAAGAAGCCTCCGAAAGCAACAAGCCGTTTGATCCATTGGTGAAGATATGAAAATAAAATGCAACAACCAAAGCACTTTAGCCGCCCAGCCAGGCTGGTTTTGTTCCGGCATACGGCAAAGGGCGCAATAATATGTTCAAATAACCGTTTCCCCCATTGAGCCTGAAATTTATTTCCTCATTTTAAAGGATCTTTCTACGAGAACAACATCCAAAGGTGAAAAAATTTACCGAGAGATGCAATATCATGTTGATTAATTTGTTGCCGAATTACGCACCTTATTACTGGGATAATTTGGGCACATACAAACAATCGGTTAGAAGGCATTAGGATTAAGGTACGAAACTGAAAGTAACATTTTTCATAAAAAACGTAAGTAATCAACACTAGTTACAAATCAATAATGCCGAGAGTATGATTGGATGATCGTATATCCACATTTTGTTCTAATCATCTCTCATCAATGTAAAGAGCTTTAAGTTCAGTCTTCCTTGTTAGCATGCGGAAATGAAATTTGTTTTTTACTAGATAGAAAAATAATAATTTAAAATAATTTAACGAAAAACAGTATGCAATATTTTAAATAGTAATTGGTCCATCCTCGGCATAGTTCTCTTATTGATTGACCTGTAAAATTTAATTTTTATTTTCATCAAAAAAATTAAATACTCCTAAACTTTCAAACACTGCGTATATGGAAACTGAGTCATAAGCTTAGTTGCTTCCATCTATGCACGTGAGTAACTACGATCACATATTAATAAACGTAGAACCGCAAAGAACACTTTTCAGTGAGAGCTTTAAATTTATTAGCACCAAACCATCAATGCTGCTTTGTATTGCCTTTTTGTCCAGACATGAATGGGCTTTGGTTGTACCGTTTTTTTCTGCTCCTTCTTCCAATGGGTTGCCCACTAAACAAACTGTCCACCTTTTTACACCTCACTAGCAGCACCGGTTGTAACATTTTACGGTTCATTTTCGGCCTTCACCAATACTTCATCCGTTCGAAACGGACGATCAAAACTTCAAAGAACAACTTAAGAATAATCTCCCCCGGGAACGTAAAAGCATTCTCGCTGGATAAGTCCTAAATGATTGTTGGTTTTCGTTAGCGTGCGGCGGATGGATTGAAAATAGAATTTACAATAGAAAACATAATTATGCCCTCCGCCCTGTATCCTTCATCCGTGACTGATGTACGTCCCGAACACCCGTACGCAACTTGAGGCGCACCGAAAGGCTGCCTAGTTTCGGAACTGCCGATGAAAAAAGTGCAAATCACTTACGGTAATAACAACTTACATGAGCTCGCGGGCTGTCTCTGCTTCCAGAACAGTAGTGGTAAGGGCTACCGTAGACGAGAGTGATGAGATTATCGGTTTGATGCGTGTCAAACTTCACACCACACTAGGAAAGATTTCAGCAGGATCGAGCTATATGGCCTTTCTCTCGAAAAATGCTTGGCGTTATTACCAACAAATTTCTTTTACATTTGTAAAGACTATTGAATCCAACCTAAAAAAATAATTACTCAAATAATGCATTGCTCATAAATTATGTTGAACATATTTCGGTAATAGTTCTTCATATTCGTAAAACTTGCGAATAATTGGAATAAATAATTATTTATTTGATTAAACGAGGTACGAAACAGACCTCACGATCATCATCAATACAGATTTCAAAGTGAGAATAATTTGCGACCATGATACATATTTTGACATACGGCAACCTCTCGATTACCTCGCGCTATCCCAGCGGGAACCCATTTTCACGGACATTATCGCCAAACAGCGGGAGTGAAATCATCATTCACCAGCAACACCTGCCCGCGGCCACCGGTGGCACTATTAGTGTCGTAAAGCATAAGACTCTCCTGGCTGGCGGAACGCAAACTACAAGCTATGGTGCTTTTTAACGCTTGGTATTTCATCTTTTATACCTACAGCTACCTTCGGATATCCGATAACATTGTATGCTCGAGGAATAGTACGAGATGCAAACATTTCCAGCTTCGCTAAACTTCTGATTGGAATGCATTTAAAGTGTTGCCGTGTTTTCTTTCAGTAACGTTTGGTTGCCTCACACTCACGCGCTTAAGCCGCAAACCCTTATCGCAACTATTTGCTTTTCAAATTAAGAAAATTCGCATTCAAAATTCCAACTGCATGATATTGATCCTCGCCGTTTTAGAACCACCGTACAGGAGTTAGGCTGCGCACAGTCTACCGGAGGAAGGTATTTTAATGAGAGTTACCTACATTGTGCCTTTGGTCGTTTGTTGTCAAAGGTTATCGGATTTTCTCGACAATTAATTCCTGCCACCAATGTATGGCAGTGCTCTCATAGTCTTGTGTTGGCCATCAAGTCACGCTTTAGAAGGAATTGAAAGTAAAAAAAGCAATTGGAAACAAAATGATTCTTATAAGATGATTGAAACATACTTCAGAAAAAAATATATCTAAAAGATCTGCTGAAACGCTGAACAGGAAACGAAAGAAAAGCTGAACAGGAAACGAATAACCAAAATAAAATAGAAAATATAAGATTTTAGAACTTATTTTCAATATTGATAATCAAAATCAAATAACAATTTTATCAAATCAAATAAAAAATATTGTTAGCATAATAAGTAAAACAGTGTGTATTAACTTCGGTATATATAAAATTATATTCGGTATAGTTCATTATTACTGAAAGTCTCCATTTATAAACTAATTTATTTATTTCGTCGCGATTTGACTTTTATTTACCTTCAGCAGAATAGGACCTGTTCGAATTGTATTAGGTACCAATCCCGTCGTGTGAAAGAATTACCTGTGAAAGAACTGCTACCACAGCACGTCCGGTTTGCCCGAATCAATTTTATGTGATTGATTTTATGAACCAAAACTTTCTACCATTCCACAGGATAAATTAACTGATAATCTTCCATTCTAACGAGTTCAATCGAATAACTTTAACAGCTCAACAGCTGAGCTCGGATAGTAACACCGAGTCAGAAATATATAATTTCCACCAACATAAAAGTACTCTCCGGAAGTAGGCGGATGGGAGAAAAAGAGTTTAAATGACATAAAGCAAAGCCCTGTGCCCGTGTGAATCCCTTACCAGCTGTGACACACTTCAGCACAGGAAACGAAATACGATGGCAAAACAGGTGTTAACAAGATCGCCGCACTATGTATGGGTGCCGAGTGTGGTTTCTTCCATCTTCACATTTCCCTTTCTAGCAAAAGATGAAACAATCAAGCAAGCAATAGCCTTGGGGTAGCAATAGAGGGGTGATTTTAATAGTAGCACACAAAAAACACGACATCATACATGACTTATAAAACTCAGGGTGGAGCAAAGATCGTGCGTAAATATTTATTCCACATAGATCGAATATGTATGATAATCGTTACATTTGTAACGTTCCAATCGGTGAATGCATGTTAACCGAATGGTTCCACATTCAGCATTCATAATTCTCATTATTTATGGTATAATAATTCTAATACTTGTATTTAATAATGGTTCTTAAGTTGTAGTTATGAATTTTAAATATCTTTGTCAATTCTTTATAAAAAAAAATACTAAAATGTAGTAAACTTTATCCTTTTATTAAAACAGTAATGCTTTAATACGATGTAAGATTATATTTTTACTCGATATCTATTATTTACCGGATTGTAATAAATACCGGATATCCGTTTGGAAGCAACAGTTTAATAATATCTACTATTTCTATTTCTATTTCTTTTCAATTCAAATTAAAGATAGGCCCATAAACAAACCAAACCAACTGCAGGGAAAAAAGCACGAATAAATGAATGAAATCTCCATGGGATAGAATACCGCAATGCTAAGCATAAAGTGGGAAGAATCGCCCGTAATAAGGTTAATGTAAAACAAATGAAGCTTTGTCGCTACATGGGAAAACATGACAGAATCGAATTGAACGCATTAGCATACAAGTGCAGCGCCGTGCTCCGGATTCTAGCAAATGAAAGCAAAAAACAGCAGCATAATATACCTGTAATACGATGACAGCAAACAAATGTTCCACCGTGGCTGGTTCGTCGATAAACGCGCGTGCCCAACCAAGCTCGGAAACGTTCTCGCCATGATAATACAAACGTTCGACAGCTGTCTCGGTTGCCAATGTTTTCGCATAGTCTGTTTTTTTTTGTCTAGGTACAATACCTTTGGTAGCTAAATATGGAATTTGCTTCCCACAGAGTGCTCACCGTGTTGGAAGTTATTTGTTGAACAAATTGATTTAATGGCCTTACCGGGTGAAAGGAAGATGCTTATCTATCGGAACCACACAGTGCATCTATGATGCAGCTACGAATGTTAAGCAGATAAGCGAAGGTGTAAAGTTTAACTGCCGCTGTTATGTTACGATCGTAAACGAACTGTTCGCTGAGGAAGATAACGTCAGCACGCATGGTACTGAGAAAATGTTGATTTGAATGAAACGGTCACATCAAGATGATCTGGAACGCTAGAGGATTGCATGATGAAACCTACCTTATAACTAGTTCAGTAGTCATTTGTGACAGCAAAACAAAACAAGTGATTAAACAAGGAATAAAACAACTAAACATAATGTTGTCCTTTTTTCACATTCGTAATTGAATACACATAATTTTATTGTAACTTTATAAACACGTATTTCGAAGTGATTGGCGAATGCAAAACTTGAGTTTTACGATGTTAGTTGTTTAGTTTCCCCACCGCCAAGGACAGAGAATATCTAAGATATTTGAAAGATATTTTTTCTTATTTCTTATTTAATGTAAACTCAGTTTTACCATCACAAAACTAGACTGTTTAAAATTGAAGTCGTAATTATTCGAATGATTGAATATTACCAATAGGTATATCAACCCAACTAATAGTTTCGCCTAACTAAGCAACTAATCAACTTATAGTTTCGTATCAACAATGCATTCTCAGACTCTATATGTATTTGCTTTCCTCTCCCATAATCATCATGGTCATACAAGTCACTACTTAAAATAATAAAAAAAAATATATCATTTTTTTAAGTTAAACACACACATTATACAAAAAATACAGTAAAAACATGTAAATAAATAAATAACTTGTAGCAACATTTATCTAACTACACTTTTTACGTAACATAGCACATAGCACACGATCGCTTTTACCCAACAAAATTTATTTCTGCTGTTACAGATACTGGCATTTCGTTGAAAATTTCCTAAATAAAGTATTTGCAAAAAAGTTTATGAAAAAGAGGGACACATCAATAAAATTGGATCCATATATTCACCTAAAAGATAATTTACCACTCCATGCGTTCTGCCTGCACTCAAGCTTGCATTCAATATAGGAAAATATTATTCCGCTAGATGGCGCTGCTCTGTACATACATAACTATGCTTCTTTGCATTTAAATTTGTCCTTTCGAGGTGTGTGAAATTCAAAAAGCAGAAAAAAATCAATTTGTTTAAATGTTTTATAAACTGTAATAATATAACATTTGATAATTTTTTTATATTTTTATTTCAGTTCTTATAATTATTATTAGCATTGGGTTTGAATCTACCCTTTAGTATTTGAATATTTTAATTTTATTGTTTTGATTGATTTGAATTATTTTGTTTTCAAAGTAAAAGTAAGTATCTTACCTAAAGTTGATTGATAGGGATAGGCGTATTTGGAACGCACCTAACTATGTAACTATGTTAATATACTAAATATGTGTTATCCCATTTGACATATACTACTACAAGAATCAACACATATAAATATGTTGTCTAATGGAAACATTTTATTTGTAGACTAATTTTAAACTCTCAAAGTTTTTTTTTATTGAATTACATATTATTCGAGTTTTTAAATCATTGATATTTAATTTTTTTTCATAAATCGTTCAAACTAAACCACTTCAACCTACGTTAACGAAAGTTAACATCGTTTTCTCAAAATTGGTATATCAATCGAATCTACTTTTTTAATGTTTAACAATATTATTGCATCACGCATACACACATCAGCTGCTATTGATGCATACATGAACTTTTCATTCCACCCGAAAAGCACGAAAGGATTCTTTGAACCACGGAAGGTAAATCTGTTTCCCGCTAGTTTCACGCTTCGTCATGACTTCGTTATCATGTTCCACTTCTATACTTCTGCTCAATTCGCTGCTCTTCTATAGACCTGCTTTCCGCCAACCAGACAACACGGACGCGTAATACACCCTCAAAAACAAATCAATTCCTGTTTTGCTGTTCCGGTTCCGACACTAAGTTAGCTGAAGCTGCTGCTGCTGCTGCTGCCCGGTATCTGATCCTTTACGTCTATTCAAAACGCTCACCATGACGATTCTAAAGCATTTGTGTATGTGTGTATGGTTATATCCTGTTCTAAAACTTCCTCGTCGTCCTAGCAGTCGCCGTTGAATTCTGCACTTAGACAAGCAGTGGTGTTAGTTGTCTCCATCGATCTTTTTCTGGCGAGACCGACTGAACCGTTCGGCAAATTTCGTTGTGTGCAGCACAAGCTGACACACAAACATAGCTCATGGTGCACACCGTTGCAACCACGACTACTGATAAAGAACCCTCGGACTGTTCAAGCTGATCCAAATAAATGAATGTACCTTGTTCTGTTATCGATGAAGATACGGTGCGCGCGCATTTGTGCGAGAGAGAAATGTTGGATACACTGGAGCGTATACAACGTGAAAAATGTGAGCAAAGGTCGCCTCGTTTACACCATGGGTAATAATGGTTGATGCAGAGGTGTTTTCGAACATTTAGCGATTATTTAGAAGTTAAATTAAAAAATTACTACCTAGTATTTCATTATACGCAAGAATAGTATCGAAAAAAAACACGCTTACTGCTTCTAATGCAAAACAATTCTTTGTAAAGAGTGTTATTTTGATACATTGAAGGTATTTTTATCATCCTTGAAATTCAATAACGACACCAAAATTATTCTTCAGCATCAAACAGTAACGGCTATCTTTTTATGAAAAAAAAGGAAAACCTGTGTATGGCAAATGCCAGCTGCCGATCGGAAACACCGTCTAACTAACACCAAGCCAACCTGGTGCGATCTCAGCAACACAGTGCCGTGAAAACCCCGTGTCGTTTACGGTTTTCATCAACAAATACCACTCCAGATACTCTCTGTTCCATGTGGTGTTGGTGTTGTATCTTCAACCGACACAAACCCGAAGGTCGAGGCGGAGCGAGGCGAAAATTTTCCTTCGCCATCACGGCGATCCGACTCAGTTGAGGTGCGCTTTTCATCGAAGCAAGACCCGGGTCCGGTGCGCTGGAAATTTGCTGTGCGCGGGACGAGAAAAATCCCACTCATCGCGCTCTCTCCCCCCCCCCGCCTCTGTTGCTCGCGTACCGTTCTTTGTTCTGCACCCGGTCTGCACCTACTAAACCGGTGTTGCAACACTCGCCCGGCACAGGTGTGAGCTGTAAAAGACCGAATTCAAGTGGACACGAGTGATCAGCGGCTGCAACCGGGCAGCAGCAGTGGTGCATAAAGAAGTATAAGCCAACGGAAAAAAACAGCACGGTAGATAGCATAAGTGGAGAGAAGCAAAGGAAAAAAACGGATACCGTCCGCGAGTTCGATTTTCCACTGGGAATCAGTGTGGTGAGCATTGCTTTGGAGCTCCTCCATACAACCGTATACGTGGGGCTGTACGAGGCTGTGTGCGTGTGTGAATGTGTGCGAGCTTTATGCTTATGTGTTTGAAATTGAACGGGAGTGTTTATTGGCGATATTGTGTTTGGTTTTGAGCTTGTGTGCATTTTATGGTTTGCTCCATCGCCCACTGAATGGACAATTGAATGGTCTCCAGCTCCTTCCTATTTCTTCCCATTTATTTTTTATAGTCGATTTTTTTTCTCGCTGAACATACGATGCTTCCCATGGCATGAATAAACCTAGATTTTTCACTATACGCAATCGCTTTGTTCTCGTAATTTACTTGAATCTCTATTTTTGTAAGCCATTTACAACTGTTATGCCGAGTATGGTAAAAAATGTGGCCTACAATAGATTTGTTTCATAAGTACAAAAGTGCTACAGATTATCTTCTATTACTGCTATTCAAGCTCCCAAAAATTGTAAAACAAATAGCAACTCTGTGGGATTGTATTATTTAATCTATTCTTCACTTTATTCTATTCCAAATAATTTCAACATCGAATCTAAGCACAAACTTTTTTCCAAAGTATACAAATACTTCAATGCTTCTACCTTATGGCTTTATCAAACAATTTTAAACTTAAATATAAACTTAAATATAAATTAAAAATAATTTGAAAATTATTATAAAGTAGCTTGAAGAACATATTAATGATACTACATTAACATCTAAAATGATTTGTAATAAAGCTATAAAACAGGCAATTAGGTGTGCTAAAATTTCCTGATATTACAAAACTTTGTGAAATATAACTCTGTGTAAACTGATCTTATCTTGCACATGTACATATCTTTTCGCCAAAAGGTCCTTCTTGTGCCCGCCCCACGAAATTATATCGCAATTGAGTGCGTTTCCATATCCCTTCGTTCGTCCTTCCATCTTAGCAATAGACCCATTGCCTATCCCATTGCTCCCACATTGCTAGGCTGTGCTGGAAAGCCGAGTCGGCAAAGAAAAGCAAAAACCGTTTTACTAAGTGCCTACAGGCAATCGGAGACCCACTTCCTACAATAGCGTCAAAGCAGGCGAAGACGTTTAGCGATAGCGGGTTGATAGCAAAATGAAACGACGTTCAATAAAGGATTGTGTGCGTGCGTACCACGAGCGTGTTCCCTTCCAGGGTGGGTTTTGTGCTTGTGTTGCAATGTGGTGGGCTCGTATGTATGCATGTATGTGTGAAAATTTTGAGCCTTCTCGAGTGGTTAAATCAAAATCAATCTAGCGCCAAGTTTTGAGTCAACGCCGGAAGCCTAGTTCCGACCGTATCTTGTGAGAGGAATGGAATGAATGGTGTTAATTTAACCTACCTGGAATGTAGGAAAAGAAACGCGTCTGTCAAAAACCAAGGATCACTAAAGGTGTGAGAAAACTCCGAAAACACCGACCAAGTGCGTAAGTGAGTGACGGGCCAATCTTCAGCTAATACGGATTGTGTGAAAGTTACGACCTACTTACATAATATGAAACGTGTTGCAAAAGTGTTTCCATATTTAATTTTTTTTTGCTAAACAGATACGTATAAATTTATGATCTATTAGTGCACTAACAAAAGTGGGAAAAAGTGATTTTGTTTGCGATGATGGAAACTACAGTGGATTATTTAAAACAGTAAACGTTTTATTTATCACGAGTCAATGGAAGAAAAGTGTAGGTAAGTTATTATTTTTACGTTATTTAACAAAAATTCAATGACTTTTAACAACAAGTTTTAGTATCAAAAAGTTTCATGGTTCTTAAAATGTGAGTGTTCGGTCAATGCCAACATCACCAGAAAACTAATAAATTTTATTATTACTCATAAATTTTCAAAAGGACTCATTTATCTCGTTGTAGACATCAATTTCTATCATCCTTCTAGCAACAAAAAAAAATGTCCACACGTACACACAGACACACAACCTAAAGCCACCCAAGTGCTTCAACTCTCTGGCTCATCATTTATGACACATCGTCAACATTAGCAGCATTGTTGATGAACCGTAATAGAATCAAGAGAAAGGAAAACTAGAAAACTAGACCCACTGGACGGATCTGTAGCAATCAACGTACGCATTGTCGTCATCCTGCCACCGAAGAAGCTTTGCCCGAGTCGCCTGTTTACACTTCATTCATCGACCTTTCCATGGGTTCGATTTTTGGACTCATCCAAAATGTCCTATCATATTTCTTCGCACACTACAGCACATCACATGTCGCCTGTAGATGTCCTTAAAGAAACCTTAACGCAATATTTTCTATCTCGGCGAGAAACGAACCATAGCTCTACGCTTGCCAGCCATCTTAGCCGTTCGCTAAAGCACCCCCCCCCGGAGGGCCAAAGTGAATATACCATCGGCCAACGATAAAAAATGCTTTTACCATCCATTAAGCCGAACAGGGAGGAAGCCACATTCTTTAATGGCATCGGTTCGGCTTCTACTGGAGAAAAAAAAACCATTGGTCCTGGTACGCGAACATCTATTTTGCTTCTATTTTTCTTCCTTCCCATGTGCAAAACGAACGATGGTGAAGCCGGTAAATCTAAAGGCGTACGGAGAAGAATTCGATTGGCACCGAACGTTCTGGTCTCTCGGGTCCTCTGGCAGTGGATGAAAAGTGTTGTGCAATGTGTAATGCCACGCTTGGATAGATACATCCAAACTTATCAAAAATTAACATCGAACCTAATGGGCTCGTGATTGAGTAAGGCAACATCCACTTGTGCTGCCGGGTAGTCAATTGAACACGTGTTGTGTCGTACACAGCGTGATTTTATTTATTTAGCTTTTCTTATCACCAACGGTAGTACCGGCACTTAACGTGAATCAATACATAGGTAGGCCAATTCAAAATGTTTTTGATGTGCTATAACTATAAGAATCGTCTGATGGTCTGTGGAACCATCGTAGACGAACCAACTCCCAATATACATAATACTCCATTTGTACAAATCAATTTACTTATGGGAGATATTGCAACAAACCTCTTTACATATCATTGATTTCAATCATTCCATAATACGACGTCCTTGTCAGATTTACTTAATGCCTTCAGCTCATACTAACGGCAAAAGCATTTCAAAGCATCGCCTGTTAAAGAAACAACGGTTTGCTTCTGCACTGCACAAACCAATAGCAATCCAACAGTAATCGAATGTCAACATATGTCAAGCTAATCCAATCCCAATCCAACTGGCATTGAAGGTATTATCAGCGTACAGCTGTACGGTTGAAAGCTGCAAGATTTCTTCCAATACCAACTTCTCAGAAGTGTTCATCACCGCCTTCGCACCAAACAAACCTACGCACCAACAGGCGTATCGCATAATTGTCGAACGTGATCCAGCATCCGGCCGGTCCAACCACCGAACCATCGTATCTACGATTCGATTAGAAGTACAAAAATAATCGATAGTACTCGGCATACCCTTTGCATCTGCCCTTCGTCAGATGGAACGAACTGCACACGGCCATCGGGGATCGGATTAATGAACAATAATCCACTTACGGACCAAGTGCGGACGCGGCAGAACGTCCGTGGCAAGCCCATTTCTTGCACCACGGGTCGGAGACCGGCTTTCGCATTTTCGCTAGATGCTGGTGGGAGTGCGTTGCCTTGGTTGGCAAAGCAAAAAAACTGTCCTACGCACATTCGTGTCGCGATGCCAAAGCAAGCTTCAGAAATCAATATTCCACAGGCAACTCCCAACTGGAATGCTCCCATTCCTTCCCATTTGCAGAATAATCGTTAGGAATCAATACGGCGAACAGGGAACATAAATCTGAATTCTATGCTATATAACGTTTGCCGTGAAGTTGCAATAACATGTTAAAAAGAAACACAACTTGGTACGAAGTTTAAGGAAAATTGAAAGTACTTAGTTTTGTCCATATGAACATGAGTTAAGGTAAACAACGACCGATAGGCTATGTTTCTGAAGCTAAAACACCCATTTTGCTTGCGATGTATTAAATAGCACTTGACATTTAACACAACGTCCCAAAAGATATTTGAAAGTTCGTAAAATTAAGCTACAAATAAGTACAGTGAAACGCTGATTATCCGTGTTCATAGGGACTCGGCCCTAGCCGGATAAACGAATATCACGGATAATAGTGTGTAATGTGAGAAGTTTTTTTAAGCATGGTTTTAATTTGCATGATTGTTAATTGCACGTTGCGAAATAAATCGATCAAACTTGAGCAAATTGTATCCTTCACATTCTCTTCTTGGTATAACGACCTTAGAGATTATCCCGGCCCTATTTCTGGCATACTAGACTTATTTTTACTACGTGGCCGGATAGTCAGTCTTTGCTCAGGGTTATGGTACGGATGGGATTTGAAACCCGGTCTTTTCGTGTGGAACCGGCGTCGTTAATCCTTTACTGTTGAGGCTTTCATTACTTGGCATCATCGGTTTTGCAGTTAATATGTCAATTCGCCTTTACAACTGTCATTTCAGATCGTTACCAACAGTAGTGAATATTAACTTCATTTTTTGCTTCGTGACTTGCTGTAGAATTATTAAATCATTGTCATTTTTAATAAATTCCTGATAATATGTTAGCATTAAAAAATCACTGACATTAATAATTCAACAATTCATGTAGAACATTTTTCACAAGGAAACATGCTCAGTAAGTGTTTACTAAATCATTATACTCTACTAAAACTCAGGTTGTTTGTACACTGTACTTACGTTACGTTCTTTTACATAGCCGTTTAGACAAAAAAAAACTAATATTGCTTGTGTTTTTTCGGATTAAAACGACTACTGTCGCCCCAAATGCCTTGCCGACAGATTGTACTATAACACAAGGAAAGTACTTTCGACGAAGCCTTGGCCAGTCTTTCGAATCGGCACGCCCATTTCGACTACGAAACAAGCAAGGACAGTCCTTTGTTCAATATTCGAGTGCTGCTCATAGAAACGCGATCCACTTTCACCTCATACGCGTTCCGTTGATTCGTTCCCGTCTGGTTCAAGCCGTTGTTGTTTTGCGCACTGCATGCCTCTCTGGTTCGAAACCGTGTTCGAAAGCACTCGTTCACGTTTCGTTCCAAAAAGAGCTTTCGCTGGATGCTGGATGACATCCACACGCCATATTTCAAGACCGTCTGGACAAAATTGACGGTCTTTTGAAGAGAAATCTCTCGGTTTAATCTTGATGACCAAAATGCAGAAGAAAATAATGTGGTACAAAAGAAATGTTAGCGATCCTATAAAATAGGACGACAAAAGGCGGTCGTGCAAAGGACCTAATGGAATGGATGGCGTTTGATATTTCATAATCATTTGTAATGAAATAACTGAACGAGTGTTCGTTTATAGCTGAAGCAATATAAAATGGAAAACATGTGCTCCAATTTAACGCAGTAATTATTGCAAGAGTTTCTTTGGAGGTGCACAAAATATTCGACATAAATGCTCCCCAGCTTCCAATCCAACACATTACACAAAACATTGAAAATTTCATTAAAAAGACTTTCCACTTAAATTCCAACTGAAGCGTTCCGTCTCCAAACGATAAGGGGTTTCTAGCTATCCATTGTAAAAAAAATCCACCACTGCAAAGTTCCAACAGAAAACAAACATTAAAATATTCAAATTAAGGTTGTACGAAAGCGTACACAATTAAATTTAAACGCTTCGTTGGATGTTAACACCGATTGAGCTTCTGTCATAAAAACATATCTGCTTTTTTCATCACACCACGTTTATGGGCTCAATCCTTTGAAGGTCGTTCAGCCTCATTACATGCAATGACATTAACGGCAATAGCTTCCGTTCTGTAACCTTGAGCACTTTCGGTGAATATTTCCTAGTTAACGGCATTTTCTTAACGATCGGCTATCTTCGAGAATTATGTGGCAATCGGAAGGATGCGTTACCATATTCAATTTCCATTTTCATTCCAGTCGTACAATTATCCAACCGCTATAAATGTTTCCAAACCGAAGAGGTTGATTTATAGGTCTCTTGGTGTGCGAATGTATTAATTGAATGGGATTTTCAAATAACCATTACACAGAGCTGATTGCCTCCAGAGACGATGGCGAACTATTGTGACATATTTAGGAAAGCACAACCGGCGCCGTTTACAATTTTCATGCCCATTAGTGCTCATTTGAGTGGTAGGAAGTGAAACGAAACTATCCTGGTCAGGAATGTATATTTTTTGGAGCAAATCATCCACAAACCGAACGCACACACGAACCAAACTTCCAAACCAAGTCTCACCACGGACTGTAATAATGTCATAAATTGCCAGCGACAGATGTTTTGCAACACCCTGTGCGTGGCACCAAAATATGCGCTACGTTTTCGGCGGATGATGGCGAAACATATCAGTGGGTGAGGACGCCCATCGGTGTTCTTGCTTTACTTTTTCTTCAACAAACCTTTCTTGGCACTCATCAAGAAAGGCAGAAAATGGTTATGACTTTATTTAATGGCCATTCTTTCTTCCTGCCTTACCATCCAAATTTGTACGTTTTGCGAATGTTTGCCAATTAACCAGCGACAGTATCGATGGTAAAGTCCTTCCGGTGAGTGTGCGTTAAGCGGAAAAGTTACTTACTTGCGCTTGGGCGGACCCAATCGGATTCCAGTTCGTTGAAAGCTAGTCTGCTTTTCTAGCTTCGCCATGGAAGCTTGGAGAAACTGTTTCCAAGTTAACGTACTAGGCTCATTACAAGTTTGGCATGGCTCTTTGGATGTTTTCCTTGTTTTGCAAATGGCTAGATATTTTTTTTATACGTAACTTCGTAATAAAACATCACTTTGGAAATATTATGTTAGTTGGCATTTATCTGGAATTTAACTTACAAGCAAATACGTTTTGCCAATAATGTTTTCAACTTTTTTTGTATGAACAACAAGAGATAAACAAAAATGGCTAGAAGATTCAGCTTCTTTTTAAGTATATTCTTCGACCTACATCACGTATCCTTTTCTTTCTGTGCTTCTGATGGTCATTAATTTGCCAATATTCATTGCCCATAATTAGATACCGTGCCGTGGTGTAATTATTCTTTCCCTTGAACGAGTTAACTTAACTTGTGGCATGCGAACTCGAAAGCAGAAATGGACAGCAAGCGTAAAAATCGCCCACGAACCCCTTTGGACCGATTCGAACCATGCACGAACACAGACGTGATAATGAGAATGCACAAGTGGTCTAACGGGGAACGAAACCGGCCAGAAACCGGCCACGATTTCCACCTTCAGATAACACTTCAATTTATTGCGACAACTTTACTACTTTACGGAAATGTGCCTGCTGGCAGACACGGTGGCTGATGAGAAGGGAGTTGAAAACAGCAAAGGAACTATTTTTTGTTACACGCTAGGCCTCATTTCTCGACTCCTGCTGCTTGCCAAAGACGGTAAACGGACGAAACAAAACGACAACCGAGTAAAACACCAGGCGTCTCCATTTGCGAAACAACATGAAACCTGAAAGGCCGAACAGTTCGCCTTAACGTAAACCAGTGAATTCGTAACGAAAAACACAAAACCCATATAAACCCTTTTTTGGTTCGCTACCAGCTTCTATTTAGCTGCATAGTTTATCGTGTAATTTTATTTCCATTTATTTTTATTGTGCCACCCTCCCCACCAACCGGAGCGTTATTTTTCTTCCCTGAAGCGGGAAACACATTTGCCACATTTTCAGTTCCGAATGACATTTACCCCCACTGCAAAATTGAACTGGGCGTGATGAAGCTGCACTGTTGCCTCATGCTACCTCGCGTGCCAAAATTTTCTCTGATTGTTGCGTTCGGGTATCGAATGCTGGAATCCACCAACGTACAACACCGACAGGTGTAGAGACATGGTTGTATGTATGCGTACACCATATACAATCAAGAAGTATACGCAATCATATATTCAGAAGGATAAAGAGAGATGAATGCTTGATTGTATCCTTTTCTAGATGTTTCACTGGTTTATCGATCTCAGCTCCTACAATCGAACGGAACCCAAAAATGGAGAATGGAGTTGCAGGTGGGTGTTTATATGGGAGAAGATTGAGATTTTCACGAATTCTCGACGATGCATAGACGATTGATATGCCAACATACACAGTGGGAATTTTCCTAAGCGCCTAAGCGAACAAACACCGTACCATACATTGCCCCAATATTCGGTTTCGTTCCATGCTTTTCTGCACCGTACTGCCGTGACATTCGATTTGAACTCACGACATTCAGTGTTCAGTCCTATTCCTCAAGCCGGGTGGAGTTGAATCCGTGGAAAATAAACCAATTCTTTTTTTTATAGCACGCAAGCGAACCGTGACAAAACTGTTGCTTTGTTGCTGCGAAGCAACAGATGTCGCGACCAGGTCGAATGTAACAGTGCGTTCTCCAATGCATAGACCTACGTGGAAGGTTTGGAACTACTGTAGCCACAGCCTTATTTCCGCCAACTCGCTCCAACTCATGTAAATCGAGAAGTCCTGCCAATAGAAGAGCAATTCTGTCCGGGAAGCAAACATGGCTGAAGAGTTAATGCTATTTATAGCATCGATTTGTTCTGTTGTTGTATCGGTCCTAAACCACTTTATTACCGGGTTCTCGTACCATGGAAGGACATTTGCTCCTGCACGCATACTACGACACGAACCAAATGTATGTAATGCATCGATTCTTAGAGCAGGGAGGACCGAAGAGAAAGAACGTGCTGTTTTATTTTCAACATTGATGGAAAAGTAATTTGCAACGCTCTGCCGGAAACAGAGAGCATTTGTGAAAGGCAAAAATAGTTCAAAGCAGCTCGATAAAAAATCAATGGAATGCTCTACCCTAAACCAAACGCGAACGTGTGTGTGTGTGTGTGTGTGCGTTTAGGGATTATGTTTTTCAACCCGCGACACACACTTTGTTCGGCCGACGATTTGCTAATCCTGGCAATAAATTTTCATGAGCAACTGACACTTGGGCCAAGGTATTGGTCCATTCCTGGTTGGGTGCTTTCTTTCAAATGCTTACCGCGTCGAATACCCTCATTCATGTCATTTCACACAAGCCGTATTGACAGCTTGGTACTTTTTCGGGAATTTTAACAAGGGACCGAATAATTTGTTTGAAGGATTAATAAATCTGTGTTTGCTAAATTTATGTGCTTTTCACCTTTCACGCTAACGGGAAAGTAGAATGAATTTACCGTTCAAAAATTGTATTATCACTATGTAGCTCCGTTATGCAAGACAATGTACGTTTATTGAACTTTTAGTCAACTAGTGGAAATTCCTTGTTTATTTGTAATATGACACAATAAGATGAGCTGTGTTTCTTATTCAATTCTAAAAGTCATTTATTGTTTATAAACCAAACTAAGAAAATTTAAGCATATGTTTCTTTTAGAACACCAGTCTAACCTAGTTTATGTTTCATTGAGATCTGATTCGTTCTAATGATTATTTACGTAAACTTATAGCGTCTGTCTTCGATTCTCCAAGTCGCCTACGTAGCATATCCATCATCATGTGTAGACGGGAATGATAATTAATTGAGCAGGCCAAACAACGGTTTAAATGGTCAATGATTTGATCATCATTGGGCCCAACATTACATTAATTCCTAATTAATCCCAATAGCCTCTCCTTTGACCCTTATACAACTTTCCCCGAGAGCGTGTTTGTATGCTTTTCACCGATTTAGCATCTATCTCTGAGGTAGGAAATCAGCGGACAACACGTCTACCATAGAACGGCACCATTACCATTGACAGTTTATTGCCTCTTTATCGAAAAGGGTTGTCATGGGGCATGCTCCACTCTCATTACTAATAAACGATCCAAAATAATGCTACCTGCTGCTGATGTCCGTCGGTGTCTTGTTGGAAACAGAACTCGAGAAGGGCAATGGACTCTTTGGGACTTTTAGCTTGTAGACCATAAAGGCAAACCTACCTACTTGCTCGAAGCTTTTGGCAAACGTATGGCAACAGATTGTTTGTGATTTTCAGGAAAAAGTATAAGCGTATAGCTACTTCAATTGGTCTCTTGACATTTGCATGCATTTACGATGCTGGAAACATCATTATATCATGAGGGACATTTTCGTTTGTAAATTCGTGATGGTAATTCGTTCTATCAGTTAAGTGGGTACTTTTATCATCTTTCGATAAAAGATCCTTTGACCTAGGATTCTACGAAACATAATGCTGATAAAAACGTGTCATATTTGTGAATTGAGTTTGGAAAAGAGTTTCTTTAGGATATGTAAACCATGAATATTGAATAATGCATGTATTAAAAATATTTCAAAATGCTTATATATTTTTTGGAAAAACTGAACTTTTTTTAAAAATATAAAGGTATATTTTTAGAAATATAAATCTTAATTGGGAAGGCATTACAGTCAGTTTTCAGTTTTTAAAGATATGTAGGTTTAAAAATCTCCAGAAAATAATACATCATACGATGTACGTCACCGAAACATCAACCAACATTCAAATAATTGACTTCATTCAAGCACAATCTCACATCAGCTCCGATCTGAAGGACCTGCTTCTGCTCAACCGTATGACCACAAACACCATCCACACTCCATTGGCCTTCCCTTTGTTTCATACTCTCTCTCTTTCCCTCGGAAAGAGGGCAACAGGCAACATCTTGAGATTGGCAGTTATCAAGATTCACGTCACTATCATTTAACCTCTTTCCTGATTTCTTCCTCTGCACGAGCAAAACACCACTGGTGTTTTGGTCACATTTTTTCACTCATTGCTCTCAGGCTCGTTCAGGAGAAGAAGACAAAAATACCATTGCAGACGTGGGATTAGAACCACTCCGACCGAAAGGCACAATCATGCTACTCCATACTCCGTAAGCTACACAGCTCGAAAGCGATGATGCTCGCGTAATAACAAAATCGAGCTCCGATCGGAAAGGATATAGGGTCATACGTGCCCCACATACATATATACCATCTATACACTAGGATTACGTTTTGGGAGCTCTGCTCTCGTATCCACTGATGGGTGTTTTTTTCTTATTCGATTTGTTCCCTCATTCACAGTGTCAAGACTGGCTCACGTTCAGTGTTGCAGAATCATCACCATGAACTGCAGCACTGAACCCATCCTTTCCCTGCTTCCCCGTTTTGCGTGATATTGTGTGCCAAAGTTTATGTGTATACGCTCGAATTGAGGCCAACGCCAAAAGGCATCGTGCATCGTGCAAGCAAAACCATGTCAATGTCCTCCACGTCGCTTCACTATTTTGCTATTCAGTAGCCGTGCGGCGATTCGCCACCGAGCACAAGCACAACAGTTATCGTACCCGTTTGGGAGCAAATGTTTTGAGTGAAGATGCACATTAAGATTGCGCCGTGAATCGGATCACGCCAATTTGGGGTGCCGTCGAAGAAGGGTACATGATTCGCTTTATTGTTATGATTATCGCTAACGAGGAGCTGCTCGAAATCAAACGTAAGATGCGTACGTAGAACTAGCAGTACAATAAAAATCGTTATTATTTTTTGGAATCCGTACAACGCGTGGATATTGAATGCAAAATTATTCACTTCGTATCTTTAATTTTGTAAAAATGTAATAAAAATGTAAATAAATTGAAAATCTGAAATAATTAGTATTTTGTTTAAAAAAATATGAGTCCTTTTGATGCTTTTTCTATCAGTATTACTTAGAGTTTAAAATGTGCCGTAAAACGATTATTTTTGAGGAAAATTTATTTTAATAAGACTTTTATAATTGTGTTACATTATTTCTTACTTTTTCTTTTACAGAGCATAACACTGCACCCTGTGGATTATTTACCAAAGGTAGCTGTTTGAGCGCAACCGCAATACCATCGATTTGCCATCGATCGTTCCCATATGCTCTATTTGCAAACACCTGATAGCCATTTTCCATCAACAATTTCTCGAAACAACGAAAAACGATATGTGTGTTGCGTCGAAGCAAGTGTGTTCAATACATTTCAACGCATTATAACATCTATCCATTGGAAGTGAAAAACCTGTATAGGAACAACATTCCTAACAAACCGTACTGCTATTCACCCGAATAGCAACTGGACTTCAGCTTCATCAAAACGATCAAACGACGAATTCCGGTGGAGCGAATCGAAGGTGACTTCAAAATCTTCTTGTCTTGCCTCGTTGACGTGCTCGTAAGGTTCATAAAACACATTTCAGGGGGCAGTAAAAATACACACACACACTTTCGCATTGACCGACCGCATCGAGAACAGCATCCACTCGAGCAGTACAGCATTCGCAGACGTTCGGCGTTCGCACAAACTTTCCGAAAACATACAGATACATCGTACGAAAATAAATCAAATTCCGGTAACGATGCCGACACCGCTGGACAGTGGACGGCTTGCGGTCGGTTCAACAAGTGGCTCGACCTTAGCGTCGGATCGAGCGTGAAGAGGGTAAGTGTTTTTCTTTTCCCACCTTTTTTTTCGGTAACCCCTGTTCTGTCACTCCCTGCCTTACTACACACGGTTTGTATTGACTATTGATTCTCTACCAAAAATTCCTTTACCAAATGATGAGTGTTTGGATTGTACCGCTTATTGAGGTTGAGCGATTTTATTTATTTATCAATCGGATCCCAATGCCAAACTCTTGTATTGAGCAGTATTAAAGCGGTCGTTTTTGATCTATTAAAAACACACAAAGTGAAAAAAAAAAAACAAAATTAACAATGATATTAATAAAAACAAAGGGACAAAAATATTAAATGAAATAATTAATAAAATAAATTCTCACTTAAATCGTAAAGCCAATTAGCAACGAGCATTCCGATTTGTCCGTAATAAAAAGCTTTTCCCATTCAAGAGTTAATCTCGAAGACACTTTGCAAGAAAATGTGGCCAAATGTCTGCTAGTTAAGTTCCAAGCAATTGCAATCATAAAAATAATCATTCCGTCGTTCAGCCCCATCAATCCTTTGCTGAAGGGTAGTAGCGTGCGAATTTCATTGCCCATACCATTTCTCATGCCCTTTGCCCCTGCCCAACCACAACCTTGGCTGATCTTATTTAATGTATGTTTATTTTGGCATCACTTGAAGTAGATGCACCAACACCACCAACAACCACGGCACGGTTGTTACGACGGCCAAGATTGGAAATTGCTTTTAATGCATCATAACGAAAGGTTTACGGATGATTTTGCTCTTTCGCTTGCTTTCGTTTTTATTTCAAATTAGGATTTGTTTGCAAGTATTTTGCGTAAACAAATCGCAACAACGCTTTTATTACCTGCGCACAATCATAAGCCACCATTACTCTCCGTTGGTCATTTTTTCGTTTCATTTCGAGCTCCAATCCATTGTGCCATTAATGCACGATGATGGTAATGTGCGATCGTAAATGCGCGGAAGTGCTTGATATATTGTTGGACTCTATTTTTTAGGTAAAATGTCTGTCTGTGTGTGTACCTTGCTTTTCTCATCGGCCAACAGCTAGTAAACAATGGGAAGGAAAATTTAGGTCATCTCCACCCTGTTAGTGGATGGCTGCAATGAATAGTATACGTGGAAGTATCAACCATCGCTTGGATCATTCGTTGCATACACAATCCACGAACAGATCCAGTCGCTCTAAAGCAAACTCGACGAAAAAACCTGGTGGCCTTGCGGAAGCGTGTTATGATTTATCTAAAAAGTTACTACCGTACTTGTGAACGTGGCTAACGGAACTTCATCTAAATCAACATAACCACACGAAATGCAAATCCTGCTTGTCCGCCTAAGGAACGAGCATTAGAGCCGAGGGTTTTTACACCGTTTTGGGAATAAAATACGATTCAGTGCCACATCGCAAACAGTGCGCAGTGATAATGAAACGGATCATTTTTCGTTGCTTACGATTCTACTTTTCCACTTCCACCCACCATCTTCACGGTCTTCTCCAACCAGTTTTTTACCTCATTTCTGCATTGCTTTGGGGCGCTAAGAACGGCTCTTCGACTGCTGTTGTTTTATGTGTGGGGGTGCCGTGCTTTATGTTTTATGCTTTATGTAACGAAAAACGAGAGGTTTGCTGTTGTGTTAAAAGCTGAAAACGATCATCCAGGCGAACTAACTTTTTCCTGGACGGTTGTTTTAAGCCACCGATGTGGACTTATTGCAAAAGTTCAACTTGATAGCTCTCTGTATTTATGTGCGGAAAAAACTTACATATCACCGTGGCTAAACTATGCAACTGAATGTAAAACACCGTTGATGCGTATAATCGTATGTCGTCAAAATTATTCTCTTGACAGTGAAACTTTCAGTGATAATGGGAAACAAAACGAACATTTGCGTTTGTTTGGGTTAGTAGAAAGCAAGTGAATTGCTTTCTGAAGTGGAAGAAAAAAAAGCTTGTTTTGGTATTGTTGAAGCAAGTCATAAATAGAATTTAAATATTTATCGTACAGCTTAGTCTGGAACAGTACGGAACAGGAGGTTCATTTACGTGGACTCTAAATTACATTTAAAATTCATGAGAAGAGCGAAAGTTACAACCATTTATGTAAAAAATGGTTTAATTTAAAGCTGTGTAATGAAATGATGCTGTGTGGATGTAAAATCCGGTAGATTAATACCGGAAATCGGAGGAAGAATATTCTCTTACCTTCCTTACATTTCAATTAATTAACATATTCTATTTTGTGTACAACACATTTTAAATAAATGTTAAAAAATACAGTTCTGATTATTAAAATAAATTTTAAAAATGTGTGATTTCTTAAAATTACTATTCTGTGTTAAATATCAAAATATAACTCTTTGCTGGCAAGAGTGAATGTCACAAACAGTACTAACAACAGACTACATGGCATATGATGCACAACGGAGCAGCAAACAAAAACAAAACAAAAATGCGAGACAATCCATTGAAAAGGGGTTTTATGGAAATGATAATGAAGGCATTGCAATCGTTTCACATCCGGTTTACTGTTAGTTGCTCGTTGCTTTTCTCTATATGTTTTCCTTTGTCCGCGGAACTGCTCGTTGCGAAAGTTAGCTTATGAATATGAATGAAGTCACCATTCGATTCACGGGTGCACGTTCGCGGATTTATCCACCGTAAGAAGGTTTTAGCGAAGAAACATCCCTCACAGAATCCAAAGTCTTCGCCAAGATATTCTACAACCGTGCACACATATCCTGGTCTCGTTTCCAATACGTCCGGATTACTCACACCGAGCGAGATGAACTGGATTATCCGGCGTTTCTCCAACATACTCGTGAAAAAGTCTCGCAGCAAATTCCGCTTGTATTCCGTTTTTCCCACGTGATGGGGTTTGAGTTTGAATAATACAAACTATGTAAATAGGACCACCAGAACGGATGCGATCAGACGTAAGAAAAAAATGGAAAACACTGTTTGCGTGTAGGAAAATCGTAACGGAAACGGTGTTATGTTTGGCATATTCCACGAATTATTTTACATGCTTGAGGGAATGTGGTACAGGGCACTGTTCGATTTATGTTTCATACACACCGCATTCTGGTCCAGATTCACGCCCAGTTGAATGATCTAATGAATATCTAATAAAGCATGCAGAAAGATATTTTGCTACCACAAACCAACTGTAACGTTTTCAATCATCCTCACCACTTTCATTCTATTTACTTTTTGTGCCAATCCCTGAGTCTGCTCACGTCAAACACTGAACATAAAATACCTTCTTTTTTTCTTTTTGCTCATTTGTCCGTAAGATAACAGAATGATTTTTTTGTACAATTTTCTATTCTTATCTACATCTAAAAGCAAAAAAAACAACACAAAATCAAAAACTCAATTTCGTAAGATGCTTTTTCGGTCCCGTTTGTCACGTTCATGGTAACGCCAAAAAACCCCGTCGAACGAAGCAATCCATCGGCCTCAATCGCATTATGCTGCTTTGCGACGGTTAATTTGCATAGATCCTATAAATTACGTTGTTGCGACTCGGCACCATTACCATTTGCCCTGCGGTCGGTTTCGTTTCGATTTCATTAAACGTAACAAGATCAACGTTGTAATATCCTGCTGTAAGGGTGTTCGCTTGCTACGTCCGGTCGTTGTTTTATGTGGCTTCAAAGAAGTGTAACAACGATACGCACACCCCAACCAAGCGATGGTTTAAGCAACCAAGTAAAGTGCGAAGATTAAAACGCATCTTGTACTGATTCATCACGCTTTGTACTACAGCAAACCTGCAAGGAAAGAGTAAGCGGGCCAAAAGTAAGCAAGCTTTTAATGTAAATGAAAACGTTGACCGTTGACATTGCACCAAACAAAAGCCCCCGAGCTTTTGAGTGCCCGTCAACAAACGGCCGCCCCACCCGCCGCTACTGTCACCTGCTACGGAGAACAATTTATCAAATATTTGCGCAAAAGGTACACATCAAGGAGCGATGGCACATCCGTTGCAAAACTTGCGCACATGTGGGTGTGTGATGTTCTGTTTGTTTATGTGTTTTTAAGATGTAAGTAAAGAAGCTGCCCCCTCCCCCTTGTTACTACTGGCAATGTGTACGTAAAAGGTTGCCAGCATTTGTAATGTAACCGGGGTGCGATGAGCGTTATCATCGCGTGCGGAAGACGTGCAGACGGGCGTGTGGAGATTAAAAGTTGTAATTACTAAGCCATAGCTATATCACTTTCATGATGAATGTAACCCGGCATACAGGTCACAATCATTAATGTGAGAAAGCATGAAGACAGGAAGACGGCGAAATGGGTGGGAGAATGCAGGATCGGAGAAAAATTGTATTATTTGAGCTTGCACTACAGTTGAACCGTTCACCCCAAAGAATCTCAACAAATTTGTATGTTTATGCATTATTGTTGAAAAATAAGATCCTGATTGTGTGTTCTGCTGGTTTGCATTCTGTTATTTCTTATGCTACTCTCATTTTCTTCTCTCTTTTTCGTTGCTTCAGAATTTGTTTTAAAGCGTATTTTCATTTATTTATTTATATGTTGTAGTTATAAGTATTGTTTCTAAATATTTTTCTCACTTATTGTCACTTTAGTTATTCTCCCTCATTTTTTTCTAATTTATTAATTCGTATTACTTATTATAATTTTTAATATATTATTTTATTTTATTTTTAATTTGATATTATTGTACCTCTTGGTTAATTAATTCCTAAATCTTGCACGAGACATTAGTTTAGACAGGAGAAGTAGGAAAAAATGGGCGATGGGAAAGGTTCGGAGATATAAGGATGCAAGAACGAATTCCGAACGAAACGTAGAGTAGGAGATGTTAAAGTCGAATATGACAACACGAGTAAAAAGATCACAGCGCTCTCACAAATGGGTCGTTATAACCTTAAGTCAGTCTACATGGTATTATGGTCAATGGGCGCGCACGTAGGAAATGGAGTAGAATGTAAAAGCGGACCCTGGAAAGGAGGTCTGTAGCATCGAGCTCGTTGGACAGGAGCGCACAAACAAAGGATGATTGGGCTATTGCTCGACATCTTTCCAGGGATTCTAAACCTGGCAGTTGACATGTAGCAGTACACTGAGGACGTGAGGTCCAAGAGGAGTGGTGGAGAAATTTACCAATTGTAACTGCGTGAACGATTTTTGAACGCGCTTCTATGCGGCAGATCGAGGATTGGAAGGTGCGGAACCAGATTACCAAGGCGTATTCCAGAATAGCTCGAACCAATGCACAACATATAAAAATTTCAACGCTAGCGGGTGGGTGAAGTCTACGGACAGACTTTTCTCTACTCTAATAAATTCTAATTTTCGGTCTGCATGAATTTTCCGACACTCGACTTAATATTACCAATCGCTATTCTTCTTTTTCTTGATTTGTAGTTCTCAAATTTCCTTTGCTCCTTTTCCCATTAATTTAATAGTTTGTCCTGTCTTCCGGAATTTGAACCCGGTCCCTGCCGTGCAGACGGGCGCCGTTTATCACATGCACCACCGGGGGCCGCCAGCCTCATCTATATCTCCTATTTATTAGAACACATGCTAAAACACCTTAATTGTGTTGAAGCGTAATATAAAAAGATTCTTTTCATCAAATTAGGAAAACTGTAGAATTATTTGTGATAAACTTTTCACTACGCATAAATATCAATTATGTTCAACAAAAACAATGCTCAATATTGCTACACGTAACTCAAGGGATTTGACTCTCATGTAAGATTTTCAATTTATTCATCACTTGAGTCATGATCAAGCAGCTACGATAATATACTTATTTTGTTCAGCTACAACATACACCAATCTCCAGAATGTCATGACGTGCGCATTTGTCTATGACGCAAACCGTGCAACTTTTATGACGAATTGCTGAATTGCTGATGGTGATGGGATGTGCCAGCGATGAAATATACTGGCAATAACTCTGCGGCAAATCTCCCTCAACGGCATCAGAGATATTTGTCTGTTCCAGCATCAACGACAACACCAAAAAAAAACACTCTCGCACCCACCCAAAACGCGGTGTGTTGATTGATTTTATTTGTTCAAGATTTTTCATCACCTTCAACCTTTCGCAAGCACATACGCCCTCTCTCAACTCAATCCTTTATGTTTTCAACGAAAGGAAAAGAAAAACAAAAACCTTTATCCAAAGTCGCGTTGGACAGTTTTTTTGGGAAGGGGGAACAGAAATGAATTTTCATGCGCTGGCATAAAATGTTTCACCTTCAGTTTCACAACACGCATCTGTGGGAATACTTTTGACACGGAAGAAAAATCATTCCCATTCACGGCGAACGAAGTCTTAAACGTGCGAACTGTAACGTCGCTTCGTTAAAAAACGCAATGGGCGATGTTGGAAAATTTTTGCTCCTCTGTTTCAATCTATTACTCGTCCGTTAAGAATCCCCCTCGGGGGAAGCTGGTTTCGGATGGAAATTGATTGAGATCAGCAGTGAAACGGTCTGGAAATGAATGAATCGTTTTGCGTTTAGTTTATTTGTGTAAACTTCGCCAAGTGCTTCGGGCTGTTTTGTTCACCCCTCACAACGGATTGGTTGTTTTGGGAGTATTTTTATTATATTTTGCGCTTTCAAAGATTTTGCATTTTGCTTCTTGGATCTCTTGAAGTCAGCAAAAGTTTTGCGAATAAGAATATGTGCTATTGCACGTACCATATCCACATCACGATTTTTTTCTACTTGTATTTAAAATCAAGTTTCGTTACAATTTTGTTCTGTGTATTTTTTTTTATTTTCATACCTTTCTACTAATGCCAAGGCTCTTTCTTCTTCAAAAGAGACGCCTCATGTGCGTGTTGTAGGGTACATTAAAAACATTAGGCTGTAGGTTTCTCTTCAGCTTAAGCCACCAAATTATCCGCATCCAATCCCCGAAACGATTATATTTTCTGACATTTTATCAGTTTTGAAAAAGTTTCCGGCTTGATAACATTATCCCTGGTCTGGTACGTACTCGGAGGCCCGCACCATCTGGCGGAAATAATATTTCATGCCTTATTTAGCAGAAAATTTCGCTTTCTGATGGTTTGGTCTGTTTTTAGCAACAGCTTAAGTGAAACAATTCTTCGAACCGTTTGTTTTAGAACACGTCTTATTGATGCTTCACCTTTTTTTCCTATTGATCTGTCTTGTTTCGCAATTTTACAGACCGCTGCTTCCGATTACCAAAAAGAAAACCTCAATTTTTTTTAAACCCTGCAAAATTCTTAGGACGAGTTATATGGTTATCGTTGATGATTATGTTTAAGCGATTCTCTCTCCTGAAGTAGCTTTTATCCATTATCCGCCCTATCAATTCTTTGCCATAATTGTATATGTATCTCAGATAACATAAAATACGAAGGTATGAAAGAGTTTAATTTACCAAATTCGTATTGACATTTTCATAAATTTTTATACTAGTCCCTATGGTTTTTTGGTAGCTTAAACCATCATCCAATCCATTGTTGAAAGCTATACATTTATTACTGTAAATCTTTAATGAAGGTTCAAGTTTTTCGCAGAAACCGTTTATACAGTTTACAAAAGCCCCAAAACGATACTGAAAATAAACATTAAAACAGAACAGGTACACAGGTATTACAGTGAAATTTGTTCGCTCATAAAAAGCTGATCGTAATCGGCTCAACCATTGTATACCTCTGCTGGAACTGCATCGATCGTTAAACGATAAAATTCTCGTTTTGATAAGAAAAATACCAAAGCAACAGAGCAGAATGGCGGACGAGCTAAAAAGGAATTAAAACAAACTTCAATCCCATGCTAATCTTATCGTAGCTTCACAGTTGTTGCCAAATCCCTATCTCAGCAGGAACGAATCGTTCCATCAGCGGTCGATTGATGAGATAAATTGCGGGAATTGTCATTCCAGTTGGATTACAGTTTTCCCATTCGTCCGTCAACGATTGCATCGGAGACGGACCATATCCACCCAATCAATGTTCATGCAACGGAGAAGAATTTTCTGTTCTGTACGTTACATTCCTTTTGTACTGTTTTGCCATCCTTCTTCAACACAGCAACACTGCGAAACGTACAACGGTACATAGAAAGAAGACCACAAAAAAACTCACAATCTATCACAAAGCAAGGTACGATAAATTTTTATCTACATGATTTGATGGGACAAAAACGACTAACTTTCAAAATTGAATGCAATGGAGAACGATAGAAAAAATGTCCATTGTTCACCACACTGTACAAACAAATGGAAAACGGGTTTAGTGGGATACCGCCATCCGCCCAGAGTGATAGTTTTCATTCGTATTGGGCAGATTTTGTCCACCGAACAGCTTTTGTTCCACTAAAACGCCCCGATCATGCCACGCTATGATAATCCAACTTTTCAGCAAAAGCCTCTCTAAACTAAACCGAAAAAGAAAACCGCACCACCATGGTCAGTGCGAACGGACTAGGGACACTCTACGAAACGAAATCCGAGACGAATAAATGACAACGATACGGGTAGGTCATAACTAGCCGTAAACGAAGTATGCTTGCTGCACTGGTTTGTACCGTCCCATAACATCTGTCACCGTTTGACCATGGTCATTCCGGTAAAGTGTCTCCTGGATTCCTCCCGATTCGATCTCTCTTCCGGCAGTGGGGTATCAGTTTTTAGTACCAAACTTTATCGATCTGAAACGAACGACGAAGCACTAGACGGGGAAACATGTCCGTGGAAGGTTGTGTGCAAAAGCCAAAGCTTCACTAATTAAAGTGATAAAATTTTGAGCACTTCCCTCATCCCTCTGGCGCAGGGAGTGTGGTGTATGAGGTGGAGTCAGTTTGCCTCTTCCATGTCGAGTTGGCTGCTCCCTTTTATGATGAGCATGCAAGCAGATGATTACGATAGTGGAATAATTAACACAAAACGTTTTATAGTTCACCCCCCACCCCCAACAAGTAGCTTCACCAGTAGTGGCCACATTTGTACAGTGTGCTATCGGGTAAATTAGTTTTGCTTTGTGTGAGGGAATGTCCTTTTTTGTCCGATACTTTGTATGCCTAGTTAGGCTGAGTGAGAAAATTAAGTTTACACTGTTTCATGACAGCTCTTGTTTATTACAGTATAATGAGAGATGGTAAAGGATGCAATATAGGAAGTGTCAGTAAAATCATTCTGCCTTTTTTCATCGTTCGTTGTAATATTCGTTACTATATTTAAATTTTTTTTAATTAAACTTAACGTAACTTTGCTGAACATTTTAAAAGAAAAATTTTAGTTTGTAATACTACGATAGTAAAAACCATTACACTACACTACCATCTACATGATCAAATCGTTTTACAATATCCTTCCCATAAGATTTCAACAAAAGCGTTCAACATGGAGGCGCCTGGTACTTTTCCGGAACGCTGTTACTAAATTGGCGATATTTATTTAGCTTCACTTTTACGTCAAGGGAAGCAAGTGCTCAAACAAAAAGGTTCTCACAACAACAAGCTGAACATTAATTTTAATGGAAGCTCTCATTTAACTTTCATATCGTTTAAAATCACGCTAAACCATATACCCTCCGCCGCTTCGTTTCGGTGTGGCCATCGATCTTCTGCAAATGTTTTGCTGCATTGCATCATAGTTTGGTCTTAACTTGATCTCTTCGCACAAAAGCGGGAGCTAAATAAATATCTCAACCTAGTTATGGTGCTACCTACGTTACGAAAAAGTATCAGGAGCGCCTTCACTGATGAATGCAGCAGAGAATCCATCAAGAACATTGGCTCACCATTTAAAACCTTCTCCCCGATGGATACGCCTCACTACGCGATGGTGCACGGTACCGGGCAGCCGTTGAAATCGTATTATAAAAGCAATTAAAACATTCAAATACTTGAGATATTTTGAAAGAGCCACTTCAAAACTTTTGCTTTTAATTAGGGCGAGTTGCTTGTTGTCGGTTGCCCAGGGCAAACGGCAAACTGCAGCACACCGCCAAACAGAAGCCTTGGCAACGACAATCCTACCAGAAACATAAGGAGCAACGCTTGGAATGGTTTCGCGGTTGCTTGTAAGTGCACGAGCGCAACACAATTCACAGGTGCTTGAAAGGAGCACCACATCTTAGAATCCTGCGCAGGTTGTGATGGTTGTGGATGCAACCAAAAAAAAAAAAAGAAGGAAGGCAACCTCAGGAAACGTCTCATGGTTTCTTTCTTGGTTACCATACACATACAATGCACTCCTCTTCAGCACTTCGTACGTAGCAGCACGTCATCGCCACCCTGCAGGCGAATGAGTTGCACATCTTAAGTTGTTTTCCAACCCTATCTACCTGCAGATGGTTTAGAAGGTGAACAAATACAGAACCCATAGAGAAAGGGCTGGCAGCATGTAAAACACGATGAAAAGTGCTGACGACGACAAAACAAAACGGGAAAACACGAACACCAACAAAGGAACAAAAAAAATGCATTGCCATGGCAGTGTCAGTGGTGCGAAACGTGTGAAAACAATTTGTAGCCCGCAGGAAGTGACTGTAAATTATTTGCAATTCAGCTTGGGGAAGGCATCGCATCGTCTACGGACCATCAACAAAACAAAAGCACTGCGTAAAACGTCCAGAAATCGTTCGTTTGTCTTTTAGATATTATACTGGGCTTACTTAATGAGCACTGCTTGGTTACTGTCGTCTGACTCAAGCTATACCATTATCTGATTTTAGTCGTAGAAATTTGTTTACATTTCTTAGCTACCAGTGTATTAAAGACACTCCATTCAATATTTGATAACAGGCCAAAAGATTCATTTAATTTTCTAAAATTAAGACTTGGTAAAACGAATTATTAATCATTCTTTTCACTGAAAATAATCACTTTTGTAACTGTTAAAATGATATTCATTGTTATAAAATTTTTAAATCCATTTGTATCTAGTCTAGAATGCTTGTCGTAAATTATCAATTCGTACACATCAACCAGCGGTCCAAAAACTCTAAAAACCTTACAACTCACTTGTCCTTTCTATTCCGATTGGTGTCAGACATGATTCATCTCATTTCAATTTCCAGCAACTAACTCGATTTGAAGCAGGGGGAAAATAATGCTTTTTATCCAACTTACTCCATCCTCTATTTGCGAATACTCCCTGAGAATGACACAGATAACATCGTTCTACTACACAACATGCGCAAAAAAACCCCAACTTGGGGCAAAGAAATATTTCGAAGATGACCTTTTCTAAAGTGACCCCATTTTAGCTCAACTCCACAAAACATTTCCTTTGCCGGCACAAACAACTCCTTCTGCCGTGTAATCGTGTCATCCGAGAACAATACGGAGTGTGCCAATCCGGACCGTTCGTTAGATGTTGGATTTTTTTTACTTTTTTTTTTGGGGTCAATTGGAAGGGGTGCAAAATTGGCTTACATGAAACCCACAAGCTTTAGGGCGACCACTACTATAAGAATCTAACATTCCCCTTGTTCCTTAGTTCCAGTGCAGAATGCGACCACCAGGCATATTGAAAGTGAAAAGGATCTTCTTTTGTGGCTAGAACGTAAAGCGCAAAATGAGAGAATCTCTACAAAGGAAAGAGATACCGCTTGTCCTTCAAAAGCAAACAAACTTTAGCCACCGGAGGTTAGTTTGCAAGGCATGGACTTTAGCTGAATCGGTCGTGCAAAGCAGGAATTCAACACAGGGGCAAAAGGGCCAGGCTCGGGAAAATCGGTCATCCGGTAAAGTTTTGACCGGTTCTCTTCAGCGAGCCCTTTCTTAAAATACCGGATGCCCGATGGGCGAAGGTCTTGCACCCGCTCCAATAAGGGATGACAAATGACAAGCCTGTCAACATGATGCATGATTAGGATGTATTTACTTCTAACGGTTCGTTAAAGGCAGAAGAGAATCATCTTGCAAAAGGGCCGAATAGGATGCTCCCTCAAGATGCCAGATGGGATAGAAAATGGACGAAACAATGTCCCCTTCAACGCGGAGAAATTACAGCTCTACGTTGGAATTTCTTCAACGATACTTTACGAGGAGTGACATTGTGTTACCGCTGTATAAAATTTAAAACCTGTTATCTAGGTCGACTTACTTTTTTTTTTTTTTTTTTTTTTTTTTTTTTTTTTTTTTTTTTTTTTTTTTGTTAACGGGGAGGGAACCTTCAAAAGGTACCCACCTCGAAGGGCGGCTTGCGGCTACAAACCAATCCCTCCGAGATGGGTTATGTGGGATTCATCGTGACGCTGGGCCCGAGAAGCGGACCCGGCAGCCGATGGGACCCTAACTAAACCACTCCTCGACCTGATCCGAACCCTGCCGATGCGCTTGATGTGCGTAGTACTCCATGCAGGAACGTTTGTGCGATGCACCCATCCTGTTGACGCGCTGCTGCTTTCCAATGCTGCTACTGCGTCATCCGTCCTAGTTGTCTCAGCTGCTGCTGCTGCTTCGTGCCTTCCTTCCGCTGCTGCTGCTTAATTCCGCCCGTCCGTAGCCGCTACTTCCGGTGGGGTCTAGCTCCTGCTGCTGCTCTGGTTACTCGTTGCTGCTGCTGCTGCTTCCGTTGTCGTCATCCTTTGGTGCGGTTACGGCGGTAGCTGTTGCTGTCCCGTTTGTTCCGTGTTCCGCCGGCGTTGTTGTCGTCTCCGTCTGGCCGTAGGTGGACTTTCCTCATTCCATCTCACTTGGAGGTTTCTGAAGATGGTCCTTGCGGCGGTCCGGACTGCTTCCCATGTGTTGCTGTTGGCACACATTTCCGCTGCAAGATTTTCTATCGTCAAGCGGGTGTGGCTCTGCTGCTGCATCTCGTGTTGGGTTCGAGCAAACCGTGGACAGTGGAACATTACGTGGTCGACATCTTCCACTTGGTGTTCACACACCGGGCAGTTTGGCGAGCCGTCGAGGATGCCTTTTTCGACGAAGTAGCTCCGGAGAAACCCATGCCCTGTAAAGAGTTGAGAGAGATAGAAATCAATTTCTCCGTGCTTACGATTTACCCAGGACATAATGTCCGGGATAATTCTCCTCGTCTTCATCCCCGGCGATCTCGGCTGCCCCGCTCCGGCTGTCCATTGTTGTTGCCAGCGTCCCATGGTCTCTTCCCTTTGCCGCTTTCGTATGTCTGGTCCTGGACTTCCCCTCGCTACCTTTTCGTCGTGGCAGCGGATGTCCTCCTCTAGGAGAAGGACTAACGGGATAGTGCTTGCGACCACGCAAGCGGCATCGTAGGAGACCGTTTGGAAGGCACTGGCCACTCGAAGAACTCCTGTGCGGTGCGTCCTCTGAACCGTGGTCCGGTGAACGTCCTTCTGAAGAAGCGTCCGTCCCCACGATGGTGCCGCGTAACGGACAATGCTATTCCCAACGTTAACCAAGGGTCTCCTTCTGCTGCTTTTTGGGCCACACTTATTCGGCATCAGAGCGGTCAAGACATTCGTGATACGTGATGCCTTGCTGCAAACCTTCTCCAAATGCCGACCGTGGTGCTGTTTGCGGCAGAGCTCGACCCCCAGGTACTTGAGCGATTCAGTGGATACGATCGTGTGTCCCCCCGCACGTAGTTGACCTACCTGCGGGTTGTGATGAGTGCAGAAGATCATGTAGCCGGTCTTTTGATGGGCCAGCTTCAATCCCACTCCATCCATCCAACGCTCGATCGTCTCCAGATTCCTCGTAGCAAGGTTGCTGATTTCCTGCGGGTCCCTCCCTATAAGGGTGAACGCCACATCATCAGCAAACCCTATAATGTCCGCACGCTTTCCGAACAGCTCCAAACGAAGAAGGTCATCGTACATAACATTCCACAGTGTTGGCCCTAGGACCGAACCCTGCGGGACACCTGCCGATACTGGTAACGAGACCATTCCTTCATCCGTTTCGTAGTGGAGCGTGCGATTCGTGAAGTAGTTCCGCAGCAACGCCTGGAGGTACGGTGGCGTGTTCCTTCGCTGCAGAGCTGCTCCGATCGCTGTCCAGTTGGCCGTGTTGAAGGCGTTCTTCACGTCGATTGTCACCATCGCACACAGTCGATCGCCCCTGCGCTTCTTGTCGAGCGCAACCCTTCCGTTGGCAATCACCCTGTTGATGGCATCCATGGTTGAGCGTCCTTTCCTGAATCCGTATTGGGCATCAGCGAGACCGCCCGTTGCATCCAGATGCTCCGTAAGTCTGCGCTGTATGAGTCGCTCCAATACTTTTCCCAGAACACTCAGCAGGCAGATTGGCCGGTACGACGATGATTCTCCGGGTGGTTTCCCGGCCTTCGAGAACAGCACTAGCCGTTGCCTCTTCCATTCGACGGGGAAGTGGCCGGAATCGATGTAATGCTGGAACGTTCTCATGAAGACGCGTGGAAACGCCGTCATCGCCGCAATCAAGGCCACGTTCGGAATGTTGTCGTCTCCTGGGGCACGCTGGGGATTGAGCGATTTTGCAATGCTCACCAGCTCGTCCTCGGTAACGGCATCCCGTGCCGTGTCCTCGTCCGTCAATCCTGTTGCCGTGGGCCATTCCATGGGCGGTTGCACCGGAAAAAGTTCGCCGACGATGTGCTGCAGCTTGGCTGGATCCCGTTCCATCGGTACTCGGGCTCCTTGCCACATCTGCCTCCGGATTTTGTAGCCTGGCCCGAATCCGTGGGGCCCCAGCTGTTCCGGAAGTTGATCGCCCTGCTCCTTCTTGCTCCGCTTGACCGCTTGCTCCAGTGCTGCTCTCGCTGCTGTGTACGCCGGACGGCGATCCTGTCGCTGCTCTTCCGTTCGGGCTCGCCTGAGTCTTCTCCGCATCCCGATGTAAGTGCGACGTAACTGGGAAATCTCGTTATTCCACCAGTACACCGATCGTCGTCCTCCCCGTGCTGCTGGCAATCTCGGCATCGTCGCGTCGCAGGCAGTTGACATTACCTGCGTCAACTCGTCCGCCAAGAGGGTGCGGTTGTAGATGTCCAGTGACCCCAAAATTTCAACGAACAAGTCCTTGTTGAAATACCGGGTTGCCCATCTGCTCTCCGAAGCCTGCTGTGCACTGTGTCCCAGGTTACGCTGCGTCGTCGTCCTCCCGACCGCAAACTTGATGGTATTGTGGTCACTTGGATTTTCGTCGCAGACTCGCCAGTTATTTTCCCCCAGAAGAGACGAGCTGCAGAAGGAAACGTCGATAATGGAACTACGGCCACTGTTGTTGCTCCAGGTTGGCCGGTTGCCCCGGTTCAACAAGACTAGCTCAAGTGATGCCATAGCATCCATCACCACTGCTCCCCTATGAACTCGTTCTCCATCGTTGTGTCTGCGTTCCATCCCCCACGCTCCTGACCAGGCGTTGACGTCCCCGCCGATCACGGTGTCCCGATTCCGCGGAATCACCGACGCAATTTCGGTCCATTTGCGTCGATAATCCTCCACTGACAAATCGGACCCCACAGGAGGTAGATACACGGAGCAGAAAACGATACCACGCATTTCGACCACGACGAAGTAATCCCGCCGATTCTCGATTATGCGTTGGATAGGGTATCTTCCTGTCGATACTGCTGCAACTCTGCCCGTCGGATCCGCGACCCAGTTACCGTTGTTCTCCGGAATCCGATATGGATCGGCGATCAACACTATGTCGCAGCCTTCGTTCCGAGCAGTCTGCATCAGCATGTCCTGGGCCAGCTGGCTGTGATTAAGGTTCTGTTGAAGGACATTAATCATGACGAGGCCGGTTTTTTACCCCTTCTCCTACTTGGCGGCAGTTGCGCTGTCCGAACGAGTGCCCGATTGCTTCCGGGCCCTTGCAGACGAGGCATTTCCGTTCCTTGGTGCACGGTCCTGAGTGCTTAGTCTCCGCACATCGATGACACTTGCTTGACCGATCCTTCCCACGGCAGTGAGTGGCAATGTGGCCAAACTCGTAGCACCGATAGCATTGGCGCTTCACCTCAACCTTCTTGAACCGGCAGCACTGGCTGAATCCGACAACATGCTGTTAGGTCGACTTACTTTAATGTACCATGGAGGCTCCTTGTTAATCTACTAACAACATAATCTACCTCCTTTCAGGCACAAATGCCTACGATGAAGTTATCTATGCGCTAAGCAACTATTTTCGAATATCAATCAGTGTCTGTTAAACCTTCGTTAGTTCTATATCTGTAAACGATTTATCAATATGTCATCTATCCAGCCACAGCTGAATTAAGCGTGTTGCATACCTTACTTATCGAAAGGTCTATCGCATCTCCCAGTCCGCTCATCATAATTACATACAAAAGGTTTCGCTTTACAACGTCAAACCGTTTAGTTAATCAACCACTAGCGCTACGCCTCCGAATAATTAATGATACATTCGGACACCGGAACGTTGTTCCGAGACTCTAGCAATTACCACTTTGACTAACTCGCTTCTTAATGTTTAAGTGCGAGGAACTTTCTGATAAACGGAACAAGCTTTACCTTCACTACCCATTTCTGGGCCTTCACGTTTCACCACCGTTTACCGTCTACCAAAGCTTGCACAACCAATGGGTCAAACCGGTGGTTTCGATTTGAACATAAATCTTTCATGAGTTTCCCACCCACGTTTCTGCCGCATTCGATCCTTGTTCACGTGCCACATTATAAGTCATTAAGTTCGACTTCGAAGCCACCGAATTTTCCGAAGCGCTTAGCAATGCTATTATCTCCTACCCCGTGCTAAATCATACCCCATTGCTTCGGGGTATTAAATCCAACGTCTCACACTTAGCAGTAGCCAAACTTTGTCACTATCCAGCGTCGAGTGAACGGTAACCGACCTACCCCTACCGGAAGGCAGATTAACGTTAGACCGTCATGCCAAAATTGTACCTACCGGGTATTGCCTTTCGGTGGGGGAAAAAACGTGTCGCTAGCGATTAGGTCATACGTTTAAGAGTCGGGAAATGTCACCACCAAGTGCCATGGCACTACATTTCCAATGTTTCGCGTTTTACGGTTTCATCTATTCGATTTGGAACACGCAAGTACGTGCGAACGATAAAACGCTCACACCGGTCCTAAGTGCTCGATCATTAATGGAGATGAGGAGAGTTATTCGTCCCCGGTAGCTACGAGCGGCTGGTTTAGGGATTTTCCAAAGAGAGTACAGTCGATGCAGACATTCTTCACCGCCATCGTTCGGGATTGTGTTGGAAGATTAAAATGTACGCACAGTCATTAAACCTTCATGTTGCGATGATTGAATGTCGTTGATTGCTGTTGCGACGATATCGTTGATTAAGTGTTGGATCTATTATCGTATATCAATTGCCAGCAAAATCAAATAACCCTGGATGCATTGTGACGAATCTAAGATCTAATCGAAATTATTTTTTGCCAATTAAAAATATGTGAAAAGAAAATACCTTTTCATCTTTATATGTTAATCAAATTAAAATGCTTTATTCCGGAATTATTATTTTATAATACTTAATTCGTCGATTCTTATTGAAGAAACTAACTTCGCCGAGCAAAATACAGTTGCGTAATTGATAACCAAGCTAATTATCAATATTGACTACAAGAACTGAACAATCTGGTCTCAAAGACAAAACAAACAGTTACTAAAAATTAAAGGAGAAGATAAATTGATTACTAATAAATATCTTGGTATGTTTATCTACATTTTCAGATGCTAAGCACAGCTATAGATCGCCATATCCAGCTCAACAAATATCGGTGATGGGTCATCGTCATCATCGCCACCATCACCCGGCTGCTTATGATCGGCAACTCGCTCGACTCATTGTACCTACCGTAACGCCACCTGTATGTTCGCCGCCCCGACATTATTGGCACTGTCACCGAAAAATACTGCTTTGGTCGCTGGTTGGTTTAATCGCTCTACTAATTAACTCAAGCCATGGACTGGAACAACTGTCCGCAGGTCAGGAACAGGAACCTCAAGCTGATCAGCACCCGCTTCCACCAACCATTTCGTCCACCTCCACCGTCAGCCCTACACTTCCACCGTGCGAACAGCGCGCCCTGGACGAGATCCCGCCCGATCCATTTTACGATGTTTCGGATATTACGATCGGAGCAGCGAAGTCATTCGCTGACTTCCTCGCTGGCCGCAAGATAGATGGCACGTCCCGGGATGATCGCAAGTTTGTTCTAGCGCGCGAGAAGGCCAACGAGCTGGCGAACGGTGTATTGAAGCAGGACGATGGATTGCTGCTAGCCGTTGGCATTGCATCACCACGGCTTCCCCTAGCCGTGGTACAATTCCGGGACCAGATCGACAGCGCACACGTCAATCTATCGGAGAGTAAAAACTTCCTATCGACCTACTGGCGTGAGCTGGGCGTTGCCTGGAACCAAAGCAATGGTGCTCAGTTCTGGGGTACTCCGTTCCGCGATTGTGGGCCCCTCTATGGCCGATGGCTTTGGCCGTATAGCGTCACTGTTGAATCGCAAGGCTACAAGTGAGTATTCCTTTCAAACATACAACATTTATCCACCGTAGGCTAATTGTGTCCGAACCAAAGAACATCCAGATGGGAAGGTGGAGTAGCAACTAACCGCAAGACAATAAAATACTTCCTACCTGTCACAGCAAAAGGTCAAATTATGTATGCACTACTACACTACCGTTTCTTTCGTTCATGAACTGGAAGAAGATAATGATAATTTTGGAATCATACAACGTCGTGTTGGAGCTTGTCACTGCGTATACGGTTCGTTGCTTGATCTAAATTTACGCACAATATTCAATGCCTCACTTCTAACGTGGAAATGAAAGAGAATGAGCTTTGTTCAGTAAATCTTTTCATCCGCCTATCTTCTTCCGTTGCCGGTATTCTTAGAAAAGAATTCAAGGAATGTCGTTCAAGTTTAAAAAAAAAAGTTAAATCTGACAAGTATTCTCATTGTGATCGATTTTTCTAGACTCATATTTTCCTTACCTTCATTGTAAACACCAGACAAGATCTGCTTTAGGCTATTTGTTATAAGATAGCAGCAAGATAGTCATGAGAACACGCGCGAAACATAATTAGTTTTTTGGGGCCGTCGTTTACGTAAAGCACTTGTTCCGAATTCCGAAAAATTATTCAACCGGAGCGAGCGCTAACAATCTTATTTGATTCAATTAGCAAACAAGCCGGCGGAAAGCTAATGGAAATCTATCGTTCTTTTTCTTTATTTCTTAACTATTTGGATTAGCACCAATGCTCTTTGTTGGCAAAAAATCGCTACAAATGAGTGTCAAAATGTTTCACCCCGTACAATTCTACCGCCCCCATTGATCTAACGTAATCGCAAAAACAAGCCCAAATACTAAAAAGTGTCCTGCCTGTTTCTGCGAATACGGGTGCTTTCTTCTTCTCGAAAACTAGATTCATTCCCGGAAAGGATAGCGAGAATAAATTAAATGCAACATCACAACGGCTAGCAGAGCCGAACGCCCCAAAGCCAGCCTTGAAGCGTTGTAATGGCTCAGGCTAGTCCAAGTTTTCAGTTTGGCCTTATTTAGGTTTTTTTTCTCTTATACACCGGGTTTCTCTCGCAAAACAACCCCGAGGAGTTAATTAACATTATTTCATCACTACCTCCGGATCGTTCTTATGAGACTCGTTCACAAGAACAAAGGCGAGTGTTTCCATCAGAAATACTAAACTGAGCTGTATATAAAAAGGTCGTGTCTACCGCTCTCAGTCTTGTTAATTCTATGTCGAAAACAATTTGACTAAATTTGGATTTTTAATTTTTTTAAATAAAACTTCTACAGTAATTTCGTAATATTAACCTTTTGTAACTGTTTGTAATATGAGAACTAACCACAATTTTTCGTATTAGTGGACCGTTACTCATTCGTAGAAAGTTGTTTTACATTCGCATTATTGCAAACCATAGATAAGAAAATGTTAATTATGAAACTGTCTCAGACAGGAAAATTGAACATAACCCTTCGTAAAAAAAGCTCACGATTCCAAACTTGTAATCTAGCATCTATCGTGATGTGTTAACGAACAAGTTGAGTCCTGGTGCTTTATTTTCTTTCTTTTTTCCGTTTGCTTTTGTGGTCACTTTATAAACTGCTTTTTGGCTGAATGGCGAATGACTTTATGACGAATACAAAGGCCTTCGGATTTGTGGATAATATTTCTTTACCAGCAGTTAAGCTGAAAAGCTTCCCCTCGCGAAAATCATCCATCTGTTTTAACTTTAATCCTAAACTAGCATTGCTGGTTAAAAAAATGTTTTGTGTTAACATTTTTATGCACTTTTAATTTATGAACTACAAAAATATTTTAGTAACGTACTTGAACATAACATGGATATCCACTAGTAAGCGCCAATAAGCGGAAAGAACTCATATTGAACCGAACTGCAACTTCGATGTGCGAAAGCATGATCTTGTTAGCATTCGATCAAAAACAGTAAAAGTCATCGACCAAATCTCATCTGAACCTAAAGCCTCAGGGGCGGCAAAATGCTTTAGAGAATAAATTTAACAAGCCCAGTATAAAGCAAAAATGACCTCAAGGAAGTTACGCAAAGAAAATGGGCAATGAGAATCCATAGTTGTAATTAACTTTTTTTTAACATTTCCTTGCGGCTTCATACCAAAACTCCGACGTTTAATTACAAACCACCATTTCGTCTTCTCATTACCTTCTGGCAGAATCGTTGCTTCGGCATTTATCGCCGCGGACGTGGATCAGTGCAACGATGCGTTGGAATCGATTTTTGGCCGCCGTCATGTTTGCGATCGTGAGTCCACCTTTTGCCTGCTGTCGGAGCTGGACGCTTCCAAACCTCGGGGCAAATATACGTGCGTCTGCCGACCTGGCTACTACATTCCCAACGAATCGATACAGGGTTTCTCGTCCGAGAAGAGCGAAGGCAACATTACAAACTTTAGGTAAGATACAGTGAACCGAACCGTTCGATGCTGGAAGCAAAACAAAAAAAACACACACACTACACGATCCATTTCATTCTTCATCAACTATTGCAGCTGCATTCCGTGCCCAAGTGCATGCGAGTGTGATTCGGCCGGCAGCTGCAGCAGCCCGGACGAAGACTTCAGCACCGAAACACTCATGAAAGCGACGATCGGTGCTATCTTAGGAGCTTGTATGCTTTGTTGTTTAGTGTTAGCGTTAATTGTGTTCCGTCAGCGGAAGTGCAAGGTAAGCGAAGGTTTCGGGACGAGAAAAACGGAACATGGCCATCGGACCAAATAGCCATAATTGATTGTTTCTTGTTCTTTTCTTTGTACTATGTAGACCATTGCCACCGGGATGTGGACTATTTTAGAAACAATTTTATTCGGCATTTTACTTCTATATTTAGCGGTAAGTAATTTTTATTCTTTAATTTCTTTATAAAAAACAGACCACAAGAATGTTTAAGCTTACGAGAAGATGTAAAGTACAGCAATGTACAATTTATTTAATTCCGTTTTCCTAGAAAATCAAAGCAAAAAATTAATTTACTGCCCTTCGAAACCAAGCAGGATAATTTCTCATCGACAAAATTAATTAGCGGATTAACAATTTAACCGGAAACTAAACGATATGCGCCATCTGTGACCAAGCTACGCGGGCCAAAAAAGGGACATCACTGTGCTTAATAATTCAGTCAGCGTATTAACCGGCCAGCAACAAATTGTGTGAAAAAATTATACGAAAATGAAACTGTCATCAATATTATTCACCCATGGTCCCGTTGCACCGTTGCTCTATACGTCGAAAAGAATTAATTTAAAATCCTTCACTTTCACAACATACCCTTGCTTTAGTGCCCTTTCTACCTTCCGGTGAGCCCAATCTATTAGGCGAAAAATTTAACAAGACTGGAAAGGATTATGTAGGCCACGATAAAGCGAACCATCATCAAAAATTTAGTCACTATCGTACTCTCTGTTATGACCTGAAACGTGTAAGAAACCCGAGCGAAGGAAACGACGTAGCGCATTTAAAAAAACGGCCATTTTTTCTTCGTTTCTACCGGAAACCGAACCGAACTCGTTATGCCCCATTGCTTGGGTTTATAAATAGAGAAGGACCTACCGATGGTAACCGGTGGTGCGGGAAAAGTTTTAACCGACCCGATAACAAACGTGACATTGCACCGAATTTTACTCTTCCTTTTTTTAGGTTACTATATTACCTTTGCCAGTTTCCGTGAACAGAAAAGTAGAAGAAAATTTCCCACATCTAAAACAAGAAACAATCCAGAAACGAGCCGCACATCACACTCGCTCTATCGTGGTCACGTGACTCGGTAACGCAAGCTCCCAGCACCCGTTATTGTTCGACAACAATTTTAATCAAAAGTTTCCAGTCATCATTAAAGTTGCAAAATATGCTCGACAATCGAAACGACCAAGTGAGGCACTTCAATCTCGTAGGTTTTTTGTTTTTTTTGTTGTTTCCACCCAGTACAATGTGTTTTTTCCCCACCATATTTTCCCATTTGCTGTCTTCTTCAACAAACGGTTGTTAAAGGATGTGTAGGTTAGGGAACGGCATTTTGTCATGTTATTTAATAACGCCACGAATGAGTGTGTGATGCTGGAAAACTAGTTTATCATAAGACATTACCATCAGCCATGGACACAACATAATTATTAACAGTCAGCGCGACAGCATTCGACGCTTGAAGCGTTATGGTTGAATTACTAATGATGAAATTTATAATACAGGACGTTTTTGTTCAACCGTGGCGCTGGGTACACCTTGTCGTTACGCATATTATCTTGTGGTATATCACAGTGTAATTGTAGGTGTGATGGAGAGATGAAGGAAAAAATTAATTAGCATTCCAAAAAGTCCGCTTCGGATATAGTTGAAGAGCCAGTTAAACAGCTTGCTGGTACGTGTGAATGAGCAACAGTTTTTAAATCAATATTTGTAGAACTTACTGTTATGCTTGTAACTAGTAAATCCACATTGTTTCTATGGACATTACATTCTATTGTTTGTTTGTCATATTAAATAAACTCTGCTCTATAGGGTCCTAATATCACTTATCAAATATGTTTTAAAATGTTAGTAAATTGCAAAGATGTACTTACAAAAAGAAGTTAAAATAGGTAGCAAAAATATTTGCGTCATTAATAGTGCACTCTAGTAGAAGGGCTGAAATTCAAAAAAATATATATTTTAATACTCACATAGGGTAACTGCTCCTGTTTTCAGCAGCTTAGTGCAGCTGTTTTGAAAATAAACGAAAAGACACCTATTATTTGTAATACTTCGTTATTGCGGTTGATAAACTTTCGTAGTGTCTTTCTGCATACTAATTTTTGTGATTCTAATGCGTTTTATGTTCAATGTTCATTAAAATGTAAACGTTGTTTTTGCCGTTTTCGTCAGGCTGTGTTCCTATTTTCGGCAGCGCAAACATTTTAAATGACTGAAATGATTACAAAATTTAATTTTAAACACCCTTTTACTATTATTTTGATAATCTTGTTACTTAAAAGTGGTTAAAACTGTAATTTTATGCTGACTGTTTCGGCAATCTTGCTGGCAGATTTAGACGTTTTTATGTTTTTAATTATGAACAACAACGCTATGTCCTTGTATGGAAAATCCCTCAGCTTTTTACTGCAAAATATCATCTTTCAGCATGTACCCTTTTCCGGAAATTTTTAAATTAAAAAATAAATTATTTATTTAATTACAAAAAATGCATAACTTTTAGAACAATTTATTAAAACACTGGTTCCTTACTGCCAGTGCCTGCTGAATTATCGACTGACAGCAAATTGGACGAAAATTGCACTCTATTAACATTCTAAAAATCTTGCGATATCTCAATAAATATTGATATAAATGCAGCAAAACTTCGTATTTGGAAAATATTTATTGGTTTTACGTTTTAAAATAGCTTTTTGCCTAATTTTATAACGCATTTGTGTATAATTTGGCTTTAATTACACACCTGCCGAAAGCTGGAGCAGTTACCCTTTTCAAACATTTTAATTTAAAACCAGAAAATTGTATGCATCTAGATATGAGATATGGTTTTTGATGTAAACTAGTACATAGTCGGTTGAAACGAAAGCTCAAGCTGTTGATCACAAGCATCTACTAATACGGTTGCACTTTTCGTGTGCAAATTTATGTGACCATACACTTGTCGAACACAAATTAAAATACTTCACTGCACTTGTCATATGGTAGAGAAATGTTTTGTCTAATTGATGGTGATCCAACATGCCAGTCAATAACATAAAACCAACTTCAAAGCACTTGCAACAGATGCGAACGTACAACACTTGTACTACACACACCAGCTTACACAACGCAAACAGATAACTTATTATAACAAGCTCCATTCTGGCCAAGCCTTACCAAACACGGGCACTGCAACGGTACACTATTAACCAATATGTACCACAAATAAGCACCCTTAATTGAATGGTACAATTTATTGATTCCACACTAATATTGACGGTTTCAATTGATAGTCAGCTGGAATCAACCATCCTTTTGCGTTTTCTTTCGATGTGTTGCATTTGAAAATAATTCACCAGCTACGAGAGAGCGATGCAACGGCAAGGTGTGATGAAAATTAATTTATGGCATGATGATTAACATATCGATTCAATAAACCGCAGCTAATCAGCGAGCTGGAAAATGTTAACGATTGACATTCACGTTGATTAAGGGTTTACAGATACTGGAATTACCACAACGGTCGTTTGCACCACAGAAACATTTGGCATTTCAATGATTAATTAACGTTTCATTCTACTAGAAGGTACACGAATCAAATGCTTTGCATATGTGTAATTCTAGTTCTATTCCAATAATGCGCATATCCCATTACCAATCTATACGACAATTAGACATGTCTAGTTGTGTTTGTCATAGATAACTCATAGCAAATCCTTCGGAAAACTTCAATGTGTCAGTAATGCTTAATTTTACCAAGAAAACCTTGTTTAATACTGCAATGGAAGGTATTCCATTGTCGGCAGTCCCTCATACCAACAAGCGCGCTAAAAATACAAAAATCCAGCAGTAAACCATATCTCACATCTCTTGCTGGTTTCACCACGTTGAATCCTGGCCACATATCTCATCTGCCTTCATTTTTTTTGTCTTGCCATTTCCAACGAACATATTTCATTTTTCGTTTCTCCTATAATCGAAACTCAGTTCATCATAAATCGACTATCGAAATACATCTATCTCGAATGAAATCCATCCGCAAATTGAGGCTTTTCCTTTCGCCGCTTGCCATTCCACCATTATGCTCGACGAACTCAACCATAGTGGCATGACTTGCCGCTTCCGTGCATCAGTTACAAGGGCAGCATCATGCGTCTTGCCCATCTTCTCGTATTCTGCACAATGGAGAAAGAAAAACTGACCACGATGAATGCCACATCGCCAACTATCCAGTCTGGCCGTGGTCGTTTTATCAACATTTTCAAGAAGTTATCATTTTATTTTCTTATTTTTTTCTCCCCCCACAAGCGATAACAATTCTCTAAAGAGTGGAACTAAAAACGCCACCATGCAAGCGATAGGGCAAGATGTATACACACAACATGAGGCTTCACAATCAGTTGTGATATGGCAAGGGAAAGGCAAACATTCGGAGCCAAAAATAGAAGAAATAGCTACGAAAACATAATTTGAACGGAATGTCAATAAATTTTAGTCGGCTATCTTGTGCCCGCACGGTAGATTTACTTTTATCTGAGAAGCGGCACACGTACAAAGGAGAAATGTTGACTTTGCACACTTTTGTCATCTCGCTTCTCGTTCAAACCGATTTGCCATTGAATGTATTGCGAAAAAATGGATTGGAAAATATGCTTTCTAGCAGAAGGGAATGTGAATGTGGTTTTGTTACTTCCATTCTAACAAATCAATAATCTATCCATAGACCATTCTACATTTTGGATTAATATTCGATCGAAGTTCAGTGGAATCAATTTAGCATGCTGATGGAATCGGTATCGAGAAATCACTTTATGACACTTAGCACGAAGCTTATAATAAACCTTTCAATTCTTTTGCACCAATGACCAGCACCTTTAACGGGTTGTTATGCAATTTTGTGCGAATTGGCATTTAAATATAATTGAAATACTTGAAGAAACTTGCAAACTTCGGATAAGCTTTTTTTCTGGATTTGGATTTGTTTGTTGAATTGAATTTCATATCTATCTTTTGTTTTGTTTGCTTTTATTTTTTAAGAAAAAATACGGTTTTATGGTTTTAAAAATCACAGTACGATTGTTTCTGTATTCGTTGCAATAAACACCTGAATTCAATAACTGAAGGCATAATCTTTTTTTATACAGTGCTACCAGTTTTTAGGGCCGAATCCCAAATTTCTTGATTTTTGGTTGAACAAAATATTTAAAAACAATAAAACATGCACCAGAAAAAATAACAATAAATTAAATGTACGTTTTTAACGATTTTTTGGTGGTGCGCCCATACAAACTGGAAGGCCAAAATAACAATAAAACACGCACGATAAAATTCTTGAAAAATGTGATAAATTCTTCTTTTTTAATAACAAACAAAATTCCCACACTGGTCAATAACGTATCTTTTGAAGAAATATCAAAATTCAAGAAATTTTGGGTGCGCCCATAGAAACTGGTAGCACTGTATATCCAGGGATCAAACAGATTCATATAAACCGTACAAAATGCTTAATGTCACTTCAGGGAATCTTTACCAACTTACAATTTCCACAACCCATATCACCTTGGGGCGACCGTATTCGTTTGTGGCCGTAAACGGATTCATTTTACAATTGATTTTCCCTGTGCGAAACCAGTGCAACGCCACTAAAATTGCATTGATCCATCGACCGGGGAGATAGGCAGGCAGCAAAATGTATTACATAGCGAGAAGAAAGAAGAAAAAAATCCATTAAAAGCACCAACGAAAGGCGATAATGATGTCACTCGACGGCAAACGTAGCGATGCGCTGACAGTGATGAACGTAGGTAGGATTTTATAGGACTAACCGCTAACAAGAAATTTTCCAGCAAAAAAAAAAAACAAAAAAAGCCGTCAACGACGAGGAACGCACAAATCATCCTTCCTACTGTACCAACCAGTCAGACATACCGGACTGATGATGGCGGGTTGTTTTTTTTTTCTTTGCATCCACTATTTGCAACCTTCGCACTAACTACATTTCATTTTATTGCTTCCCATGCGAAATGATTTATGGTGCGATGTGTAGTCACGGCCTAGCCTGGCAGTATAGTATTTTTCCAGCTGGGACCGAGCTGACATAGTTATGCATTTCCGTTTGCCATCATTGCTACCCAGTGTGCTACCGAAGTTTCGATTATCTTACGAGTAGGCTTGTCGTTATAGCAAAACGCTGTCAGTCTAAGACTGGCTGCAACCGTATGACGATGGATGGTGCCGCCGTTTATCGTTTCCTATATCTCATACCGCAAAGCATAAAACATTTATCAACCACACTGCCGTTTCATGAACGAATTAAAGCGGCAATCAAAGTGGAGATAACAACTGAACAAGTGTAAATACCACGTTTTTATAATGAAATATTCAGGCAGGAAAAAATTTATAATCAGTAGAGTAAAGGAAAACTACATCTCAAGAAAAGGAAGAGTACATTTCATGCTTGAAAATTAATCCTTTTTTGTACCAAAAAAAAATTTTAATCTAAAATTTTATTTATAATAATGTGGAAATATTTATGCTTTCATTATTCAAAAGTGTTGTACGGCACTAATAATTAACTTCGCCGTAATTTGTAAAATGCCGATCAGAGAGAAAAGCTCCGGCTGTCGTACGAGGAGGGAAACCTTCGCATTCATCATTTCGTTTCGTTTTAGTACTTCATAATAAATCGCGCCCATCTAGTCCCACACAGCATGATCTTCTCACCATGAATATTTAAGTATCCGCGATGTGGTATTGCGAAATATTAATACTGAAGATGGCATGCGACTTTGTTAACTTCATTGCATACCAGTTTTGATGGTTGATGGAGTATGCGGAAGCGACGATAGTTTACCATGACAGGACCGATACGTAATCCCTCTCGGATCGTTCCTCCTTAGCTAGAACTGACTACTGAGCTACTCGATAAAAATAAGTCTATTAAGCCAGATATTGTAGGAATGGCTTAATAGGTCGTTATGCAAAGAAGAACCCACTTTCCTAGCTTTCGTAACATTCCTATTCCTAACGATGACAAATTGCTGATTGAGTAGAGGTCACTCCAAGTGCTTTTGAATACACATCTTTCGTTTATAAAGGATCTTTATCATGCTTTGCCTTTTTGCATGCAACTCTAAAACTTTGGGATATCAATAAGGCTCATTCATAACTAAGGTATCATAGCCTGATCCACAGATGTAACCGAAATATAATTACTTTTGCTAGTTTTTTTTGAAAAACTTAATCTTAGTAAACTTAAAAGTGGTAAAAATAAATGTGGTAAAACTTCCAGTGAAAATCACATTGTTTGGTACAAAATTACAAAAACAAATCAAACCAGTATCAGCACGCAACTTATATATGTATACTACAGATAATTTGTATAGCAAAGCAATTAAGTACATTATATATTTCTAACACTACACGATTTAAATCAAATTTATATTGCTCTACAACTACAGTGTATTAATACTAAACGTTACACATTGTTGCTCTACACTCGCACTCTCTTCGGTACAGGTTGCTCTACACTTCCTGCAGGCATCAACAGTGCGGTGCCTGCTGGAACCGTGGTGCCGTGAGCTGGGGTTCATCATTTGCTACGGTGCGATCGTGCTCAAGCTGTACCGTCACCTGGTGGAGTTCCGCACCAGAAAAGCTCATCGATGGGTTGTGAGAGATCTCGATCTGCTGCGCTACTTGTGCGCGATGATCGTCGCGGTGCTATGCTATCTGGCCGCATTTACTGCGACCAGTCTTGACTTTCTGCAGTACAGCGAACTGGTTTGGCAGATGGACCAACCACAGTCAATGGACGCGGAGCAGGTTGCGTCCAATATGTGCCGCCCACTACGCTGGGATTACGTGACGGAGGCCGGCGAGCTATTGATACTGGGCTTCGGACTACAGTTGGCCATCGCTAGCCGTAATGCTAATACACAATTTCGGGTAAGTTATTTGATGCCACTAGGAACAGAGAAACGCACCACGCATCTCAAAGAGTCTCAACAATATATCTCAAATAGGTTATTCAATTCTTGTGTTTTTATTCAACATTTTATTACATTTTAAGACATGAATTTCATCTTCTTTGTAATAAATTTAACTTTCACGTGCTAAGCGAGACACTAATATTTCCCCGTTTTCTTATCTATTCGCATTTGCCAGGAGCGACAATTCTTAGTAGCATCCATACTGATCGAGTTCCTCGTCTCGTCCACATTCTACATACTACGCTTCTGGTATTTGGAGGAATTCAATCCGTCTACACTATTCTTAGCCCTGTTCGTGCGCTCGCAGCTGACCAACACCGTGACGTTGGGCTTGATATTTCTCCCCAAGCTATGGTACCAGCACAAACAGGTAAATGTCAGCGGGTCAACTCCCTGTCCTTCATCCTCTTTCGCACAATATTGTGCATCCTGATCCTGCTACCCTGATCCTCTCCCTTCCAGTCCGCAATCCACTTTGAAGGATTTTTTTTTCAATCCAACAACGAAACAAAAAAAAGACAAAATGGTTATTTACCATTCAACATTTTGTAAGCATCTTTTCATTCTCTCCCATTGGAACACACGTTAACGTTTTGGTACTTCAATGAAATTTTCCAAATCAAATCGAACGGCTACCGTACATGGCACACGATTAGATACTGCTCTTTACAACAATCATGGTCATTAGTTTCAATTCGTAAATTCAAAAAAACAAAACAACATCCATATATCCACCCTAACCATATCCTCATCACATCCATCTTGCTGCTATGCCCCTCACTTATGCTATCAAAAAAAAAGAAACACCACATAAATAAAATAGTCAAGGGAACAAATCTGCGCTCGCACGCTCCGTGTATTTTTCGTTAGCCAAATTTGTTGTTCAATATGTTTGTCCCATCTTTGCGTGCCTTGTTTCTTTCGTGCATCAATGTGCGGCCTATGTGCGCCTGTAGCAGTGTTTCTGTAAATATGTCTCACACGCTCAACATACTATGCAAAACATACGTACACCACCATTAGTCACACACACTATCGCAATACTACTACAAACAGCTTTTTCCGTTCTACGTTTTTCCATTGTTTTCCATCACTAAAAGTTTGAAAAAAACAGTCCAATGGTAATTACTTTCAATACACTTTCTCTACTGTGGTTGTGTTTTGTCCACAGACAAAAAAAAACATCATAAAAATCATAAAAAATGGGAAAAACATCTTCCTTCATCATTCTCAGCTTGTTTGCTTCCAACAATACAGAACTAATCTTATGGCGGGTTTTTCTTTCATAAAATCTACCTTCTGCACACTCCATCTAGGATACCTAATTATTTCGATATTAGCCCAAGCAAAATCGTTGGCATAATGAAACGAGCTTTCCCGACCAGTCTTACTTCCGACTGGGCAAAGCGTTATGTCATCGAAATATACTTTCGTTCGGGAAAGTACGAGAAAAGTAATAATAATGATAGCCTCAGACCGATGCCTGGAAGGGCATCATATTTTCCAGCTTAAGCAAAGATAAGATGCCGGCGTTAATTCTTCCGTACCTTCTGTACACTGGTGTGCTTTTTCTTCTAACATTTCTCTTTCGCAACTGTGTTTTATTTGGTTCTCGGTGATCTTTTTCGCTTTCATTACTCGCGCAATGATTTGGCAATTTTTACTCCCTTTTTAGCTGACACTTTTTATAAACTTCTTTCGCATAAAGTGCCCACTTTACCGCCAACTTACTACCTGATTTTCTTACCAAATGTGCCACTTACTTTACAGACAAAAACCTTCCGCATTTTAAAAAAGAGGGGCACCCTACTTGGTTTTTGTATTATGTGTGTTCTACTCGACCGGTGAACTGGTTCCGACGGGACACCATCTGTAATGGGGTGGGCTGTTTTGGGGGGGGAGGATTAAGCTAGCGGACTGCCTTCTTATCTCGTCATCATCACACGCTTCCTTTTGCCATCTGTCAACCATTCTCTAAGCTAACCATGGGCTTGTCAACCATGGTACCCGGGTGGTTTGAATGAAAAACAAATTGAACCACTTATTTACAAAATCTTCCCGTACTTTACACCCCACGCCAATGTACAGACACCATCCGGATGTTTTTCTTTTTTTTTTTTTGCTTTGCGGCAAAAGAAAGATGGCGCCAACGACAGGCGGCATCACCACCGGGTCGGTTGTTTACTGAAACGATGTCAAAGGCAGGATGTTGTTTTTGATTCATCGTTATCAAGATAGCGTAGGTCGGTGGAAAATAAACTTACACCCAGAGAATGAATCTTGCGCTGTAACCTGCTGCTAAAAGCAATAGCACACCAGCGCCTTATAACCGTTATGGCTTCGAATCGAATCTTAAAGCTGTGCCGTCACCGTCTCATTACGCTGTGTGAACGATGGAACGACGCTAGGACCAAAAACGTGAACAATCGTAAAACTTTTTGTGTGCGTTTTTTTTTGCACTTTTTTCACCTCCTATTGCTACATTTTGTTTGCCAATTACTAAACATACTCCAGCCAAGTACCGTCGACGATGCGAGCAGCGCTAATGTTGACAAACACAAAGCTCAAAGTGTGTTCCGCGAACAGCTTCCCGCATAGCGTTTGGCGCAATTGAGCGAAATTGATTGCGTGTTTATTCGACTGAAACAATCTAAACGCAACTCGCGGCCTTCATTCTAACGGCTGGATGACACACACACATACACTGCCGCGAGTAAATGTAAACACATACGGTTGTCTGTCTCGTGCCTTCGGATGAATCATCCGATCCCGCGACTTGGAACAGATTCAGGTTAAAGGTGTTTGATTTTAATTATGGCACTCATACATCTTAACGTCCACATCACTTTAGCGTGTAAAATAGCCCACTTGAATGCTGGTAACATTTAAACCCCTGCTTAAACAAGAAGTGATGATATACTGCGGTTAAGTGTATTGCCCTTTGATGTTAAACATATCATTTTCATCCATAGGCAGCCTAATAATTGTAACATTAATGTTTGGATCGATCTATTCTATTCCCCCATGATTATTAGTTTGTGCATAGAAGGGAATTTAATCTATAACAGTTTCTCAGAAGATCACATTAAGCACATGGTCTAAAGCACCGCGTGCTTTTGATTTGATTCTAGTGTTTGAGGTTCTCCGTATGCCAACAACAGTCTCTCTGCCTAACTGACATGGGAAACAAATTCCCTAAGCTCATAATAGTCACTAAAACCACGGTAGGTTGTTAAGCTATTTCAAAAGAAGCAGCATATGTATTTTCACACTTAGTTAGTGAAACATTTATGCATAAAGTTGTAACTGATCTAAATTTTCGCTTTACACAATTAAAGTTTAATGTCATAAAACTGAATTTTAAATGAAAAAAATAATCAAAAATGGCAGCCGTCCATTCTGTAGGTGTCCGTATTTGTGTTTTGGGGCACTGTAAATCCATCTTTCTGAATCGAACATGTAACATTGACATCAACAATAAATTGTGTAGTTTATTCTATCGCTTAGAACGATTCAAACCCAAAGATTCTTGCGGTATACATAAAATGTCGTCACAAATATCAGCACACTCTTCTAAACTCTCAAAGTCACTCAAAAAAATAAAGTCCCGAGAGTACCCACTTGGTATAGAGTGTTGCAACAAACTTTGGGTGTTTGGGAAAAATAAAAAACAAGTTTTTGCGGATCGATATTTATCCAACGCCTTGTTCCACCTCACACCAACAGTCCAAAACTTGCTCAATAGGTTGACTTACTGCTGATGAAATTGTATCGAATCAGTGGGAAAAAGTAAAACGGTACCAATTTTCTACTGCACACTTGCACTTGTTTTATCTGTGTAAAAAGTGTGGATAAATAGAACAAAAAAAGCAAACAAACAAACAAACAACGATAACATTTGCAACTCCACTCCGTAGCGGGGAACACTCGCGAGACGGAACTTCGTCTCGAAAGCAAGGCGACCCGTAACCAGTATGAACCGTGCTCAACCGGAAACGGAAGTTTTGCTTATGTTGCTTATGTCCGAAAAAAAATACTACTTCAATGTCCCCAAAGTAACATTACATTACACAGTAGGAACTGCGACAAGCATGGTTCGCAGTGACAGCACGATGGTCCGGATCTTTCAAAGTCTCCAAATTACGAAATTACATTCTACAAGCCAACCACTCCAATCTGTGAGTGTTACTGTCTTATGGTTCGGTGCACACCACCAACGGAAGCACGCTTAGTTGCAGCACTTCTGATGCACCGTCGCTAGCCTTCCCAAGGACGATATACACGAGACGTGGTACGAGCAAAATTGGATCTTTATTATCCGCTTGCTTCATCGCCCGCGCGATCCATCGCCTCTAGGGGACGATAATCCAGGATAAATGTGTAATTTAACACTTTACACATACCCTTCCCAGCGTCCTTTCGGGTTTTGCCAGTTACAATTCCAGCTCGGTCTAGTTGGGCGTCTGCCCGAAAGTTCGTCGCAAGCTGCAAAACCCGAATTCGGTCCCAGAACACATCCATGTCGACCAAAAACTTCCCAACACACACACACAGTTAACCCACGTACCACGCACAACTTGCCGACCAACGACACTCGTCTTCTGTGTCGATTTTCCGCCAGTTCGAGCAAGCATCCTTTTTGGAACCGGTTGGTTCCGGTCCGCGGCCATCCGAATGCGTCTCATGTATGTATGTGTGTGTGTGTGTGTGTGTGTGTAGCAGAAGTTAAACAGGAAAACCCTTGCCCAAGTATCTCCGGGCTTATTAAATTACATAAATCATGAGAGGAAAATTCAATCGAAAGGACATCTCTCATCGTTTTGCGCTTTTGCCGCACCGCTAAAAGGAAGCTGCCGACACGGTGACTCTAGCAAACAGCACCGAATTCCGTGCAAGATATCATTCCGAAAAACGGAAGTAGCAAAATCCAGCCACAAGCAACGCTGGCGCAGGCGATGGAATCAAAAGAAGCAGAGGGAAAAAAAACTTTGAGCCACGATTTTGGATGGTGGAATGGGTGGAAAAAAAAGTTTGTCCTACGAATCCTAATCAAATTTTCATGACAATAAACTTTGTACTGGTGCTGTTGCTGCTGCTGCTTCTTTAAACGGATGCTACCGAGAAGTTTGTCACGTAACAACCATTGCCCGGACACGAAAGCTTGTTGCACGGGGTGAAAAAGTAGAAATGAAAAGTATCTGTAAAACATGAACGAGATGCAGACACGGTAACTTCTTCCCCTTTGTGTATGTGTGTGTGTGCATGTATGTATGTATGTACGAACTTTGTCTAGGCAAGTGTCACCTGGCACCAATTTTGAAGCATATTGAAGGATCTCGTTAAACCTTCAACGTACCTCTGCTGCCCACTTTGCACCCTCGGCATCGGTTATAGATCACTTTTGGATAATGAAAGAGTTTCAAAGTGTACGTTAGAAGGTGCGACGTGCTTCGGTAAGAATTTTATTATTTCTCATATCACATGCTTGCCGAACGCTAGTTACGCCAACACGATGTGCGGAAGACAGTTAGAATGTGCCAAGTAGTGAGTAGTAGAAAGACTGTACAGGCGGGTGGAAAATTTGTAATGGAAAACATTTCCCACGCGGCTGTTGCATGTGGTGTAAAGCGTGGTGTAAATAAAAAGAGCTTACAAACACTGATTATGAACACAATATTGGTGGAATAAAATTTTATGCCGCCGCGTAGTAAAAATCATCCCAAAAAAGATTAAACCTTTTTATTACTTTATTACTTTATATTACTTATAATTGAAAGAATTTTTAATCATTTAATCCACCAAACAATTGTTTTTCAACTCACATTCGATGATCGTGTAATTAAATATTTTAGTTAGGTGGTTACCTTGTTAGGTTGTAATGCAAGTAATAATGGTAGAACAATTAATTTACGATGCGATAAGTACTTTTTTTATAAAATACTTTATCAAAAGATAAGAAAGAGAAATAAACTTATGTACTAGCTTACTATAGAAATAGGTAAAACAAAAAATAAAAGGAAAAAACAAAAACATAGGTTACAATGAACATGTAAAGACTTCTTCATAATACTCGATAAGATACTGTACATAAGCTTTCTTTTAGAAAAGCTACATTAAAAATGCACATATCATTTAACATACAACTACTTTACAAATTTGTACGAGTGTTTATTATATCATAATTATTACCGCTCTTAGCACGCTAAAATAATACAAACAATTTGAGGTTTTCCATCGTTACTTATGTCTAACTCAGAAGGTAAATGGCTCGAACCCCTATTTAAAGACCACATTTCTACAGAGAAATATCTCGTCTAATTCCTGTAGTTAAATGGATATAAGAAAATGGATCTTATACATAAGAACATAAAAAACATAAGAAAATGGATCTTTTTATTATACAGATTTATTATCATCGAGTATCATCCAGTATCGTTTCATTCAAAAGCATGTGTTCTTACAATCGCACCCCGTTCATCCTCAATTCTTTCGTACATGGACACAAAACAAACACTTACACTAACATCACATCTAACAATTTGTATAAGAATGGACCTAGCCTCCTCTCTATCTCTCTCTCTCTCTCTCAATCTCACTAGCCCATTTTGTATATTTGCCTCTTCATCTATCAGAATCAATATCTATCGACCTGTCGAATAATGCAACCACATTTGTCTACCGAAACTGTACAAAGTGCCTCCAATATTAGCACAACGTATTGGAATCCATTTTTGCGTTCACATAAGTCATTGTATGTTTGCTGTTCGGTGTACTTTCGATGTGTGTTCCTACTATTCTGTGCTAATCCCAACAAAACGGTTAACAGTCAACAGCGAAGCTAAATTGGTACAATTCGAAAAGCCATGAAACCAAAATAGACATTGAAATGGGAAACCACAACTATTAGCGAACTTATCGTTTTTTTTTTTGGGCGAACTGAAACCCATTGGTCAAATTTAAACTGTCTGGTTGCAAATTGCACGTGCACTCTTACAGGGAGCGAATGCTAGATGGTGGTGTATGTGTGAGGCTCCTTGGAAGAGAATAGACGAACCCCATTTATCGCATTTGTTTGTCGATTCTTCGTCTAACCATCGCTGTTTATACTATGTTGTCATCTGTTTCCGGTTTGTCTAGCAACGTACACATTGCATCGCTGTTATATCCTACCGTTTCTTTTTCCTTTGGATTAGGATCCTTCCTTCCTTCTCTGTCTCTTTCTCTCTTTCCTGTCTATCTCTCTCTCTCTTTCTCAAACACATACTCTCTTTACCTGGTTCTATTTCCTGTTGGGTTATTGGTGTTGTTCGTTGTGTTCCTTTGTTTGTTTCCGAGTAGCTTTCTTAGTTCCTGGTTATATTCTATTCCGGCTCTCGGTTTCATTATTTCCGTACGCCGGGAGGATCCTATACCTTCCTCCTGTTGCGTACGTCTATGTGTGTGTGTGTGTGTTTTTTGGATGTTCCGTGTGTGTTGTTGCATCGTCATAGCTTGCAGGTTCGTTCCCTTGCCCATGACGTATCATTCCGCTTACCTGTGGATGCTTTCAAGGGTGCACATGAGAGTACACACCATGGCGGGGCACTCGGCACGTACGCTGGCATCTGTATGGGTGACCCGGAGGTTGGCGACGTCACAATATCGGAGATGAGTCCCGAGGACATCAGAGCCGAGCTGAAAAGGTAAGAGCTGGTGCGGGCGCCAGAGCGCCATCGAGTGATCGGTTTCGCACTTTAAATTTATTTCCATCTTCTAACGGTAGCGTTATATTTCTTTTTTCCCCTTTCTATTCTCTTTCCCTATCGCTCGCTCTGGCCGGTTGGTCCATTAACAGACTGTACACACAACTAGAATATTTAAAAAATAAAACCCTTCGCCAAGACAATCCTCACATAAGCAAGCGAAGGGGAGGAAGAAAGGTCGCCCATCGGAGGTTCTCACTCCAGGTAAGCCCAAGCTTGCAAAACACCGCAACACTGCAAACCCGTTCAAGAAGGGACGGGAAAGATTTGTTTTTGTGTTTTTTTTTCTCCATCACTGATGGGTCGCTTTGTAGGAAGTAACGAATTTTGGAAACGCTTTTTATTAGTGCAAAACAGCTACCACGTAACACCATGTGCAAGGGTTTTTGATTATGTGTGCTATGTCAATTTGTTTTTGAGCAAAAGGTTTTATTTTTTTATTTTCATTTCTATTGAAAACAATGGTAGAATATTGTTCAGAAATTTGTTTCAGAATTCGTGGAGGCTATGTAATGGAGGCGCCCGGTCTTTTGTACAAATTAATCGTTAACTCGTTTTCGAACATTATTTACATTACATTACTGCTAAATAGCAATTATGATTTGTGCTTATGATTTGTTATTTAGAGAAACTGCACAACCACATCGTATCCGTTTCAGTTTTTGTTGTTGTGTTTATTAACCAATCAGGACTCTTACTGCTAACCTCATAAGGAGCAAATAATTCTAATACAAATGTCTTTCACAACAACACTAGACTTAACATTTGATTTTCCAGTTGTTAGCTCATTGGGTACAGCTTTTCCTACTTCCTCGCATAATTTAATCTCTTTCGCGAAATGTTCAACATGTACAATAAGCTGTGATGGTGAAAAACAAATTGCCATTTTCCAACACCGTTGTTCCGTTGGAACCTATACGCTTTTGTTTCTTCTGTTATGTTTAATTTTCGGTGCATTAAACAAAGTTCTCCGTGAGGGCATTTTTTTTTGCATAACAATTGCAAAATCCATCCCATCGCTGTAGTTGGTGATTGATTCGCTTTCCCTGTTCTCAGTTTACCATTATACTGTTCCTTCATGCAGATGTAAATAACATGCTCCAGTGTGCCAATGTTAAACCCAACAAGCTTTCCAAATCCGTTTACTTCCACAATGCTATTACCTCAACCTTCCATCGTAGAGGATGAGGATCATCAGAGGCGATTTTCATTTCAGTTGATTCACACTTTGTAGCTGTACAATCCTATTGTACTATTCCTTTTCTCCATTTCTTCGTCTATGAATGGTAGATTTGACAATAATAGGTTTCGGTTGCATTTCAATCTTCATACATATGGTTCAGTTTATCCTAACGTAAAGCTAGTTGTTTATAAACTTAGTTACAGTTTCTTTTTGCTCTGTTGCGTTTTATTGATGCGGTATTTGTAATAGTTTCTACTCTGTAGAAGAATGAATCGAAAGGATCACTGATTGGGATACCAGCGTATGCGTGGATTTAACATTACTTTACCGAAAGGTGTTTTCATTTATGTTCGATTCATTCTTTTTTAATTTATCTTAAGACAAGTTGTTTACTGTATACTCCTGTATTTGCAACTAACCGAACTAAAATTCATTATGCTCATATAACCGGTTGTTTTTTGTATCTCTTTTTCTCTCTTTCTCTCTCTCTTTTCATCTTTATTCTCTTCTTAACCCGTCGTGTTGTGTAAATTTGTTCCAACTAATATGTCCATTAATCACTCGACGTAACATGAATTGAAAACAATCAAACTGTTCTTCACATTGTAATGTCCTCCCTACCATTTGTTTTGTTTTCTTGATATCCCAAATCTTTTAATGATCATTTCCATGATGTTTCACTCATGACTAATCCTAACCCTGGTCATCCCTTATTACTGTGTCGCTTCCCTTTCATATTAACCACCACAACACGAAACTGATTATAATCATACCTCGTATCCATTTCAAATGCTGAAAATGAATGGATTAATGGTAAACATCATAACGCCACACCACAAACAAACACCAACCGTACGGAACGTCGGTCACAATTCTGCTAATTGTGCGTTTGCGTTCACCAACAAACAAACAAAAATAACTAAAAACCACCTCACGGATGAATCTAAATTATAAACTAAATCTCAAACCAAACCCTCACCCCAACTTCAGAAAAAAGGAAGCCGAGAAAAGGTAATTTTTAATCCATTTTAATACATCAAATATACGTTTCGTTTAAGTTTTCTTTGCTCCCGTTGCTCAAAATCCATCCATTGTCTAGGTGAACCGTTTCGAGTTTTTTAGTGAAAAAGTTTGCAATTACATTACGGAAAGCGCCGGTTTGAGGAAAATCGGAACGGAAGGAAAAATGGATAAAAACAATTGCAATACCGGGTGGGATTTATCTTTTTATCTTCACTCTGGACGCAAGACGTTTAACCTGCACAAGGAAAGATTTCCCTTTCCTCGTTGGTTATACCGTTACAAATTCTCACAGAAACACAACGGCCACAAACATTGCTATTGCTTAGAGGTCAAATGAATAACCCATGTATGTACGAAAGGCGGAATCTAATCTTACTTTGCATATAGATTAGAAAATTCATGTGAAATTTGTATGTGTGTGTGTGTTTTTTTTTCTTCATTTCAAATCGGTTCTATCGGATGGGTTATCAAACGCAAAGGCAGACTGAGTCTTGGTGTGTGTAAAGCTATATGCTCTATTTCCACTATTCTCCCTACAGTATCGGTATCAGTAAATCCGCACCGAACCCTAAAATTGATGTAGATGTGGAAACGGTCGTATGTTTTTCTTCCATTTTCCTTAAGCCAAAAAGTTTGTTTGACACGAACTTTAGGAGTCAAAGTGGTAACGTAAAATGGATTTCGTTCCATTGTTGTTCGTACCTGCGAACGAACTGCTTTAGGTGGAGTAATATGATGAATTTATTTTTTTTTTATCATCCACCCCGGCAGAAACAAGAACACATCACTCTCAATCTTCAAATCATTTTAAGCCTTCCAAACCCTTAAGGAAGCCATCATGAACATTCGTTTGTTGGTTCTTCTTTCACTTTAATTTACTTCCATTCACTACTGACTTTGACACTCGGACGTCTTTTTTTTCACTCTGTGGGTCCTCCGGTTCCTTCGGATGGAAAATATTTCACATTCCATTCAGTTCTCAACCACCCCTAACCGTGCACCGGTGGAATTAATATTGACAGCCTGATCCTGTAAATCGTCACCCACTCGTAGCAGGACTCAGGTTTCAGCTGATATGTGCGTTCGCTTTATTTTTCCACCTGAACAATCGGGAAACCCCGATTGGTAAGGAGCAAATCCCATTCGCAAGTACAATGGGTTGTTTCATCTCCTGCGCCAAAGTGCCGAAGACACCTCACATGTGCACATCCGCCAAGGGTGGAATTCTGTCCCTTTCAGCAAGCGTTCAAAACCCCATACTTGAAACGACTCGATCGTGCTCGCAATTGACAATTAGTAGTGCGTAACTGTCAAACGAAACCAACACTCGAGCACACTATCCCGGGGGGGGGGCACCTGGCCCGTTTTCCTACCCGTCATTAACCTTTACAGTGCGCCGGAAAGTGCCATTTTTCATCGATGCTCAAGCACGTTCCGCACAGCACCGAGGATAGGTTTGGTGAAGTTGAAAACATCACTTTATCATCCTGGGTCTCCGATTGAGCACAAGATCGATGGATGGTTCTACCACCGCCATCGTGTTTGCGATGCGTTGTACAGAAATTTATAGGCATTCCATTGTTGACCTCAATTATTTATATAGTTTTTTTTTGTTGGTTCCTGCTGTTGCTCTCCCATGAAGGATAGCAAAGGGGACGCGGAACGGGGTGATAATGTAGGTGATAGCGCCATAGCGGTAACGAGGGGGTTTTTATTGAAAGACAAAAAGGGTGCAGGAAATTGATTGAGTAATTCATGCGATTTCTTTTTTCTTTTTGCTTTGTACACTTCCTCCTCCATTGCTAGTGAGTGAAGGTTTTACTACCGGAGCCATCAGTCAAGGCGAGAAGATCTTGGGAAAAGGGCTATACATCTTTCCCGGCTCGTTACAATCAATAATTTCATACCAATTAATTTTCTGCCGTAAAAGATGGAAAGCTTCAACATTTTCTTCATTGAAATAACTTGTTCCTTACCAGAAAATGCCTGTTAAGAGTTGGTAAAAAATAGACAATCCCATGATCTTGTATTTTGGCGTTCGGACAAATATATCGAAGGTTGTGGATCAAATAGTCCACAATCCAGATAGGGGATGAAACTAAGCTTAGTGTGCCATTACATTTTTGCAAATGTTATCAGGTATGGGATGCTAAACCATTAGTATTTTTTATGCGTGTTATTGTGAATTAAAGAAAAATTTACAGTTTGTACTCGTTTTGGCAAAAGGTTAAGAAAGACAAATTCGGCTTCAGATTTCAAATATTTTTCACAACCATGTTTTACTTGCTTCATTGCTTAGCTATTTGCTTCCTTTTATAATAGTTAGACGTACGTTTGAAAATTCAAACACATGCTTTGGCACGCTTTTGCAACGATGCTACAACGTTCAAATAGTCTTAAATGGCGCAAAAGAACATAACGCTATTATAACAGCGTTCCGAGTTCTTCCATTTTTCGATCGTTGGGTCGAAAGACAAAACCAATTTCAACAAGTCAATTTCGAAAAGACTAGAGCTTCACAAACTGTCTGGTTTTTCTTTCTTCTCACCTTTCAAATACTCCCCCCAACCGCAACACCATCTCCGAAACTCCAATACTCCACAGGCACTGAGCGCTAAACACCGCAACAATCGTCCAGCGGTGAGCGAGGTTGAAGTGACCGAAGCCGAACCGTCCCGTACGCCCGAGGACAGCGTGTGCAGTGTCGAGGGCCCAACCGATACCGGTACCGGAACTGGCGAGATTTCCGGCATCTCCAGCTCCAAATAGCCATCGTCGACCGGGGCGCAACCGCAACAGTCAGGCGGCCGATCGCGCTACAAGGAGTACAATTTTTGAACCATCGACTGGCTATAACCGGTCCCTTGCGAATGGATAGCACAGCCTCCCATCATCTCGCTTCTGCTTGCCCTACAAATCCTGGCTCTCTCCTTGCTGTACTCAGTCGCTAGTATCGAGAATGATCGGATGCAGCAGTTGTTGTTTGCGAGTACATCCTGTGTCCAGCGAACAGTGAATCTCAAATGCAAATTCCAACCGTAGGCAGTTTCCGTCGGGACACGTTCCCGCAGTCAGCTAATGCTACGCTTGACAGCCGTGGACGTGCTAAAGTAGGATGCCAACTTCTAGCAAAGTGACTAGAATTATTTCCTTCTATCAAACTCGATATTATACAACGTTAGTTTAGCATTGTGGAGACCAAAAGACAGTAAACAAACAAAACAAAAAGCAAAAACGGATACAGCATATCCAGAGTCCTGTGTTCACACCATGATCGTACATATGTTGTGTTATTTCTAAAGTGTTACGCTTTTGGATGCTGCTAGCATTCAAATTGCTCTTCCATCGATTGCATGATGGTTGGCGGAAATTGCAATGATACTGCTAAACTTTTTCAACTATTCTTGGTTTTTTTTGTTTCACTTATGCATCCATATCATCTCGACAGAATCTATTTAAGAAAACCAGATTTTAAACAATCTATGTGAACCAACAGTAGTAGAACGAAGCATGTGGTACAAAGTATGAAATTCTCCTTCAATTCCCGTAAAACTATCTTCAAACTATCGTACGCATACGCAAGCTTTGTGCGAACAATATCAACTGGGAACAAGTACAAGCATGTGTGAACAGAGACGATAATAAAATGAGAAAAAAACATGAAGATGATCAACTCACCAGCATTATTGCATCCAGGTACAATTGAGTTGAAATATTTTCCCCACCCAGCTGATAGTATTTATGAAAAATCCTCAACAAAAAAACAACCTGCTGCTAAGTATGTATATATAGAACAAAAAAGGCCCGAAACGTATATACAAATTACACACACTCAACAATTTTAATAGATTACCTTCCGGAGCAACAGCTACCGTGACCAGGCACGCCTAGCAAAAAAAACGATTAAAATCAGCGTAAATGAACACCGTCATTTTGAAAATGAAAAAAAATAAACCCACATTGTTCAAAGCTGAGGTAACGGTTATTGGTTGTTGGCCTACATTGGCTACCAACCTCGTTGAACGTTAAATGGTGGAGAAGACATATAAAGATACATAAATTATAAATCAAGGTCGAGGGATACCGCAAAGCGAATGAATTAGAATGTAAGTGAAAATAAAAAAAGAAGAAAAAAGCGCAAAGTACATAAGTAGAATTACGTAGAGAAAAAAAAAACAAAGACAATGCCATTCTATTGAATATGTCTTAGATGGATACATGTGCAAGCGGGTGTAGCAAGGTAAAAAAATGCCTCGACCCCATCTGCCAAACCCGGAAAAACGTTGACGTATTTGTAACATAATAGCAGGTAAGAAAATATTAAAGATTATTATCAACACAAATAAACCGTATTACAGCATCCCATTATCATGAGCTTAATCAAATAGATAATCCAAAACAACAACTTACGAACTACACGAACGTTTTGCGCAAAAAGGTCAATGTCGGTGAGGGCCGATGGAACCAAAACATTGCATCGGGTAACTCAATGTAAAGCGCCAAAAGCGTTTAAGGCTGCCAGTATAGTAAAAATTTACACTAGAATTTGCTAAGTACTAACGACAGTCCAATTCCTTGTGGCCGTGTGCAAGCAGGTGTTTAGAAGATGTGCAAAGACGAGTGTAACAACAACCAAAACGAACACAAGCTAATTATATTACATACCATTAAGGGCATATTGTCAGGTTCAGATGTAAAAAATAATCATTGCTTCGTTCTTTAGAAAAAAAAAACAAAATGACTAACGTTTGTTGCGTTTTTGTTTTTACAACATTTGCCAATATTGATTTTCATTTCAAGATTCGAATTTCTTCGCCCAACCGTTCTCTACCCGTAACAGGCGGGAGATTGGTTCTGGCAAGTGAAGAAATGTGTAACCAAACGCCAACTCCGAAAGATGAACATTTGATGCGCCTAGTGCTCGGATGTGGTGAATCCCCTTTGCAAATTGTCTTCCTGCCAGACGGCCAGATAAGCAGTTTGGGACGGGCAAAGCACACTGAGCGAGGCCATCGAACAGTAGTCGATTAGGGACGGAAAGGTATATAGCGGTATTATATACGAGACGAAACAGATACGATTAGTTCGTTTACTCACACGGAATATATCTTACTATCGTTAAGTGGATCCTAACACTACTATAACTGTCATTATAAGACGTATTATGAAATGTTTAACATTGTGTCTATAAGAAGAACGGACTGCAGACAAGTTTGCTAGTAAGTGAACGAAGCCGTAGCATTAGCCTGAGCTCGTAGGGAAGTTGGGTGATGATTAGAGAATTATTTGAAGAAAAAAAATATAACAACAGATATAGCTAAATGCCAGAACAGAATAGCGTAGTGAAGGCTAAAAAAAAGACGTCCTACAACGGTGAAGAAGCAGAAATATGACGAAATGAAACTATCCACCTAAAACAATTTTACTGTATCTACTAGTTCTTACCGAGGAAAAATAGAAGGATATACCCCGTATAAGTAGATAACATCAACACTAAAACAAAACCAATTCCCACTTACCACGTGTACTGATGTAAGGAGTATTGTGGTGTAACGTACGGTACGAATACGAATTCTCATTGGTTAAAAATATTAGATTTCATTCACTTCACAACCATTCGCAGACCACTCTCCACTTACTATATGAAGTAGACAGATATCACGAAAAATTACGATTGATTTTGCGAAAGAATGATTACGATTGATTTTGCTATAGTTTTCATAATCGGAAAATAATAAATGATTTACAAATGTTTGCTAAAAACAAATCTAATTTAAAGAAAAACTAACAATGCAATATGAGAATCAACACAATTATTAAAAACAGAAAAATATCATTTTTATCTTTTACAACACATCATATTACTGCATAAAAAATACAGGCCAACGAATCACTGCTAACCATCTAAAATTTACTTTCGACCAATGCTCCCATCATGATGCTGTTCTTAAGCACGGCCGTCGACGTTACCGAAACGCTAGGAAAAAAATATTCAGTTCTTTGTGGTAAAAAAAACCCCTACACAACACGCCCTCTGCATAGAGTAGGCAGCATGTAATGAACTTCAATATTTAAAGCGATTTACAGCAAACGAAAGAACGTAGTGAAGGAATGCCAGACCCGAAAAGGGCCAGGTGTAGAAGATGTGGAACAGAACAAACTGATAATAAAACAAAATGTGTATTGCGAAAAACCTTAGTGCAAGTAAATCAAGACAAAACATAAAACAAACGCGAAATAAAGAGACAAATTCCAGACCATAAGAAACGATCAATGTATGAAAGTAAAAACAGTTAATTTGCAAAGTCAGCTGTTGATTTTAATACTTTGTATGCGTTGTCCGAAACAAGGTTTCTTTTTTTAGATTTTACAAGAAGAAAACCTGCACAGGGAACGACAAAGGGTGATCACCGGTGAGTACATCCGAAGGTTTATCATGCCACAACATTGTATTACTTGGCTTTGGCTGTCAGGTATATAAAACTCATGATCTTGATACAACAGGGGGTCGGCCTTATGTGATCATCCTAACCAAACTTGGTTCAAACTTTTACTCCGAAGACTCCCATCCGGATTTCATAGCTTCCCACAAAATGTTTGTACGAATTTCACTGTACCCAGATAGGAATAGGAATTCTGGTACACAGCATTTCGAAATCTGAACTTTTGGGTCTATGTCTTTGCCTCAGTTTATGTGATCAACGGTCACAAAGCATTTGGGATAATAATACATTATCCCGAATCTATGATCCTATGAATCACGGGGAGACGATGATAGAGTTTTCCTGGATCCAATTTCACTGATCATTTCCCGATCACGCTCTCTTTTTGACCCAATTAATTGTTTTGGTTGAGTGGTAAGTCGTATTCTTCCTATGACCTAAATATACTTAAAAAATTAAGACATTGAGAAGTAAACTGCGGTAGGGAATCACTCCTTTTAGATAATCAGTTTCCACTTTATTTAGTATTGGTTTGTCTTTTTTATATTTCACTTCAATGAACTCACAAAAAGGTCGAAAATGCTAACGTTTGGTTTCTCTTACAGAGTATTTAGTCGTTACGTTACGCTTGCATTTCATTATTCTAAGTTGGTTTCGTCTTTTTTTACATTTTGGTATTAGTCATTTACGGCCATTGACAGACCCGATACAGCTGTATATGGTGCAATTAGTTTACTCCGATTGATTTATCCTAATTTGTTCAACAATTAAACAACGCTATCCCGTCGTAGGCACAATAAACAGAAATTGATTGTTAACATACCAACACATGGTTGGTCCGGTCCGAAACGGAATGCCAAGATGTTATACATGTATAGCTTATTTTATAAATAAATATTTACAAAATAGGTTCAATTTAATTGCTCTGCAGTTGATGTTGACTTCTACCCACTTCTTCCCTATCTTTCTACACTTCTCATTATACTTGTATATATCACCTACAGCTGCGAACTTGCTTCTTTTCCTCACGATAGCGGAAGTAAAGTACGTTGCACCAGACACCAACCACCATCACTTTGAAATCGTACATAATAGTATAAGAGGAGGGTGAATAACTAACCGGGGGTGGAAAATTCATTCCTGCGTGCACGATGCCATCTCTGTCGGCCAGCTTGTTTGTGAGAACGAAAAGAATTGCAACAGTGGCGACAGAGACAGTGACTCCTAGAACGTTGGCGCAGAAAGTATAAACAGGCTGTTTTCCTCCTTCTTGATCCACTTTAGCAACTTATTTACGAGACTGATGACTTCGTTCTTCTCAACAGTCGGTTCAAACGTTACAAACAGTTCATATGCTTGCGTCACCTGGAAAAACGTTCGAAAGAGGGATATATTAATTCGCATTTGTTTCATAAAACAATCACGCTGGGAAGATTATAATTACCCATGCAAGCAACACTTCCTTTTCCTTCATCTGGTAGATCAACTTCACTGGTCGACCGGAATTGTGTATGCGATGATGCAGCTGAAAGTACATTCCCTCCAGACGTTTGAACTGTTCTCCGCTGGAATACGGTACCGTAAGTTCGGAGCAGAGTAGCTGCGCGTTCGATTTGCTTTTGTACAGAAAGTGTCGTATCTCCGGAATGCCAATGTTTAACAACTTTATTCCTTTGTTATTGATTGCATCGTTGATTGCTTCCAGACAGTTGCTTCGACGTAATTTCTGAATAGAGAGAAATATGCACGAGAAGAATATTACCAACTAGCAGCAATGGTACAATGATAAGAAAGTCCCACTACCTCGGTGATTTTTCGCTTGGCCTCGGACAGTGTGTAGAAGACATCCCGCTCTATCGATAGCAACAAAAGACAGGCCTGACAGTCTTCAGCAAGGTACGAAACGTGCGCATGCAGAAACCCACTAGAATCAAACTTTGGTAGACACAGTGGTGTCCAGCTTTCCGCCGACTTGAAGCTCTCGGAACATTCGATTAGGTTAAAGATGAGCCGCAAATCGGCCGGATGGATAAAATACTTCTTCATGCGCACGAGCGCAATCAACTTGTTGTTGGCAATTAATACTGCAAACACCAGGTTCTTGATCTTGCCACAGTTGCTCTGGATGGCGGAAACGATCGTTTCCCGCACAGATGGTTGCAATGGCAATATACGCACCGAGTGTGTCATAAAGCTAAACGGATTGTTTGACACTAGTTTCCGATCGCACTTATCACTGACCAGTAGGTGATCGATCAACCGTTCGCTTCCCGCCAGCAACCGACGAAGATCGAAATTTTTTCGCCTTTCAAACGTTTTTATCATATGACTAAGCGTAAGCGTGGAGAGAATTTGGTTGTACACGTCACTGGAAGGAAGAAAAAGAAGAACCAGTTAAAAATACGATAACTCTTTACATAATACGCGCATATGGCGCTTTCGTGTAAGCTTACGTTAATTGTAACTGTATTTGCTGCACGCTATGCGATGTCCTCGAGACCGCAACCAATATAAGGGGTGACTTGACCAAAAATACGAACTTTACACCGGCGGCATGAATCGATTTGATCGTATCGTTGCCACTTTGGATAAAACTAACTAACGCCTGCATCACCCCGAACAAGGTGGCCAACTTATCCTCATTGCCATGCATCGAGTAGATTGGTTTCCCGGCCGTGCTCAAAATGAAAACATGCCGCTTGCGGTTCAGGAACTCAGCATCGTGTAGATAGTCACCGGATTCCAGCTCTGCCCCGGCCGTTACATTACCACTGCTGCTTGGTTCCGTCGTTTCAGCAAGACTTGTGGTCGAAGCATCGAATTCCCTACTTTTCGCACTGCTGAACGAACTCGATTTACTCATCGCGCCGTCAACCGGATGATCTGCGCTTATACCGTCTTGCACCCTGGTTATATTGCCATCGTTCGACACACTTTCATGATCATCCTCGCATATCTTATCGTCTGAAGTGGTCATTGGTTCATTGGTGTCGCTCTCCAATTGTTGCTGGTTCACATTTTCCTGGACCGCCGGAAGACTGTTTATCTCATGGGAAAACTCTTCGAACGAATCAGTCGTTATCAGGGAACTTTCCTCACATGCTCCCGGTTCGCACGGATCCACCCCGTCTGGTCGAGGGTCGCTCATGTTTATGTCTCTGTTTCGATTATCAACCTCACACGCAGAAATCAACGTACCCTTAATCGAATCACGAATGGAAACCCGAATTTTCCGCCAACACAAATGTTTCTTTCCCCTTCAATCACGAAAACTGTATTATCGTCCGAATGTTCGTGAAAAAAAAACAAAACAAGACGGAAAAACAATCCGATTATTTGATAGATTTAATTTTTTTTCTTTTTCCACTACAACCCATTGAACATATTTTGACATTTGTTGCAACGTGCAGTGCACCCAGCATCTAGGCCTTTTGGATACAATTCCTTTTTGCTCATTGTAATTTTTTTTCCATTTAAATACTGAACATTCAAACCGAAATCATTCGATTACTTTTTATTTCGCTTGATGTAGGAGAGTTTGGAGGCTTTTTCCAAATGTTGGTTAAAATGTTGGCCAAATGTTGGTTAAATTTTAAATACTATTACAAATCATGTGTAAAATATAGTGTAGTTCGTTTTTATCATTTTATAATATACACTATAAACATCATTTACACTATTTGGATTGAAGTTCATGTAGTTTTTCAAAAAGCATCAATATTTACAATCAAACGTTTTCTACTCTTGGATGGGCAATAATGTTTTATGCGATGACCACAGTTCAATCCTTTGTGCACATCATCTTCCATTGACTTTGCAACGAAACAACAATAGCAGAAATACGTTTCCCTAAACCTTTGTTTTCCTGCAAATTTCAATAGAGAAGAAAATTTGTTTCGATTTGGACACTGCATTACTAAAAACTAGCCGAAATCTTGAAATGGTGTCTTGTGCCGTCTTTCCACTTAGAAAATTGTGTTTGTTTACGTGCTGCTGTATTTTTGCCTCAAAAGTTTGATAAAGCTGCCATTCCCACTACCCGAGCGGACAAGTTTTACCAAAGAGGGAGGCAGACGGTAGTAATGAAAGAAGAACTGCGAATTTCGGTACTCGCCCTTTCTACAGTACGAAACCAGCCAACAATATCGCAGCTATGCAGCATATTTCCGAAATGTGCTAATGGCAGTGGCTACTAGTGTGCAGAACCTTTTTCTAGTCACTTCCACTGTCATCGCGTCTATTGATGCAGGAGGGGTGGGTCTTTTGCGTGATAATCTTAATTGTCGAGTTATAGCGCAAATAGCTAATCTTTCCTCGCCGTTGCAGGTGTCTTTTCGTCGTCTGATTATGTGCGTGTATGTTTAGTGGATAAATAGCATTGTTCGCATCTATGGTTCTCCGGTGGCATTAAAAACAACACGAGCCCTATATACAGAGCCTCATTCTCAGTAGTCAAAACGGAGACTAGGACATGGGTTGCATCAATTCGAAGAAGGACATCAAGGACGTACATTCTAACATCTTTCACGTGATTAACATCGACAATGAGGGAAGGGAGCTGTGGAGCGGCAAATTGGAAGTGACCCGCGTTGAGCTGACCCTCTACCGAAAGGGTAAGGAACCAACAAAGTGGCCGTTGAAATGCCTGCGTCGCTATGGGTACAATGTTGATCAGTTTAGCTTCGAAGCCGGGCGCCGGTGTACTACTGGTGAAGGAATTTACGCCTTTCGTTGTCGACGAGCCGAAGCCCTGTTTTACACCGTACAGGCTTACATTCAAGGGCGCATTTACAGCGATGAAAATACCAACCCGAATGATCCGTACCCAATACCTGTAGCTTCTAACGGGCCTTCCGTAGCGGCTCGAAGTGTTTCACAAAACAACACGGCTACGCGAAGCAGCGGCAGTGGTGGAGGACAGGGTCAGCAGATGCAGTGTACGTTCGTAATGAATCGAACCGGAATGGCAACGAGCCAATCGCTCAGTCCAAATGGAACGATACATTCGAACTCCAACCAAAGCCGCAGCACGGATACTCTCCCCATGGAGGGCAATTATCTCGAACCGACACCCAATCGTTCGAATGCTTCGGGAACCGGGCAACCACACACAATCACGACCCGCTTTCAGCAAGGGCTACGGTTAAGTTCCGTAAGCAGTGGACCGATCAGTCCCGACATAACATCGCCTGGTTCGCCAAACAGTATGACAAACATACTGGAAGTAACTACTCTAAATCCGCTGCCAACGTCGCACACCAGTGGAAACGTGCATCAAGGCGTGAGTAACGTCTATCAAGAGTTCCCCATGAAAGACTCGTCGATGGCCTCGCTTCACCATCAGCATCATCAACTGTTGCTGCATCAGCACCACGTGCATCATCCGGTGGTGGCTCCGATCGTGGCACCGCTCGTCGGTGGTTTGGTTCGAACCTCGATGGATGTACCTCCGCAGGAGCCGGCCCCGGGTGCGTCGGTGCTGCTAAACTCCTCTATCACATCGGATATCACACCGGCTACGGGATCTTCGGGCCCAAACGATACGCTCATCTGCGGTAGTGGAGAATACGATCAACAACAGCCTTCCACACCGGACGCCATCGATCCGGCGCGATTGTACATGAATGTAAATATAACTTGTGCGGATGCTGGCGCTGCTGGTACAACCGGGTGTGGTAAAACAAAAAAGCCTGTCAACTTCAGCAGCAAAAGTAATTCTAGTCTCATTTCGATTTCAAACATCAACAACAACAACAACAGCACCAGTGGTGGCCATAATAGCACCGGTTCGTTCGATGAGTGTCAGTATCAAAACGTGCGCACTCCAACGTCCATGACGGCGATTAGTGCAGTCGGAGGGGCAGGGATGCCTTTGCTATCACAAAGCATTGTAACCGGTAACATGTTTGCACAGTTCCAGCGTCTCAACAGTGCCGGGGGTGGTCCGGCAAGTCAGTTCTCGATGGATCCAAACCGATTCTATGAAAACCTTGAACTAGCCGAACTAAAAGCCGTTTCAATGCGTGGTCGATGTTCGAAGCCGGATATTTTTAGCAATGTTGATCTACCATTAGACCACTCGGAACCGTGCACACCGACCGCAACGGCGGCGAGTCAGCGCAAGGTGAACTATATCGTACTTGATCTCGATCAGTCAAACTCATCACATAGCATTAGCGGTACAGCCGGTCCGGCCGGATCAAATGGAACCGGTATCCTCTCACCCACCGGTACAGTTCCTGGTGGACCAGCGACCAATGGCAACACGATCATCGGCAGTGTCGCAAACAGTGCTACCAACTTCAATAATAATAACAACAACAATAACAACAGTACTGCCGTAAACTTGAACAACGTTGTCACAGGTGGCATGTGCAATTCGGCTAGTGGCATGGCACTAGGGTCGATCGCCGTGGGCACAGATCTTCGTGGCTCGTCCGTTTCCGGCGTTAATTGCGGCACCGGTCTCTGTAGCGGTACGCAGGCAAACGCAACTGCTGGTAATGTCCCACCTACCAGCTTGGGGCTTCTACCACCGGAAAGTCCGAAAAAGGCTTCTCTCGGATATGCAACAATCGATTTTAACAAAACAGTTGCATTAAGCAACTCGACGACACCTTCCTCCGAGCTCGACAGTGAGGGATCGCGCAAGACACGCCACAACTCCACGGTGACACCACTGGCAAGGCAAAGCAATTCTGTAAGCGATTAAACGTAACCGATCAGCAAGGTGAGTTTATAAGATTTATTGTCATTGATTGCACAGTACAACAGGAATTGTTGGAACAGAAAATGCCAAATGGATAGTTTGTGAGCTTATCCTATTGCTATTCAACGGTTTAATTTTTTTTTTTTTTTGGTTTTTTCATTTTCCTATCCATTAACTTGGTTCCTATCAGTTTAAACATTTTAGTCCTATTTTAATTTCCCACTTCGAAATGGAAAAGTGTATAGATTTAACATTTACTGTAGTAAGTCCTAAGTTTACGTTTTGACTGTAACAGTTTCTATGTAATTTGCTTGCAGAAGGATATTTATGATTTTTTCTTGTTTGAATGTTTTATTCTTTTATCTTTTTCGTAACTGCAGAATAACCATTTACCCACTTTCTATATTATGAAAGATATTTTAAAACTGATTTAGTGTTCAAAAGCGACAGCTTATACTTTATTATTTTTGTATCGTATGAAATGAATTCGTACTGCATGGAAATCATTGCACAAAAAAATGCTTTATTGCTGCATAGACGTGCAGTAAAAAACTTTGACGACGACAATTTACTTTGTAATATTATGCGTTGGAACAAAACGTACAGGAAAACGATAGGTTGCATAGTCATAAAAGGAGAAAGGAAATGTTCCATCTACATGCAATGTAACATGTAACAGTGTTTGAATGATTGAATGATTGAAAGATTCATCAAAATGATTTATCCTTCGAAACAGTGGGATAACAATTGCCTCTGTATTATTGTATATTGCCAACACAACCTTCATAGAAAGGTTATCTCCAAAGAAAAGCTTTATTATAAAAAGAAAAACAATTAAAATGGCTCTAAAGCGAAACCAAAATCAGAAAACCATTCAATCGTGGCCAGCGTGATATGAAAAGGATTGTTTGCGTTTATAGAAATCTGTACAAATTTTTTTAGTTGTGATATGTTGCGAGCTGCATACACGAAAAACAAACATCATAGAAGAAAGTACATTATGTTCGTATTACATTACTAAAATATGTTATGCTATAGCTCCACGAAAAGAGGCAAAAATTAACTAATAAACCAAAGCGTATAGGCCCCCAAAAGATGGAAATTTTCGATAAATGGAAGAAATGTACACAAACCACCAAAAAATCGAAACACAACTGAAGAACATATAACAGTGAAAAGAACATTACATCTCCAATGTGTCGGAGGGTTAGAAGGCACATAGGATGTAGAAAGGTTTAAATTTAAGTATCTACATGTTTAACTACGTCGTTGAACACAGGGTTGCGAAGAAGATAATGTAATTACAGTACACTTTAAACAAAGCGACACAATTTATATACATATATGCAACTTAGCCTCATGATCCGGCTGATTGTTGCAGAACTGTAAAGGAATCGTATAACGTTAGCGCGATGATGATTCTGATAGAGATATTATTATATTATGAAATGGAATAGAAAGCTTGACTTTCATAAAATAAGGGCTCAGCTGAAGTGGTACGGTGAAACAACAGTCAAAATCATTTAGTTAAATTAATCCGCGACGACAAATAACGTTTTGTTGTCCGCTGAGCTCGTATAAAACTAAAAGTTTAGCAAAATGTTGTGTAAACTAAACCAATTAGTAGCAGAATAATATAAAAAGGCTATAAATAAGCATAACAAACCAAACCCCAGTGATTCGTTAAGTTTGTTCATTTTAGATTTGAACTGAGACACTAATTGTTTAAGAGAAATAATAGTATAAACGTAGAGTGTGTGAGTGCATTTTTATAGTTTAATATTATATTAATAAAGAAAATGACATGGCCTGAACAGCAGTAGTAACCCCGCGTGCGGTTTAGTAATATGTACAGTTTCCGTTGAAACAGGAGTCGCGCCCACATGGCCAAATATTATAATTAAATGCCAAAAATGAAACGTTTGTTATACTGTATAAGTACTGCCCAGATACGTCTGTCGGATCTGTGCAAATACATGAAATAAATCTAATAAAAATTTATAGTTTACTACAATATTTTGGTTTAGTATCACCAAGAGGGTTCCAAAGTAATGCTAATATCGCTGAAGGTTCGTTGCACCGTCTTTGAATTTGTATCTAACAACAGACTGCATGCACAGAGCGAGTATAAATTTGAAATCAGTATTGTTTTTATCCTTTCCAAAGAATTTTATTCAAACCATACATGAAGTAATTTTGTAACGGATTTGTGAAATTTCTTTTGAATATTATGCTCTGACATTGATGTATCGACAATATGGTTGATTGAACATGCAACAAGAGGTCACTACATATTTTAAGCAATAAAAAAAATGATGATAAAATGATTAATTATGTTTTTATCGGCAATGTTATGTGTAATAGCTCAAAAATACCAGTTTGTGTACATAATATTACATAAAATTTGGTTGTTAATAAACTTAACGACCCACACAAAGATAATACAGGACATTTTCTGAACATAGGCGGCTGTGCTTGTCAAACTCAGCACCCTGTTCCGTCAAAGTGTCGCGCATGGTCTAGCCTAGCGATTTATTGTTTCAGCAGTCTCACTGACGGAGTTCGAAGAAAGTGCGCTGCGTGTGTGACTGCGAATTGGGTGCTGCGATGTGTGAGTGAATGCGTTCTTGTTGACTTTGTCACGGAATTGGAAAACGTAAGAAATTTTAAGATAAATCACTATTCTATAACCGATTATATGTATTCCGGAAGTATTTGTTAACGTGCGTCACCAATTGCTTTGACTACCGAGTAGATCATTAGCTCGGGAGGGTAACGCAATATGCCTGAGGGATTACCGCACAATGGAAGATGAAGTAGGAGGATGAGGTGGAGAAAATGTGACCCTGCTACGGAAATGTGGCTTCTTTCGATTTATCTTCTGCTCGATAGCAATCGCTCGCACGAAAATAGTGCGTGAAATGATCCAAAGCAGTAAGATGTTCGATTTTAGTGCTGCGAAAGATCCGATAACCCGTGCGTGGAGTGTGGATGTGTGTACGTGTGTATATGTGTGTGTGTGCGAGTCTGTGTGAATGCGAGGAGTCGTCCTGGATAATGATGGTAGAAAATGTCCATCGTACTTAGTTTAACAAACCCAGTGGCACTTTCATCCGAAAATCTCCATTGTTTGTGAGTGTATGGGTGTGGATGAAGCTGAATAGTGTGATGGAAAATTCCATCCACATCACCCCACGCGTTCGTGTATCCCAAAAACCTGCACAGCGTCGGTGGTGAATACACGTTTTTCGTGTGCGTCGCAATTGCGTCCTCCGTGGAAGTTTGTCTGTAGTGAAGCCATCTTTTGAGGCTTTTGCAATGCGACACACATTTTGTGCCCATAGGTCTTTTGATAGCGATAGTTTTCCGAGATATTAAACGATTCCTCCATGTGGGAAAATTGCTGCTGGCTTTGTCCAATATGTGTGTGTAAGTGTGTATGTGTGTGTGTGCTCTGTAGAAAGATGGTTCAGAATTGTGTAAATGGCAGAAATTTGGCGGAACTGTCAGTGGAACAAAATGCGGTTTCCATCTCTTTTACTCGTCTCTCGCCAAGACGATGGGCACTGTGTGAATATTGTAGGTTAGGTTTATCGCAATGGACGTTGAAATCGACATTGTCGAAACCGTTAGTTGCGTTGGTGCGGAAGGCGGAATTGAGGTGCAATCATTCGGATGTGCTTGTTTTTCCTCTTGCAATTGATACTGGTTATATTGTTTACGTGAAATTTAGCTAGAATCATCTGGTTCTTGTGTTCGATCCTTTATGAAGGGATGTAAAATCCGGCGGTCTTTTGCTTGTAATGTTGGAAGGATGCTTCGAACTCCGGGAATAGTCTTGAACTATTGTGTTAATGTTTGCAGTGTGGTTCAATATTTTATTGAAAAATTTCAACCTACTGATGCAAACCCCTGGTTATTGGATTTACGAAACTTAATACAAAAAATTGGGATCATAAACAAGCTTTTGGGCATTTCACAACCACCGTAAGGGCAATGTTTATTTCACTAAAATGGTTGTCATTATTGTGTGAAGTAGAAAATACACGATCCTAGTAAAATCATTCATAGTGCCAATGTCACAATTCGTCTCCTGAGGTAGATTGAATTGTTTTCTCTGGACTCTAGTATCGTCAGAAGTGTTTATAATTGATGTGTATGTGTGGGTGTTTTTTTTGTGAAAATAGTTTTTCCTATGATCCGCTAGGAAGGGGCGAACACCCGATACATGCTACTCTCGAAGATGGAAAAGTTACCGCTAGAGCAGGAAAAGCAGCGGGTAAAAAAGCAAGAAAGCAACATATTAGTGGAGAAAGAAGAGACAAGAAAATGATTATAGTTGGCTGTTCAAAGCGCCGCTATGTGTTGCAGCTGTTGGTAATGTGTGTGTGTGTGAAAAAGGGAAATGAGAAGATGTGTGTGTTTGAAAGAAGACCAGTGAACCGTCGTTGGTTGGAGTGTCCCTCCACTGTCTACATTTCTTTGGGGAAGAATAAATGGCCACAAATGTTGTAAGATGATATTGCAGATGCGTTTGAATGGATCGTCTCCAACAACAATGATTTTAGATTGCAGTCGCTAGTATGCGATATTCATTAAATATGATCCACTTTCCCAAAATTATCTTTCACAATGGTACACAATGGTATGCAAGCGAGAACATTCGTAGAAATATATTAGTGCTTTCACAGCTTATGATTACAATTAGAAATTATGACTTGAACATAATAAATAGCGCCAAATTTTGCAATGTTCTGTTCCCGTGCCGTTGTCTGCTGTGCAACGCGAAACCCTTATGGCCCAAAGTGTACATAAATATGTGTGCGCGTGTGTATGCTATGTGTTGGTATGTTTCTACCAGGGTCTGGCATTGCTGAGGCGCGCAATTTTAGCGCTTATGCTGCTCGCACATCCGTGTGTGTGTGTTTGTGACGTATGAATGCCCTCCTAGAGCAGCGGTAATACGCATTCGTTCACAAATACTCCTCCGAATGCTCTTCTCCTCTTTCCTTCCATTTCGGCACCGTTGTTGTTTTTTTGTGTGGATGCCATCCCATTTGTGCAGTTCTTGTATGCTGGAGGTCCGAGCATCTTCGGCGACGATGGACCAGGTTCGGCGGGGATCCGACGAACGAACGGTTGTGTGTTTTAACTTGCCCGACATCTTCGCTTCTTCCGTTTCTTGCATGCATTGAATTTTCCGCTTCTCTTTTTCTGAGTTTTTTCCATTCTAATTTGTATATTTTTTTTGTTTAGATACGTTTTCCGCGTGAATCACAAAACTATCATCAATGTGTATTGTAAACCATTGACCGAGTCTATGCAATGTTTTCTCTCATTTGTATTCTTCTTATCCTGTGTTATGTTTCGGTTTGATCTTGATTGCATTACATCTCGGACGCCTTGGATTTCCATTTCTAACTCCCTTTACTTAGTTACCGAACTTGTCGTGTGAAAGATCCCAACAATGTTTCATTTTCAATTTCTTTATCGGACCTACGCTTAATGTTGTTGGTTTCTAAAAAAAGGGTATTTCGATGATTCTTCATTTGGCTTATGTTTGGGTCTGGCATTCGTCATTAACAATATTGTGAACAATATCGCCATTTTTTATCATATGAAAAAAATTATTTGGTGTATGTGATAACTGGGAATCAAATCCGGATCATTCCCCTTAAGCAAGGATTTAGTTTCCGGTTACTTATTTTTCCAAAATTTGCATAAATACGCTAACTTATTTGTACTTATCTAGTCACGTTTGTCGTCTATCAACACTTTATTAAGTTGTCCAAGTTGTGTTAGCTTAACGCAACTTGCATTCAGATGTTTTATGTTTTACACTGTTAAAAAAATGAATCGTTCGATGTGTACTATTACCAGTTTCACGGTGGTTGCTAATGACGCCGCAGAAAAAAAGCATAGCAAACCATAGCGCAACATCTACCAGAGATGTCCAGCATGTAATGCTGTCCGTTCGTTTTAACCGTAGTTTACACCTCCGCATTAAAGAGTTACACTTTGGTTAGATTTCAGAGGTGCAATACGTAGCCGGATGGATGAAGGGATTAGGGTTAATCAATTTATTCACAAGAATCTTTGGATAAAATCAAAACAATGATGATTGTTTTTAACGATGACGTTAGTTCTAGATGGAACTATCGCTCTAGAACAAATGTCAATGGGGTATGGCCGTGAGGAGAAGCTGGATAGTCTTGCGCATGAATCAACAACCTCACTACGCTTGACCTCACAGACATAAGTGTGTATGTATGCAGTCGGGAAATGGAAAACGGTAACAATTTGCGATGAAAAGCGTGTCAAACTTGACGCTGTGTCTCGTTTATCTTTCTAAACAGCACCACAATACTATTTGTTATCCTTTGCTTTACACCAACTTAGGCAGTTTTTCTTGCGTGTCACAATATTTTAGTTATATTTTTTCCCTTTTCCTTAGTGCAATGCGGTGAGATTTGTGCGGATAATGTTTTGCAAGTTGTTAAAGTATCGTCGCACGCGTCAATACACTTTCGTAAAACACTGCTGTTTGGCTAATTTGTTGCCTCTACAAGTTGCCTTGTACAAATATGTTCTTATAACTAAATTGTTTGCAATATACATAAAGTTGGAACATATACTTTTGGAGAAGACATACCGGTAAAGTTTTTTTTTATGTCGTGGGCCTATTGCTACATTGTCTTCAACCTTTTTTAAAACTATTACTTTCTAAAAAATATATCATTAATGTTAAGTGATATTTCGCGTATCTGGGCTCCTTTTTTTAGAATTTATTCCTGAACCTTAAAGTCCTGATCCTCAACATTACTGAACAAGAAAAAAAACTCATACATGCATATAGGTATCTATACAGCAGTTTATTTTTCCCGAGAGACTCTAAGCATGCAATGAAGAGAGAGCATTTAGTTACTAAAATACTTGCTGGATAGTTGTTCTTTATAGAAATTCGTGTTGATCACCAATTTGTTACAACGTGCCGCGTGCCTCTTAACCTTCAATTTGTAATTATCGTTGAACTTTCGTTGCCACGTATTAACGTACAATAATATGCTATTGCGGGGGCGGCCCGGTGGTGCATGTGATAAACGGCGCCAGTCCACACGGCCGGACCGGGTTCAAATCCCATCCGGACCGTCCCCCCGTAGCAAGGACTGACTATCCGGCTACGTGGTAAAATAAGTCTAGTAAGCCAGAAATGGCCGGCGTGACCTGTAAGGTCGTTAAGCCAAGAAGAAGAATATGCTATTGCGGATGCTTGAAACCTCAGATATGACGCACAGCAGCATCACTGTTGTTGTTGTATTTACATTCGATAAAATTTTTACCAACCAAACTGTTTCTCTAGTATTTCGTTTATTCTCGTTTTAGGATTGTTGAATGTGGATGCGTTATTGAGTTAACCGAGAGAACAACAGGCAACCGATCGAAAGGAAAAGCTCCAAACGGATACCGTTAAGATACACTGAAGATACTTACATACGGAACGTCACGAAGGAGCGTCATCAACATCCGTGGGAAATCACCATCCCTATTTACCTGACAAACGAAGTGTGATTACACCTTACAAACCAGTGAACGGTGTTGCTCTGTTCCCTTTCCGAAGGTGTGCGTTTTGTAAATTGATAGAAATTCTTCGTGCCCTAAACCTACACTTAACGCATCCCATATCCTTTTCTTTCTCCTTTCGGAAGCTGTTGCATCTCGGCAATTGCGTGAACGAGTGAGTTGAGTGTGCGCACATCTGCAGCACCCGTATATATGTATAAGTACGCGCGTGTGTGAAGTATGCTAGTGTTGCTGTGTAGTTATCGTATATGGTATGTTTGAGCGAGATTGTGCGAATGTTTGCTAAAGGCCGGCGCGAACAAGGAGGAAAGATTTTAAAAGAAACCGCGAATCTCAGATGACCCGTGGTGTCCTCAGGATCGTTTCTTTCCACCTAAGCACGTGTATGTATGTATGCTATAGACAATCCACTTCCTTACGGTCTACGGATACAAAATACAGCAATTGAAAAGGACATTACTCCGATTGGAGAGTGTACCCGGCGATCTTCAAACGAGAGAACAAGACTGACGATAAGCATCACCTATCGTTTACTCGGTTGGTAATCATGCAACATAATTCCAAGTCTAATCCAGCCCAGCGCAAGGATAACACATGGCGCGTAAAACAAACGCAGAACAAGCAGTAGCAGTATTAAAACGAAAAAATAGCATGAAGGCATTAATGTGTCTATTTTCATTTCGAATGAAACGTTCGATTTTAGAATGAGATTACGATCGATCAAGAGCGTTTGCCAAAACATTAGTCTTTCTAAAATACGATGATCCGATTGTTTTTTTAAAAAAATGAAATTGTTAACTGCAGATGTGTTGAAACATTCGGGACCTAAATCATGCTTACAAAACATTTGTCGTTTTGAATGCTTTTTTGTTTTCGTTGCATGTGATTATGCTTCGAAGGGTTGTCCTGAATCTAGGTTTGTGAATTACGAATAATAATATTGCTCTATCTCTGTCAGATAGAGATTCCCCAAATTCCGTGCATCCTTTCAAACAACCAAACGACCAACAAACCACCTACTGCTACCAGCGCCATCACCATCTCGTCCGTCATCGGAACCATAGATTGATCGTGTCCTGCCGAGGGTTGAATGCGGAAGGATGAATGCGTAACCAAGGACGACGACAAGCAAATCAACAATCGCGACTGGTGTGAGAATGTGTGAGTGAGAAAGTGAGCATCGGGTGATGAGAAGGCTGAGGTAGAACGGAATGTGTGTATTTGTGTTAGAGAGCGATGTTTCAGCTTTTTCGGAAATGCGAAAGAGCGGCTATGTGAATGATATATTGATAATTTAACTAATCATGACCACTAATCGATTACTGTGTACTTGATTTTTTTTTCTTTTCTATTTTTGCACGCTTCTACCCATCCATGGAACGGTTTGTTTCGTCGTACGTACAGGTTTGTGTGAGGGAGCAGCAAACAACAAGAGTGCAAGGAAAGAGTGAACGCGATCATATTAAGTGCATTTTGTAAAGAAAGCTGCTGCAACTTCCTGTCCGCGGGACGGGCTGTTTTAAAGAGAGAACGTAAAAGAACCATTAAACACCCAAACGTTTTAGTTGATAGAAACCACCAAGTGGTGTTGTACATGTGCAACTATTTTTTTTGGATAGGGAAGTGAAACCTTTTTTTTGGTGTGCGTGACTGTGTGTGAAAAGCGTGTTTAAAGGACCATCGAGGAGAAGAGTAATTGTTATCGGCGCTACAAGCTGATTCTTGGGTGTCGGAGGCTTTAGCCTAGTAATTGAACGCGGCAATATCAGCGAGTTATCGACTGTACCAGCAGGCAACGATGGCACTTCCGATGATACGCCTCGAGGAGGCGAACCAGCTATTGGACTTTTCGAAAAAACTAGACATTGATCTGCTAGACAATATCGTCTCATGCTTGTACAACAGCACTGGCGAGCAGCTGCGGCTGGCTCAAACCGTTTTGACTACACTGAAGGAACATCCGGATGCGTGGACACGTGTGGACAGCATACTGGAGTTTTCACAGAACCAGCAAACGAAGTTCTACGCCCTGCAGATCCTGGAAGAAGTGATCAAGACGCGCTGGAAAATTCTGCCCCGCAACCAGTGCGAAGGCATCAAAAAGTACGTAGTAGGGCTAATCATCAAAACGTCACAGGATCCTGCAATGATGGAAGCGAACAAGGTGTACCTGAACAAGCTGAACATCATCTTGGTACAGATACTGAAGCGCGAGTGGCCAAACAACTGGGAAACGTTCATCAGTGACATCGTTGGTGCATCGAAGACGAACGAAACGTTGTGCCAGAACAATATGATCATATTAAAGCTGTTAAGCGAAGAGGTGTTCGACTTCTGTTCCGGTCAGATCACGCAAACGAAAGCCAAGCACCTGAAGGATACCATGTGTTCGGAGTTTGCTCAAGTCTTCACGCTGTGCCAGTTCGTGCTAGAGAACTCGCTGAATGCACCGCTGATCTCGGCGACGCTGCAGACACTGCTAAAGTTTCTCAACTGGATTCCACTCGGGTACATCTTCGAGACGAAGCTTATTGACATGTTGGTGTGTCGCTTTCTGACGATACCGATGTTCCGCAACATCACGATCATGTGCCTATCGGAGATTGCGGGCCTACAGCTGGCGAGCTACGATCACGTGTTCATTGCCTTATTCAAGCAAACCATGGAACAGTTTGATACGATGATTCCATCAAACACGAACATGAACCAGATCTACATGAATGGGTCGGATGACGAGCAGTGTTTCGTGCAGAACCTGGCTATGTTCCTGTGCACATTCCTTCGAGTACACGCGGCGCTAGTCGAGAAGCGGGAGACAATAGAGGTAGTCCTGAAGGCACTCGACTATCTGGTGATGATCTCCGAAGTAGAGGATGTGGAAATTTTCAAAATCTGTTTAGAGTATTGGAACAGCTTAACCGGTGAATTGTACAAGGAAGCACACACCTCCAGCCAGCGTCGTACTTTGTACCACAAGATCCTGTCGAAGGTGCGGTACATTATGATTTCGCGCATGGCCAAACCGGAGGAAGTGTTGGTGGTGGAGAACGAAAATGGCGAAGTCGTGCGTGAGTTCATGAAGGACACTAATAGTATTAATTTGTACAAGAATATGCGCGAAACACTGGTCTACCTGACGCATCTTGACTACGCTGATACGGAGCGCATCATGACGGACAAGCTGAACAACCAGGTCAATGGTAGCGAGTTCTCGTGGAAGAATCTAAATACGCTCTGTTGGGCGATAGGTTCTATCTCGGGTGCATTCTTCGAGGAGGATGAGAAACGCTTCCTGGTGACTGTTATCAAGGAGCTGCTGGGGCTTTGTGAGCACAAGAAAGGTTTGTACCGGAGAATCCACAAAGCATATATGAAAGTCCTTATTATTCATAAATCATCGTTTCATTCGTTTGGCAGGTAAAGACAACAAGGCTATCATTGCGTCGAACATCATGTACGTGGTCGGACAGTATCCCCGATTTTTGCGGGCTCACTGGAAATTCCTCAAGACAGTCGTGAACAAACTGTTCGAGTTCATGCACGAAACACACGATGGTGTACAGGATATGGCCTGTGATACTTTTATCAAGATAGCGCTCAAATGCCGCCGGCACTTTGTCCAGCTACAACCAAACGAATCCTGTACGTTCATCGAAGAAATTCTGGCTACGATGAGCAGCATCATCTGCGATCTTCAACCGCAGCAGGTATGTTGAAATAAAAGCTGTGGTAGAATTACAGATTTATCATGAATTTTGTTTTTTTATTTTCCACAGGTTCATACTTTTTACGAAGCGGTTGGTTACATGATCTCTGCTCAGGCCGACCAGGTGCAGCAGGATATTCTGATCGAAAAGTATATGATGCTGCCGAATCAGGTGATGTATAGTTGAACTTACGTTCAATCGAAACCTTTTGGTTTTTTTTGCATTCTGATTCACACACTAATAATGGTCGATTGTGCAGGTTTGGGACGACATCATCTCGCAAGCAACTAAGAATGTAGACATCCTAAAAGATATGGGCGCAGTGAAACAGCTTGGCAGCATACTTAAAACGAATGTACGTGCATGCAAAGCTCTAGGCCACTCGTACGTGTCGCAGCTTGGGCGCATCTATCTCGACATGTTGAACGTGTACAAAATCATGTCGGAGAACATTACACAGGCAATATCGCTGAACGGATTGTCTATCAACAATCAGCCACTGATCAAGGCGATGCATGTCGTTAAGAAGGAAACGCTCACGCTCATCTCCGAATGGGTATGGAAGTCGAACGATGCGAAGATGGTAATGGATAACTTCATTCCACCGCTGCTGGAGGCAGTGCTGTTTGATTATCAGGTAAAGTTAAGCAGCTACCAGGGGCCGGCTTTATGTCGAACCACTCGCTAACCTCTCACACGTTCTATATTGTTCCGCAGCGTACTAAGGTTCCAAATGCGCGAGAACCGCTAGTGCTAAGCACAATGGCATCGATAGTAAATCGGCTACAGGCTGTCATCACGCCGGAGATACCAAAAATCTTTGACGCTCTGTTTGATTGTACGCTCGATATGATCAACAAAAATTTCGAAGACTACCCCCAGCATCGTACGAATTTTTACGAACTGCTCCAAGCGGTCAATATGTACTGCTTCAAAGCGTTCCTCAGCATTCCGCCCGAACAATTTAAGCTTGTGTTTGATTCAATCGTATGGGCGTTCAAGCATACGATGCGAAATGTAGCCGATACCGGATTGAACATATTGATGCAGGTAAGTTTTCGTCTATATGTAAACTGGGAAAGTTCCTTTTGTTAAAAATAATTATGGGCATGGGCATTGTGCTTTTCGTTTTTGTACAGATGCTGCAAAATCTTGAACAGCACCCGCAAGCAGCGCAAAGCTTCTATCAAACGTATTACACCGACATATTGATGCAGATTTTCTCCGTCGTAACGGACACGTCACATACGGCTAGTTTGCAAAATCATGCCACAATATTGGCGTACATGTTCTCGCTGGTGGAGGCGGGTCGCATCACGGTGAAGCTGGGCCCTTCGGACGACAACGTACTGAACATTCAGGAGTATGTGGCGATGCTGCTTAAGTCCGCCTTTAGCCACTTGACTGGCAATCAGATCAAGATTTTCGTCACCGGTCTGTTCAACCTGGATCAGGATGTGCACGCATTTAAGGAGCATTTACGAGATTTCCTTATCCAAATTAAGGTTCGTTCAGTGTTGACTCATCCGCTTCGACGGGATTGACAGGTTATTTTCCCATTATTATTCCGTTGCTTGCAGGAAGTGACCGGAGAAGACGATTCGGACTTGTACCTGGAAGAGCGGGAGAACGAGCTAAAAAAGATACAGGAAGAAAAACGACGCATGTTGATGACGGTTCCAGGCATGATGAACCCACACGAAATGCCGGAGGATATGCAGGACGAGTAGGTGGTTACCAACGATTGGACAATGGGAGGTACCATCTACCGTCTCCCGTTTCTATACCCCCATCGTTAGTCCGTCTGCAGAACTTCATTATTTCTCAACGGTATCATGTAAACAACAGTACTGTTGCATTAAGCGAAACGTTGCAGTAGGGTTATCCTTTCCTTTTAGAGGAAATTCGAAACACGTACATATGCGAAATAGAGAGAATTGTGAACAGAATGAGTGCGTTCATGCAAAAAGCCAGGAAGCAGTGACAACGTAGGTCGTCAATGAGAAAACTATAATCTCTAGGAACCTATCTACGCCGACGTCATCATACTACTGCGATGGAACAGAGCAAAACACAAAACATTATAAGATAGAGAGAGAGAGAGCATGTGTGCGTGCGCGTAGTATTTAAGATTTTTTTTTTCTTTTTTTTCTGTGCATTCGATTGGAAGTAAATTGGGATTTGTGTCTAGTGCGCACCCAGCAACCATCCACCGCACGGTTCATATTTGACAACAGCAGCAACAGTGCGTGTACTTGTACGTAGTTTCGTGTGCGAATTTAAAGAAGGTGTGCGTATGTGTGAGCGGATTGTAAACATCGCAATTGATGATGAATGCTTGTGTAATATTAGGGGATTTTACACTGCAAGTATACAGCACATTTTGCCACTAAAGCAGTGCACGATTGCCAGTGACTACTACTGCTATACCTGCCTAGCAACTGCCTACGGCTGGATAGTGACCAAGTGCAAACAGTGCTTCTTCTGGGTAAATGTAAAACTATTATCTCATGGAGTGCTAGTTTGGGGGATAAACATTGAATGAATGGAGTTACTTTGTTTTAATTTTCTTTTTTCCTAATAGCCGCCGCATTTGTCGTATTTGCTTTGATCATTGTAAAAACATAATCCTAATAATTAGTATAAGTTTTTTTTTGTTTCTTTTCTTCGGCACTCTTGTTCGTACACACTATCAATTAATCTGCCATTTTTTGGGTTTTTTTTACATTTTTTTTCAATCGCTAAGTGAGAGAGGGATTCCCAGCGTGCAAATATACCGTGGGAACAATAAGGAACTATGCATCAGGTTGAACTTCTTCTGATTGAAATGTATGCAAACGCCCACGAGAATGGAAAACCCCATTAAGTTGCTAGTTAAGTTTGTGAGAGTAACAATGCAATTAAGGGAACGGTTTGATGAAACCTTCCTCTAAACGATCTTAGAAATTCGACATGCACATTCGATAAATAATAAAAAAAAATGACGCGTTAACTGCCTCGCATTTGCCGAGGCCGTCAGATTAACAGCAACGGAGCGATCGTATTGTAAATAAAAGTGGGTAGAAATGTTAACAATCTACGCTCTGTGATCCCGCTTTGGGGGGATTCTATGCAAATCATTTGATTATGTGTTACTTTTCTAACAACAAGTACAGCATTGAATTTTTCATCCTTAATCGCGCGACATAAGTAGCAGGAGTATGTGTATGTTTTTGAAAGTGTCGCGCAAATAAATGGAATACAGCGCATATTATCACTAAATGTTTTGACACCTTGCAGAAATACTAATTTTAGTGCACTTTTAGACATAGGTTTTGTCATACCTAAATAACTGCAACCAGGAGCGATTAGGAATAGTAGTATCAGAACAAATCATTCTGGCGGGCAGCTATACAACGCACCCCGTTGCATATGATGTAAATTATCTCGTTTATCTTCTCCTTGTACCGCGTGTAATTCACGATACGTGAGCCTGATACAGCGCAAAACATGTGGTCTTGATTGCATTTCAACATAAGGTTACATGTGACCGGTTGCTAATTAGATGGATAAACTCACAGTTTTAAATTCAATGGAACAACAAGCGTAGGTTTTACCCTTGGTCAACAAAAAACAAAACAATCCTTAATGGGAAACATCGCAAACGCGGTTCAAGCAAAGGGTTCATCAGAATGTCCTTTCTCGGTTTCGTAAACGTTTCGATCGTTAACAACTGTGGAACAATTTTGTTATGCTTTTACAATGTCTCTCAGTGCAAATCGATGTGGTGACGCGCTCGGTGGTTAAAGTACAGGATGCGGAAACAGCACACAGACACAGGTGGTACTTTAGTAGTAGAAGAAAACATCTCCCCTTTTCGTAGACTGTAAGGATGTTTAGTGTAGTTCCCCCGGGGTACAAACACAGTAGTACGTTTGTTGCGTGTACGTACGGTACGGAAAAGGCAACAATTTTCAATGTTTCGTTTGCGTGTACGTGGCGATAAAAGCGATGAGATAGTATGTGTGCGAGTGTGTGTGTGTGTGTGTGTGTGCTGTCTAACTAGAGAGATGATTAGTTTTTTTTCTTTGTTTCATTTTAGTAACTATTAAGCGAAGTTGCGTGAATGTGTTTTTTCTTAACCTTTTTCTCTCAATAGTGAAAAAAGTAGGAGATGGCGGTCTGGTGCACGCTATAACATAACTCAAGCTCCCCACCCTCCCCCCCCCCCCCCCCCCCCCCCCCCCCCCCCAAAGAAAAGGATAAGCAAAAGACGAACCAACACAAACTGATACACAACCATTTAGGTGAAACTAAAAACGAATGAGAACAGAATAAAAACAAAGCTGTGAGACGATGCAGTTTTGTGTGCATGGTTAGTAGAGGGGTGCTGCAGCATAGAAACAGAACACAAAACAATGCATGAACGAACATATGTGTGTGTGTGTGCGCGTGCGTGTGTGTATGTGTGCAAGAGAAGAGAAAGCGAAAGATAGTAGTGGAAAAAAAACATGAAAAAGAAACAAAAACAAAGAACAAAAAATAGAGCAACAAAGCAGCAAAATAAAACAACAAAATACGACGAAACGAATGGAGATCTTGTTTTCCGGTGTTTTTTTTCTTCTTCTATTACTTAAATGCTGGCGAAAAACAACGTTGGGATTTTGTTTGTTTATCGGCTGTCGCCGGAAAACATTTTATTTTTCATTTGTTATAAGCATTTTCTTTCCCACCACCTATCGTACGTAAGGGATGGAGTGGTGAGCATAATACATCTGCATATATAAGGTTCACACACATGTAAACACATCTGTTAGGGGTGTGTATGTTGATAAAGTGTAAATATGCCTTTCTCCGATCCTGCGATACATACACATTCTATTTTGCTGAGTGATACACGCCTAACATATAATACTTTCTACATCAAACCTGCCGGATAGACAATCTCATACAACACAGCAAATATTTGGAATGCTGGCAACGGAGGGAACGGACTAACAACAAACAACGATCTTTTTCCTCGTTCATTTTCCCAACCGCGCAATCAATTGACAATGAGAATACGATCATGTGGTCACTGGCTAGCTTTCAACTACTTGTAACATTGACTGGTAGTTAATAAATTCTGAAAATCCCACATCCATCTTGGGCTAACATCTATAAAACGAAGATATGTTTCATCTTCTCTGTTAAATATTCGAAAGTTGTATGTAATAAAATCGTTTCATCATCGCACACCATCCAAATGTTTAATGGCGATGCTGCAGCAACAGATCGAGTGCCTTCGGGATGTCTCCGTTGAGTGATTCAAGCAGCTGGGTCAACCAACCGTTGTGGTTACTGAAACCCATCGTCATCATCGTGTGGATGGCATGGTTGACGTGCGGACGATGACTGTAAACAGTAAAATCCTTCTGCTGAGCGGATGAGCTCGATTTACGCGAGCTCTTGCCCGACCGACTGCTAGAACCGGACGAAGATGAAGATGGTCCGGAATTGGGAGGAGAAGCAGATATAGCTTTCACCTCCTTCGCAGCAACAGTTGGTGACTGTGGTTTGTCTACTTCCACACTGCGGTCCGATCTTCCGGTTTGTTCAGTTATCATTTTACGAAACATTTCATATTCATTTTCACGATCAGCCGACGACTTGCCGGGGGTCGCAGATTTTTTTAATTCCTTTTGCTTTTCATCCGTTGTTCTGTCCTTTTTCTTCTCCTTGGAAGCTGAAATCGATTTCGATTGCAGCGGCTCCTTGTCAGGAGATGACACATCGCGCCCGATCAGCTTCGCAATCGCATCCAACGGAGCATTGGCAATTCTTTCCTCATCGTGTTCTTCCGGTAGATCGATCAATGTCCAGGCCTTCTCAGCAGATGGCTTGGACGGGGTGGAACCTTTTTCCTCATCTTCCGCTACATCAAGCAAATCCTGGTCATCGTCAGTGAGCAACGATGCGGATGAAGTGTTTTGGGAATCGTCTTCATCATCCACCACTTCGTTCTCCGCCTCGGCTTCCGGTTTCTTCTCACAAACAGAGTCTGATTCGAGCTTTGCAGAGGTCGTCTTTTTGGCTTGCGGTATCTCTGCTTTATCGTCCACACTTGCCTTTACAGCTTCTGCGTCTTTCTCGTTCGACTGTTCAAAAACCGGAACTGCCAGGGTTGGCAGCTCTGGCGCTGTGCTGAAAGTTTCCTCAACTGATGTTGATTTATTTGGTTCAACAATTTTAACCTGTTTCTTTTCCTGTTGCACAACAGTCGGTTCTGCCGTCGATGTTGTCGGTATCGACGAGGTTGTTTCACCAACGGCTGCTGAAGTTGATGGAACAGCACCGTCTTCAGCACAACCTCGAGGTTTACTGCAACCAGAAGCGGTGGACGGAGAGGTCGCAGACTTATGGCGTAACTCGAAGCTTAAACCAAGCGGATCCAGCAACTTCGATATGTTCTCGCTTGCAGACATTAGCTTTTCTTGTGATGGCCATCCCAGATTGACGAACGGCAAATATGAAACCGGAGCTACAGGCTTCTGAGCATACGTCTGTCGCAATATTTGCTGCATGGCATCAACCGATGGCTGTGCCGGTTCCTGGGATGGGCTGGGTTTATCATTTTTCGGTGCTACTTTCGCGTTCATAACCTTGCTAGCTATGGCAGCAGCTCTGGCCGCGGCTGCATTAGCCGTTGCAGCAGCAACATTGGCTACAGCTACATGATCGTTGGTAGACCAAGGTACCGACTTCTCTTCGGTATCCAACGCATCGACTGAATTCAGATACATAAACATCATGTCGCGGCAACGCTGTGTCATCTCCGATAAGGAAGGAACCGATGGTTTCTCCTTAGTCTCTCTCGAACAACGCTCACCGGATGTTTCGGCACCACCAGCAGAAGAATGTTGCTTACGGTCATTGCCACACGATTTTCCGCTACGGGAAGACTTTGACGTCTCGTTTGTACGGCGTTCCTCGCTATTGGGGTAGAAAGAAAAATAATACGTCAATAAACACACAATGAAATAGTTTCCCGAAACGGAATTCAGCTAAACTCTGTATGAACCACAACACTTTAAATGAAATGATTGATGAAATTATGTGATGCGAAATGGGTATACGTTGACTGCCATCTCATCCATTTAACAAGATGACAAGCCACGCCACCCACTCCGGAGGACAAAAAACCCCTGTTGCTCGATGTCCCATACACGAACGACACTACTGGCAAATTGGTGCTCACACACAATGTAATTTTTCCTTTTGCGGGAAAACAGTTTCACTCATTTGGAACAACTCATTTGGAACAGAAACAAGATTAGATTAAGATAATTTACCGTTGTACCATGTCAAACCATATTCTTCACACATTTGTCGCTGAGGCAGGCAACATGTATAATACGTTACTGCACATTAAATACATATATTAGCGAACTGAAGTAAATGAAGTATAAAAAAAAACATATAAAACCAATGCAAAATTGAAGATGTATGTTTTTATATGTTACACTTCCACATAAATCCCAAATTAGCCGAGTGTATTCACTCAACAAAAAAATGGCTCACAAACATGCAGCTGGTTAACGAACTAGAACATGTAATAAAAAGATTCAAGGTTTTTAAAAGGATTAATGACATTGAAATCTAAAATCCACAGATAACACAGTGAAATGAAACCACATCAACAAAAGCAAAGCTTTAGAAATCAAACCAATTGTGCATACATACAAATGATTCATCATGATTTACACATGTGGTAAAATATAACATAGCTGCACTCGAAATGTATTTATGTTTGTTTACTCACTTTGTTCTATAAGCTGCTCAGCGAAAGAGCTGCGCTTTTCATATTGCGATGATCGAAACCAACAATCATTCTCGTCCAACTTTGTATGAATCATCAAACTAAATGAGTCATGCTAACTCTGGCAGGAATTGCTATGGATTATATGCTTTCTCTCTTAATTAACTAACCATAGGATTTTTTTTAAATAACCAGGAAACCATTCAAACTGTTAAGCTAGAATATTCGCAAGTCCATTGCAATCATTTGATTTACATACATGAAATGTATAGGTATGTAATCAATTATTTTTAAGAACGATGTGAAAAAGTCGGATCAAATCAGGAAGCTAAATATGCACCTAGTATATCATTGGAGTGTATAAATGATATAAGCCTATGTGTACATACTTTCCCCTTGTGTAAAATATGTTTACTCTGAGAGCGGATACATCTTCTATATAAATGCTATTTATGGTAACCATGGAAACTCTGGTACACCCTATGAAAAATATCCCTGTTCCCAATACTAACCTGTGCTTGCTGCGATATACACTGCGTGCATTTGCGCGTCTGGTGCCAGCAGTTTCCGGGTTTTCATTGCCTGCCGACCCGTTAGTCTCTGCATCCAGCCCCGCTTCCTTTTCCACGTTGCTAGTTATACGAGACGAGTATACGCGCAACTTGTCCAGCATCCGGGATACCGTTGACTGCGAGCGATTCACCATAGCCGGCTTCGGAATACGCAACATCAGGTGATCCTTGTGGCGGAACTTTGCCTCACAATTCATGCAAAGGTCATAGTCATGGCATGTTAGGCACTTATAGCGGTGGCCCACGATTAGCTCATCGCATACATCGCAAATGGTGTGTTGGTGCACCGGACGTGACGTAACATCGTCACTAGTTGCATCTTTTTGCATCGGCGCATCGCCGGTCTCAGCATGCACAGCGGGTTCTTCCCTAATACTCGTTTCTACCAGTGGCGTGTTCTTGCCGACGACGAAAAGACGAGCTTTGGCATTGACCATCGCCTGCAAGAAGCTCTGGTAGTCCTCGTCCGTAGTAATGCGAATCTCATCTCCATCGTCATCTAGAGTGAAAAATTATGTTAAAAAAAAAACAATAAATATCTCATGTAAAATGTATCTTAAGGTCAGCAAATTCTCTCTCTCTCTCTCTTTGCATGGCTAGACTACAGCCACACATAACATAACAAAATTCCAGATTTTCATCCGGTCCGTATATGCATACACATTGCATGACCTTTGTAGGTGTAGAATCGCAATGTACATGTGAGAGTTGAATGCATTTTCCGAACAACGCGGCATCCATTTTGATATACTTCCAGGCAACTTTTTCTATAAACGACGCCATATTGCGTCGCAAATAAACAATCTCCTCAGTGTGTCATTCCGGAAAAATTGTGTACAAACATGTTTCTACATGTTCTACGAACTGCATGGGATTGCACTGATTCTTCTAAAAAATACTTGGTTAGTTAACAAAAAGGAATCTTTCTACTTACCGATCCAGTAGTAACGGAAGTCATCTACATTCTTATGCAAATCTTGGTAACGATTTAGACAAAATGCGTTCAATTCTTTTACATCGCGACAAATTCGGTCACCAAACAACAGATAGTTGGCTTCTTGCTCGATAGTTATTTTCAACGAAATTAAACCGCTCATCGTGGACTTCTTTGTTCGTAGAACGCAATTAACTGGTTTGAACTAGTGATGGAAGTTTTTGTATCTTCTTTTCGGAAAACAGTTAACAGTTTATGCTCTTTGAACACTCTGAGCTAATATGCAAATAAACCAGTCGCAAGGTTATTTTTTAACTTTCACAATGAAATGTTGAACAGAGCTTTTTCGTCGAAGAATGAAAACCGGATTGCTTTGCCACCTCCTTCAACTCCAACTGGGAATTCAATAAAAGTCACTTCACTTAAGTGTTCAATCGATGGATGAAAAGCAGCACGCTTTTTGGTAGACTGAACTGTTTTGCACACAGAACTACTGGTTTTATAGGAATCTACATTTGATGTATCACCAAAAATTGCATCACCCAAACGCAAAGAAGCAAAAAACTGTTTTCCAGGCACGATGAGAGAGCACAATCGGTTGCTTCTAGATTCCTCTAGTCACGGACCGAATTTGATTGACTGTTGTTGTTTGTTGCTTCTAGTCAGGTACCGACTATGGGCCGTTCTTTGCTCCAGTCCAAAATTTATTATTTTTACAGCTGATGTCAAACTATGATGATAAAATAACACACAGTATTATTTTCTTGCAAAATAACGTTTTTCATAACGTAACGCTTAATTTTTCATTCATTTAAAACGAACGTTGTCGGCTCGGAGGAAGAAAAGCCTTCCAGTTAAGGTGTTTCTATTTTATTTGTAGATTAGTGTTAATCAATACGGTCAGGCCGTTCTACACAAGTAAAAAAACGAACGTTTGCCACTTTTATAAACTCTGTCAGGAAAACAGTATAAAAGTTTTAATGAGCTACTACGTTAGAGCATTTAATTTCTGGAATTTTTCAGTAAACTACATTGTAGACGAACTAAAATTATTAACCCTGATTAGCTTTATATAGATCTTGACGATCATTTTGACATATGTCATTTGAAGAAGGAATAAAGAAATTAAGAACCCTGGTAACACGCGGAAAAACCTCGCTCCGAATATTACCGTAAAAACCGTCCGAAAACCCCTAAAATCCACTTAGTGGTTTACATCTCAGAAGTGGGATAATCCTAGTTCCTAATTACTTTCGATCCTACATCGAAAAAATGCCTACGAAAGAAGAAATGAAGTGGACGCTGGAAGCAGCCGGCATCGACCTTCCTGAATCAGCAACAGTCGCGCAAGTTCGGCGCGTCTTCCACGAAACGGTTGACAAAGGAAAGTCGACTAGTGAGGAAACGGATGATGTAATCCGTTGCGATGAAAGCAACACCATCGTGTGTGAACAAACGAACAGTAGCGAAGCAGCAACTATCGCTGCCCTAGAGCAAAAAATCAAGCGACTAGAGCTTGAAAAGAAATTGTTCCTGCTGGAGAAACAAATGGCGGACACACCCCAGCATCCATCACCAATGGAGGCATTGAAGTACGTCGAAGCCGTTATACCGAAATTCACCGGAGATGGTGAAGAAGACATCAGTCAGTGGTTTCGTACGCTGGAAGAATCTTTTGTGATGATGAATGTTAAAGATTCTCACCAATTACTCTTATCACGACGACTATTGGGAGGTACTGCAGCCTTATTGGCACAAACTATAAGTTGCCAGAATTATGCAGAACTAAAAAATGCCCTTGAAAACGCTTTCGATAATAAACCGACGACCGAATACATCTACAAAAAGCTAAGAGGTCGACGGTTGAATGCTGACGAAACGACTTTTCGGTACCTACTGGAAATGCAAAATATCGCGGGAAAAGCGTCAATTCCAGAGAGTGAACTCGTCCATATCATCATCGATGGAATTGGCGATCCAGTAAACACGGCATTCATGCGTTTTATTGCCAACACCATAGACGCATTAAAACCCTTGCTTAAGGAGTATGAGAAGATGCGAACGCTAGGTCCTCTCACACCAGCAGCAACATCAAACCAGCAACCAACTACGAATAAGCATCCAAATACGAGCCAGCAGCCAAATACGAGTCAGCATCCTAGATGTCTAAACTGTCGTAAATTCGGACATTTGGAAAAAGATTGCCGTTTGCCGATTAGACCACCTGGATCCTGTTTCCGTTGTCACAAGACGGATCATGTTTATCAAAATTGTCCGCAGCGTAACCAGCAAATTGCTGCTATGTCCTGCTACGAAGAGCCCGAAGCAGACATGGAATACATTTGTAATCTGAACGCCCAGCAAGAGGTAAGTGTTGTCCAAAAGAATCAAGATGTAGGGAATAAACCTTTAAAAATATTCTCCCTTCTGGATGACTTTCGTTTGGAAATCACACGTCGTGATAAAGAAATAATGACAATGGCCGCAAAAATTAAAACGCTTGAGGAACAACATCAGGATTATCAACGTCATATTGCTGTTCTAAAGGAATCCCTGTGCGCTAAAGAAGAACATTACAATATGTTGCAATCAGATGTTGAGAAGTTGCGTAATCGATTAGAGGAGAACAATTGTATAATCGAAAAGGAAACACAAGGTACAATTCATACCGTTATGGAAAACAGTGAACTACATACAGAACTTGCCGAACTAAAAGAATTAAAAGATAGGAAGATAAACGTTATGCAACCTAAAATTGATAATTTGAGAGATTTTGCAAAGGAAAAGAATAATCAAATTGATATGGCATGTGCAAGACTCAGTGTATTGCAAGCACACCATAGGAGTTCGGAAGGAGAGTTGACGAGTTTGAAGGATGCAATCAGTGACAAAAAGAAACAAACACGGCAACTGCGCGATCAGCGAGATCGGGCCGTGTCCGATAAATTGAGGAGGAGGTTTGCCCCTCTCCCAGACCGTTGATTTTCCTATGATGAGTTCAATAAGCAATGCAGAAATAGTATTTGAATTGAGGGCAATTCACTAGGCCAGGAAAGGCCGAGCTGTAGACGAACTAAAATTATTAACCCTGATTAGCTTTATATAGATCTTGACGATCATTTTGACATATGTCATTTGAAGAAGGAATAAAGAAATTAAGAACCCTGGTAACACGCGGAAAAACCTCGCTCCGAATATTACCGTAAAAACCGTCCGAAAACCCCTAAAATCCACTTAGTGGTTTACAACATGCATTAACAACACAGTGATACTCCAGAGTTGTGCTATTCCATGTTATCATTTCACCAATTGTCCATTGTTCCCCATAAGATGTAAATGTTCATCTAGTGCTGGTTGATTTTGGTAAAACCCCTTTGCATGCAATTTTCCTACTAGTTCCAATCTATGCAATAAACTGGCGTTTTGTCGAAGCTCTTCCATTGTTTGATGCACGTACTGGTTAGCATTGCTGTGTTCCGTCACGTAATCATAGTTAGCGGGATAAAGGCTGTCCCCTGGTAAAGCCAAAACTACACCATCCGAGGCAGTGAATGCTACGGGGCAGAGAGGTGTAGTGCCTTTCGCGAAACGTTTTGTCCTTGCAAACTCAACCACCTGGTCGATATCTTCCAGATAGCTCAGGCGTTTTAGTTCGTATGCTTGGGGAGGTGAGAGCCAAATACGATCAGCATCGTGCGCTTCGAGCAGGTTCCTTGGAGTATCCCACTAAAAGCACAAAAAACATGTATGTTATGCTTTCCCTATTAATAGTATGCTGTGTATGCTTACAAAGTATTGTTTAACTTCAGTAGATTCCGGTACAACGTCTGGCAGGGTGTCCAATGCAATCAGATAAAATGCCGTCTCGAAACGCTTCTTGTGAAGAATAGTTGGTGTTATCCATGTCGACCATTCATACAAATTCAGGACATCCGGAACGATTTTCATCCGGTCGCATAATTGTCGAAATTGCTCCAATCCTTCGTGAATATTTTTCTGCCAACATATAATGTCAGGCAAATCACACTTGACCACCGTACCGTAACCTGTTCGGTTACTTTCGTCAAAGCGCTTTGCCAACAAGATACCTAATTCTTCAAATGTTTCGCGTATAGCACACAAACGTAGCGATATATTGCGGTCAAGCTGTTGCGGACTATCCGAATCGAATATAAACGACCTAGGTCCAGACACTTCAGTCAATGGTTTCGTTTTAGTTGCTGGTAGCAAAGTGTTCCACGCAAACGCCGAGTCTTGTTTATCGAAAGCTCCACCGGGAAAAACGACCGCATTGGGCATGAATGAAGTTCGCGCAGGACGTTCGAGCACAAGCACCTGGAAATGAAATTATTGCGATAAGTTGGATTACGATTACGATACGACGGTTTCGTTTATTCGGAGTTTACCTTGTAATTGCAATTGATCACATCCGCCCTGCACTTTGATCCGTCACGCGCAAGAACGATTAAGCTTGCTGATTCGCGCCAAAATTTAGCAAATCTACGCATCTTCTCTCAGTGCACGTATGTGAAATGTGACTATCCGCGGCAGATTGTACTAATATTGTTCAAATGTTTACAGAAAGCCTCTCTTTCTGCGATATTCGCCTACCAAAAGCTGCTGCCACAACCTGTTCTGTCCATCTTCTGTCAAACTGAATTCAAAAAAGCAAATGTGCTAGCATTGCGGGCCTTATCTTGGAAATTGTAATTCAGATTACGCGTGACAAAAATAAGTGAAGGGTACCTACCAAAAGAAAGATTAGCATAAATCACATTCTCATCACAAAAGTGCCTTCGTAGCACGATGCGTAAGTACGCAAATTATTGGCGTGACTCAGCATCCGTGATCATAGCGGCTCGGAACAAGAATAACGAGCCAGATGAACATGGATACAATTACAAGGTAAACTTATCGACACACCGGCAGACCTGTATTAATTAAGTTTCATTTTCAGGTGCTTGTATTCAAGCGGACGGAAAACACCAGCTTCCTTCCTAATCATATCGTTTTTCCCGGTGGCTCTTACGATCCACAAGACGATTCTGCAGATTGGCTAAGATTGTTTGACGAACAAAGCATATCACATGAAGCTTTGCAATCAGTGTGTGCAATATCCGGTCCACGACCTTACATTTTCTGCACAACGGATGGCGATTTGCTCGACCGTAACATATCCGTCAGACTGTGTGCCCTAAGGGAGTGTTTCGAAGAGCTAGGTGTACTGTTGGTGGCAAACAAGCACAACCGAGATGGCTACAGTGTTGCACAGAGTGGATTAGACGTGCGTAGCTGGCAGACGGATGTCCACGATGGTAGGAAAAAACTACATGAGCTATATGAGCAACTGCAGGAAACGCCTGATCTGTGGGGTCTCTATGAGTGGTCCACTTGGATAACACCAACACATTTCCGACGCAAGCGTTTCGAAACAGCTTTCTTCCTGGCGGCACTGGACGAAATTCCTCCCGTTTATCCCGAGACGCACGAGGTGGAAGAATATATGGTTCGCATGCGTCATATAATAGTTTGATCATTTGTACTGCATACACCGCTTTCTTCTTTTCAGTGGCAATCACCAAAGAGTTTACTTTCTGCCCATTCGGAAGGAAATCTATGGCTGGCACCACCACAGTCATACGAACTACATCGTTTAAGTCACGTAAACGATATCGATGTGCTTGTACGGTTTGCTGCAGCAAGAAATCGTTTAGGTTCGACCGCGTTCTGTCCCGTTGCCTATAATGCTTCTGACGGGTTTATCGGTGTACTTCCGGGAGATGATCTCTATCCGGAGAATTTCGATTTTATCACCGATAATGAGGAGATGAACAAATATGGTGAACTAACAATGCAGGAACTAGCTGATACGGCACGTAATCTGCACCGGGTAGAGCATCGTGGTCTACACACCCAAACGTACCTGCATAGTGGCCCCACGTTGGATCGACATCTGCACGTGCTGGGATACAATGGAGGGCAACTTTCAAAACTGTGATATTGAATACTGCAAAGGGCAATAAAGCTTATGGGAATGGTTAGAAGGTGTTTTTCATTCTATTGTTTAGTACAAACCATTTTTCGTGTCTGCCTTTGTTAATGTACCCGTCAGATAATTCTTCTTCCTTCGCTGTTAGTCACAAGGTTTAGAAATGTTTAAAGAAATCATTTTCTCCCTGTAAGTGCAGGTGATCATCCAGGGGATGAATATTAAGAAAGAATGCTTGATGATGTAAATCCTTGTGCTCTACACGGTGCAGCCTTTTCGACTGCTTGCGTATCACTTCCTGCGTTAGGTCTCCGTACTTGTCGAGGTCCGGATTGTCCGAGATGTAGTCGTACCTGGATGGGTACAAATCATCCCCTGGCAACACGAATATTACTCCATCTGCAGCATTATATTGCACAGGGCAGAGCAAAGTTGACCCCTTCCGGTTGCGCTTGGCTGCGAAACGGGCCAACTGGTCTATATCATGCACATAGCTAAGCCTCGTCAGCTCATAAGTTTGCGGTGGTGCTAGCCATATTTTTTCCTCGCGATGTGCTTGCAACAAAGAGGCCGGTGTATCCCACTAAAAACAAGAGATATGCAGCTCAGTGTGTGTTATGTGTACGATGATTAAGCAAAAAATGTCGTAATACATACGTAATATTCCTGTACTTCGTGTCGTTCCGGGTGTATGTCTGGCATTTCATCTAAAATTGCTAAATAGAATGCCGTTTCAAACCGCCGCTTTCGGAACATGGCCGGTGTTAACCAGCACGACCATTCATAGAGATTAAACACATCCGGCATGGTGCCGAGCGCAGTATGTAATTCCTGAAACAATGCGTCTCCATTATGTATCTTTTGCTGCCACAGTTCTACATCAAACGACTTCTGCCATTTGCTGTAATGAAGTTCCTGTTTCTGCTTCAGTTCATTAACCACAAGCAATACACCGAGCTCTTCGAAGGCTTCACGTAATGCACACAGCCGTAGCGATATGTTACGATCGAGCAAATCTGTACTCTCCGTGTGAAATATGTATGGTCTCGATCCGTCCACTTCGGTAAGGCTTTTCAAGGCGCTGTCAGGTATGTTTCTATTGCGAAAGAACGATTCCCATTGCAGTGAGGCATCTTGTTTGTCGAATCCTCCACCGGGAAAAACTATACTGTTCGGCATGAAGGCCATTTTGGCAGTCCGTTTGAATACGAGCACCTGAAAAAAAACCAGAACATTTAATAAGCACATATCTTGCCCATTACTCTCCGTATCAACCAAAGAAATAAAAACATACCTTGTAATTATACTTCTCCTGGTGCATGGTCGAACGATCTCTTGCTAATATGAGCAGAGACGCCGAATCGCGCCAATATTTCGCAAACTTTCGGATCATTTTGCCACCGGCACACAGCTGATTGCGAAATGGAATAGTTACATGACGTTTGTTTACATTTTTTCTTTACAACGAATACAAAACAAACCTCGTACGTCATGGATCAGCTGACAGTGGGAAGTTGTTTACGATTATGAAACAGTTTATCCGGCGCATAGGATCCTAGCTGCCGGTCCCCATGACTTCCTAGACATGTGTCGAATTCTTTACAGAAAAAGTAAGTCTCTGATTATGGGAATTAAGACAAAAGTTTAACTTAACATAGGAGGATACATCCTTACTCGCTTAATAGTAGAAGAAGAACTGGAAGCTGGATTGGTCAAAATCATCAAAGAAAGAAGAGTTTGGATTAAGAGTTAATTTAAACAACTTTCATTGTAAAATTGTAATTGCTCGATAATAATCCATTGCCTTTGTTAAACTTGAGCTCCAATAGTTGATGCAATGATTCTCATCGGAATGCAGTAGATCTTACTGAATATATAGAGCTTTGAAGGTCTGATGGACTGAAACATCTACACGGAGCCATACTACTGAACGATCACTTTCTACGGTTACTGTTTCCAGGAAATGGGTACAAATCATTTCATATTTTATTTGAACATGTTATCAATGAGCTCTAAATCTCTTACTATGAACTCTCCTTTCATTTCGACCCTGATTTTTGTGACTCAAAAGCTTCTATTGCTATGCTCACTTAATCCCTTCCCTAACTTCTCAAAATAGTACGACAATATAGCATCTACTCCTCTGTATTCCGTAGTCTTAGTATTCAACTTTCTTGCGAGAAGAGATACCAAGTGATGAAGAGGTATCAAATGAATAAAACTGAAGAACAGTCGATAACAGTACAATTTAATATTGGTATTTCACTAAACAACTTACCCTTTTGAAATGTGTGATATGTTGTACAAAGTATTCAATTGGAGATATTTATTTAACTGTATTCTCGTTATATTTATCTTGAATATGACCGTATCTATGGGTTTAATGATACAATGGAACACAATTTTCGTGTCAGTTTCACACTTGTGTAAACCTGTGTTATGTGATCATTGTTAGAAAATTTAGCTTGAAGAACTTTAGTGTCATGAGAAATAAAAGAAAGAGCAGCAATAGTGTCTGCCGTTCTTAGTGAGAAATATCGTAATAAATTAACCTTATAACCTAACAATCGTACAAGCGCATAGACATTCTCACTCTTTCTGACCCGGATATTGTGTAGTAGAAACTAAAGCTTGTTTGAAATATAGTAGAACCGAGAAAGTTTAAGGTAAGAGGGTAATAGTATAAAGTGGTGGTAATTCGTACTTGTACTTGTATGCTATTTCCTTTCGCGCTTTTAATAATACTTTTATTAAACACCTAATCCGGGTTTTTTTACCAACCAAAAGCTTTTTCAATGAACGAGAAGCTCGGCATAAGCTGTAGTACTATATATTAATCAGAAAACGCATGAAAAGCGTTCACAAGCCAAGCCAACACTAGCACACAACAGTTTCCTTCAATAGCGTCAAATTCCTTTTCACTTGAGAAGCCCTTGGTGTATCCGTGGATGCGTTTCTTTCTCGTTTAAAAACATTTATCTCAAAACAAAGTATTTATGTTCGTATGCATCTGCTTTCTGATTTGTTGCACAAAAAGGTTTTTTAATGTGTTTGTTTCCCTATTGACTTTTGCTGCAAAATTTTGAAAGTAATAAAATCAAACCTCAAAAATAAAACTAAAAATTTGAATCAATTTAGAACTTGTAATAATGTTTTAAGGCTTAGACTGTACCTGATCGCATATATCTGCACAAAATGATTATGTGTAATTTTACTTATCATTTTGCATTGTAATATATCTTTCCTTTACCTACTGTACATCTCCTACATAACCGAAACCGTTCATAATTTTGTGTTTAATGCTACAATGAAATTTCGTTCCACTTAATTTTATGTCATACAGTAATGATTTTGATTAGAACCAAAGAAAAAAAAACAATTAATTTTTGCTTTCGTTGGACACCCACCGTCGAAATAGTTGCAAAATGGCCATGTATAGTTTTAGTAAAACCGGACAGCATATCTTTTCTCTCCGTATACTTATATGCAGAGCTTTTTCTATTCACATTATATTTCTATTATTTTTTTCAAAGTCCTTCACTTCCACCCAATAATCCTCATAAACTTCTTTTAAACATTTAAAAACAAAGGGAGATAAAGTATTGAACAAACGTATCGAAATACATAAAAAGAAAAACATTCATTATTACGATTTAATAACATGAAATCAGTCTTGTAAGTTTCGTGTTCTTTTTCCGTCGCGTGTCTTCAATCGATTTGTCTACCGATTGGATTAGGTTTCACTTGTGTATTATTTATTTACACTTTTGTTCAATGAAAATGTCAAGACCGTGGTTTCGTTTAAAATAGAAACCAATTGAAGGATGAGAGAAAGATAAGTAATACGAGATGTTAACAAGGTAATACAATTGTGATAAAATCATGGATGCGAGCATCTGAGAAAGATGGAAAAGTGTGGTACATATATTCTTGAAGCATCTTCTAGCATGTAATGAATATGATATTAGAGCGTTTTGCCTCGATTTTGTTATAAAACTTCGTACCTTTGTAATGCGTTGTAAGATGTTTGTTACTGTTTGCTTTAATTTCATTCTATAGCTGTCTCTACCTAGGTTTCGATGATTTGGTTCCAACTAACAAAATAAATAGTAACTAACACTAGCTAATGATTAGTAGCTTAATACTTATTTTTTCCCGCACATATAGGTGAATTCTTTGCCCAACGATTCACTTTATTTATTCCCGTTTTTCAGCGCCTCCGCAAGTAACCAATAACCAATATCGTACATTGTAAGCCCTATTCTTTTACTGTGCAACATCATATACATTTTTTCTTATCTGTCCCCCTTTTTTACAATAAGCTCTTGCGTGGATCATCAGTTCAAATTAGCAATGCAGTGAAAATTGTTATCATGATCATCTCCGAAGACTGATCCACCGCGCAGAAGATAGTACCATACAACTCGCATAAATTAATTTATACACATCAGTTGGCAAAGGTGTTAGTGTTCGCTGTTTCGTTAGGTTTTGTAATATGATGTACATCACGAAATGGATAGAAAACTACCAGTCTCGATCTTTTCTATATTCTGGGCACAGACGCAGAGTGTTGTTTCGACAGTATAATGACTCGAATAAAACTTAAACAGTGTGAGATTCGTAAGTACACAAAAGAGAGAAACAGCTAAATGAGATGAAATGAATGCTTGAGAGTGGTTAAAAGCGAAGCTAGAAGCAACAGAACCAACCCGCCGAAGAACGGTGGCAGCGTCCAGCAGATGGTGCGGCTATGATGGTAGTGGTAAGCATCGATCACGGAGGTGGTGGAGGTTCTTCGAGTGATAACCAGGGACCACCAACTTTCGCCATCGCCGTAGGGGCTGACGCTATAGGAGAAGGTTCCAGCTGTAAACGTCCGTACCACCAGCATCAAGATTCATCAGGATCATTTTCGAAATGATGATAGTGATGATGGATGTGCTCATGCACGTATCGGTGGACGGCCGTTGTCGAGGCGGCCGATGCAGAAGAGACAGAATGTGCTCCACCGCTGCCACAGTGCCGTGATTCCTGTGCATGCTGCTGATGATGATGCTGATGGTGCTGCGGAGATTGTGGCTGCGAGCGTGACTGCTGATGCGGATGGCGATAATGGTGTTTTCCTGTGGCCATAGTTGATTGCTGCTGAGACTCGTCTTCACCATCATCGGACATGCGAATTAGATTTTCGCATTCACTCGGCTCAGCATTGACCGGTACAGAACCGTACTGTAGTTGTACCAGCTGAGCATCTCCATTAGGAGTGGATTGTTTAGTTACCGTCGCAGTTGGAGCTGATTTCTCAACGCCCATTTCAACACCTGGTGTGGTCTGTTGTCGCGAGGAGCTGTGCTGATGGTGTGTTTTGATATTCTTTTTAGTCGCGGAAGCAATCAAAGATTCTTTGTTGTACACCTTTTTCGGCGTTACAACCGCTATTTCCGCAATGTCTTCACTGATTTTCAGATTTTCCAGCAGTAAAAGATTGCTTGGCGTCAGTTCTTCTTTGCTCTTAGAACGCTTCAGCGGTCTACCGATGACTGTGCGCGTGGGTTGCGTTTCATCTGTAAGTTTGACCTTTGGAAGGATCTTGGGACTACGATGATCAAGCCATTGTTCGACCTGATTGATTGAACGTGTTAGCTTCTGCTCGGCCGAGAGATTCGGGTACTGTTGGTTGAGTAGGGCCGTGCTAAGCTTTACGGGCGCAGGATGTTGTGTAGATCGAACTGCACCAACAGCAGCTGCTAAACGATGATGTTCCTTCCTGCTAGACGGGGATCGGAATAAAAAGCATGCATTAGACAACCAAAATTCGCGGCTATTGGCAACTTCCGCAAACCAAGCGCAATACAAACCTCTTTATTTTGGAATGATGGAAATGTTGCTGTAGTAACCGGTTTGGTGTACTGGTAGCAAGTACTGGAACAGCTCCGTTAATAGCCGCCGTCGTGTGTGCAGCTGCCAACTGCATACTTGAAGCATTGCCTCCTCCATTAGCCGCAGCACAGATTGTTTTGTGAAGGTAGGAATCATAACCGCAGAGATTTGTTTCATGTCCAGCAATCGTAAATAGAGCAGTTGTTGTTGTGCTGGTGGTGGCAGCTTGTGTTCCACCGAGTTCGGCTGCAACAGCAGCTCCGTTATTTGCCGCCATCAATGCTGCTGCTGTCGGATGGTGATAGTTGAAGAACACCTGATCCCCAACACGGGAAGCAATCGTGTGCGAACGGTGGCGATGTTTCGGTGAACTTTCTATCGCTTTCCTGGTTGTGAAAAAAGAGAACGAGATAGAATAAAGTCAAAATGCTTGCATTTGGTATACAGGTAAGAGATGCACCTGAGATCGATCATAGGTGCTTACTAACCGATTTGGTTGAAAACAGAGACTATTCTTCACCATACTTTCGCGTATGATCTCGATCAGTTCCCTCCGGCACAATGAGCTTTTCCAGCATTCTTCTTGAGCGGCTGCCATACGGCCTATTACATTTTCGTAGCAGTTTTCGTTCCCCACGGACAAACTACGTGCTCTCGGGCGTCTTTGAAAGTCTTCCGCCATCATCTTCGCGGCGACGGCAGTTTTCCGAGATGATCGCGTTTTTCGTACAAGCTTACGTTTGGCACGGCCAGCCATTATTGCGGACGGTGGCGTTGGAATTACGACCGTTTCCAATGTCGACAACGTTGGAATTAAAGTTGTTGTTGGACCATCAATACAATCACGACAAATAAGTGCCGCTGTCGATGCGGTCGACTGATTCAATGCGGCTGATACTGGAAGCGAAGAAACTGTTGTCTGAATGCTGGTATTATGGGATGTAGATTGTTGGTGTTGCTGCTGCTGCTGAAGATTGCAGCACTTTAGGTTGTTAATGCTTTCGTAAATATTTTCGTTTGTTTTGCTCTTGTTTGCATTTGAAGCATTATTGAGGACGTTCTTTCCCAACCCAGTTGCTGCTCCGGATGTCACCGCACTAAAATTGTTATGGTATGCTTCCACCAGTAGCTGACCGACCGCCGGTGTACTATCAGGGCTGTTGCTTAGCTCAACTAAGCGCTTCACTTGGCAATCACCTGCTAGAGCGGTTGCCTTTGTCAGATTCGATTCTTTTAACTTTCCAGAATTTCCGTTCGGATGATGGTGATGATGATGATGCTGCTGCTGGTGCTGTTGATTCGACGGGGCAGTTTGATTGTTATTGGTCATCTGACCATTGTTTACGGCAGTTGCGGTGGCTGCTGTTCGATTGCGAAGCAGTCGTGGACAATTTTCCGACGTATCGCTGCCATCATCATCGGAGATAAGTTTCCGCGAGCGGTATCGCCTTCGGGGCGTGACTATGGCTTTCTTCACGGCGGCCGATGCTGGTTTTGTAGTGGCCGTTTTACCGTCCGGAGACACGGTCAGACGAACGTTAATTGTTTTGCTACCATAGTGAGGAACTACTACCGATTTGCCTATTGATTCATAAATTGTCGACACTATTCCAGCAATGTCCTACAAAGCAAATGAAAGATAATTATATTAAAACATGTTCAAAATGGTTTTAGCGATCATTAAATACTCCTACATCTTTGGTTATTTTCCCATGACCATCCAGATCGTAGAGAGTGAAGGAAAACTGTAGTGGTTGTGGCTTCTTTCCATCTTCCAGTGACACATCGCACGTGAACTCCTGCATTACAAAAAAAAGATTTAAAAAATATAATTTATTTTTGCTTTTTCCGAATAATAACTATTTAATATCATTTCTTTATCATTGCAACATTCACACGTAAAGCAACCCGATCGATGGACTTCTCATGCGCTCTACTGATACCGAAATCAAACCATAAAGATTGCGGGACAATTTTCGTAAACAAGGCGCCACGTTGATTGACAAGTTCATAACCCTTTCCGGACCACACACTTGTGTGCATCACCCCATCCATTGGACGGACGTGTATAACGGTAGTCTTTGTTAGATTTAGTTTGATCCGGAACGAACAAGTAGAGGCGCCTTTCTCACTTCTTCCTTTAGTTGCAGATCAGTAGCAGGGGCAAGGTCGTTCGGAAGTTATTTTTTATGTGTGTTTTGTTTATTTGCATTTGATTTGTTCGTAAAATTTTCGCGAAGAAATGGTACTCTAGCGGCGTCGGTAAAGACCGCGTGGTATTCTTTTTCATCCTCTTGCTACGACTTCAAGTACTGTCTGGATGTCAGATAAGATAAGGGCCTTTAGTCTGTGTTTGACATGCCCGTATTACATGGAACCGTGTAGATAGGCGAATAACAAAACTATGACTGTATCTGTGGCCATTAGAAATAATAGGTTATTGTTGGCGGCGATTACAGAGATATAGCCGTTCGAGGTTATTTGCTGGTATTCACATGCAATGTATTGATCTGTTAATTATCGTCGAATATCAAAATACAGGCAATGGATGATAAACAAAATAACTCGTTCAACTCATTTACAAAACGAAACGCATGTGGGACACACAGTCCTGAACTCCCTCTCTCCCTCTCTCTCTTACTCTTGCCAATGACCTATAATAAGGTCATTCCGGCCATTTCTGCCATACTAGACTTATTGTTATCACGTAGCCGGATATTCGATGCTTGCTACGGGTCTCGGTCCGACGGTCCGAATGAGATTTGATATCAGGTCTTGTCGTGTGAAATCGGCGTCGTTTATCACATACACTACCGGTCCACCCTGAAGTATACCTTTCTAAAATCAACTCTTGGAGCAATAGATAAAACAACACACGAGAGCGGGTGGAAAACGTTACAACTTCTAGTAACTACCAGCTCCCAATGCTCCTTAACAGTGTTTTACCAATTACTAAAGCAACAAATAAATTTGTTTTAAACTTTTATGACAAATTACTATTTCCATTCAAATAGCGCAAATGCAGCTTTTGTTGAAGCGGTGCTACATAAGTTTCAAATTTCGATCGTTTCGCCCGTATCTGAGCATTTCGGAAGATTGGTCTGGGAAGATAAATAGAACAGTACTTCAATTAAAGCAACAAAAACAAAAACAGATTGAGGACGGATCGAGTAGTAATCCATCTTCATACATTTTTTTATTGCCACTATTGCAGCTCACAATCATTTATGCACTAAAGATGTGAGATGTGAGTAGTGAGTGAGTTACGAATCTTTCAAAAAATAGTAAAACATTCGAACCATTATAGCTACTCTATTACTATGTTTCAACTGAAAAGAGTGATTATCCATTTGGAAAGGGAAGAGGCTTAAAAAACTGACCTAGGCGGGCATATATCAATAATGAAATTCAGATTAAAAAATTTTGAAATTCAAATTACTGCACACCTGTAAGATCGCCATTTTCAATTAGCACCGAATGTCGCACGCTATTGGTGTATTAATTCATTAATGTTGGTATACTATTGTATCGTTTGGTCTACTAATTGATCCTGAATCTCAGACACGAACAGCATTTTTATGTCAAAAACAAACCCTTTCCTGCATTCAATCGGACCTCAAAAAGAATAACAGACCATTTCTCAAGACGATGTCCTTCGTATTTGTAATGAACCCATCTTCGTGTCTCGAATATCCTATTTGTGTACAGCAATCCTTCGATTCATAATGGCTCCACGAGGTAAACAGGAGGAAGATGATGGGTGCAGCCTCTCCTTTACGGCTTGGTGAAGAAGTGCGTGGCGCTTTATGGACTTTTATAATCGTTTCAACAGGCAACGTATGCTAAGTTGTGTAGAAGCCTATTTGCCTCATTATTATGCGTGCTCTTTTTTCTTGTTCGACACACATTATCGTGCTATGTTGATCAACATTAGAGACCGTTTGATGAGAAACAGCCAAATGTCATCACCATCGTACGTTTTTGGGCGTCTTTCGGCTCTCCTGCCTTAGATGTAAGGAATGTTGTGAAACTAGTTTTTAATATTATTAGATAGTTTTTTTTATAGATCTAAAATGTTGACAATGATATTCTTTTAATCATTCAAGGTTACAAACATTAGATCTATCGGTGTTATCTCATAACCTGTTGTAAGTTCAACATGTGGAAGCCTAAGAATGTGTACATTTTCAAGTAATAAAAAATATATATCAGAGGACGGATTTTATAATTGTTACATTACCACCAAAACGGTTCTTCTTCATCTGTAGTAGGGCCAGTCTACGAGAGGGCCAAAAGTCGTGGTCGCTTTTGCTTATAACCTTTGAAAAACATTTGCAAATTTATCAATAAAAACAAATCTTTCCAACTTATTCTTTGTTCACCCATTTAAGGCAAGTACTGTTGTTGGCTCTGGTCACGATTGAACGAGAAGCGAATCAAGCGCGAAAAAAATGATAATAATAACAATAATAAATTCTCAAAGCGTGCCGCCCCTATCGGACCGCTCGTTGACGGATTGTATTATTCACATGCACGTTAAGAAAGCTAAACATTCTACGATGGCGGCATCATGCACTCGGAGAGTCGGTCTATTCCACGATCGTTCAATTTTCCATTTGTTTGTATTTATCAATGAACAAACCGCGACATCGTTTGCTCCTGCCTTGCCACCTTGTAAACGAACTTCAAGCTGCTTTCGAGCCATTTGAGTGGGTTTGCCGGGAGCGCTGGTGCTAGGCGGGTTTTTTAATTTTTGTGATTTGTAGACACAAGATTTCACGTTTCATCACTGCAGTAATAAAATTAATCAAAATTTGGAATTGGCAAAAAACCGGAAATATCACCAATTAACAGGTGATTTCAGTAGTAATTTGCAAAATAAAATTATTTTTTGAATGTTTAAAAACCGACTGCAATCATCGTGTGATAGATGGAAAGAATCTTTTTTATAATAAAAAATCAACGTACTATAGGTATACGTTTTATTTTAATTTTAATTCAAAAAGGTCACTGTAATGTTGTATGAAGTTTATTTTCTTAAGCGACCCTGAAATGAAAATAAATAAATCAAAACTTCAACGAGTTCGAACCGATTAGCCATTCCTCTTCTTGTCTGAAATTCTTTTCCTCAAGCCGACGGAAAAGGGAGAAACTCGCGAGATATTGGATCGTCGTCATGGTCGGCGGCTTCCTTTTGTACCTCCTATTCGAAACGCTCTTCCAACATGCTTCCCTTCATCCATGCTGAACAGCCTTCAGTCTCGGTTCGTTCACGTTTTGATCGGCGACTTCAAGCATTTCAACCAAAACCGGATCGTTCGCTTGCATTCCCATTCCCCACCACATCGTCGGCCGCGGTATTTCGCGTCCCGCATGGTGGCAACCACCGTATTATCAGTTAGCATTAAGAGCCGAGTGTCGGGGCGGTAACTTTCACAGACACAACGGTCCTGATAACAGCCGCCGTTGTCATATGCTTCTGAAGCACCGCCGTTGTCAAATGCGACCGGGCTTCCACCGCTTCATGGTTTGTTCATGGTCGTGATGATGAACGCATAAGCGGCAGTTGTACGACAGATGAATTGGTTGCTGTCTTGCTCTCGTGGTACCAAATCATACAGCAGTTGGTTCTCTCCACAGGTTCCGACCTCTGTTTACGTGGAGGCATTTATCGTGGTTAACACATTGATAAGTTGCCTGCATCGCTGCGAACAATAATCAAGATACTATTCCCTTATAGACAAAATGATTTAATGTAAACCAGCAATACACATGAAAAGGTGAAATATTATTTCAGTTTGATTTTTGGATCAAGATTTAGTTTTTGGATTCTTAGATGATAAGCGACTGTGACAACATATACAAAACCCTGTATTTTATTAGAATCTGTAAATACGAATAGATTTACAATTTTCTTTCACGTCCTATCTTCTCTAGAAATCTACCGAAAGCACCACGATGACAAAGCTGCACCAGCTTTAGATATTTTATTACTTCCAATCTACTATCGACTCTTCTAGTTCGCCCACATTCAGAGATAAAAAAATACGAAAATAACCCTCCACTGTAACTATGCGAACTTTGATCCATATTCATTCATAACTCTACAGTTCTGGACTACACGAAAAAAGCCTCAAAGCCCATAGAACACACAAAAAAGCGCCTCTCAAGAAACTTATCAATTCAAAAGCTAATCCTACCGTTTCTTTTTGTCAGGGTTCATAGCTTTAGTTTCACCATTTCCTATCACTTCTTGTGATGAATGAATGTAATCGCGAATCGTAAAACATAGTACAATAAATCGGCACACATCAAAAAGTGGTTCCCCCTATCCGTGAGTCTCTAATCGATGAGCTGACGGTGTGCCATGCTCTTTCCCTTTAGTTTCGGTTTAGTGATGGCTATTTTTTATCGCACTTTGTTAATTGATGTATCGACAATAGGAGCATATTGATGTTAACATTTTAGCAGAAGACTTCGAACTCTACGAATCTGTGAACAATAAAAGTTATCACACTCGTGTTCGTGTTCTTGCCAGTCTTTTTTTGAATCCATTTTTCCTTTAATAATATAAGAACATTTACTTAGTGTAAGATTTCAAAAATTTCAATCAAATTTGTTTCTCTTTAAAACAAAATATCAATGAATACAGGGTGTACCACATAATAGTAACCGATGTTTTTACTCGAATAACTTTCAAATCAGGTGACGGATAGCAACTTTTGATTCCGTCCAGTATAATTTTGAACTGAAATCACTTTATAACTCAGATTGCCTTAATTGTAAGATATTATTGAAACGTGATTTCAGAGTGAGCGACTATGCTTATCCCGACAGTTATTCAGAATTTGGTGTCAACGTGCTGAATTCAATATGTCTCCCCCGCGCCATGTTTAGATTAAGTAAGATTAGATTTAGAAAATGTAAACCATGTAATAATGATCGCTTCAATTGCAATGTTCCCCAATGTTTGGATATCGAAATATACGGATTTCGACTGGTCAACTCGTTAACCAGATTTAATCGCACCTGACGTTTTCTTGCGGGAATATCAGAATGGAAACATTTATGCCGGTAAATTGACCGTTCTTCAACAACTAAATGGGCAACATATGCCGAGCATTCGAAAAAAAATCTCAACCAGCCAGTACATTTTACTTACCTCCAATCGAACTCGATCAGGATCACTACGGATGGTTGCGGCGGTGGTGTTTAATGTATTGGTGGTTCCTCCACCTGAGGCACCGGCAACTACACCACCACCCATTTTCCCAGACGCACTCTTTCGGAAGGCATCCTTTTGTGATTTGTGATGTTGCTGTGGCTGTTGTTGCTGGGATGCGCTCGAATGATTATGTCCGTTGGCAGCGGGTGATTGTTGATGGTGTCCGTGATGATGATGATGATGGACTGACGTTTTAGTCTGACCAGTAGCAGCACCAGTGCTTGAGGAGGATTTCACTTTTAACATTTGCTCGCGATCACTAGTAAGCAGTAGATCCGGTGGTGCACTACAGGCTGATGGAGCTCGCCCAGGATAAATTAGTTCCTCTGAATCGGTGGCGCATTCTTGTAAAACTGCAAAAGAAGTTAAAGAAAGGTAATCGTTAACAAAAGATTATAAACATTTGGTATAACAAATTCATCTCAAAGGTATTCAGAGCTCTAAAAATTTCATTAAATATCACTGAACTTTTGGGGCGGCCCGGTGGTGCATGTGAAAAACGGCGCCCGTCCACACGGCAGGGATCGGGTTCAAATCCCATCCGGACCGTCCCCCCGTAGCATGGACTGACTATCCTAAAAAATCACTGAACTTTATATGTTCCAACAAAGGCAAACAAACATAAACAAATGCCATTGATCGAAGCGGCAATTGATGTAAAATGATCGTTGAATATGAGAGAATAAATTGAGAAAAAAAAAACGCTCAAGCATACTTTAATACCTTGAGAAAGTATGGTCCATCCATACGCTAATAGGATCTATTTCAACACATAACCCTAGCTCTACTGATCTTCACCACTGTTTATGGATATGCGTTGGACGAAAAGAAGAGTTCAAAACCGCGCACTTTGAAGTGAACTGATTTCGTTATTTGTTTCCTATTTTTGTACACCTTTCATGTATAACCCCTTGGGGATGAAACCAGAACAGGAGAGCGCCAAGCGATTGGAATGTCTTCACACTTAAAGCATTTTCCTTTGATCTAATTCAAAAAGATGCCACACACAAGCACATACAAATGTGGGGAAATGTTCATTTCGCTTGTTCCGTCGAAAGCCGACAGAAAACTTGGACCAAGGCGATGCTAGATGATCATCATCTTAAGGTGATGGACGATATATTCCGCCATCCTTCTCAGCGAAAGAGTTGTCGTCTGCTAAACGCGTTAATGGGCGCTTCTGTGCTGTGTTGTTTCAAAACACCAAAACTCGCCAACTTGGCGCTGTTTAGAAAGGTTGTTCCGATACTGATTTCCCGGAGGCATGCCCGTTTTACTGAAACGTTGTAGCGACAGCTGTCGTCAGATGCCAGTAAGGAACATCCGCTACAGTATTTTCTTTGAAGATTGTTTTTTGTCTTTGATGGTCTACCGGTGCCGCGGACTTTTAACCGACATGTGGGAAGAGCATCGAAATGGAAATGTTCTTTGAACATCTGACACACAATTCATTACATTTGGATGTGTATCTGTAAAAAAATGCGACGGCTGCGATTCATTAAATTGTAATTAAAAACGACAAAAAAACATAAAACCGATTGAAATCGGTATCAACAAAATGTCTATCGCATTTAAGTGAAATGAAGCTTAAGATTTTGTACAGATAGTGATGCATAATGATTATAGGCAATACGCACTTCAATTAAGGTTTTAACAAATATTTTAAGAATCATAAAACATTTTTTCACATGATCATGATTGATTGCAGATTGAATGCCAGAAGGAAATTGCATTTGTTTTGGGCCGATAATAACTCGATCTCTATTACGCAATCCGTAAATTGAAACCTAAATGTACAGTTTAATTATGCTTTTCTTTTCTCTTTCCCATCCTCACTATCTCCAAATTCTGATCAATCATTCCATGGCACGTTTCCACCCGGTCATTGGTATATGATGCAAAGCGCACGGTATGTTTAATTGAAATTTTCAATTAAATTCGATAGCGTAAAATATGCCCTTTGCGAATGCTTGATAGATTCGATAGATAACCCCACATTAGTGGTGTGAAAATATCGATCGAAAAATCCATTATAGACCATATTTCCAGCACTAGAGATATTCAACAGCGAGGACTTCTGCTACTGGGGGTTATGTAGCAGCAAATGCTCTCGGCAGCCCAATCAGACGGTGGATAATTGATTGAACTAATAAATTGGTACAAAAAGAGAAATAACCGTGGATAGCAAAAAGTGGAAAATTAAAAACATCGTTTAAATTGATATTTAAATCACTTGCTGAAAATCACTGCAAAATCGAGAGATGGGAAAAGCGGCAAAGCAAAAGTAAAAGAAACCCCTGCATACGGAAATGCTCCAAAAATGGATGGATCACATTCCCCAGGTGGGAAAAAGGATAGAAAAAGAGTTATGTTAAACGAGCGGAACAGGATTCCTGTGCCTGTAGTCGGTTCGCTGCTAGATCGTATAGTTCTCCATGTACGAACGTGTGGGTGTCTGCGTGATAGCAAGTACGTGATTGGTGTATCTAACGATAAGGATTAGAAGTGATTTTCACATTTTATGCTGAACGGCATGGGGTAAAGTATTTCGGGCAAAGTTCACCATTTGGTATGCAGTTCCAACATCACGACTGAATTTTGCACATACTACCGAAACAAACACTCATAGGTATAAAGGGAGATAATTCATGAAACCTTCATCAACACTTTTTCCATTTCAGAGGATTAAAACTGATTTTCGTATGGATGAGGCACTTCCGAAATATACGTGCCGTAGATAGATAGTCGTACAAACAGAACGAAACCTGGTTTTTTGGCAACGATAAAACCGTCCATGTTGAGTTTTCCGAGCCAAACTGCGCATTAGTCAGGGCTTTAAAACTTCTTTCGGCTGTCAGTCTATTCCAGTATGAATGCATGTTGATAGCTTGGAAACAGATATTTTATACGTTGATATACGATTGGTTTGCTACTTAGTAGAGATAATTGCTAATTTATCGGAAAAACAATCAGAACTGTAATATTAATTCCCTTTTTCAATTTCAATTCTCTTAAATTTTTCAATAAATGTATGCTAAAAACTAAAAATATACCAAACTTAAGTTTATCGCTAAGTTATACTTCTTGATCAAGTAAGTTGCTGAAGTTATGGATTGCCCGAAATAAAACCAGACAACTTACTCACAGCGGAATCCCAACAGGAGCGTTACAGAAAAAACTAATAGCTTGTCAGCATAAGCCAGCGCCATGTATGCAGCGAATTGTCGTTTCACCACCAGTCATTCGTGTCATTCACGGTTCGATAAATGTCGTTTGCGTAGGGATTTTTGTGGTTCATCTCTATCCCACAAGCAGACCACCCGTCGTAGGCCATTCCATTTGGGAAGACAACCTAAATTAACAACGTACGAAACTAATCTTTTGAAGAGTGCCGACAAACCAGAAAACATGTGGACATGCTTGAAAATGCATCCGCGTGAAGAACACAATGGACGATAAAATGCCAAAAGAAGCGTAACACACTTTACGTGACATATTGCAACAGAAAATGCGTAATGGTGTTACTAACATAAAATATGAATACATTGATGTAGATGAAGACACAACTTCAGTTCTATACATACCATAGCAGTAGTGTCAAAAACAGCAATAACATATTTTATTAAGGCATTGGCTGTTAAGATACATACAAATTACTTCGATTTTAGCTTTGAAGCACCTCAGACTGAATAACTATCTGCATGTTGCCGAATCTATTAGCTGTCTGTAGATCACATATCTAACCAGATTCCACAACATGTGAAATACTTGTGGCGTTTGATTCGATTGTTTGCGATACAACAGAAAGAACGAAATAACAAAAGTTTACAACATATTTCAGCTTCCAAGTCAAGCTATAGTTGTACCATACATTTACTAATGGCGTTGTCGTGCTCCTGGTATTTTGCTATTCCACTCGCTCAAGTGGCTTTCGGTGAAAAACAGACATTCCTTGGTCGCTGCTTGTGGCGTGACGTCTTCACGAGATGTGACAAGCGGATAGGATAGAGATCGACTACTGAATGAGACACCCCACACGATCCAAACTGCCAGATGCACAATGCCGGGTAGGATTGTTGGAATGTGGGACAACAAGAAGTGAAAGCAAAACCATTACGAAACCACACAGCGCTGCTGTACTGGCTACATTTCAAGTGATTTTTAACTCGTATGCTACAGAGATTTTAAGTGGATCGCTGCCAGAAAAGGATTGTTTGAAGATGATCGAGCGAAAGGTTTGTGAGAGAAAATATATACGCCGACATATAATCAACTTTTGAAAAAAAAAGTTGTTATAAATGTGTTCCTTATCTTTTTGTAAATGTAAATATTTATTTTAAATAAAATATTGTCTTAAATAATTATAGGCATTTATAGGCAACGGAAGTGTAAAAAGCGCCATACATAGTTTGGCAATTTCGTTTATGCAAAGGTCAGCAGCCGCTGCCAAACGTTAAGCGGAAGTGTGACTTTATGAGGCTGATCGACGCAAAATGCTATCCTCACGATTTTCACCATGGTCATCACGACGGCGATGATGATGATGATGATGGTGCTGGGGTGTTGTCAGTTTTGTGTCACTCCACGCTCACCAGATTCAATCAAATCACGTCGTGGTACAGTTTTGTGTTCGCCGACTGATTGTGACCTCATAAGAATAGTTTATGGCATGGAAGTTTGGTTCGAAACGTCTGATGGAGTGTACACCAAACAGAGGGGAACAGGCGTTTCTGCGCCTGTTTTTGCCTTTCTTTATTGGCTGATCGTGATGGAATTTCACCGTAACGTCCAATCATCGTTTTGGTTCGCTGGTACAGCTTACGCCACTATAAGAGAGTACTATGCAGCACTGTATCATAGGACTGGATCGTACAGACGTCGGTGTGGCTTGATATCCTTATCCAGACATTACCGGGCATCGTTATCGCCACGAAAATGTCATTCCCAACAAACAATAGAGGCGATTGTGGTTTAATCGTGAGTAGACTATAACAATAAAATGTTGGTAAATCCCTAAAGAAAAAAGTGAGACAGAACAGTAACAACAGGAAACTTAAAACAAGAAATAGAGAGATCACGCAAATGTTGCTATTTATCCAGGGGATTTTATCCCGGAATACATGTAGGTGATAATTAAGAGCTAGTATATGCTTATGCAACCTGCTTTCTTCTTGTTTAAGCTTATTCAAAGCTAACCAATATAAATTAAATGTTATTCGCTAAACTAGTTAATTTAATAATAGTTTACTCCTAGCGTGTGTTGGCATAAATTATATAAAATAAAAATGCATTGAATGTAAAGCTACCATAGTTTAATTTCACTTATTAATGAAAAAAAAAATGATACGAACCAATTGTAAGCATAAATAATAATTAAGCTCAAAAATGTTAAAATCAATTTGTCCAATTAGATTCCCTGATCAGCCATTATACACACGGTGCATGTGCTTGTCATAAAGCTCGCGGAGATGTCAGAACAGTGTTTAACACACATATCAATCAATAAAAAATATGGTGCGCAATTTAAAATTTTCACAACATGTGTGATCAACGTTTCTACATCATTTGTTGTAAAATGCAAAAACAAAAAACAAAAATTAACACATATACACCCGAAACCATGCGCATGGTTCGAAAGAAAAAAGAAAGTATTTAATTTTAACTGCACATGAAATATGAGACGTATATTCGACAATACAAGTGCACTTAACATACGCCTCAATTTTGGGTGGGATGTGTTAATGGTACCAGAACGATGAATGATAATGGCACGGAATGAGATTGGGTTTAAATTGATTCTACCACACTTTGCGGTGTTCATTCGTTCCCAAGGACACCTGAGTAGACTTTTTTTTGGTTGCATTTTACATGACCCCTTTTTTAAAGCGTTTAACTTTGGCGATAAAACACTTCCGCACTTCATCTTGTCGGCGCCTGGTTATACTAATTACTGTCACATAGCGATGAAATCAGATGCCAAAGTTGAAAGTTGGAAAGACGGATGATGTTCATCACGTCAACGACGCGTCGTTAATAAAACGTTTTAGTATATAAAAGTGCTGTCAACGATTCGAGCAAAACATTTATCAACTTTTCGGGGTTAACGCTTTCCTAGCAGAGTTTTCGACAATTTGAAAACTTTCATAATAGGATATGAACACATTTAATGTAGTTATACTATTAGCAATATCATGGTTATTCAAACTAGTCGCAGATAAATGTTAAAATCATGTCCCAAAATATTACAAAAGTTCAGTCAATTGTAAACGATGAATGTTTTGATGCATAGAACCAAGCAAAACTAGAACTGACTAGAAAATAGTTATTGTGGTGGATAATAAGGCAAAGATTTTATTTTTGTTTTACAACGCCCAAAAAAGGCAACACAATAAAACTTCTACTTATTGTATTGTTATTTAAGTAAGACAATATTGAGTTAAAAGAAAAATGTTTCCTTTGGTATTGTCATTGTTGGCTTCTCAAACTAAGAACAATACTTCTGGTCGACACACTGATGGGCAGATGATCTTTTACACTTATGATGAAAGAAAAAAATTACAAAAGAAAAAAATGTGCTAATGGGACGTTTAAATGTGTTTTTATGAGCGAAAGAACAGTCTGACTTCGGCTGGCAATCTTTTGGCTACACAATGGTTGGTTTTTACTGACAGCTTGTGGCTATTCGCTTACTTTTTGTCGACCGACGATGATTTATGAAATACACGTACAGACAGACATGGTCATCATTTCCAAGAGTACCAGCGTCTCCATTAAGGGCTATTCTTCTTGTACTATTTGTATCGGTTAAACCGAAAGTAACAAATCTCTACAGAAGATGCTGCAATTCAACAAGTCTTCCATCCACAAATTCGAATTGTAGATAGACAAACATAAAAAATGAAGAATTGTTGATTTGTAACTTTTTTTTGTTATTTTTAATCAAAAGATAACTGCCAATTCCCATACGTAACATCTTTTACAATCGTTGCCAGTCAGTAATCGCTATTAAAGCGCAATGCGGGCGTAAAATTGAAACACACAATAATAATTTTTGATATTATTATTATTATTATTATTATTATTATTATTATTATTATTATTATTATTTATCGAAAGACTGCTTATCCTTCACGATAGTGCAAGTAACAACATTTTAATAACACTTACTTCCAAAAATGCTAACATTTTTATTCAGTGCAGCTTGTTTGTTTGTTACAAGTAAACCAACCTCCAATACTATTAGTCCGCGATAATAAAAAAAATCTCGAAAGATGCTTTAAGAAATAAAATCTAAAAAAAAAATCTTACGTAAAAGAAATGTTATTATCCCTAACAATATTATAAAATATGCACTTTCATTCAATACGATTGATCATTTTTGACAAAAACCTGTGACAAAACAACCTGTACTGTCCGTACAGTAAAAATGTAGGCTAAAAATTTGTAAACACTGTCGCTTCGATGCATCATGTATAGGTCCATGAGGCAATGAACGATTATAAAAATTTGCAGTAAAAAACACAATAAAAATTCCATCATTCAAGGGCCTATCCAGACCAACTCCACACGGTCGAGACGTCCTGTGTCGTGAGGGGCCCCAAAAGACAAACAGCGGCGCCGCAAGGCTACAGCGAGTAACAACAAAAGACAAGCAAAGCTTCTCCCCGACTTGATAGATGATCCTTGAAGTGACTGCACAATCAGAATCATCAACACGAACGACGACGGTACAAGCGTTGACAACCTGCAGAAGGCCACATCGGTGGTGGTAGTGGTGGTTATTACGCGAATGCTCGGTATTGCACTTTCAAGTGGCATCACAGCGAGTATTCATCTTCGCGATGGTGTTTGTGATGGTGGGTTCATAAATCATTAATTAATATCATGCCGGCAAACGTCGACTGAGGCTTTTGACCGGGCGCTACGTGTGGTGCTGTGCTAAGCAGCGATCGTGCCGGGTAGGTTTAAGCGGAGGGTGAAGGGGTTCAGCGGAACTGGTTTGATGCAGCAGAATTGCACAGAACACCTGCCCATTCAAAAGGCCTGCTCTTCATGTAAGGTAATTCCTGGACTGCGTCTATAAGACGCCGACGGAACCTCCGGCACGCACCACGAACCAACCCCTGGCGTCGTATTTCCCGCCATCACGCTCTTTACGACGTACTTCAAATATAACCGCATCATTCACTCCATCTTCAATGGCGTGACTAAGAAATCTTCGATTGCCGACAAAGGTTCGTTTGATGTTGGTGAGATCCGATTTAAAAGCAACAAGAACAAGTTCAATCTTTACAAATGGAACATAAAGCGCAGGCTAAAGAATAACATTGAATAATCCCTAAGGATACATACAAAATATACAGTAAGTAATGTATTGAAGAAAACAGTAACCAGCTAGTAATTAAGAAGTATAACATTGTAGCTATTTAAAATTCAAATATTATTTACAACGACTAATAGAAATAAATCATACAACATGAATCAATGCTTCTTTTGAAATGCCGATTATCCGTGGACATAAGTACTTGGCACTTATCGGATAAGCGGATAACACGGATAATAGGTACATCTTCTTTTGTTCATACATATTATTGTGTAACTAGTGATGGGAGATTCGAAAAACTATATATTTTATTGTTGTATCAGAGATCTGCAATTTTGGTCAGTATTTCAATTATTCAATTATATTTCCTGTTTTACCGTCATAAGTTTTACAGATCACATGTAATATCGCCGTTGGAATGGTCATTTCCAAGCTGTACATTAAATTTGAGAGCCGGTTAAATAGCACCCGGATAAGCGGCAAGGGGATAAGCAGCGGTTGATAAATACGGAATCGTATATTTTTACAAAACTTGAACATTAGTAAGGAGCTTCCAATGAAACGTCTGAAAAAGACACTGATTGTTTCAAAAGTTTCACATTTTTCTGATAGTATACAAAAAATCAACATCCAGCAAAAACCCCAGCCGTAAACTCGCAATTGGTGGTGATTTTTGAAAGCGTCTCTCTTATTAGTGGCAATAAAAAAATGGCCACCTTGCCCAAGATCACCACAAACACGGTATAATGGTAAAGAGCATCGCGCACACAGACTCCAATCAGTCGTGGGATACACCTTCGCCATCGGAATTCCTTAAGCGGGCTTGCTGTTTTAACGGATTTGCGCCATCGGTGGTTTATTTATGCGTATTCTTTTCGCTTGCTGTCCTATTCTTTTTTCTACACCACTTCTTTGCAACAAGCTGCCGGGCTGAGCGTAGTGGTTACGGAAAACAGAAAGCGACACTGGGATTAAGATTCCAATTTCGAGTCGGCGCAAAGCATCAGTAGGACGACGCCGTATGATTTTCATAAGAGGAATTGTGGCGTTAAAGATGGTGTGCGGGTATACCGTCACAACGAGTTCGACCACCCAATCTTATGGCTTTGATTGTTCAGCTCAAACTTGGTTGCCGAATTAATAAAAGTCCCATAAAAAAGCGGTCCATTGCCGATGGCAAGCAACAGCAGCGAAACACCAAGTCATAAATGTAAAATCATTTGGCGCTTTTATCTCTGTTGAATAGGGATGGCTTCGTGAACAACGATTTCGTTTTCGGTTGAATGATGCGACCAAACAATCCACACAAACAACATTATACAATTGTACCTACGGGCGTACCGGCACCTATGATTTTTGATTTTTATGATTAAATTTTCTGTTTTACTAGTTTTATTTGGTTTATGAGCACAAGCAAGAATATTATTTTTTAATTTTAACTAGTTACGTAATCAGTTTTAATAATTAAATCTTACGTCTAAATTTAAATAAAATGTTCATTGATTAAAGTGCGATATTCTATTACTACCTAATTTGTCAGGGGAAAAATCCTTCCAAAGTTAAAATGCGATTCTTATTTCAAATGTTTTGAATGCACGATTTCAACAAACCAAATCATTAAAAAAGAACTTCCTTAACTATCTAAAGCATGATACTGATTGGATTTTGTGATTGGAATTTCTAAACCCTTCAAAAGAGAAGAACTCTCATCTGAGAATCACTCTTAAAAACTCCATCCACTTCAAATCGCTTCAATAGATGGTGAAATCCTATAGGTAAAACTGATACTTCCTTACGCAGTCAGTCTATGAACAGTTGAAGATGGAAACAAATATTCATGCGTTTGCCCAAAGGTTCGACAACAAAAAACCGAGTGCCGGATACGGCAAACGTTTTCCGATTATCCTACGTCGTGGTGGTCTTTCAATTCCTAAAAACGACAATAGCGGATGTCTTATACTAGGGGGAATAGAAATGCATCCTGTTTTTTGACTAACCAAACTCTGGGGTTCAGTTAATCTTATGCGAGGGCGTATAAGAAGCGCTTAACTAAAAAGTAGAAGAAATTACAGCAGTAGAAAAAAATATTTCTCAGATGAGATTCTCAGATGTTTAAAACACGAACCAAAAAAAAACAAAAGTCAGCCAAAGGAATTTTCAGCATACATATTCTGTCGCTTTTCTTGGTATGCTTCAATTGTCGTCCTTCTCGTCCGAAGAACGCAAGCACTGTGTATAACAGAAAAACTGAACATCATAGAAATAACCTTGCAAACAACTGGACAAGTGCAAACAAACAAGAAGATTATGATTCACAAATATGTATCACATTAAGAATAAAAAATATGTTTAAATTTTCTATAGTACACATGTAGTTATGAATTCTTAGACAGTGTGTAGCATACTTATAAGAATGTTGCTAGATGAAGTATGAGAAAACATGATCGTAGCCAATTAGAAATGTAGAAACCTATTTAGATTTAATATTAATTCATTAGTGTAATTATGGTTGAAATAATTTAAATTGCTAACATTTTTTAATGATATTTTTGGTAAGTATAGTCATGTTACGCGCTTTACATAAAATATGCTGATTACTTCAAGATTCAGAGTTGCAAAATAAGGTCTTTTTATTTATGATTATTCCAGATTTTCAAGTATTCTTTTGATATACTGATAATAAAGATTTGGTTCATGATTTTAAGTAACTATATCAGCTTCATAAAAATATGTTACTTTATTCAAAAGCAAATAATACCTTACTGTAGGGACCCTTTCAGAGAGAATATTAATTTAAAATAATAAATCACGGGATGTTAAATCAATGGAATGCGTTTTCTTCATAGCTTGAAAGTTTTTTTTTATTATTATAAACGACCCCAAATCAAAAGTTATATGATGAGCAAACGGCCCCGAGTTAACAATTAAGCCCTAAATAGTATTATCAGCACTGAGTACCGGAACCGGAAAAATGAACATTTCTTGAAAACGTAAAAAAAACCATCCAACCAAAAAGTGACAAGGTGCGCCAACAGGGCACACATGATGCCATCGTATCAATTTTTCTTTTCACGTTTCACGTTTCATCTATCCGTTCACGGCTATCGGAGATCCTCCTTCTACCAGACAGTGATTAACTGGAATGATAATCAATCATTCTGTTTCTCTCCTATGCCGAAGGAGAGTTTCTTTCCCTTTATTAGCGCCTTCGTACTGTAATGACAAGCGTTCGTACTTTAATGACAAGATTCTTAGAGGTCGACCAAGAACTTTCGACTTTTTTGGACATGTGTCGCCATTTTGTCACCGGATGTTGAAACAAAAATCGAAAACAGTGACGGGAGTTTGATAAATGAAATGTCTTCTATCTGTGACATTACGGCATGAGTACTTTGTTCGATAAATGCGTTAAAGTAAGCCATCTCAACAGGCCAATATTTAAAATGTTTAAAATTCTAAAATGCGAACATTTTCAGAGTTATAAAGTTTATTACTGTCATGCATTACTATTGTTCGTGATGATTTGTAACTCATACTGCACTTTCAATCGGTAAAGCCTTTTTGTTTAACGAAACTCTAATCAATAAAGCCATCTATGTAAATGTCCTCGGACTTCAGACATACCGCAAAAGGACTTTAATCATTAATTGAAATTGACATAGGCAGGCAGACATCTCTTCCGCTTCGTTGAAACTAATCCAAAATGTCGACCTTACACATTCCCCAGGTGTTATTATTATACAAGCTTTGACTGTAGAAACCGTAAGTCAGACGGTAACATTAATTGAAAATATATCATTGATATCAGCTGCAGGTCCCGAGGGTTGGAAAACGTATCGTGTATAATGGAAAATGGAAATTACTTCCGATTTTTTCTTCATACAGATTATAGAGAAAAGCGTAGCAAATTGAAAACCGTCATTTTATCCTGCTCTTGGAAACGCAATGGGATTTCTCTTGTTCGTATGATTGAGCAAAGCTTTCAATCCTGCAACAAAATAACCGAATAAATTCAATCTGCCTTGTTCGCACCTTCTATAAAAATAGGATAAAAATTGGAAAAAAGCGTTTTCGATAGCTTGTGTGTTTTCACGAATTTTATTGCTCGTTCCATGTTGTTTCGATAGATTTGTATTCTACTTTTTCCAATCGATCGTTTGCAAAACAATTTTCTCTAACGGTTTACTTCTACCTTATTATACGCTTTGTCTAAATAAAAAATATCTAAAAATCACTAATATATATTTTCAATTTGATTTAAAACTCCATGTCATTGTACGTATGTCAATTAATCATTAATCCCGATTGAACTCCGGAGTAACTCAGGAATAACTACGGAGTAACTCCGGAGTAACTCCGGAATAACTCCGGAGTAAGACCGTTAGTCGGATAACACCGTTAGTCGGACTCCGGGAAAATTGAAGATTTACCCATCACTAGTGTTCAATTCGAATTAACATGATATCTTGCAAACCTGCACTTGCAAAGGGCAACTCTGCATTATCGATGAAGAAATAAATTGTACAATTTTAATATCCTTTCGCCTTCCATCGACGTTTTTTTTTAAATTCGTTTCGGTACTCGTATAACATACCTGCAAATAAAAACAAAAGAAAACATTTATTGAGTATATGTTTAATGTTAACAATTTCGCAAATATCATGTTGGATGAGTATGTCAGCCTGCCAACAAATGTTAAGACAGTACTAACTATAATTAGCAAAAATATAAACCAATATTATGTCTTATAAAGAAAACGGAAAAAACCAAGCAGTCATCGGATGGTCGAAAGGAATTATGTAAAACGGCCCAACTACATGAATGCACTTTGCATACCAAATTTCGGTACAGAAACAGAGACCCAGTAAGGAAAAGACTACCGTGTCTAGGGAACTGTTCTGCCTTCATCATCCCTACTTAATGCAAGATATTTCCTCTGCAAAAAAACGAGAAATATGGACAAACGACAAAAAAACTCTCCCTTAACAGCACACGACCCCCGGGGAACTAAGGACAGCTAAGGTTGTTAAAGTACTCTTCAAAAACGTTCACGTCGAGCAGGACCAATGTGAATACTAATGCGTTTGTTCCTGCGGGATACCAATGCGTCTTACAAGTCATAAGAAAAGGAAATACGAACAAGCAGTCGAAAGGACTAAATCATAGGCTCACACAGCAAGTTCCAGCAGCCCAACATTATCATAACAAACCGTTGACCTAAAAAGGCGGCCATGTTGAGCTACAAACAGCAAACGTAGCAGAATACATGTAGGAAACAAGAATTACTGCAGGTGAAAACTAAATAATTGTTCGATATCTGATATTCTTTATAATAACTTTGCAGCAGATGTTGAATATATTTGTAATTTGATTTGTTCAGTATAGTAGACGTAGTATCTTTATGATATCTTAAAGTTTAAATATATTACAAATGGAATAAAATATATTAAAAACATGTATTTCTAATTTCGAAGATTAGAGTAGAATGTAGGTGAAACATTGCGTTCATTGCAGAGTTCAAGATACATATTAGAAACAAACACCAATGACCAACCATTCATTCAGTAAATTTTATTCGAAGTACAAAGAATATTCGTCGCACAAACCACAACAGGGAAAATGACATAAACTTTTTATTAAAACCTATGTTATCTCTAGTATTCCATTTACAAAATATTGACATTTTATGTGTCTTTACGAGCAACAATAGCAACAACCAATATTTCTACGCCTTCCCAAATTACATATACAACAAAGTGTTGAAAACGTACTGATAATGGCGGTGATGAATCTCATGTTAGTGTGCTTTTAACAATTCGGTGTGGTTGTGGCTATTACACTCCTTCTTTCACCTCTCACCACTTACAATACTATGTGCTCGGCGGCTTTAATCAGTCTTTCATAGGAGCCGCAAACTTCAAGACCACCTGCCGCCTAATAAGGCGGATCTTCAATCCGCATCGAAAGCATGGGGTGGGATTTTAGGCAAAGTTTTTCTACTGTATGTTAGAAGCAATCGATGCTTCAACGGAATCCCTCGACCTAGAAGTAATCAGGGAGATGGGCTTCTTCATGCTGACAATCAATACCGCTAGCTCCGATGGGAGAATAATACGATGGTACGTGACACTTCCCATTCCTCTTGATAAACAAAGGTGATGGTACAAGATTGGTTGTCATCGCTTCACTAAAGCCATCAAGTGTTTCATCGTCGTCGGATGTCCGGAGAGACCATTGACGGCATGAAAACAATAGAGTAACAATCGAAGCCATGACCAGGATTAAAAGAAACTCAATCAAGAGCGATACTCCCCAAACCGCATTGGAATCCCCATCAGGAAAGAAGATCTATACAGCTCTGGATAGATCTGGCCAGCAATTACCGACACGGTGCGGATCAGGATGGTCTGTTTTCTCTTCCAGCAGTTCGGTTAGAGTTTATTTACCGTTTGGAACTTGTAATTACATTTCCATCACTGTGCCGTCGAAAAAATGCACAGCTATGGGGAGGAAAACCTTCAAAGATGAATCCATACGGGGCGAAAGCGAACCAGAAACAAAGAAAGAAAAAAAGAAACACAAATCCTCAACGAAACACAGAAACGCCGTCGATCGAACAGGTCCACGAACAAGTGAAGAGTTTCATCTAGCAATAATGGAAGAAACCCCGTCGGAAGCGCATTCGGTGGAACTTTCCAGAGCAAGGTGGACATACGGAGCAACAGAGAAACCAACCCTTAAACGAAATACCATCACTTTCTGTGCTTCACCATGGTGCTCAGTGACTACGTTCTTGCAATTCAAAGGAGAAAAGCAATAACGGGATAGGAAAGACCGCAAAGGTAGGTCTATCGGACCATTGCGATGATGACGTTGAATGCCCAGGACGGAGAAAACGAAACATTGACGAAGACGACAATCAATAGCGACCACCAGCAAGGCAGAAACTACGAACACGTCCGTACATCCAATGGTCAATGGTCGTAAAGCTAATCGGATATCGTAGAGGGTATAGGATGTTTGAGTAAAGCGGCAATGGTCGATACATACTTCGCACCATGCGACACCTTTGCTTATAAATCACGTACATCTCAGAGGTCTTGAATTATACGCTGGTTAGCATCAGCTGCATAGTAAAGACTATAAATAAAGTTGTTTTAAGCATGCCATGCAGTTTGAACAAACACAAATACGATCAGTTGTGGAATATTAACTATACATTTACAGAAATTTACACGTAAACTAAAGGAACTTTCAACTAAAAGATGAAAATGAAGAAGGACCTTTACGGGAATTAACAACGCAAACCCATACAAACATAATTTTGAATAAAATTTTGTCGAATGTTTATGATTAACAAATAAGCAAACTGCAAGTGTTGCAAGAAATTTACTCTTAACTTTTGATAAAACAAACATGAAGAAGAATGGCGAAAAAACTTTTTTTAAATAAAAAATGTACCACAAAGAAGGACAAAGCTTAAATAAAAACACATTTTAGCTTCATTTATTATTACAAACAAATAAAATCAAAAGCTTCTATGACAATGCCAATACTGTGACGCATGGATTTACATATCTTTTCAAGCGTACGTAATTTATGATGTTAAAAATATCTATACAGAAGCAACTTTATACCTACATAAATTCTTGAATACAAATCAATAAGGATTATAGTGGAAAGGGTCCACAAAGAATGCCGCATATACCCAAGAAGCTTGGAAAGGTCTCAAGGACCTCCCAAACCGTTCGAATGCATCTGGTGTTTTCGTCGTATTCCTTAACAGAGTTTTCAAAGAAAATTAGCTGTATAGTCATTAGCTTTTCAGTCCTGAAATTTCTGTGAAGGCTTTCGGCACCACAGGCATTCGCTTCCACCATTATTTTTCCTTAGGTTCTGAAGCAACAAAAAAGCTGTAATCACCCAGCTGCACTTGGGATCATAAAGCAGCAGACTAAGGAGTCATCACCCAGATTATATTGTTACTTTTCCGACTTGAGAACCAACTTTGGTATTCTCAAGTAAGTAAAGTAAGTAAAGTTTTTAATGCAAGATTCCAATATCGAACAAAAAATGGGTTAAAATCTGAACTAGACTGCGTTTCCCATAGTATACATATGTATATAACTGTGCATTGGAAATTCTTGTAAATAACTAGCTTTTAATAAGATTATATGTCTCTTCATGGCACCAAGTGTTAGTTATGGTCTTGTCCATGTTGGGAGGATGTTTTTCGACAAAGAACTGATGGCATCAGAGTCGTATGCAAATAATTTAATTATAGCTTAGTCACCGGGGTATTGCGGATAATGATACCGCCACCTTGGCGACGTTAGACTTACCGTTCACTTATCTTCCACATCTTCATATTAGGTTGTTACAAGCGCTCACTGGTCTTTTATTGCTGTTAAAAGAATGTTGCAACCATTGCTTTCAGATCGCGCAACTGTTTCTTCAATAACTAATATATCTAACAATTAAGGAATACGAAGGGCCCACCCGACACGCATAATCTAATGATAGGCCTGCAAGACATACCGGTGTTGCTGCTGACAAGAAAAGTGATGATGGTGGTAGCAACAATTATGGCCCTTGCTTCACCTCATTCCACTAACAAATGATTACGGCTACCAGCTGGATGAAGTTGCGGTCACAAGCACATCCGCGGCGATACACAGCCTCAGGTTGCATTTACCCGACCGTACTATCATAACCAACATCAAAACCAATGCATAGGTAGATGGTCCAACTCACGCATCCGGTATCAGGAATCCACCGTGGTGTTTTGCACTAGTGCATTTCCCACCAGACGCTGTACAACGTGCAATAGTATATCCGATGTCTGACATTCTACTGGATGCTTTTCATCCAACGTTTCAATGTGTTCGGAGTGCGTGTACGAAGATGGCTGATACAAGAAACAATTTGTGCAACGAAACACTGCGCTAGCTAAGGTGTGGCTAATTGAGATGTTGTGCTCAACGGGCCGTGGGTATTACGGGAGAAATTGATATAATTAACAACCTGATGAAGAAGGATAGTATGGCGATTGAAAACGATTGGTTTCTAGTATAAGGCGGATCCGGTTGTAGTTTACTTCGTTACAATCGAACTGTGCTGCTTGACTACAAACTTGACTACAATTGTAATAGAGACATTTTTAGCTATTGAGTGATTTTTACTACAGAAAAAAAGAGATTTAAAAATAGAAGAAATAGAGATTTAAAGATATAAAGTGCTTCAGCCTCCAAATTGAACACTTTCCGAATCTATAGCATGATTAGTTATTTTAAAAAACAAAGCGTCAACCGAACAAATTTAAAAAAAGATCCCCAATCGAATTGAAAAGATACACAGATGTTGGTAATAAATCGTCGAATATATTACTCTACTTCTATATTTGCTGTACTCTACATGAAAGAGAACTTAGGGAATAGATTAGGTGTAGCCAAAGAGAAGCCATAAAAAAGAATATTTAGATATTGACGTTTCAGGGGTCCATTCATAGCAGACTTCTATCCACTATGGCCTATTCGACTATTATAAGTCCTATAGGCCCTTATGTACTGTGCGGATTTTGCAGGCCCTAGTTTAAATGGTTCTTGATGTTGGTTAACACCGTCCGGTCGCTGGGATAAAAACCAGAAACTTCCGGGCACTGGAATATCCAAACATTGACTCCACCATCATCAACACCATGTCTTGTTGGAAAAAATGCATCGGGAACATTAATGCTCTTTTTCCGGTGCATATGTAAAAATGCAATTAAATTTGGGTTTTCTGGTTTTACCCTTTAAGACCTTGATATAACAAAAAATAGATGTAAACGAAAAACAGGGAAGTAAATTACGTAAACGAAGAAAACATTTTTTTGAATTTGGAAAAATGAGCTATACAAGAATATCATCTGAGAGCAATCCAAACCAAATCATTACCACATGATTAAATAAATAAATAAACAGACAAACAAAACAATTCAAGCCTGTGCACAAAAAAACGCAAGATTGAATTAGTAATGCATGTTTGACATTTCGATGCTTTAAGATTTCTTCAAGTACAAAACTTAAAGCTAACTCTCGAAATCGATTGCAAATGCTTCGACAGCCATGAATATTAGCATCCTGTGGAAAACTCGTTTACTTTGCAATTTATTTTTAGCCATTTCGTTCCAGCGCGCGAAAAGAGTAATTAAACCAAAACCCAGAACCGAAACCGAAACAAATTTCTAAGCGAGACAAATCAACAGAAATGGGATTTTTTTACATTACCCTCTATACACTGCTTCAACCTGCCGGATCCGGGACAATACTACTATGAGAAGAAGAACGGTCATCTAATTCCAGGTCCCTTGAACGCTTGAGAAACAAATCAATATTCGAATTTACTGCCGGAATGGAATTAACAACACGAACGTTTACTCGTTCCGCTTGGGCAAGGGAATACCATCTATAGCGAATGATTTCTACTAAAGTCGGAAGAAGATCAAACAAATAACAAAACTGCATTTTTTCTTATAGCGAAAGGCAGTTGGTAATTTTGGAAATTTAAATAGTTTTTTTGTGCTTTAAGATAAAGTATATTAGCTGGGGCTTAGGGTTTGTTCCTTTAATGAATGGGGTTTTTATTTTTTGCTTAATGAAACTCATCAATATTACCATAAAAGCTTACATTTATCATAACAAAGTTTAGCCAAAAATCGCCTTTAAAAGTTTCTCATGTGGAGAAAGAAGATCATACAGATACACTGCTCAGTGTCATCCTTCATTCGCAGCATTCAAAATAATCGTGATTTAAGCGGCACTGTTTCACTCTTTTTCGTGTTAGATGTGCAAAACTACGTACGGGAGTAAGTCGAGAAAACGAACGCAAACCCCTACCGTGGTGTCAGTACTAGTAGCAACGGCCAAATCGATCAGACCATTGCAAATGGTCGAGAAATACTGGTCAAAGTGTAGCGGTACACACGGTGTGCCGGTAAAAGAAGATACTGCTGCGCACATCACACCGGAGAAACACGAACATGCCCCAATCGGAGGATGAAAATCGGGAAGAGGGCACGCAAAAGGGGGGGTGCGCGTTGGCTCATAATGGCGGAAAACATTAAAAGCCTCTTTTGGTCGATCGAAGCGCTTCGGAACGGGACCACAACACGCGCATATGGAAGAAAGAGGAACCGACATATCGAGTAAAAAAAACCAGAAATTATCGTTTCAGTAGATGGCAAAAGAAAAGAAGAAAAAAACAGCCCTCAAATGGCGATGTGGAAGTGGTGGTCAAACGCCCAGAGATAAAAGAACCAAACCGAATTGACTGAGGTACAAGCGCGGCTTGTTTTCAATACGATCGTCTGCGCAAGAAAAAAAATGCTCAAAAATTTGCGATGATGCGAAGGAGGGAAAAGTTGAAACAGAGATGGATACGGCAAACGCAAAATGTTGTTTATTAACAGATGCATGCAGACCAAATGGACTGTAAAACAATAATGCAGCTTTTCTTATTATTAGGTTTAGAGAGATGTTTGCGTTTGAGAAGCTTTGCCTAAAGGTGCCTTCGGAAAACAGATCAATTATTAACATACTCGTCATAACAATCGTAGAAAAACCATTTGCAATCCAAATCATTTGAATTCCGGAATCGAGTAATATAATCTAAAACGGGTATTTCCATCAAAAACTTTGAAATCACACTTATTGACACAGGATAAATATTCGTCTGCAAAGAAACAGTAATCGAACTTTATGCATAGACACTAAAGCGTTGTTTTGCTAGCTGAAGAACGGATAATTGATTCTGAAAATACGCAAGCGAACGCCTGAAGTAAACATGCAAAAGATACCCCGTTTTTCTCTCATTAAGTGTGTGAATGTGTTCGTGTGGTCCATGGCAGCGAGTTAAAAGTCGTACCGACAAACCACGGACCTCACGCGGCACGGCCACAAAAAGACATTAAAGAGCACAGTTCGCTTTACGAGCACAACAGCGCACACGGATCGCAGCAATAAGCCGCGAGGATCGATGCGATCGAGAGCTCATGAGCGAGGTAAAGCATACTTGTGCTGTGCGAATGAGCGAGAAAGGAACGTTTATTTAAGCTCTCAAAAAAAAGAAGGGAAGTGTAATCGACGTGGAGCGTCCCTTTGCTCGTCTCCTCACATCCATGCACACCCAGCCGCACACAAATCTTTGAAACATCGAATGGATTGAACATGGAACGCTTCAGGGAAAAGTGCCAGCGTTGCAAAGGGTCGAAGGCAGGAATCACAGGACGGCATGGCAATGGCGGTGGATGATGCTCTATTGCCGCTACGGAGTGCCGTGTACCGCTGCCGAGCAGATGATGGCATTGATCAAGCGACGATCGGCATGAGATCTTACCAGGTCGATAGAAATAAGAAAGAATGTGGAAGAAATTGAAGCAGAAGAAGCGATGCTGGAAACTGTGCGGCAGTAACAGGAAGGTTAAACCTTCAAAGAACTTAGCCACCAAAAGGGGAATACAAAAAAAAAGTTCACAGTGAAACACCATTGCAAAGGAATTCATCGTTTCATCTCGTTGGCGCTGTGCGATCAAGCTGCACGCTTCATCGGTTTCCCTTAAGCGGAAGAGCATTCGGTTCGGCTTTGTGGCAAGAAAATGGAAAACTTTTTCAAATTACGAACACCTTTTGCGAACGAATATCTATCACATCCGCGACCCGCAACTTCTAATTCTCTTATTTGTGTGTCACCATGAACGACGTAAGGTTTGACGTAAAATGCGGTTACAGCTAAAGGTGTAATGAAACCAATGCAGTAAAACGCTGGAAGGTAAGTAGGTACCTGGTACCACAATAAAAAATTGCCTACAGTAAATCTCAAAAGGACGTAGAAAGGTCAAACGTAGGATAGTTTTTTGTAATTCGTACCAACGATGCCCTGCACTTGTGTCTCTGCAAAGAACAGACGTTATTTAATAATCAAGGAGATGTTATATTCGTTATCCAATTCTGTGGAGATAAAAGAGATAAGCGCACTATGCGTAACATAAAATCTTACGATGCACATATTTACAGGGAAATGCAACTGATAGGGTGCAAAGAGTTCACTTTAAGGAATCGCGCAAGCGAATATGAAATATGCGACCATTGATATGGAAACACTAAATGCGTTAGCGAATCACCCAAAATTTATATAGAATCGTGTGCCATTGATATGGAATGTCAAATGAGTGGGCTGTTTACATATGGGAGATTTGAAGAGTTGAGATGTAAAGTTGAAAAGATGTAGTTGAGATGATTTTTACGAAATTGTAAACAAATGTTTGAAAAAAACCTTAGCTCAAAATTATTATTAACAGCAAAAAATGGCAAGCAGCTTAGTTTTCATCAAAATTGAACAGAAAAATTAAAAAATTATCAGTGTAACGAACGAAAACAAAACAACACGAATCGTATGAATCTGACATTCCATATCAATGGCAAACGATTCTATATCAATTTTAGTTGATTCGTTAACATATTGGGTGTTTTGAAATCAATCGCCCTGTATTCCATATTCGCTTGCGCGATGTAATGTCAAATGAGCGGGCATATCATTTCCCTGTGTCATTATGACAATGTCTACCAACAAAAGTGAATTGTATCCTATTTTAAGTTTCCAACAATAGCTAGTTATAAGGAATAGCTAGTTAAAAGGAATATTTTTTTTTTAATTTTTATAAATAATATATTAGAGCATTAACACTTTGCAATATAATTGTGTAGCTGTATTTATTTTTACCAGTGTAAAGACTCATGGAAAACGCTATTCTTCGAATTTATTGTGTTATTATCATTTTCACAAAAATTATAAAAGTGCATTGTGTCGTTCAAAATTGCTTTTAGTGGACACTTAAAACATTACAATCTTAAAACATACATACGAAAGGCACACTATGATAATACCTAAATGTTTCGAACGTTGCCCTTACGTTAATGAAGGCTCACAAGGACCGACAACTAAAACCCTAAAAAGATACGCTTCACCATTTTTATGACTCACAGATACGCTACAGATAATGGAAGCTCTTGGCCACGATCGTACAACAAGGGGTTCGGTTTGGGCGGCAAGAATCAAACCAAAAAATTCGATGTCCATCTCGCTAGTAATCGAAATCTACAGGACGCAAACGATGCATGACGGTCGGATGCATCTCTTGTATAACTACCTTCTCATCCTTTTGTAACTATGCCTAGAACGGAAGGATGGAGTGTACGAGATTTTAATTAACGGTAATCAATTAAAATTCCGTTCAATTTCCCGTGATCACTTCACGGACTACGGGTATGGAATCGATTGACACGCCGGTGCAAGGTTTTTGATATCCACAAATGGAATCTCGTCTCACCTTCTTTCTTGGCAACTTTCAAAACGAATAAAACTGTGAGCCGCAGAATGGTGGGATGAAGAAAAAGGGAAAGAAAAAACCCGATTCAAGATAATAATAATAAAACAGTCATCCGCTGTCGACCCGCCATGGCCACCCCAATCGTCCGAATGGGCCTGGTGCTGGAGATGAGAGGTTTCTGGTTCTTCTGTCTTGTCAGCACCAGCATCCTCGGGCACCGCGCCCAATCCCGAGAGAGGTCGTGTAGACGAAGACGTCCGGCCCCAACTATAGTTGTGCGTCCATTAAACGACAATAATCGTCATTAACTTATATATCGCAACCCAACGAATGCCGCCACAATCATCCGAGCATTCCCTTTCTGTTCAAGGTGCCGCCAGAAACGGCCACAAAAGAAACGCACTAATCTCGAACTCTTCCCGCTTTGATGAATTCGGACCGGGGGGTACGCCTTAGAGTGTAGAGGGATGGGAGGAACTTTTTTTTACGGACGGTAAATGTGGTCGTTAATGTGAATTCACCACCCCTTCAAATCGCTTTAAAACGTCCTACACCGTATTTATGACCGCTCTGTCGCGGCTGTTACTAGTGTGTTGGTAGTGCTGTCCACACAAATCGGACATTGAACCACAGAAAAGTCAAAAGCGTTGCATGTCACTCTCTCACACCTGTCAATGTAATGCAGTTAACATTTGGAGAAATTAGGAAAAGTTTAATACGTACAAACACGAAGATATTCGAAAAATGTTTAAGTAACTTAAACAATCTGAATAATATTGAAAAGAATTGTACCAACTTTCAGAAACATACCTAAAACGAAAAGAAACCAAAATTCAAAATTAATATAAATAATAAAATATTCAACATTATACAAGAACAGGAAAACAAAATACATTAAGACATTCTCCTTCTTCTTCTTCTTCTTGGCTTAACGACCTTACAGGTCACGTCGGCCATTTCTGGCTTACTAGACTTATTTTACAACGTAGCCGGATAGTCAGTCCTTGCTGCGAAGGGGGGGGGGGAGCGATCCAAATGGGATTTGAACCCGGTCCTGCCGTGTGGACCGGCGCCGTTTATCACATACACTACCGGACCGCCCCCCATTAATAAAACTATTTTGCTTAGCAAAAAAAAAAACAATTATTTTTTAACTATTTTTTGTATCATACAATGGGTAAATTAATTTCCAAACATTCTGCCAATGGAATACATTTTTCATATTTGTTTGTAAATATTGTATAGAAAACTTTAAATTTAGTTTTTTTACACAATTTAATTGTAAAGGTATGAGCAAACCATCAAATTACCTAAATCAAATGTGCAAAATGCAAAATAATACTAAACAACACTAAGAGCATTCCTTCTTTTCCATGCTTCGTGCGCACAATCTAACGTAAAGTCCTCCGATCCAATAAGCAATTATTCAATATGCACCGGAATGCATTTCGTGCGGCTTATGAAGTGTGTCCATCCCAGGTAATATAACGCTGCTTAACCGAGCACTCCAACAGCCCAAAGAGGTGTGGTTAGAGGAAATCATCCGTGGATGGGGAAAAACAAAATCGATCAATTAAACCCCCGTCTAATGGCACTATTTCGCAGCCTGAAACAACAATAACTATAAATTGCGCACATTATCGCGCCAACACGGCGGAATTGCGATTGCAAACTTGGCGCCGCTTACCACTGGGGCACCTTCGTTGCGTGCTGCCCGTGTCTGTCTGTCGGCGCAATGGTCTTTGATGTGTGGGCACCTCTCGAGCGAAACAGAGAGCTCGCGTGCGCCGTCTACACTTTTTGTGCCGACACTTTGCTCTGCCGCTCGTTTCTCGTAGTAAGTTTAATGACCACCAACCCTGGTGGTGGTTAGTTCACAACCAGCATCGACGGTCGCACGAAGTAACTTAAACTATTAGATGCGGTATGAAATTGTTTTTAATTAATATTGTAACAACGGCCTCGTTGACTGTAGGCGAACCAGATCCGGTGATGTTTGGCGTCAGTTACAGTCAAATTAAAAACGATTTAAAACATTTACAGATTTTTAGCAAAAACTATATTTAGAGTCCATCTTTTACTAGATCGTAACAACAACATGATCGACTACTGAATCATTTCAAATAATGTTCAAATCGGCTTTTACATTCTTTTGAGGCTTAAAGAAGCTAAATTTTCGACAGCTGTAGAGTCAAAGATGGTAATGCAAGACGATACGAGAAAAGCAAGCGTAAACCAAGCGTTCGATGAGGCAGAAACCCGACTGTTTGCGAGATGGCGCGGTATGCGCTATCCAAGACCAAGTTCCGCTGTTTATATTGGTAGTGAGAAGTGGTGCAATATTTAACAAAAATTCCATTTGAATAAGTCATCACCAATCTCACGAGGAGGTTCATGCTGCCTTAGCACGAAAGTAAACAAATGCACAGCAAGTCTTAGAACAAACACGTCGACCGTGGCAGGTAGACGGGCATAGTTTGGGATTTTGGAGAGAAAAAAAACCAAACACCAGCATCATTAAATAGGCTACAAAATAAATGCTACTAAAGATGGGTCCAAAAACAAATATGCCTTACTGCAACCGACAGAAAGAATGCGATTGTAGGACAGAGTGCATTATTTTGGATCATATATTTCAATACATCAGCAAAACGTTTTTTTCTCTTTTAATTTAGTTTATAGTTTAGAAATTTTGAACTGTTAGGTGCTTTAAAATATTTTGGTAATTATTTTGTCCGCTATTAATTTTTTCACATATGCATTTTTTTACTAAAACATTCATGGCACATGGATATAACAAACTACTCTGCCGATACTTGTAACTATGAAAGGATCTTATTTTTAAGTGTTACACACAATGTATTTTCAACCATACCATTCCCTATGCTTTGCTCAACAACATGAAAGTTCTACAAGCACTAAAACGAGTAATCATACACCAAGGAAGCAGAAAGTAAACATACTCCTACGACGATAGCGATATCTCCATCCTTTGCTTTATGTAACACTTCAAAAGAACCGAGTACAGCCTCACGATACACCAGGGCTCCCGTTCGTTTTATACTCTGATCTTTTGGGGTGGAAAATTTTATTTCGCTACATCATGAAAATTGCATTCATTTAAACGATACGCGCTTTCCAATGGAAAAAAACCCGGGACCAACTCTGGGAAAACAAGCCACTCATTTATGGAGGACAGAACAGAAAACAATATCCAACATATAACCTTCTGTATAAACTTGTTCAAATGCAGACGAGTCGAGAAAAATGCAAAGCAGTTACTTTGCTATTCAACTAAATAATGCCGTCTTTTGCGAAGCGTAATTAAAGGGTAAAAAAACCTATGCCTGAGAAATGTTATAGAAATTCAAGTAGATGGAAAACCAGTTAAACCAGATGTTAACTAGTACTTGAGAAAACCAAGAGAACGTATGTACTTAAGAGTTTTACTCAAAAACATTGTTTTGAAGCGAGATATGTTCTTAACGAACCCATTATGTTGCTCACAATGTACTTCTAATGGATTATAAAGAAACTGATATACAAACCATCTAACGAGAATGTAACAAGTGAGAGTACTATAGAAACTGTATTAGAAACCTCTCTTAATCACTTAAAGTAAATGGAAAAAAGAAACCTTAAATGTTGGAGAAATTGCCAGTAAATAACAGTACTATCTCCAAAGTTTGTTGACATATAGAGTAATAAATCTGTGTAGTTGTTATTATTTCTGGACTGGACTGATACTATAATGATATAATGCACTTGACGGAAAATCATCGTCTAATGAATCCCAACCCTAACTGACAACAGTAAAAATGCAATCGTTGCTCCTGCATAATCTTCCCGTGCGTGCATACATGGTCGGTGCGTGTCGAAAAATTCGAAGCAAAAAAAGTGCCAATGAAGCTGCACGGACGTTAATGCTAGTCCCCTCGGTAGTTTGGGTGCAAAAACTGGCAAAAGAGACAACACGCAAAGGGAAACTGTAGAGCTTCACAATGGGCAGAAAAGCACGCGATCGGGTATATGGCTGCAAGAAGTGATGCGCGTTTTGCACCTTACTATAATTAAAGCCGTTTCCAAACACAGTGCACTCTTCAGGTGGAAAAAGCGGCAGAATTATATACATCGTTACAAGTGACGGTGGCCGTTTGTTGACGCATTTTAACTTCCAAACAGCATCATCATACGTGAAGGAAACGTTTTTGGTTGATTTTAACATTCACGTTCAAGTATCCAAAGCAAAGTCGATAAAACTAAAAACAAAATTTAAGCGCTAAGAAGTGGTCATAGTAACAGTTCATTTTTTTCCCTTCTCTTGATCATTAAACAAATTATGGACTTACAAAAGTCAGGTTTTCAAATACACAATTTAAGCAACTAATTGCCAAATAAAATTTGCTCATCTGTGATTTTGACCAGAAACATTTTTATCAGAGACTTATTCAACAGAAGATGAATAAATATCTTCGGTAACTCCATACGAAATCAAGCGAGTATGCCCGGTATAAGGCAAAGTACAAGGAGGAAATGCCTTGTGAAAATTGTATATTTCAGCCTTTTGATGCTGGCAATACAGTTAAATGCCGTAATAATTAAATATATATAAAAATAAATAAATAACTCCATTCCAAATATGAATAGACGAAACGAACACAGTTTTCTTGTTTGACAGTTCCTTTGAACAAAAGGCGTTGGCCAGTCAGGAAACGCTGGAAGATGATTCAAAGCCATTGCTAAACGTCAAATATTAATACGTAAGTAAAATTGATATCGGGACACTATTATTAATATGATGTGTTGTGTTCGATTTCTAAACAAATATTCTCAAAAGTGTATGCTCGATTATCGTAAGGAATAATTTGTTGTTTTTTTTAGTTTTTTAGGATTTTAGTTAAATCCTGATGCCGACGAAGTAGCAGCAGCAGCACACCATATTGAGTGACAGATGGATTGAATTTAACAACAACGGGAACGAATAATTATTTTATTTTTCCTTTCGCGTACCCATGATATCAATACAGCCCCTCGAAGCGAATTGGAGTAAAAGAAATAATAACAATTTGAAAAAGCGAAAACATTGAAATATCTGCCATAACTGAGCGTTAGGAACTATAAGAAACACAACAGGCCAAAACAAGGTACGATTTTCGAGTTTTTTTGCATCTGTTTGAAATACACTAGAGAAGTAAAAATAATAAATAAAAAACCCGAAACGTAGTGAAATGCGTTGGAAAATATCTTAAAGAAGGATAGCGTATAACGCATCTCCTTGTTTATCGTTCACTCTCCATTGCTTCACCGCGGCTATCTCGTTAACGTCTGCCAACGAACGAAATCGGCTGAAATTTTGCAACAAACGTGCCCGCGCTGCTTTGCGGTTTTTGGTTTTTGCAACTAAGTCCACTATCAGCACAAAAGAAATAAATCGAATTCAGCCGTAGCTCGTAAAAATACGCGACCGGCACAATAATACATAACCCGCTCGCACGGAAGGCACAAAAAAACGTGCAGAAACGGCCGCCAAACCGAATCCGGCTGCTTTCGGCAAATGGTAACAAAAAGGAATTGGTGGTTAAATTTCGGTGGCTGTAGCCGGAGTGGAGCATTACGTTGTAAAACATCGGTGTGGATACGTATGTGCAGTCGCATCATATGGAAGAGGTCGACAATAAGACAATTGGAAAAAAACAGCATCAAATACCAAAACAGCAGATGGAGCTGATTCGAACGTTTCGGTGAAAAACTAAACCACTTTGACGAAAAGCAAACCACGTGGGTCTGCGGAAATATGTATATCATCGGACGTTTGAAGTATGCCCTGTCTCCGTGGCCAATTGTGTTGCGTGCCGATGTCCTACGAAGGATGAACATGCATCATACCAATATTCTTGCAAACGCAGTACAGAACAGACCACTGGTTCCGGTAGCTTTGCCAATACCAACCCACAATCGACAGGGGCAGTATTTTCTTGCTGGTTCTTCATTTATGCTTTCCGTCACACCACAAGCTGATGATTACCTTACCAAGCATTTTCAACACATCCGGCCCCGTTCGATGGTGCAATGGCGTCTCTCCATCGTTTTATCTCAGTTATGCTCCTTGTTGTGTGTGTGTATCTGGATGTATGTATATTTTTTCATCATTCCTTAGTGGGTAAGTGGAAAAATTTTAATCATTTCCTACGGCAATTTGAAGCAAGCCTTTTACAATGCACCTAAATATGAATGCACCTTGCGCTTCCCATGCCGCGCAACCCTTCAATGCAACCAGTGCATGCGCCCTTCGCTGGAACATAAAAGGATAGCCTATTGAAAAACAATCTTTCGCCCCAACGGCTGCGGCTTTGCGTGGTTAATTGTAGGGTGCTGTATACGAACAAATCGTTTCACCTACCTTTCTACACTCCTTGGAAACATTTGAACGTTTTGCCATACAGAGAGCAAAAGAAAAAAACCGGGCGCTGCAGCTTGTCAGCTGTATATTTGTGCAATTTCGCAAGGGAATCGGAGTTTACTTTTTATGTACAATGTTAATAATGATTGTAATGTACAATGTTGCATAATCGTGCATGAAAAAGACAGTTCTCAAGAAGCGGCCTTTAGAAGGCAATAAAAATGTATGTGATGTGATGAGTTTTGCAGTTAAGTTGCATTGTTGTGTAAACGAAGGAAGACTTTTTACATTTTTAAAATGGATAATTTAAGTACTATGATAGATCATATCTTTGATAAGCTTTGAATTAAAATATGTTTGAATTTTTGGGATTATTTTTTTTCTAGTCACTACAATCTCAGGAGTTTTGATCAGCCATTTTTACTTTTCCTATGCATTTTAGCTATTCGTAGGTACGAGGGTTCCTCCTCATGTATCGGAATACAGTTCGAATTGGATTTGATCGCCCTAACCGACGGTTAAAAATAACCTAATTTTATTTCGAAAAAAGTAGCCATTCTTATGCTAATTTCAATTCTACAAACACCAAAAAAAACCTCAAGTTACTCTTAAAATCATCAAGTAAGTAACGAGTAAGAGACATATCCACTACAAATTCTTAAGTCGAATCTCGGAAGTTAAACCACTGTACTCCATCTTTGACCAGGCACAATGGTATGATCTTTGCAAAAATTAGCCTTCTCTAGCGTTGGAATAAAATACTAATCATAACTGTACAAAAAAATGCAAAGTCCTTCACCGGATCTGGCTGTAAGTGTTGCTTTTTTTGCACCGAGACTTCAACAGCATCAAGCCACAGCGTTCGCACGGTTAGTACTGTATGTGCAAATCGAAAGTCACCTGAAACAGTACCACCGGGACCAGCATCACAAAAGAACAACAAAAGGCTACAATTTGCAACGCTTCCACATTTCATCACTCGGTAGGGAAAAAGGCGATAAAGATTTCTCTCTTGCCTTTTGGGGAGCATGTGCACAAAATGCCGGGGCAAGACGGGTCGGTCGGAGGCTGATGGAATTACCTGTATGAAGTGCGACGTACGGGACCGAATTGTAAGAGTTGTGCGCGGTTGTTACTTTTGCACCGGTGTAACCAGGCATCATTATCATTATCTTAATTTTCCCCACAGTTGCACTAATTTTCTGCCCGCTGCACACTGCATCCAATGCAAACGTGTAGCTAATGTGCACTCGCATAATACTGAAGCGAATTGGAAACGAGGGAATATACATTTTTGCTGTTGTAATTTTGCACGGGCCCGTATTCTAGAGGGAATAAGTGTCCTAGAGGTCCCGGTAACGACACAACGAATGACAACTCAAACTTATTTTGCCATTCAGCTTATTTTGTCTATCTGGTTGTGTATGATAATATGAACACTTCAATAATTTAATTGAGTACTATTTACCTTTGTGTTTGGATCTTGTACACGTTTGCAATAGCAACACAAATAATTCAATATTCCAATATAATTTTCTTTTCAAATTTCTGTCGAAGAATCCACAGTTTGCTAACATTTTCAAAATTGTAAAAAAATTAGATTTTAATTTTAGATAAGATGGAAGGTTTAGTGCTAGCTGTACCGAAAGGCACACCAAAAATTGTACATACTGCAATAATTCGATCACCGAAGTTCTGTGGTTTACATTTTTTGGTACATTAAAAATTCTGTTTTTTGTAAACTTATGAATTTATTATATTTAGCTGATTTCATTATAATTGTTGTTTTTAAGTTGCCATTAGTGAAATGTGTTACTCTTAGAAAAATAAATTGTCAGTAATTTTAGCGACTTATTTTAAAACTGTTTTATTGTGCTTATGGAAGCATTCAGCTTATTTCAAAGGTAATGTTAATGGTAAATCGATTGATCATAAAAAAATTAAATAAAAATATATTGTCCGAGACAGATGGTTCCAAAACGGGAGGCTGAAAGAATGCCATGTACGCGGCCTCATTTTTATAGCTTTCACGTTCACATTCCCTTCTATCGCAACAATCATATTTCTATTCGGTCGGTTCTGTTTTACTGAAGCGGTGGCTGATGACAGAAAACCTTTTGCTTTGAACCATCCATTCTAAATGTGCGAAGATCGCTTCAAAGGACATCGCGTCCAGAGATCGCTTAGCTTAGCCCTCTCCATTTCTCAACCCAAAAGCAAAGTGTGTGTGCGTGTGTAGGAATGCGTACGGATGCGTAAATGTTCGAGCCGCAGCGAAACAACAGAATTGGTGGAACTTAACCACCAAACAAGGGACGGTCTGTCAGAGGGATGTGAGGGAAACGGAGAAGAAACGGCTTTTGTCGGATGCCGTCCTATTTTACAGTACAAAGCATCAAAACACATATACAAACGTCGATCTGTGGCAGGCTATCGATGGACGATGGATATGGCCATAGAACCTTAACCTGCAAAGAGCATAACGGAAACATCCTTTCTTAAAAAAGCTAGAAAATGAATTGAACTAGTTAACAGATAGAAGAAGATGAGAAACACAGCTTTCTGTTCCTCTATCTCTTCCTCTCGCTCGTCAGAATATAAAAGCGATCCTCCGCCAGCCGAAGATGCGGTAAGAACGAATTCACAACAACAAAAAATCCCGAGAACGCACGTATCTTTACCGTGTCTCACCCTCCACGGCTACCCCGTTTCAGCATATTCCTTGCTTTCATCCACTTTTCATTTCACCCTCTTTTCCTTCACATTTTTTTCCTTCTGGTAGGCAAAATGCTCGACGCCAACGTGATCGTTTTTAGTGGTGAAACACACGGCGGATAAGGGACGAAAAGGAAGGTGTAAAAACTCGACACAAATGACGAAAAGAACAAGAAAACACCACAAAGCGCACCGAAACATGAAGGTAAAAAAAAAGTAGTAAGAAAAGTGAAAAACGAACGCAAAGAAGAACCACCGCCTCGAACACTGAGCGATACGAAGCATAAAAGCAATGGAAGAAACGAAAATATAAATGTGAAAAAACAACAGTTTCACACACACACACACGCGCGCGAGCATACACACGCACGGCACGGTAGAAAGAAGAAAGAAACCGAAAAGGGATCCGGCGCGGCTGCGCACTATCTATTAGGATTGGTTTCGGTAAAGGGAAACAAGTGGCGGAAGGATGCTCCATAGGCTGTGACACGCAGGCAGGCGAAGCAGGCCGAGTGGAACAATTCCGAAAACGCGACCGAAATAGGAATGCCACCGAATGGAACGGTTTGGTCAACGGCAACGAGCATGTGTGTGAACGTGAGGAAGAGACATGGAAACGGGGAGTGCTAGCCGGGGATGCCGAGGAAAGGTGAGCAATGCGAACGAAAAGCGGAGCGGTCAAAAAGAATCGAAAACCCCCGTAGTACGTTCAAGGCGCGCATATACAAAGGTGAAGCGGCCGGGTAGAGCGGTAAGGGGGTTGGCTGTTTGTTGCCCATATACTATACCACTGAATGGGATGAGCGGGAAAGGGATGCTGAAGCCACAGGCATGCACGCACTCTCGCGTCATAAAACGGCCAAACGATCGAGAAAGAAAGAGAAATCGGCATTGGAACAAAAAAAAATATCTATATAAGAAAAAAGAAAAGCCGACAGATCATATGTAAGCATCGAAACCCGGCACCGGCATTAGTCGAACGCTCGATAAGCGTGAAAGAGAACTAGCTTCTAAGAGTGGCACAGCTGCAAGTGGTGGTCTTTACCCGAGGCGTTCGTGAGCAAGAGCAAGAGGGTGCGATCGTTTAGCTGCGAGAGAATGATCGACGCACAGCAAATGAGAAACGCCGTGCGTGAGAGACGACCGACGGTGGGTGGATGAACACGCATGACAATGACGCTGAGGATCGTCACACACACACACATGCAGGAACAGACACACATCCATACGCACGAGTACGCACAGTTCGGCAACTGCAGTAACCTCCACTAGCACCTTTTGCTCGTGTTGCTGCTGTTTTCAATAGAAGATTCCGCTGCCAATCAACTTGTTGGATGACGGCTTGGTCAAAGCGTGTTTTGCTCACCTTACCGCAATTGCTTACGCTCCCTTCAAGAATTACCGAAAGGGCAAAGAAAACGATATCACACAACGCTATCCAACTAAGCTTACGAGTCTACTATGATGATGATGATGATCCATCGAATGGTGAAGTTTCGAATTGCCCTACCTCAACGGAGCATATGAGTTGTATATTGAGGAAAACTACTCTAATAACAATAGCAAAACAGGAATCTTTAAATATTGGCAAATGTTTTATAAAGCGACAACAATGTTTGTTGAGCTGCGGTAAAGCAAACTTCTCGTAAGCACATCCTGGATCGCCCTTTTAACATCATCCCCACCGTTTCCATCCCAACGTAACTAGGTCAAAACCATCTGCCAAATCAGGGAGCCAGGCACGTAACGGAGAAAATGGCCCGCGGTGCAAGAATGGCTCCACAATACGACGTCGAGAGTGTGAGAGGTGTGAAAATTAGCCGCAGAGCTACAGAACAGTAAGCCAGATGGTACGGCCGATGCTACTGCTGCTACGCAACCGAACATACACGCGCCATCTTTGATGAATGGGGGCTTGTTTTTTTCTCAAACAACCGATACCAAAGTGGACCGGAAAGAAGCGTGCGTGCGTGCTTGTGCATCCCAATTGACACCAAGGTACAAAACGTCTTTTTCTCTTTCCGGTTTAGTTTCACGGTATTTTTTTTGTGTGTTCTCGCAACGATAATGCGGATGAATGGCGCTTTCAGCTAATGTTGCTAAAGATTAAAGTACTTGGGTAGGAGATGAATTTTCATGGTAGGAAAGTGGCTAAGTCAAATTTTGCAATAATAAGAAATGATAAGAGTGTAATTTCGTTTTTCCCCAATAAACATATTTTAGTAAAGGCTGCACCCCAGTCGTAACCAACCATTTTCCCGAAACTTTCCTCTAAAGGTATAATCTTTGCCCAACGCTTTGACACGTCATCTCTTCTACTTTTAAAGGGTACGGCCCATTGGAATCGTTTAGCCATTTCCTGGAGATGACAGAAGCGAATGGGGTTAAAGGGTACGTCCTAAGCCGAGAGGATTATTCCCGAAAAACTTTTCTCACCAGAGTGAGATAGCAAAAAACGGAGAAACAGCAGACTTTAGGGATGAAGAATATATTGCACAGGAGACGTACATATTGAAGCTTATACTCGAAAGACCTAGTTTTTCTTATGCTCCTATCCGGTGCTGCCCTCCGACTAATCTTACAGCGTTAATGGATGTTTGGCATAGTGCGTTTTCTACGAAGGGTCACCCATCGTTCAGTGATCTTCGAGCTAGCATGACATTTCTCAACTTGATAATGGCGGTTAGTGGAATAAATTGAGCACCATCTGGTACAATTTCTACGACACCCCGTTACAATCCTGCAGTGCAATAGATCTAGTAACATTCGTGGAAAGGTTTATGGTGTCGAGATTTGTGGAAGGAAAAGAATTTGTGAGATGAAAAAAAAAACTACCAGATGGAGTTAGATGCAGTCTACACAACATTTGAAAAGACACTTACCTGTAAACTGTTTGTAGCCGCCGAGTATTTTATGTTTCCACCATTTAACAATATTTCCTGCCATTGCGCCAGACTGAGTGCCACGTTCACGAATCAAGCGTTTTGCCTTTCTAGTTACGATTTGCGTATGCTGCGGCAATTTGATAACACCTGCCTTCAATTTCGGTTATGCTTACACTACACTAAATGTGGGGTTTCTATACGGTTTTCCTTCCCCCCCATAACATTCCCTAGCTTCAAACACTGCCTTCACTTTTGACGAAACTCACACACAAGCACAAACGCACCAATCTTCCCGTGTAGCCACGGTATAACTATTTTCCCATTTTTCACTAACTCGCCACACGGTTGCCTCACATTTCGGAACCCTCGTTTTGGGGTGCCAGTGACACTAGGGCGTTTACTTGGATTGCACTTTTTCGCACCATTCGCCACTACCACGCACACTTCGATTGCTATGCAGTGAGACTTTGGATCAAACTACATCATTTGCTTTCAAACCAACACTTGTAACTATTTTGGATAGTGCGATCACCGCGATCACGATTTGATCTAGCACTTTTATGTTTGACTGGTGATGTGTTATGTGCAGTTACGTTTACTGTAAGAAAAAGTTAAAATTTGCATTAAATCACAATACCGAAGTTCAAAATTAAATTCCATTGTATGTATACATTGGCATAGTTTATGGTATTTTAAACTCGTTCGTGGTAGGGAAAACCAAAACAATTCAAAACAGAAAAGAACCAATGTGCCCAATCAACAATACATCAACTAAATCTTTATGCAGCTTATATGTATGCTCCGGTTTCGTACATCTAATCACTATACTTGCTACAAATTTCATCAATGAGAGAGACAGACATTCAATTTCGCCCCTTTTTGAAATTGAGCGGGAATTGAAATTGAACGTTGTTAGTATGCTTCCAGCGTAACATAACGTGGCCACAAAACAAGCGTTGCTGTGTTGGTGCCCATTCTACCAATTGTTTCATAGTGTTGGTTCTGCCTTTAATATTATGGTGTGCGTGTTTATGCTTCTCTTTTCTACTACACCAATTCCTCCGATGTTTCGTTCGAAAGAAGCTACTTTTGTGTTGTGTTTTTACTTTTCAATTGTTTATGTTTGGTAGAAGACTTTAACAATTGCAAACATTTTCTTGGAATCATTCTTTCACAACGATGCTGCAAAGAGATTTACCATTCTGTACTTGCTTCTTTCTTGAAAACAACAGCACAACACTACTGGCTTCACCTGCTTGTGAACCACATAGAAAATGAATTCAGAAATACAAAGTCAAAAACAAATATCATTGAGACAACGCACGAGAGCTGATGCACCAGATCAATGGCCGTCTTTCAACATAATGTGTTTTCATTATTACTTCAGACACTGCGAATCGAAAAGAATTTTAACCATAATACGTGTAACATAATGCGTAAATACTAGCATGATTCCTTCTCACTTAGATGCACATATTTCAGCACGACTTGGCCTTTTTAAAGACGAAGAATAAATAACAAAATACACAACACAATTTAAATATCGCTGTTTAGCAACTGCATATAGCCACCTTCACTTGCCTGGGAACACATCAAACAAACGAACAATTTAATACGTCTGCGTTGTTTTTGTTTGGTCAGGTCTCGCGATAAATAGTAGCGTAAAAAATCACTGTAAATTGCAAGTGCGTGTAGCTTCTTTTTTCACAGGTACTAGCAACGAGCACGACACATCGTACGTCCGCACGCTTTGAAGGTAACAATACAAATAATAGAGAGTAAGAGAAAAAGGCACAACTATGCTCGCCTGCTCCAATCTCTTTGCTTTTGTGGCTGCTCGCGATATGCGTTTGTATACTCGGGCAGGTATGTGTGTATATGACGCGGCGGTTGCTACGGTGAGAAAGAGCAACAAAAGAGGGAGAAGGAGAAACTCTCAGATGTGTAGTTTGAGACGAAATGAGAGCGAGAGCGTTCGGATATTTACGGAACATAGTTTCAAGTACTGAACCATACATTATAGATGTACAACAAAAACAGATTCAACGGAATGATCGAACATATTGTTTCTCGAGAGGAACTGGGGCCAAAACAACCCCCGTTCAAAAGATTTGATTATTATCACATTTTTCTCATACTATTATCTCAAGCTAGTCGAATTAATATTTGTGATGCTAGTTGACGAAAAGTTTTAAAACTAGTTTAATATAAATTATTTTGAATAATATTAAAAAGCTGCATTAATATGCCGCAAAGGGATAATAAACACATAATTCGATCAATTTGGTTCGAACTTACCTTAATTATTCTTTTTTCATACTACACTAAACTTCCAATCTATCTATTTTTATTCTTACTCATTTACTCTTTTGTGAGGACGCACCGTAGAAGTTTATTAGCACCATTAGAATGTTGTTAGAAAATGTGTGTTCTCTCATAACATTCTTTTCTCCGACTGCCTTTTGGTGCTAATCAAATTGTGTGTATGAATCATTATAGGTATTTGTGTGTGTGTATGTGTGTTTGTTGAACAATTATTTTTAAACTAAGTTCAAATTGTTTAATTTCTTTGGTTGAATTATTTGAATTATGTAAAAACAATATTTACCATAGCGAATAGCGAATCTATGATATAAATGTAAGTCTTTATGCAAAATACCAAAGAACTGCCAAATTCTGAAAAAATCGCTAATGGCGAATCCATGTACATTGGATATCACGTAATGCGGAGATTTATTGTATAGCGTTATTCGAACTTTAATTACAACGCTACAAATTTCCCGTTGGCGATTTGGAAACCATTACGATCACTGCAGGAAATAATGAGAACCATCGATGAAGCGGCCACAAAACCCTTCCTTAGGCAACAGAATAACCTGCACTTTTGCCCTTTGTCCAACGAAGGTGTCGGATCGGATCGTATGATTTTCAGAATTTCTTATACTTCTCTTTGTTTTCGTATGCTTCTTCTTTTCACGTTTCACTTGATCGTACTGAGCGAAACAATAGCTGAATGGTGAAGTTATCATCAATTTGACACGGTTCCGCAATTTGCCCATGCTCAGCAGCTGCAAGAAACTCTTTCCTCAAAGGTGTACCCAGTGTTCATGCACGAAGCGTAAGGATGAGGCACAATGATGGGGTAGCTGAAGATCGACAATCAAAATTTCAAATTACGCCTTAATGTTCCATCGATCAAAAATTGCCCTGCACGCTCTGTCTCAGGACAATTCGTGCAGGCATGCATGCATTGCTGCATCTGGCGTGGGACGGTTAGCAGCATCGATTGAGGAAAGAAAAACAGTAGAAAAAATATAATTACAAACAAACCCGTCACGATTCATGTTAATCTGTTAAATTTATTCTCGTATCGACATTTAAATATTACTCGACTAGGTCAGACACGTTATATTTAAAAAAAATATTTTAACAGCGTTGGTAAATTAATGACTCCATTTTTGTATTAATTTGGGAGTATAAAACAAGTTAAAAATAAATAAGCACCATTTTCCTTTTTATTTTTTTTGGCCATCATGTGTCCCATTTCAATTTTTCAACCATCATGTCTCATTCAAGGGTTAACGCTTATAGCGTGATCGATACAACGGGTTTTTTTTCCTTCTTGTGTTTTTTGCGCCATCGGTCGTCATTTGCGGCAAGCTTTGAAGGTCCTGCTCTGTCGCGCTTAAACTGTAAGTGAAATCCCGTACGTGGGCACATTAGTTTGATGGTTGTAATTAATATAGCATCCTACGGTCGGCACATTAATCGAACAGCATCAACTCTATCTTCCTACGTCCCTTCAAAAGATTGCATTTTAATATGCACCCTCTTCTTGTTTCGCTGCTCCCTAAATTCATTGATCTGCGACTGTGCAGAGGAACCGACAAAGCATCCGTTTTGCAGATTAAACTTTTTTTTGCGGACAGTAGCACAGTAGCAGCCACTTCGACCACTCTGAAACGTGCGACCATTTGTCCGGCGGTCGACGATAAGTTGTTCAAAGAAAACATTAATGTACAGCCAAAATGGTATTGTGATGTACGGTGTAGATACTTTAATTCTACGTTAAAGCAATACGGAGGAAAACTAATATAAATTAAACAAATTTTATGAATATACAAAAACCAACGTTGAGAGGTTTCTACAAGGAGCATGTATGTTAGACAAAATTGTTATATAAGGAGTACAGTTCAAAAAGATAGATTTATCGATGTTCTGTAATGTACAGACGGATGCACAATAAAAAACTAAAGGTACATTCTACACCTGAATTGCACATCAACTAGTAGACTAGTGTTCCAGTCCGCCAATATGGAATGGTCGTTCTTTATGATTAAAATAAACTTTCCCAGTCATAATGAAGACATCAAAGCATGAGTCCGTACTACTGGTCCTACCTTCAGCTCCTCACTATATGCAGTACAAAAGCCAAAGTTACTTTTTGCCAAAGCAGTATACTGTTCTATTATTAAAAACGGCCAAGTAAAACAAACAGTTAAAACTGTCCATTTGATGCATTTCTGCAAAGGAACAAACAGAAACCTTTGACGATTCTGTCGACAGAACGGTTTGACGATCTACCAGCTCATGCATTCCATGACTGACTTGCTAGACTGGTTATTTGGACTTAGATATTTACTATGTATCGGAATTCTTAATTATCATCATGAAGGAACGATCTGGAAAGTAGGTGATTCCGGTTCTGTCACGTGTAGACCGACACCGCAAATTAATGTTATTTCAACAATTTATGCGGTACCAATGATAGAATAATATGAACAATTTCAAAAACTTGTAATACTCCTCAATGTTTTGCTCTACATTCATCCACTCTGTTATTATGTGTATTTGCTAAATAAAACAATTGAGGAAAAAAGAATTTCATGTAGCTACTATGAACTTTATCCGGCATAATTTCATCCGGCGTACCAACCCGTGTTGCGTTGTCGCATTTGGTTAGTGGACATTTTAATTAGCTCACAATTGCAAAGCTGTAACAGCTTTCATGTCCCTCTACATGCATCAGCCTGAAGATTGCTCTACGTCATCAACCTACCATATCTAAGGCACACAATCGGCGCCGCACGATCTAAGAAGATCGTCAAGATGAATCTCACCGGTAGAATGTTACGTGTCAACTGAACTGAATGCTACTTCTGGTTACGACGAGGCTCCAACCAGTGTGACCTGGTCCGAATCCACGAATCCTTTCTCATCTGTTCCTTCTGTTTGAACGTTGACTAAGCTTTTGAGTTTATCTTCGTGGTTGTGCGGCTTATTCGACGTGTGTCGAGCAGATCGAAAAATAGCCGGAACGGAAAGGTGAGAAAAAAATAAAATCGTCAAGAAGGGGAGAGACCAGCGCCATCGTTCGAGGCGGTTAAAGATCAAAGCACAGCTGAAGCTTTACCACAATCGAAATAGAAGAACTATGGCCTGCGGTAAGGTTTTCATTTGGCTGAAGCTAACCACAGTTTGCAAAGATAGTAGATTTAAATCTTTAAAAAAAAAAAAGTTAAATAATAAAATTACGTTTTAGAGCAATCAGCAACTGTTGTGCAATAACATAACATAAAAAAAAAGGTAAAAAAAAGTTTCCCTAAAACCTGAAAACCTGAACAAAAAAACCTTTATATGTTTAATGAACTACATTTTACAACATTTTATAAAAAAAACGTAATAATATTTCAGCATCGTTCCTTTCTTCGTTCCACAAAAAGAAATAAATAAATTTTGTCCATAAGGAATCACTTTACGCTAGCAGAAAGCAAAATCGGCGGCCCCTGTGAGCAAGGTCTTATAAAAACCTCCACAACCTAACATTTGCCGTTCAAGGGCGTGTATAATTTTTCAACCCATTGCATCCCGCTGGATCGCTGTGGAGAACAGGACACATAAACGCAGCACCATCTCTGACAGCAGCAGCAGCAGCAACAGCCCTCAAACACGGGTACGCGTGTTGGCGCTGATGCCTTGACTCATTTTACGATTTTTCTTCTTCTTGCTTTAGCTAACTTTTTATCTCGGTTCAGCCGTTAGCCATTTCCTTGGAGCCTTAGATGCGTTGCCTTCTTCTTTTTTTCTTCTTACCTTTCCATAAACTTGCAAGATTGAACCGATCCCCCTTTAATGGTACGTCAGCGTCCTGCTTTTTTTTCTGCTCTTATGCCAGTACCTTTACATCCATTTACTTTCCAGTGTCTGGCGTTAACGAAACAATGGCGAGGTATCCAAAGCAGAGAAGCGAAACCGGCGGAAGTAGCAAATGGGTTCCCGATAGCAAAAGGATTACCGCGCGGCCGAACAAGATCCGCTGCCGCCCTGGAGGCGGCATCAATTAAATGGCGGCTTCATTATGCGCCTCAAGACAGAGCCAGGGTCTTTGCTGGGAACGGTGGGACGGTTTATAAGTCTTCACCAACTGGATGGCAAATGGTGATCGAGACTACGGTACGATGCAAGAAAAGCAGCACTCGAGAAGCTTTGTTAAATTTGTTTCTGTTCCTTTCCTGTTTTTCGGAAAGCACACGTGCGCTCCTGTGATGTACTTGATTTGAGATTTTTTTCGGATTTTTTCGGGATTTCTTGGATTATACACAGATTATACACATTCTGAAATTGGGCAGATCCAAGATTTATGCGAATAAGTCAATCAGTACAAATGTGTAATAACAACGGGATGTAAAATGCACTAGAAATTCTTGAAAACAATAGTGAAGAGTTTGGAAAAAGTAATTCACAAACATAGAATTAAGTTTAACATTAAACAAAACTCTCAGTTCATGGACATGTGGTAATTCAAAGCAATTTTATGCCGCGCGTATTTATCTCGCAAACTAGCTATGGCTGTTACAGGGACCCTTCTCGAAACGAATTGCTGATTGCAAGAGATCATAAGCCATCTCAAGAATCTAGCAATCGATGGTCTACTTCGGATTGCACAAAGCATACATACATACGTGTAACATGTTCAGACAAATGGAGTTCTTGCGGTATTTCACATTAATGTCGTCACGTGTCTAACAGGTACGGGATACCATAAAAAAAGTTCTTACTTCCTGCCTACACCATCGATCGAATGTCTTACCATACAGCCCAATGCATCGGATCGGTCAAATGAAATGAATCAAACGGAGAGCATCCCAGCTCGTTACATGCGTTCCAAAATATCTCCAAGAAGGGGACCGCTTGGATTGCTGCTAGCGCCAAACTCATCAATATAACGCTAATAACACCACCGATAATAAAAATCGCACTTTGCCACGATGGGTCTTGTCAGGTTGCAGCGACCAGTTGAAGCGTAGTACATGCTGCATGCCGTATTTCCCTGCTGTCGGCGAACTAACTCCCCGAAAGTGGTCTCCCACTATCATCATTCGTCGCCCGATCTTTTTGTAACTCGAACTTCTTCGTGCGGCCATGAAAGTGTGATTTTGCCGTGGTTGCGTTTCTTGCACGGATCGCGGTACTTTGCCCGTGTGTTGCTTTACCGAAGCCGCTAGTTTATGTTTCCTTTTCCAAATTCCTCTGCGCATCGTTCGTGGCCATTATCTTTTTTTTTGGTGGGGGTAACGCCATACGGTGGCTTTCGGAGGTGTAAAATTTAACATTTCCGCGGCATTCCATCCGATCGTCTCTTCCTGCCAGATCGGGTCCTGTGTATTCCGCTTCATCGCCCATCGCACAAAGCGTAGCCCCTGCATTCATCCACACCGGCCCTGCCGGGAACCCGTTCCAAGACCTGGCGGCCACGGCTGAGAATAAAAGGAAGCGCTGCGGCCCTGCTTGACAGGTATGAATTATTTTAACACCTTCGTCTCCACTGCCTTCACGTGTGCGTCGTCTTTTATCGGAACCGGCAAAGGAGACTTCACCGAAAATTAGTCTTATGTTCTTTTGTTTTCGTTTTCACAACCATTTTCGAAGATTCACGATTTTTTACATACCCTTTCTTAAACTGTAGATTATTATTACAATTTTTTGGTGTGCATCCGATCAGCGTTCGACTCTGGCCGAGCGCTTTAGGCAGGTAACGTTTGTGAGCCGAGCTGGAACTCGTTGGCCGCACGAAAATGATACATTAATTTATGTTTTTTCGATAGGCCATGCGAAGCACATACTCTACATTGCTTACGAGCGGAGTTCATTCCTTTAGCCTGTGGCTTTTTAGTTCGGTTTTGAATATTTTATGATTGTTATGTAAATTGCAACATTGCTCAAGACGGTTGTTTGTCTGCAGAGTGTCCATTGTTTCTTTGGAAACTCGTACCATTGAAACAGACTGAGGAAATAAAAAAAACTGTCTGCCATTTTGGCTTAATACGAGCTCTAACATGATTTGTTTCGCTTTGCCCTTTTGAAATATTGAAACAGAGTAAGGAAAATATTATTTTAAAGGACCGCTTAACACCGACAAATAGTTTTTTTTAATGTCAAGTGCATTATTATCTAAAACAGGAAATTCGGAGGGAAAAACGGAGGGACATAACTGGAACATGACATACATCAACTACATCAACTACTGAAGTATGTAATGACTGAAAGTATGATGTAGTGAAAAGAAATGTTTTGAATATAATTTTAGCATCATCTACCCCATGTGCAACAAGGGAAAATAAATTACAATGTAGCAATTACAAAAATATTACAGAAATATCACCTACAACATATTTTCTCCAATTATACAAGATCGACTTATCCCATTCGTAGAAGAAATAGTTGGAAGCTGTCAGAGAGGATTCCGAAACGGTTAAATCAACCACTGATCAGATCTTCACGATGGGGAGATCTTGGAGAAGATGGCAGATCTACAGTTCTACTCTTTATATTTCTTAGAATGAGCACTTGTGGAATTCTGGCAAAGCATACCAGACTAGCGATCGAGTGGGCCATCTGCGACTGAACGGCGGAAGCTTGGGGGATTATCTTCTACAAGTTCATCCAGAACCTGTTATAAGCTGATGACATATAACGACAAGCTCTTCGAACTTTATGACTTTGAACTCACTATCGTATAGCGAATTAAACCCACAAGGCTCTGGATTTCCTGGTCATGTTTTTTGAATAACATTGGGTGACCCAGTCAGTGAAGTCCTTTTAAGTCATCCAGTTGGACAGAGAATGCTTGGTAGGCCCAAACTGATATGAAGTGATGGCGTTGACACATCCGCCAGAAATACCGGGATAGTGAATTAGTAGACGATGACGCTCAATCGAGAGCAGTTTAGAGGTCTTCTCTACCACGTCAAAACTGCGCAGCCAGATATCAAAAGCGATTTTTAGGTACTAAAACAGAATTAGGTGATGATCGTTCACTAATCCTTCTAATAATGACAAATTATAAATTGTGTTGAAGAAGAAGAAGATCATAAAGAAGATCCTACAAGCGTATTGCAATTAATGTTGCATATCTATAACTAAATAAAGTACCCAGAGTTGATAGAACAATTTTTCTACGACTGCATGATAAAGAATTTCAATTCATCCCCATAGGAAATATTTGCATTTGATTCAACGATACTTCTGTCCTAAGAAAGACGAGAAATGGAAACTTATATCTTCTGTCCCATGAATACATCACCCAGAGCGAACGAGATCGAAATGGAGCTGAGAATGGTCTCCGCCTTTGCGAAGATAGCAACTTCGGTTGAAATCTTAATTAAAGGGTTCCGGCATGGAGCTTGCAGTGTGCACCAACAGCAGGACATAAGATTGTGGGCAATGGCTTGCGTACGAGCGTGTGTTAGTGTGCCTGCAAAGGGGTGAGAATTATTATGGTTTCGGTCGGTATATTGTTCTTTGTAATTATGCTCGATTCTGACGGAATGGTCAAGCCGCAGGCAACACAAGCTACCCGTCATGCCGGTAAACCGGTTGGAAAAGAGACCGCCCAAAGGACCGTAAGTTTTCCGAGACGTATTTAAGCAGACATGAACGAAAGGATTGTTTTTGGTGGAAAGTAAAATCTGAATCGTATATCAGTGGTTTACTAGAAATTTTCTTCTTACAACCAAGTTGCGCCAGTTTCTCACTGATGCAGAATTTTCATGCGTGAATTGTAAAATGGATAAGAACTAACTTTTAACCGCCCTTTTCTACACTTACCCTATGGAACCATACCTAGGTATGTCGTTTTTGCACGACATGTTTTTGCAACAAAAAAACACACACGCACATTTCGGTTTGCATTTCTACATTCGAATAACGCCATGGGCAAATGGAGTAGGGAACCTTCCGTGCCGGGTTTGCTGTGTACTCCCTGCCTTTTGTCGTGTCCAACCGTACCTCACCAATGAAATAAATGAGTCTCGAGTGCCTTTGAAGTTTACCGCCACATATGGAGCGATTTGTTGGTTTCGGTCGGCGTGAAAGCTGTTTCGTAGCGTTGAGTTAGAGAGATGAATTCAATAGAGGGGTCCGGCCGTTAGGTAGACTAAACTATAACATGGGATAGTTCTTATCGGACAACAATGGAAGTCCTTTTGTGGACGTTCTTTACTTAATAATTGGAGACTGCACTTATTTAACATTGTACATTATTTACCATACAGCATTGAAACACCCAAATAAAAAAATAAAGGACAATTATATTACACAAGCAAAGAATACAAACATTTACTATATTGCTAATTATCATGCACTGACATTCGTTCCAATTTTCATTAATTTCTTTTCCCATTCCCATCAAAACGGCCAGACCGTATCTCTAGATGGTCATTAAGTTAAAAATTATTAAATCACCATATTACCACATGCCTTCCCAATCTTCGAAACTGAGCGAAACACACGCATTCAAACACACGAGGTACAATTAACGTTTGCAGCAAAAAGGCACCAGTTGGTGTAGTTCCACAACAAACCTACCCCATTCTTGTTTTTGTCTCTCACCAATGCAAACCCATCGCGTCTAGTTCCCAGCGCACATGCATGGCCACACCATGTGTCACGCGAAACCAAAGTCAGGGCCTCCAGAGCATCGAACCATCTGACCGGCCGGCCGTTACCAACGGCACTGTACGGCGGCTTCGGATTTCGCGGTCTTGCCCTTTGATGTTTTCCGCCATCGAAACACGTTTGCAAATGGTCGTGCGGACGAAGCCGGATCGACCCACGGCACGGTGTATCCCGGTGGTATTATGCTGGTCGAGCTTTAAGTCGGTAAGGCCACCTCGTACAGTATAATGCGATGCCCGTGCCCTGTTTCTCTGCTTAATAGTTAAGGTTGTTTTGTGTGCTGAAGAAGCCGTGTTTATTATTTTTTTTGTGTGGGCCGGATCGATCACACGGGATGCATGATTTTAATGATTGCTTCATTTATTCTTTCGCATATAAATGGTTTTGAAATTTAAAAGCTTATTTGCACGTTGGATCGAAATGGTTTTCAAATATCTTGCTTAACTTGATGGACAAAATTTGATAAAATTGATTACATTTTCATAATTATGTGTTACAATTGTATCGATGCAGTTGAAGTTGTTAAACATAACAGTTTTTTTATCGATGTTTTGAACTAAACCCCACTTTTATTACGAAATTTAAAAAAAAAACACCTGCAAATGATCTCTATTGTATGTAATTTTACTTATTGCTTGCACATTCATTTACCAAGCAATAGTGAAACCCTTAGAAATATCCAGGTTTCTGATTATAAATACATATCTTTTCTCAAAAATGTGATCAAACCCTTCAGTTATGTTCCTGTACTTTAAGCTCTTCTTCTTCTACTTTTTGGCGTAACTACCTCCAAGGTAATGTCGGTAATATCCAATTAATTAAATCTGCCTTTCCGGCACACGCATCAAAACCATTACTGCACCCAAATCTCACCTGAAAATACTTTGGAGACTGAACCGAGTGAAGACAACCCATCAATCCTTCCGCACATACGAGGCCAAAATATGAATTTGAACACTTTCCTCTAAAAAGCTTCGAAGGGGGTTTCGTATGCTTTAGATCGAGTCCATATGTCACAGACGTATGTAAGTTTTAGGAACATAAATGATTTTAATGTTCGCAGATGGAACCGCCATGCCAGATGTTTGAAAGGGGAGAAGATTAGCAAGACGATTAGCATTGCGATTAGCAACGTATCTCAACATGATTGTTGTTGTCGGTCCTGCCTTTTGACTCAAATGTTAAATTCTGGAAGACACAAAAAACCTTGAAGATATATAAAATACGTTGAAATGCTAAGTCAATTAATTTATTTTTAGCACGTCAAGATCAATAAATGATAAATGTTAATCTTGTGTAATTTTTTCATGTGGATGAATACACTAACACAATGTATTTTCTGTATGTATTACTGTATTTTCCTTGTATAAAAGATCCAAAAAATAAGAAGTATTTTATATGTGGAGGTTTCTACATTCGGGGGATATACATTCTTTACCTCAGATTAACCGATTCGAGAATGATCAGTGCCTACGATATGGGTCTGTAGTTTCTCGTGAATTATTCAGACGTATCCTATTTACATACTTACTTAAGAAAAAAAATAAGAAGTTGCGTGCATCAATAAACTGACACATGTGTAATATGCACACTGCATCGATCATCAAGTTCTTATCAACAAAAGATGATGTGCATACACGTGTTCCCAACACAATGAGACATGAATCAGCAGCTTCAATGACAAACGTGCACCATGGTTGCTTTACCCAGGGCACCTGTGCCTACGTAAGGGATGCATTTTTTTTATTTACCCAAAAGCAGCCTTACAGAGAATCACCCACGCACATAGGAAAAGCTTGTCAGATGCGTGAAGTGACGTTAGAAACTGCTTACCAGTGTTCGTTATCACACCAAATTGTACGAGTGTTTGTTTCCTAACATCCACAACACATTTTCAACGATTACAGGCCTGACAGAGGTTACTCATATAGAACAGCTCTAGAGCTTATCTTATCAACAGGTACAACATCAACCGCACACGATAACAGTGCCTTCAATGAGGACAGAACGACGATCAACGAAATCAGGCTCAGTGCGTATCTTCTCTTCCGCTCCAGTAGACGGATAGTTTTTAAAAGTGCGAGCTGCTTTGTACACACAACTGATCTTGTGAAAAAAATGTGACAAGTGGCAAAAACGATGTAGCGAAACGTGCGTGATCGCAAACCTGCAAATTGTACGCATAAAAAAAGTTGGATCACAAACGAAACGATATATCCGGAACGTATTAACGGATTGCACTACCTCCTTTTCACTCTCTCTCTCTCTCACGCTAAAACTTTCCCTTACTGCTCTCTTCACCTGTGTCAACCTCGTGACTCGCACAGGTGCATAATGGCAAAAATTAGTTACAATTCGAATATGTTCTGTACTACAGTAACCATACTGCTGGTTGCAATGCGGCTTTCAGCTTTAGCTTTAGCAAGCAGTGTTAGTACAGGTGAAAGCAGTGGAAGTGGCAGCAAATTCTGCCCTAAGATATGTACCTGTGATGTGATCGAAAATTTGAAAAGAGCCGATTGTAGGTATGCGTCACAAAACAGGTTTTAATTCTATCAGCATTGCTTTTATTCCTTTCAGCCACCCGGTTAGTCAACCGTCTTATCTTTGTTTTCTGATTAAGCGACAGCAATGTATTGCTACCTCTCCAATACATTACATTTATTTTATTCTCTCTATCTCTGCTAGCAATGAAAAGCTTATCAACACTTACACCGATGTGCCGTACGATGTGGAAATTCTTGATCTAAGCATCAACATTATATCTTCAATAGAAAATGATAACTTCATGGTAGGTAACGATATTATATGTAATCTACCCGACCGACGCTCGGATTAAATGCATTTATCATTTTGTTACAGCACTATGATAATCTGGTGAAGCTGTTCCTTTCGGAAAATTCAATCCAAACGATTTCTCTGGATGCCTTTGTGAACCAGCGCCGCCTGACGACACTGGATCTATCGTACAACCGGCTGGAACACCTCAATGAGCAACTGTTCGAGCGTAATCTACAGTTGGTAGATTTAAACCTTTCCGGCAACAATTTCATGATGCTGCCAGATATGCCTTTCCTCAAAAGCTACTCTATAATGGTTGGTTAACAATTATTTACCTGTCGGTTTAAGTCGTTCTTACACTAACGATAAAATTTGAATTTATTTTCAGTATCTTCATCTCTCCAACTGTCGCATACCGCACATTTTCGACACTATGTTCATTGATCTACCGAATTTGAAGTCGTTAGATCTCTCCAAGAATATAATGAACAGTTTGGCTACGGTGCCTTTCGCGCATCTGCGTAAACTAGCCGCAATCAACTTAATCGATAACCGGTGGAATTGTAAAACGGAAGACGTGCGAAATACGGTCAGATGGATAAAAGCGAGAGTACCTCTTATCACAGTGGATAGTTGCTGTAAGATTATGACTCACAAGGTTATCTTAACTTTCAGTTGATCTTTAAACCATCTCACACTTTGCTATTGCAGTGCTCTCGGATCTCAATTATCAGGGTAACCGGTTTGAACGAATCATGGAAGATCCTGCACTGAATGATAAAAAACTTAATCGACAAGATGTGGCGATTGATCAAGTATGGGGCCCAGCCAGTACGCAACAGTATAGAGCTGGTGAAGATTCTTGGCCTGCTTTTATGAACATAACATGCTCTTACATCGATCTGGAAGATGATCCTTCGAAAGAATCTTGCCTACATTTTGCCGAATGCCAACGAAAGTACAGGGAATTATACTACGCACATAAAGTGCTGCTCTCTCGTAAAGAACCCCGGCACAGTGGGTATTTCCGCACAGGAGTATTCATTGGTGGCGTACTGGTGGGTCTAATGTTTGGCTCATTTCTAACGTACACTATCTGTTGGGCGGTTCGAAGTTGCAGGAATCGATCACTACACAAGAAAGCTAATTATGCACCGGACCAAAGACGCTTGCAGCGTGAGCTGCGAAGAGAAATTCGTGGACGAAATCAGTTCGAACGTAATGTCCGATCAAAACGATCTTTGCGCTATGCTTTGTAATAATTGTTTTTTGCTTTACCATTTTAGACACCCGTTTAAATGAGTCACCGGTTTTTACGCGAAGTGACCGTTTTCCCGGGACTGCACGAGCATCTGCACCACAGAATGACGAAATTTATCGAAACCATGAGCACACGAGACAGTTTTTAGTGAACCTGTTCTCGAAACGACAACCTCGATACGTACGCAGCAATTCACAGCTGGCAAACATCAACAACCGATACATTCCACCAACTCAAACACGTGATGAATTGCGGGAAGTGTCCAATGTGGTACCACGTGCTGTTTCCGACAGTGGGCAGCTGTGGGAACATCGAAACGACTCCTCCAACAACCACGAACAAGAAAGTATGCTTATGAATAGACCTAATGACGCTATTCCATTAAGCAACGATCTGCAACCAACATGGATAAGCATTCGACCGAACGGAAATGGGACGCTTCCGCGTAGCCCTCGAGCAGGAAAGGATGCAACGACGTCAGGCGAAAGCCCACCGCCTCCGTATGTCGAATGTACTTTAGACACGGAACCAAAGCAAGAAACAGTTAATATGTATTATAACTAGTTAGGAAATTGTTTAGCTACATGGCCGTTACTAATGACACGTTGATAATATTTAAAAGCGAGATTAATGAAATTACTCAATTAATGTGAATAGGATTTGATCAACCTGAAAAATATGAAATGATTGAGAAGAATACCGTAATTGTTTCGCAACTAGAATTTGACATATGTTTATTGAAATAAAGGTCCAACGATAATTGACTAGATTAATTCAGCAAAAGGCGGTTTGCACTATCTTTCAGAATTTTAAGACTGCTTGTTTTTTTTTTTCTAAAACATACAAATTATCTTTAACAACCCTTTTACGGGTATATTTACGGGTATTCGTGGTTCATGCATTTTAAAATAAACATTTATTCTTTGATAAAACTGCGCTTTTGAGAAAAAAGGTCCCTTTTATCTCTAATTGCAAGATCTTTTAAAGTTCTTGCAAGTTAAAGGGTTAACGCATGATTTAACATTCGCCAAATTTAACATTCACTAATCCCGCCGTCATTTGAATGGCGTTCGCAATCCAATCTTATCGTTAAAAGTTCAGCGCCATCTTGCGGAATAGCAATACATCTTTGATGAAAAATTTAATTGAGCCGTTGCTCACGACATTTGCATATTTTTTTAAATCAAATGGTAAAATAGGTCTAATTGCTGGATTCTTTTCGAATCAAACTGAGTGTGTTTGCAAAATACAATAGAACGTCGATTATCCGGGGGTGGATTAACCGGCGAGCGGACTAACCGTGCGCCGAAAATTAGCAGTTGTTCAACCGTGGTGAACATTTGTACTGATGTCAGATTGGTTAAAATTATTAAAATAATTACAAAACGATATATTTTAAATGACTTTATTTTACGTTCTAAATTTTAATTGTTATTTGATAATGATTTGCTTAATCCAGAATTATTTTTAGCATCAAAAGGACCACCATAATATAGTATATAGATACTATATACGCTTTATCTAGCTATATAAATGTGTTTGATTTTTACGGTACTATTATCCGTGGAAATCGATTAACCGGAATCAGTCCGGTCCCGAGCACCCCAGATAATCGACGTTGTACTCTATTTAGACAAATGTGCATATATTCTACATCTATTTACATATTCCGGTTCAACCTTCAAATAATCCAGAGATCGATCCGACTTTACCAAAAAAAAAGTCAATAGCACTCTACTATCACATAAATGTATAGATATATAAAACCTTAACAAAACGAAACATTACGATATGTAATAAGATAGCCGTACGTAGAACATTTACACGGGGAATGAGTTGAGCTGCCGAGATGATCAGTATCGTTTTTGTTCTGTGTCCAGGCCTGCTAAAACACTTGGTTACTCAACTCAGTCAATGACACAAACGCAAAATCAAACAATACAGATTAATACTGTGTGGTATGTCGGATTTCTATTATGTACTTGATGTTATTTGGTAATACTGGTTCGAAATGGCATGGAACGAGTTGCGGTTTGGTACGACAGTTTCATACAAAAACCTTCGCTTCAAACAAAATCGTATTTGTCTGCTATGTTCCGTGCCTGCTACAGTGCTTGGTAAACAAAAAAGTTTATTGGGGGTTGGGTTTAGTGCGTGTGTTTTGCAATCTGTCAAATCAACCAGTTTTGACGTCTCGCCGTATATCGTGTTTTTATTTGCTTCAAGCGGCAAACGTAAATAACTATTCTTTTTTAATTAAGTTTCTGTGGAATTTTGTTACATTTGCATTATCGTACAAAAGATATATTGAGTGATAAAGGCGGTTGCAACATTTTTACTTTTTCTGGGTCACACCGGTACGTCCAGCAGCAATGCCGGACATAAAAATAACACCACTTGGCGCGGGACAGGATGTCGGTCGCAGCTGCATTTTACTTTCGATGGCTGGTAAAAACATCATGCTTGACTGCGGAATGCACATGGGATACAACGATGAGCGTCGTTTTCCGGACTTCAGCTTCATCATTCCGGAGGGTCCGATAACGAATCATATCGATTGTGTGATCATATCGCACTTCCATCTTGATCATTGCGGCGCTCTACCCTACATGACGGAGATGGTCGGTTACACTGGCCCGATCTACATGACGCACCCAACCAAAGCGATCGCACCGATCCTACTGGAAGATATGCGTAAAGTTGCGGTGGAACGTAAAGGTGAAAGCAACTTCTTTACGCCGCAAATGATCAAGGACTGCATGAAGAAGGTGATCGCGGTAACACTGCATCAAAGCGTCATGGTCGATAGCGAGCTGGAGATAAAGGCATACTACGCTGGTCATGTGCTTGGTGCAGCCATGTTTTGGATTCGCGTCGGTTCGCAATCGGTAGTGTACACTGGCGATTACAATATGACACCCGATCGGCACCTGGGTGCGGCCTGGATCGATAAATGTAAACCCGACCTGCTCATCACCGAAAGCACGTACGCAACAACGATCCGAGATTCAAAACGTTGCCGAGAGCGAGACTTTCTCAAGAAGGTACATGAGTGTGTGGCGAAAGGCGGCAAGGTGCTGATACCGGTGTTTGCGCTTGGCCGCGCCCAAGAGCTTTGCATTCTGCTGGAAACGTATTGGGAGCGAATGAATCTGAAGTACCCGGTGTATTTTGCGGTAGGGCTAACGGAGAAGGCAAACAACTATTACAAGATGTTCATAACGTGGACAAATCAGAAAATCCGCAAAACGTTCGTACAACGCAACATGTTTGATTTCAAGCACATCAAACCATTCGATAAAGGATACATTGATAATCCGGGCGCAATGGTCGTGTTTGCGACACCGGGCATGTTGCATGCTGGATTATCTCTTCAGATTTTCAAAAAGTGGGCCCCAAACGAAAACAATATGGTCATCATGCCGGGTTATTGCGTACAGGGTACGGTTGGGCACAAGATCCTGGGCGGCGCCAAAAAGGTAGAATTCGAAAACCGACAGGTTGTGGACGTTAAGATGTCCGTGGAGTATATGAGCTTTAGTGCACACGCTGACGCAAAAGGTATCATGCAATTGATACAGTTTTGTGAACCCCGAAACGTAATGCTGGTGCACGGTGAAGCTGTCAAGATGGAGTTCTTGAAAGAAAAAATAAGGGAAGAATTTAAAATCGAATGCTACACACCAGCAAACGGTGAGACGTGTACTATCAGCACACCGATCAAAATACCGGTGGAAACATCGCTGTCGATACTGAAGGACGAAGTGAAAAAGTACAACGCCCAGCCACCGGATCCGAAACGACGCCGTATTATACATGGCATTCTCGTGATGAAGGATAACAAAATTTCGCTTATGAGCATTGACGAGATCTTCAATGAGGCTGGCATCGATCGGCATGTGATAAGGTAAGCCAATGTGATTAATAAGGTTGTGTATTATTGTTATTGTTTCTCATATCTGCTTCCGGTTTGCCTTAGGTTCATCTCTAAGATTAAGCTGGATGATCCAGGACCTCCGATGCGCACGATCGAGAAGCTGTACAATATGCTGAATGAACGTCTTTCCGGCTGGACGGTAACAATGAACGATAACAATTCCATCAACGTGGAGTCAGTTAACATCAAAATCGAAACAGAAGAGCAACCCAGTGGTGTCGTTGGTCCGATTGGCCAGTCGAGTGTGGCCGGTGTGCATAAGATTTGCAATGTTAGCTGGGTTAATCAGGATGAGGATTTGGGTAGTTATATTCTTGGATTGTTACAAAGCCTTTAAGCTGTTCAGCGTCACCCACGAATCGAAATAATGGAATAAAATTAAACATAGAAATTAAATTAAACTTAATAATGTTTAGGCTGTAGAGACCACGAACTAAGAACGAACCGAAACGAAGAAGGAAGGATCGTCTTTAAGGCACTTAAAATGTGCTTGTGTTTTATAGCGATACCCGCCAACCGAAGCTATCAAGGGGAATTGAATTATCTTTATTTATGTCATGATAATAATGCACGTGTAAAGAGCGTGTGAAAAAGAAACCCCCCGGCAAGTAATTGATTCACTTCGCATGGAGGGGGTTTTGCATTGCTGTTTGCCATTGCGTAAACAAAGCTTTGTTTCTCCGCTTTTAGTAGAAGTGACAGGTTTGCAGGGCTTTGTTTAAAGATTTCATCACTGGTAAAATTTTGGTTTTCCGCGAGTGTGAAAATGGGCATTTTCGATTTCATAAAAGTACTATCGCTGCTTTGCGCATTTATTGCGTATGTGAACAGTGTTGGTAAGAAATGCTATTCATTCGTACGTCGAATAAGAAGCGACTATTTACCCATCTTTATCTTTAAAGAGCGTACTAAAGTTGTGATAAGCACAGACGCTGGAGCAGATGATGCTTGGGCGTTGTATTACCTTCTGGAAGCTAAACAGGAAGTGGATATACTTGCCATCTGCTGTACGAAAGGCAATACTAACGTTTCCAATGTGGCCACTAACGTGCTCCGGGTGCTTGACGCAGTAAAGCGTACGGATGTACCCGTATACGTTGGATCCAACGAACGCATACTGCTTCCGGAACCGTTAGTAAATCCCGCAGAGATGTTCTTTGGTGCCGATGGGTTTTCGGATGTCGTGTTTGATCGTGAACCATCGCGTACTCCTTTGCAGGAGGGAAAACATGCATTGCACGAACTGTACACATTAATAGTACAGGTAAAAACCCCGTTACCATCAAATGCGATTAAATTATACTCGATAATCATATTTCCCATTTTTACAGCATCCAAATGAAATCATCTTTATAAATCTAGGCCCTGTAACCGATCTAGCACTGCTGCTAAAAGTATACCCCGGTGCACGGACGCTCCTGAAGGCCATCTACATGATGGGTGGAAATCGTCACGGCATCGGTAACACGGAGAGTGCGGCTGAATTTAACTTCTACAACGATCCCGAATCGGCTAGCATAACCTTCAACGCGTATCAGGGGCCGATTGTTGTTATACCATGGGAAACGGCCTTTCGTTCTAACCTTGTGACAAGCCTCGAATGGCGCATGGATGTGCTGGGCAGCAGCAACAAGACAATTTTTGATATCCTCAACCAAGTGGAAAGAGTAGCATTGGAAAAATTGCCGGAAAAGGATCAGCTCTGGATGCCTTGCGATTTGATGGTATCAATGATATTGGTACATCCTCATCTGATCGTTGAAAGCAAACGATATACCGGAGACGTAGAGCTTAACGGTCGATTAACCCGTGGGCAATTGGTTTTGGATCATATGAACGAAGGAATCGGTAATATAACGATTATAGATAATTTAGATGAAGTTAAAATGAAACATTATTTACTAAACATGCGCTAAACTAGTAAAGTTCTTCAGCGTTTGAACGGAAGGGCAACGATTGCACTGCAATAAAAGAAAGGTATCTACAATGGTTTACGGACCTTTTTAGTTGAAGATACGATAGCGAGTGAAACGTGTAATAGGAGCAAACCACTTGTAAAAGTACAAATCACCGTTACATTTCAAATCACCTTATTGTCCTTTTAAATTAACGATCTTTAACTTTTGTTGACAGATTGCATGTGGCAGGGCTGCTTCGAAACATAAATTGAATTCAGTGCAATCTTTAAAATGGCTGGTTTTTGTATAAATATTAGTCAAAGATAATGTTAGATAAACGATAAGCAAAAAAAGAACTTTTAAAAATTACCCTGAACCTGTTTGGATGAGGTATTGCACACGAATTTAATTAAATAAGAAAATTGTTGAAAATCCACAGTCCAGCACTCATGTTTTATCGATACCGAATAGAACGAGATGCAGCGATTGCTTTGGCAAGAAACGGTGACGTCACACACCGGAATACACAAGGTATGACAGGGGTTTGGCTACGCCATACGCGTCTGTCAATTTTTAGCGCTTTCCGTGAAAAGTTGGGCTTGCAGTGTGCGAGAGAGCGATTGTGAGGTAGAAAAAAGTCGAAACAAGCCAGCATCGAGTAGCCTATCCGCAACCATTTTCCGTAAAAAAACGAGTGCTGCTGTGTAAATCATCGGGGAAATCAGTTGTGCGTTCTGTTGTTTTTTAATTTATCCTCCGAGTCGGTAATCAGTCTAGACATTCGTTGAACGTGTGACGGAATTCCACCTTCGTGTGTGTGTGCATCCATTTGCGTTTGTTCTTTTCGTGTGCCTGCGTTTGTGTGTTTGTGCGTGGAGCGCGTGAATCGCCCCCGTGCTGAAAGCGAAAAAAGAGGCATTCTAAAGGAATCACATCACCCTTGTGTTTGGGGCAGTAGCAGGGCAGCAAGCCGTCCACATCCATCCGATTTACCAATGATGCATATAGTGCAAATCCTTGAGAAGACCGTCTCGCCAGGTAAGTCTTGCTAAAACTGATCCACCGGGAGGGATGTGTCCGTGGGATGCAAAAAAAAAGCTCGCAACCCTGGGGTCCGTGAGAGAAATGAGGATTAGAGTGAGGAGGAGTTATGTGATCCACAGCCGATGCATTGCTGGAACGATGGTTCTAGAAAAAGGTACCGAAAACGGGTCCCCGGAATCGTTGCGCTCCGACGGAAGCTGGCATGATTTCCGTTTTCACCGCGCTTCGGAACACAGTTACCTTGAATGTACTCTTCTTTTTCGCCTCTTCGTTAGACCTTCTTGTTACAGCAAGTCAGTCGACGATTGAGCGATTGAGAGGAGGTTGCCTCTGGTCCCAACAGCCTTCTTTTTGGTCAATGTGTGTATGTAGGTATGGCTGTGTGAGCTCTCTCATGTTCTACGTTGTGTGCATGCGTGTATGTGCGTCTGTGCCGTTTTGTGCACCGCCTGTTGGTAGTGAGAGGAAGCAGAAAAGGAAAGAAAAAGTGAGGCACACAACAAAGGAGTGCAAGAGACAGAACGATAGCGATAGAGAACGTACGAGGCGCCAACATAACCTGCAAAATATGGACTGCGAATGTGTGACGAAATGCAATGGCGTTCCCTTTCTGCTTTTCGATGCACGGATAAACGATGTACAATGTATGTTACGCTGGTTAAAGGCTCGCAAACCATGAGTAGCGCTAAGGTATTGTGGTGATTGTTCCAAATAGCTTGTACGTAAATGATTGAAGTTAGGACATTGAGCGAACTGTGTACTGATCTTGTAATTGTATGCGAATCTCATAAATTTTCCTCTGAACATCTTTTGTCGTTAAAGATCGAGATGAACTGCTTGCGGCGAAAAACTTCCTGGAACAGGCGGCTTCCACAAACTTACCAGACTTCCTGCGGGCGCTCTCTGATGTGCTGGTGTATCCCGGTAATTCGCGGGTCGCTCGTATGGCCGCCGGTTTGCAACTAAAGAACCACCTGACCAGTAAAGATCAAACGATCAAGCAACAATATCAGGAGCGATGGAGATCATTTCCCGAAGATGTGAAAGAGTACATAAGAAAAAATGTAAGATAACGTGATCTTGGGCACCATGCCAATTCTTTTGTATGTACAAATTTATGACAATTGTGTTTACCTCTTCTTTGTGCCTTAGATCCTTGGAACTCTCGGAACGGAAGAATCCCGCCCATCGTCAGCAGCTCAATGCGTTGCGTACGTTGCGGTCGCGGATCTACCTGTACACCAGTGGCCCGATCTGATGCAGAAGCTCGTAGACAATGTGGTGAACGAAAAGTCGACAGAAGCGCTGCGTGAATCAACCTTGGAAGCGATCGGGTACATTTGCCAGGACATCAACTCGGAAATTCTGGAAAACCAATCAAACCAGATCCTTACCGCCATCATACACGGTATGCGCAAGTCGGAGCCTTCTAACCATGTGCGGCTGGCGGCGACAAATGCGCTGCACAACTCGCTTGAATTCACAAAGGCCAACTTCGAGGAGACGGCCGAGCGCAACTACATCATGGAGGTGGTGTGCGAGGCGACGCAATCGACCGATACGCAGATATGTGTGGCTGCCCTCCAATGTTTGGTACGTATTCTGACACTTTACTACCAACACATGGAAGCATACATGGCCCAGGCCCTCTTTCCGATCACACTCGAGGCGATGAAATCGGATAACGAACAGATCGCTCTGCAGGGCATTGAATTTTGGTCAAATGTCAGTGATGAGGAAATTGATCTAGCGATTGAAGCGCAGGAAGCGGCCGAAACCGGTCGTTTGCCGAATCGCGTTTCGAAGTACTACGCCCGAGGTGCCCTACAGTATCTTGTGCCGGTACTGATGGAAAAGCTGACGCATCAGGAAGAGTTCGACGATGAAGACGATTGGAACCCGGCCAAATCGGCGGGAGTGTGTCTAATGCTGCTCGCTACGTGCTGCGGGGAAGAGATCGTCCCACACGTGTTGCCATTCGTGAACGCAAATATCAAGTCGACCAACTGGCGGTTCCGGGATGCAGCCGTGATGGTGTTTGGTTCAATACTGAGTGCCCTGGAGACGGACCGATTGAAACCAATGCTGGAACAAGCAATGCCGACACTAATTGAGCTAATGTACGACGAAAGTGTAATTGTGCGCGATACATGCGCCTGGACATTCGGACGCATCTGTGAGGTTATCCCGGAGGTTGCGATCAAGGAAATGTACCTTGAACCACTACTGAAGGCCCTTCTGGATGGGCTCAAGGCAGAACCTCGTGTAGCTACAAACGTTTGCTGGGCGTTCACTGGTCTGTCGGATGCTGCTTACGAGGCGGTCAATATCGACGACGATCCACCGCAGACTTACTGTCTGTCGAAGTACTTTGATTTCATCATCACCAGTCTGCTTGAGGCAACCGATCGACCAGATGGTGGTCAGGGCAATCTTCGCTCTTCCGCCTATGAAGCATTGATGGAGATGGTCAAAAATTCGCCGCTTGATTGTTACGTATCGGTGCAGCGTACGACGATGGTTATTCTGGAGCGCATCAACCACGTGTTACAGATGGAATCACATATTTCTTCACACAGCGATCGGCATCAGTTCAATGACTTGCAATCGTTGCTGTGCGCCTCGCTCCAGTCCGTGTTGCGAAAGGTGGATGCCAAGGACGCTCCGCAAATATCGGACGCCATCATGGTGGCTTTGCTGACGATGTTCAGTTCCAGCTCTGGCAAAGTATGTGGCGTTCAGGAGGATGCTTTGATGGCTGTTTCGACGTTAGTCGATTTGCTTGGCGAGGACTTTATCAAGTATATGGATGCATTCAAGGAGTATCTGTACATGGGTCTGAAAAGTCATCAAGAGTATCAGGTATGCTGTACGGCAGTTGGTCTCGCGGGCGATATTTGCCGGGGCTTGAAGAGCAAAATTCTGCCCTACTGTGATGATATCATGACGCTGTTGCTACAGAATCTTAGCAATCCGAATTTGCACCGTAGCGTTAAGCCACAAATTTTAACTGTCTTCGGCGACATGGCACTTGGTATTGGGCCTGACTTTAAGAAATATCTAAATGTTGTGTTGCCGATGCTGGCAGCCGCCACACAAGTGCAAATAGATCAGCATGATTACGATATGATCGACTATTTGAACGAACTACGTGAGAGTGTGCTGGAGGCTTACACCGGTATTGTACAAGGGCTCAAAGGATCGGATAAAACACCCCTAGAGGATGTTACCGCACTTCTGCCTCAAGTTCCATTCATCATCAGCTACATTATCTCGATCGCAAAGGACTCGGAACTATCTGATGGTAACATTGCCATCGCTGCAGGACTTATTGGTGATATGTGTGGAGCGTTTGGACCGATGATGCTGCAATTTGTGGAAGATTCAAGCATTACGGAGCTTTTGAACGATGGCAAAAACTCACGCACAACACGCACGAAAACACTTGCAACCTGGGCATTGAAAGAGATCAAACGGTTGAAGAATCTACCGGTGAACACGAGTTGGTAAGTGATACAATGTTGTCCAATATCTGCCGCACGATCCACGATCGTCGAGGGCAAGAAAAGCATGAAAATTACTTTTAAAAGGAAAAATTCCTGCATAACACCACCACACTAAGCATATTTGATACTTTTTATTATTTTTTTTATTTGAAATTATTGTCATTGTCAAAATCAGACAAACTAGAAAATTAAGCTTCTACACTCTCCTGCATTTGTAAATCACACACCCTTATATGCGATTGTTTTCAACTTCACTCACCACTTTCCACAGGAAATAGTGATACAGATGTTCCAGATTATACGTCGTATATATGTGATGTCATTTCGATGCGGATGCTAAGGCCATCCTTTTGCTTCGTTCATGTGCGAAGAAATGTGAAGAGTGTATCCTCTATAATGCCAGAATGTATTTTTCATAAATGTGTATTGATCGATGGTATTTTGATACTGACGGCATGTCACTTCATCGATCATAGAAGTCTTCTCGATCCGTTCCACACGGATCACATTAGAAAAATTCAGCAAGGTGAGGACGAAAAGCAGAACACGTTGCACTGCTGCCCACTATAATAGGGATTATAATGCTTTTTTCTTTGTTCTCCTATAACAAACAACGGTTCTGTCGCTTTTTGTTTTTATGTGCGTCTATTTGTATTTGTTTGTTTCTAACAGTTGTGAACACTATAAGTTATTCGTTTTTTTTGTTATTTTCTTTAATGTTCTTTATACTAACGTTTGTGTGAAAAATTTCAAAATATTTTACTTGATTTCATCCATTGTCTCATTAGTTATCACATCAATGATAGTAATTATTTGGGAAATGTTGTTTCATTTAAGACCTTTTCATTGTGTGGCGGTTGACAAATAGAATTTGGTATATGATTCTAAGCTAGACACACAATGACAGAAAGTTTTATCTATTAGATACCGTTTATGTTTGTTTAATCAGCCGGCAAATTTCTTTCATGTGTCATTCGTGGTTTTGTCTACAATGAACTAATCATTTGGTTGCATCTTTTTTTACTCATACACATAGAGCATTTGTTTGTACGTTGCTGCTAAGTATTCGTGTGGGTATTGTAATTTTCCTGCTTTATTGCCTCGGCCGTTGTTCGTGTTGCAACCCCAACCAATCCGTAAATTGATTCTCGTCGCTCATTGCAGATTCGGACTCAGCATTAACGGCAACACAATTAGCTACGCCAACAGTAGCGGCACTACACCTACGACCACCGTTCCAGCAACTTAAATATACTCGCTTTTACATCCTGTAGATACTTTTACTACCGTCACCAGTACTCTTATTTCGCTCCTGAACATAAGAAAAAATCAGAGTTGGGTGTTAATCGCCGTTTATTCGTCATCTTGGTGCTCGTCGGGTATCCCTCGCACATTGGATGTAGTTTCATTTGTATGAAGGATGAAGCAACCGTATGAATAACACCGCGATGCGCTCTTAATTTATCCACCATGCACTTCAAGCGCAATAAGAGAACTGGAAATTCAATATCATGATCTACACTAGAGAGGAAAACTGCACTATTTCGCATAGACGCGTGCATATTCTGCTGGACAGGGCAAGGCGTATCTTCTGAAGCGATTGGAGCAAATTTCACTGTTATGGATATCACCGTCATCATCTTTCCTTTGGATACAAGAACAATTTCATCCATAGTGTGTACACCGGGTGCATTCGAATACATCAAACGAACACATCAAGTAAGTCCTTTATTCTATAATGGGGAAAAACTATACATTTTAGATGCCTTCTAGTGCAGGAATTCTATTAATAATTTATATTTAAAAGGTTAAACACAGAATCCATTAATGCCACCTTTTTGTAATAATGCGTCTATGAACTCGTACGTTTATTTTACTGTTATTGATAATTTTACTATTATACATCATGTAAACCAATCAAATATTGATCCTGCAATACTGTTCTAATTTCGGTCCGTATCCCCCGATTCCCACGAAATACATTTTGCTCGTTGTGTTGTTAACACATACCAGCAAGTGATGCGTGGCGATTTTGTCTAGTTAAATTATTTAAAACAGAAATAGGGATAAGACTTGGAATTAAATTGACTGTGGCCTGTCTACTGCTGGCAAATGCGCAATTACACTTCAACAGCTTAGCGCGCAACACACGATAGTTTCCATAATACACATCCCTTTATCACTCTCCGACGCTATAAGTTTAGATATCTTAGGCTAATGAAGACAAACTAAAACTTTTTTGTACGGCACCTAAGTAGAGATGTAGATGATAAATAGAAGATTGACTGTTAGTTTATTTTTTCCACAAAACAGTTTGAATCCAGTAAAATTCACAGCACACCAGACAGAACGGGCAGAGATGAGTTCGGGGAGGGAAAAGTTATATTGCAAATTTGCTAAAGCAAAGATCGCCAGTACACACCACACACAACTCTGAGATCATCTAGGTTCCTGCTATGTCGGGTTGAGACGGTAGTTCATAAAGTATAGGCGTATAGCGAGGAAATGTATGTTACACAAGACAACGTGTGTGCCATAGTGAAAGATAGGATTATATGACGGAATCGAAAAGGGACAAGTGAGATAAGCTTTAACAGGAAGCAAAAAGCGAGGAAACTTTCACCGTGGCACGCACCCGTTTCGTTTTCTATAAGTTATTTTTTCTTTTGCTTTTCGACCTTCATCTATGTAGACATTATTATAGCAAAAGCACCGTGAAGATTCCACTTTCCGTGAGGTTGAATAGTTGGACATAGTTTATTTAAGGAATGATCTTCTTTTAGGATTTTGATATTTTTGTTTACAGTTGATACTTTACACTCATGTCAAACAAAGCATAATCTCTTTGGATAAGCTTTTGTTTCGCAAACTAATATTCATTTGTTCTGATCAATGCAAAATTATTCACATTTTAGTTTAAATGTTGTCACATGGAAACTGGAACTCGGAGCGGAATGCTAAGCTATATGTGTGTCATTGTAACTACACTATAGGAAAAGAGTAAACCAATTATCAGATACCATTACACTCGTAGTATGTAGTTCAAGAAAAGACACGAAAAAAACAAAAAAAAGTTAAAGTCATGCAAGTTTAGCGATGGTGTGTGATTTCTGCTGCATATGGAACAGATTGAATGAGCGCGTATAAGGTTGAGTGTGTGTGACACGTGAGAAAGCGAGAAAGATGATCTTGATTGAGATGAAAGCAAACGTGAGGCCGAATGATCGATCCATTGTATGATGCGAGGTATGCGATGAGTTGTACCATTTTCTGATCTAGCGTGTGAGTGCAGTATGTGAAGATCGTGTTATGGTGGGAGCTTCTGAGTATGAACGAATGGTTGAGTCATAGAAATATATGTTGCAGTGTGTAGATACTACATCGGAAGTAAAATGTTGTGTTGCAATTAGCAAATCAATCAGCAAGCTAAATCTACTAACGAATCAATCTGATGTACAGTTGTTGAAATTTCTGCAGTAATCGCACGATCAATTATGTTCATTTGAATACCGCAGCTGTTGATTGGATCGAGACTTCAAATATTCGTGTTCAATCAATAATTTTTTCTTATACTGGTAAACCACAACAATTATTTGGATAATCTTTTTCGAAAACACATCGAACATTGATTGATTGACACTGCAAGCTGCAACCGTAGGAGTCATAATATTTTGGAAAACTACGTACATGTGTTGGTTCTTCTTTATAAAAAAAAAAGTTTTGCATGTAAAGTTAGTGAACTTTTGCAATGGTTTTTGCAATACGTTTAGGAACGATTGTGCGTCTGAAGAAATTTTTACGACTGTATGTTTTGATAACACTGAATGATACAAAACCGTTGAAAATTTGAATGGGTTAAAAATCATTGGAAATCATTGTAAGTGAGAGAATGTATAGTGGAATGTTAGCGGTTGGGTGTGTTACAGAGCGATAATCGTGCGATATATTGGAACCTAAAAACCATTGAGATCGTGTAAACGAATGAACGTGATATTTAGTATGTTTTACAATTGAGCGAGAGAGTGTGACTGTTACTATTGTATGTATGAGTGCGTAAGTTAATTTTTTGTATGCAGCCATGTATGCCTGAGCTAACTTAAATCAATGCAGATTAATAAATAAAGCTACGGAAAACCCACAATTTTCTCAATAAAATGCGTGAATGTCTAGAGGATGCGCGTGTGTGTGCAATTGGATAGTGAATGTTTATTTTAGAGTATTCTAAATTGCAATGGGAGTTTATTAACTTAAATCGTCTATGTTATTTCACATGCTTAATGCTTAACGAAATGAATGCAAATGCCAAAAAAAGTTTTTTTTGCCATAAAACATCCACAATACGTTCATGTGATTGCTAATTTATTTCTTTCTTAGAGAGATAATAACAGATGCAAGTACAGGGTCATTTAAGTAAAACATTGAATAACAAGCGTTGGAAACGTGTTACGGCAGTTGTACGAAAAAGTTATTGTGATTTTGCGTATTTTGTTCTCGCGTTGTTTTTTTTGTTTAGTTCACTGACTAAAATTCGATTAGGCAGCATGATATTTTTTATTGTTTATGGTTGAGATTAACTATCTATGGAACTCAATTTTATTTAAACTATGAAATAGGCTGATGATGTATGTATATCTTTTTTTTTTGCACATTTTGGAGTATTTTAAGCTTGATTTATTTTTGATGGTTATAAGACATCCAACGCATACGACAATTAGAGAGCGAAAGAAATTTGAAATCACTATTAGCATTAACAAGATCGGATCACTATTCACAGGTCGTTCATGAAGGTCTACTGGAGTTGTACATTTGAATGAGCTTTACAAAACGATTTCGTTAATTGGCATTTATTGGCCTGAGAGACGATGCATGTGAATGAATGAGACTGTACGCCATTGCGAATTAATGTTTCTTTTGGATAACAATGTGTGTTTGAGCGGTAGAAAGTATTGTGTGTGCGAACACAAACCAACTATATCATTAGTAGATAGTGTCATGTAATGTGAAACGATACAATAATAACGCAAGAACGAAAAATAATTTAATTCATTGCGACCCACGACGACATGGAGCCGAGTGGTCGATGGCAAACACAGCAAAAAAGAGAATCAAATCTCTTTAATCAGAACAAACGGAAATAAAGAAGGAGTGAAACGCTGCTTTTCACAAGGGATGTATGTGAACGTGCTAGGAGTTAACCAAAATACAGAACACAAACAAACGACTGAATATACTAGTTTACACGAACGCAACCGAAACGTTAAATGCACTCAAAATAGGAAAGTGAAACGCAACAGACGTACAGAAATGATGCAGACAAACATGTTACTCTAAAACTGATCCCATTACCATGTCGATGATAAAGTAGTGTAAATGACGCAGGGACAATGTTTTTGGGAAATTCTGTTTTTTCTGCATTTTGTCACCTGTGAGTAACGGACTGTTAATAGTTCAAGCAAGCAGGTAAATCAACCCATTGGCACCATGAGAAACGCTACGAGCGACCGTTCATGCGGATATGGATGGTAGCGGTATTTTAAATGTAATGTATTTTACTTGTATTTTAGCTCAATGCAAATGCAAAGTTATTACTGTGATGCTGTGTATAAAATGAAACAAAACAAGCAAAATCAAAAAAACTAACTGGCACTCTATTCGGTGACGATTTATTGTGTGCATTGCGATTATGACACCAGAGTATCAATTCTTTTTTGGTGAATTGTGATGATCAAGTGGAGTTACAAAACAAAAACGAACAGCAATAGTCACCCAACTATGTTAGGCGACGTTTAACATAAAGTAAGCAAGATCACAAAGGAAAAAACAGACGCGTATAATCACTACTTTACTGCGACAATTTACTCAGGTACCGATACGGACAAAAATACAATGTCTAAGCGCAGGGAAGTGAGTGTGGTTAACATATAACAAATTACAAATTACAGAAGAGGGATGAGAAGGTTACATACATGATACCGTACCAACATTTATACAATTGTAAGAGAAACAATACAAAACAATGCAATACTACACTCTACATACAGTGAGATAAACAAAACATTTTTTACTTAACTCAAAACATCGCACTCCAAAACCCAACAAAGAAGTGAATGGTAGTAAGAATAGGTAAACAAATTAAACAAAACAAAGCCGTGTACAGAAAACACAACAAATTTCATCCCAAATCAACGATAAAAACGACTTCATAATAGTGTAGGACGCACTCCTCTATTGGTAAGATAAATCAATTAGGAGAAAATTGAGAAGCTAAATCGGAGAATACAAATTTGGGATGAATTTTCTTTTTCTCTTTTCATTTTCTATTATCTTACTAAAATCATATTTTACAAAGTTATATAGTAAAGCATCGAGTAGGAAATATGGTAGGAGTTTTGTTTGTCATTACCGACAAAAGGAGACAAATGAATCTGTAAAACAAGAGCCTAGGTGCGAGGAATTTCTATCATCGATATCGACTTAATCATGAATTCTTCCAACAGACTGACCGCCATTTTTGAGCTAAAATGGAGTGAAAAGTAAAAAAAACGTAAAATTAAACCAGGGACAAAGACTCTGCTGACCGTTACTTACACAGGCGAAACATACGCGAAAAAAGAAAGAGAAAGTAGAAAAATTAGGAAAAACAATACATAAATCAATACAAAACATAACGATGGGTATCACGAAACGATATACAAAGAAAACAAATTCATACACCACGTATTACAAACATTCACAGTGACCGAAGATACGATAACATAGTCAAAATCATGTGAAGTAAAACAGAGGACTTGGGTAGTGAGAGAATGGTATCAAAAATATGTAAATTTTTCATTCTTGCTAATATTGTTGTATCGAATTGGAAAAAGTGAGACGTATGAATGGGAGATGGGATGAACGAGAGTAGGATAATATGTGATCAAATATGTTAAAACCTAGCGCAATGAGACATAGTTGCGTGAATAATGGGTCAATGTCAATCCCGAGAATGATGTGTGAAAAGATGTATGTTTTTGGTTTGTTTTCAGTAACGTATGAGCGAGTCTTTGAGCAATTGTGCGATTCAGATGTATATGTGTGTAAATTATAAAATAAGTTGTTTTAAGTAGAAGCTAATTTGCATAAAACAAACAAGAATAATGCGCATAGAACAGAGAGTGAGGTTGAAACAACTCATCTTTATTGTTTACGTTGTTATTTATGACGATTGTCCTAAACCCATCGCCCATTGGTTTTCACATATTTCCTGATTTCTTTGAAAAGACTTGTTCATTTTTTTCTAATTTTAATCGTAGTTCAAGTTTAATAGCAGATCAGATAATAGTAGTTTACCAATGCCAAATTTAATCTTGTTTGGAACAAATGATGTTCTAGATCCTCGCTTACTCATCAGGCACTACAACCGCTTCGCCCGGTCTTGACTTGCCGCAAGAGGCCTCTGTGGCCAATATTGATTTAAATCATGTTATACTTTCCTTAAATCCTACTCTTCATTGCTAAATTGATTATAAACATATTTCATTTTTCAACATGCAGTTACAAAAAAGTGGTTTTTGGAAACTCAAAAACTAGAACCCGTTCCGGTTTTCAAAACATGCCTTTAAACAATTAAGTTAGTCAATATGTGAAAACATCTGGCCAAATTATGCTGATAATTGATGTTGTGAATAGGGATGTTTTGTACGAGACTAGTCGTGGAATTGAATGAATGTGCAAATGATAATGTATTTTTTGTGTTTCATCTAACGTAACGTACTAAGTTTAATGTATGATCGCGATCGATACGAGCGTGATATGTGTATAGAGATTATGTGTACGTAGGACTTTTTGCGATATGATTGTGTAAATGAGCGTGAGTGTAAATGCGAACCCTACAGAGGACTTCCTTTGCTGCAAAATAAATAAAAAAAAACAGCAATTCTTATACATAAACACAACAACAGGAACTGACTAGGACGGAACAAAGCAGCCAAAGGCGCTGAAAACCATCCCTACCGAATGCTGACGGGTACTGGGAGAACACTGGCACAAAGCACACGCAGAGATCGAACGTGAGGGGGCGGCGTGATCGTTATGATGGGTATCATATGGATATGTATGATCGAGTTTGAGACTGACCAAATACACGAAAAGGAGACTAAAAGGAGAGAAGGCGACAGTGGAATAAAAACAAACCTTCAAAGCACACCAATTCTATGCGTTTGCAACACATACAAAAGGACAAACTACGTTAATACAATGTCCGTACGACCAAAGACTTGTTGAATGATACGGAGAATGGACGAACTTACATTTACCGGGTAGCAAGGTAAGAAAAGCTTTCAATCATTATATTTAAGCACACGATCATCGGCTTTCAAAAAGGATGATGCATCGTTACGATCGGAAGCTCGGAAAAAGCTCGAACTACTACTACTAGGACGTTTTAGGACTATTACTACACAACAATAAACACGCTACTATTACGAGTACTAATCATTACTACTTTACTATCATTACACACAACATTGTGCTGTGAGAGAGTGCTGCGCGAGTACGAGTGGGAATGAGCCGTCGAGTATGAAGCGAGGCGTATGTGTGACAAATCTGTGAATATAATGCGTAAGTTGTGCGTGCGGGTGCGTAATGTTTTTCGGCAAGAAAGGATACGATGAATGTATTTTGCAAGCCCGGGACAGATTGTACATTTGAGAAGTGAGTTATATTTGATCGGATTTGTATGCGATATACGTGCGATAATCGAGAATGTGAATATCGAGAGAGAGAGAGAGAGAGAGAGAGAGAGAGACGTATGTTTATGGTATGATGACTGAATAAAAAAAAATACATGACTGCCAAAAGCAAAAAAAACACAGCGACAAACAAAAAATATTTATTAATTGTTTTTATCATAGTCATAATGTTTTTGTTGTATATCAGCATCGAATTTGTCTTGTCCTGGAATAGTGGAAATGGATGAATCGTGTTTGAGACGGTTGATTGAACCGTGTCACTGTCGAACCGTTTTATTATTTACGTAAATTGAAAATTTCAATCGAAAGAAAAAAAAACAAATAAGGAGCAACGAAAAACCAACATACCAAAGGCTGTGCATGATAGATAAGTGTAAGAAGAAAGTTATATGCGTAATGCACAACGACGAGTGCAGTAAGATGAGCGTTTTTCATACATCTTGTATGTATTATTGTTTATTATTTAAATCGTCTTTTCCCATTCCTCAAATCATCCAGTTTCTATTCAGTTTTGTTTCAAAATTGCGCTCCAAAGGCCGTGATAAAACTGACTGAAATATCAGCCAGTGCGTGTGCTAGTGGCCTAAAATGAAATACATATTTTAATCGCAAAAAAGATACTCAAAATGTCTTATTATGATGGAGTTCAAGTGAGTTTGCGTTTTACTATATGTTTGAAAGATGAAATGATGTACCCACAAAATTCACATCGCAGGTAAGATTGTAGTACCTCAGTCTTCTTGATGTGATAATCCACACTAGTTCATGATGCGTGCCATAACTAACTGCCTTAGACGGATAGTCAACCGTTGCTCCTGAGGAACGATCCACAAGGGATTTGGTACCAGTAAATATTTTCACGTTTCGGAGTTTACATGATAGAGCTCGTCTATTGGATAAAAACACACATTTGCAACACAATCACTGTTTCCTTTCGAGCCGTTTCCATTCCATTCGTTCTTTACAGAACCATTCCTTTTTTATTAACACAAGACGATCTGACTTACATGACAGACTTGCGAATTGTAAAAAGCTATGACGGAGGGTTCCCAAACAAACAAAACAATATTGAAAAATAACTCATTGCTTTGCTGGAAACCCGAGTTTCACTGCTCCATCCTCACGCGTAGTCCCGAATGCATCATTTCGTTTTCCGTTACTGTGTCAAGCTGCTCTTTACATTTCACGCAGACGTCGGACAGCTGATCGTACCGAGGCAGCAGCAGTGGTTGTGTACACCCAGGCACCGCCGGCAACGACACGATTGCATCGCTTGCACGACCAGATACCTACACACGTTCGCTTCATGGCATCCTACAATAGAATGGTAGCGGGTCATTGAAACTGCTTCATACTGCACCATGTACCAATTTTATAGACTTACCTTGCCACAGAACGTGCAGGTGTACTTGGCGTGCTGGGTGATTTCCATCTTCTTCACCATTTTACGCAGCGAAGCACCATAACGGGTACCGTACTTTCCGACGATTCCAACCTTCCTGGTACGCTTGGCCTAAAACAAAAAAAAACGATAACACATATTAATTAAGTTCCAGCTTGCTCAACTATAGCCATGTCCATGCAAACAGGGCCGGTTCCACCAAATCTGACGTTCAACCAAACTACAAGAACCCGCTTGGAACACTCAACCATGAACCGAGCCAAGTCAACACATCGCTATAGCACAGAATATAATGCACGAACAACGTTAATTGCATGGCGTATAGGTGCTATGGAGTACGAGAACCACTTTACACAAAGAACTAACCATTTTAGATGCAAGTTATCCGAGTTTTTGCTGTTTAAAAAACCAGGCACAAAATGTGTGCACTCTCCACAATCGGATAGGGACGAAAAGAAAGAGATAGGAAGAATGTCAACAAGCGGAAGTTGCTATTTCGTCACTGACATTTTGGTTGCGTACTGTTTCAAATGCCACGGAAGCCAGCCCCGTACGTGCTCCTAATTGAGATGCCAATAACTTTTATTTTTATTTTCATTCAGACTTTAAGGAGCAAACCAGAAAAATTGATGCATGATCGCCATAGCTTTCAGTACATTATTTTGAAACGAATGCCTTTAAATATCATTTAATGCGAATGTCCTAACCGGCAAAATAGTTTGCACGAACGTGCTCCGATTTAATCTTTTTGACAATTATCGATACAAAAACAGCAGAATACAAGGGTTGGTTCATCCAGTGCATGGTGAAAGCTGATTCCACTTCACCCACTTCACTAATGGTAATTTTCCAGTTTTTGTTGGGTAGAAAGGACAACTTTGAGTAACTTTTCTTTTAATTCGCAAGCCATTATAATGTTTTAAATCATCTTCATTATTCTCTTGGAAAAAAATGTGAAAATTTTTAATCAGTGTTCCTATTTTGGGGCTGTGTTATGTCAATTTTTGATGGAAAACGGATTGTGCACCAACCTGCGTTACATACACTTTGCCCAGTTTGGCCAACAATACATCGGGTCAGCAAAAGTTTATCTTTTTCGTCAACTTTTCCCCAAAGTTTTTGTGCGAATAACGATTAAGCGAAGCAGAATGCAGATAATAGTGTGACAAACGAAAGGTGGGTAGTTAAAACGGCTATAAAAAGTACACAAAAAACACTTTGCTGCGTTGCTACGTTTCATTTTCTGCGCTTTTCTTAGTTGGCACCTTCTACTACTACCACTACTACTGCAAACAGCGGTACAGACGAAGCTGTCGTCATCGCAAGAAAAAGCTGTACATAGAATCAAATTTTCAGTAATTTGTTATTTATTCACTGCTTTTCTATTATAGGCCATCCCTTGCCGTGGATTCTGAAGGGCTGTTCACCATTGTGCAAACAATTGTCTGCAGTGCTGCTATACGCTTTTAATTGTGTTGTGTAGGTGTCTGGAAACCGGCACGAAAGCGATTCGAAAAAGAAACGAAACGAAAAAAAAACAGAAAAAATAATACGTCTCCAGGGAAGACATTCCTAGATCAAGTAAGCTGCTGCTTAGAATTGCAAGTGTTGTGTGTGTGTGGGTGTGTGCGTGCGGTTCGTTGTGTGCGCTGCATCCGGTGCAGCGATATCGAAGTAACACCGTAAAACATTATGACGAGACACAGTTCTGTCAACAGCAGAATGGGAAATCTTACCATCGGTTTCTTGCCAATTGTTTGCCTGCTGACAGTGGGATTAGTAGATGCTTTCTACCTTCCCGGTTTGGCACCGGTAAACTATTGTCGAAAATCTGAAATGCAAAAATCATGCAAGGTAAGTGTTAGGGAAGCAGGGTGTTGGTTGGGGTCATGAAACAGGCATTATTTTTTGTTATTACTTTTCTCTTACTTTGCAGTCCGAGGTTACGCTTTATGTGAATCGACTCAACACGGAGGAATCGGTGATTCCGTACGAGTACCATCATTTCGATTTCTGTCCCATCGATGAAGCCAATTCACCGGTAGAAAACCTCGGTCAGGTAGTGTTTGGCGAACGCATCCGTCCGGGACCGTACAAAATACAGTTCCTCGAGGACGTAAAGTGTGCGAAGGCTTGCGTGAAACACTACAAGGGTGGCGATCCGGATAGTGATCACCGCTTGATGGTGTTGAAGAAGGGTATGAGTTTGAATTATCAGCACCATTGGATTGTTGATAATATGCCCGTCACTTGGTGCTATCCGCTGGAAAATGAGCGTCAGTACTGCAGTACCGGTTTTCCGATGGGTTGTCTTGTACGCCGGCATCCGGACGGAGAGGAAGGTTGCATTACGAATCCGAATTACAATCGCGCCGGGTATTATTACCCATTCAACCACGTTGATTTGACCGTCACGTACCACAGCGGAGCTACCGAGGAGTGGGGTGTGGCATTCAAACAGAATGGTGGACGTATTATATCGGTGAAGGTGGTACCATCGTCCATTAACCACAAAGACCCGAACGAGCTGAACTGTGACAGTAAGGAACCGATTGAAATTCAATCCAGCGCTCTACCGAATGGCCAAATGCTGGATATCGTGTACACGTACTCGGTACACTTCACGCAGAACAACAAGATAAAGTGGTCATCCCGCTGGGATTACATTCTCGAGTCGATGCCGCACACCAATATCCAGTGGTTCAGCATTTTAAACTCACTCGTAATTGTTCTGTTCCTTTCTGGTATGGTGGCAATGATTATGCTTCGAACGCTTCACAAGGACATTGCGCGGTACAACCAGATGGATTCCGGTGAAGACGCGCAGGAAGAGTTCGGCTGGAAGCTGGTACACGGAGATGTATTTCGACCACCGCGCAAAGGAATGTTACTGTCCGTGTTTCTAGGCTCAGGCATTCAGGTGTTCTGTATGACGCTGGTTACGTTAGCATTCGCATGTCTCGGATTCCTCTCACCGGCCAATCGTGGCGCTTTGATGACGTGTGCCATGGTGCTGTTTGTTCTGCTCGGTACACCGGCTGGGTATGTTTCGGCCCGCATCTACAAGAGCTTTGGCGGTATCAAGTGGAAGAGCAACGTTCTGTTAACGTCCATGTTGTGCCCTGGGTAAGACAGCACAAGCCGTGATTTAGAATAGAGAAACAAATGTATAAACGTGCTTTTCTTTGCCTTTTTTTTCAGCGTCGTGTTCGGACTGTTTTTCGTAATGAATTTAATATTGTGGAGCAAAGGAAGCTCGGGTGCAGTTCCATTTTCGACCCTGATAGCGCTGCTCGCCCTGTGGTTTGGAGTGTCCGTTCCGCTGACCTTCGTTGGAGCTTATTTCGGTTTCCGAAAGAGGGTGAGTATAATGCCACGGCTTGACAAGTAAGATTGACAAATCTCCTCGTGGGGTGGTGTAATATTGATCATATTCCTTTTCTTCTAGTCCTTGGAGCATCCAGTGCGAACAAATCAGATTCCACGCCAGATTCCGGATCAATCCATCTACACCCAACCAATCCCGGGCATCATCATGGGTGGCGTGCTACCATTTGGATGCATTTTTATTCAACTATTCTTCATCCTTAACTCGCTGTGGTCGAGTCAGATGTACTACATGTTCGGTTTCCTGTTTCTGGTGTTTTTGATCCTCGTGATCACCTGCTCCGAGACAACGATTCTGCTGTGCTATTTCCACCTGTGCGCAGAAGACTATCACTGGTGGTGGCGATCGTTCCTAACGTCTGGGTTTACGGCAGTGTATCTGTTTGTGTACTGCTGCCACTATTTTGCCACGAAGCTGCAAATCGAAGATGCTGCTTCGACTTTCCTCTACTTTGGCTACACGCTGATAATGGTTTTTCTGTTCTTCTTACTAACCGGCTCGATAGGGTTCTTTGCCTGCTTCTGGTTTATTCGTAAAATCTACAGCGTAGTGAAGGTGGATTAAAAGTGCGCCAGTGCTGCCTGAATTGAGCACTGTTTTCTTTTCCGGTATAATGCCTATTCATTCGATACACAGTGGCTTGTTGTTGGGTCTGTGCTTTGTTTTTGCCTTTATTTAATTTTGTCATCCCCTCCGATTCGATCGTGTGTAGTAGTAGTAGTAATAGTCGTAGTTACAACACATGTCTGTAACAAGTAACAAACACGTGAAGAAGGTTCTATTTTCGATCAGCATGTGCAGCCCACGTCCAAATGGAGCCCACGTCATAGCGCAAAGCCCATTTACAACGTGCGCACGCGGTTCGGGAACTAAAGGCAATACCGACAATACACTGCATACTAATGAACAACAAATTACCCTATTTTACCGTTTGTGACGATGAGAAGTTTGATTCGCGCAAATTTAAATGGATAGATTCAAGGAAATGTGTAAGTGATACGGGATATGCGGTTAATGATGGGGTATTATGTTTCGCAACATACTAGTCTGTCGGTTTCGTATCGGAAAGCAAAAAGCGGGATAGCATCCTTGTATTTTGTTTATGAGAATTCCAATTTATTGTTTAATCGTATCGTGGGCAGATTTCTGTTCTTTAGCTTAGTAATAATCAACAGAACTAACAAGAGCGTGGCACAGCCGCATTTAGGTTAGTGTCGTGTCCCATCCGGCCCTTCCCAAAACTCCCCTCCCCCGATAACCTAACCGTTGACATAATTCCGGTGAGTTCTGGTAAGCGAAAAATAACACATTTTTGCATGCCGTGGAACAAAACATTGGTAGTCACGGGCAAACTACCAGAACAAATACCGGTCCACAACACACAGCACACAAATTTTTATGTACAACTTTGCCTCTTTCCAAAAACTAGGTTAGAAATACTAGGCGCGATGAGTATTAGGCGATGGAGGAAAATATTCAAGTAAAGTGAATCAGAATACAGAAAACGACGAATATCGTTTACCAATGAACACACATCGATGATTTCGCTGTCCAACCACTTTTATTTTGTCGATGGTGTAAATTATTTATTAGAATTATTCTTTTTCCGTTTCTCAATCGTACGAAGCAAAGAGAGGAAAACTAAACAATTCACTACGTACACAATAAAACAGACGGTTTGAAAGAATCAGCATGGAAACGGTTTTGGGTGATAGGACGAGACGGTAGGATAACTGTTTGTACGTGTGTGTATGTGTGTGAGTGGACGATGGAACTTTCGCACCTCAACTGATCGTGAACCGGACGATGTGATGAAAAAGTAAACTTAAAATGAAGAGCATGAGTAATAAAAACAATAATTATAATGATACTATCGTAAAAATCAAATAATTCAGCTTCATTCATTTTCGGTAGAGCAGAAGCGAGAAACAAGAGTAATGATGATACAACGATTTGAACAACATTTATTAATATAATGCCACGTGTGCAGGATAAGAGCTTATGCAATATGTAAACATTCATTTGTTTCTTTCATAAACATTTGATACCGAAATCGGTTCGCTTTCGCTGATTTAAATAGATGATAGATAAAGGTTTGTCGAACGATTGTAGCAATTACTAGTATCCTTCATAGGGACGAATCCGTCGCAGGATACGGTAACATCTCCACTAACTCCAAAGATGTTATTAAATTGCGCATACTCTCCCAACATCGTCTTTGTTTCGTGCAATTCGATCTCTTCTGCAGCATCGCTGTACAATGCGGCCAGACGTTCCAATAATATATTGCCACTTCCATATCCGTGGTTGAGATATTCTTGTACATCTTCATCAAGGTCCTTCAACATGATGCGGAACCACTCCATTTGCCAACCGTTGTTTACAGATTTATTGTACAACAGTTGCAAATCGAGCATAATTTTCTCCATCGATTTTTTAACACCTGCAGGCTTTTCCAGTGGCTGTTTTGTTTTACAATTCGCAGTACTTCCCAGTGCAAACAGGTTTGTAAAGATGCGCTTAACTTCTCGTACGGCAGCCGGAGCAACACGTGCTAGCAGTAGCCAACCATCTACAAAATGGAACATTTTTGGAGGTTCTAGTTGAACAGCAAGAAGCGTTGATCGTTGACCATCACATGAAATGGCTGGGATGCCATTGAATGTCAACGGGACACAGTTCCGATAGTTGTCGTACGTGTCGAGTTCAGCATCATTTTTGGGATAAATAGTTACAACCGAGTGATGCGAAAAACAGCGAACGTAAATGCGATCATTTCCGTTTTCATCCGTCATTGAGTGACAGTTGCCGATCGTGCTATGTTTTGACGTTTTCCGGTAGTGATTTTTGTAGTTGTCTATTGTGGTGTCGGTAGCATGCTCCTTCTGGTGAGTGTTTTCCGTGTGTAAGAAGAACCATTCGAAAGGAATGGGAAAATATCGTTGAAAAAAGTTTCCCAAACGGTCAGCCCCCGAGGAAGTTTGCTGTGCGAAGGAATTGTCATGCAAGGGCATCGCTAGCGGTGCGTTAACTTTGTTCGGCATTAGTGGCTTCACTACGCGATTGGTAAATCCTTTCGTCATAACCGCAGTTTGAAGAATCTGCAAGAACACCGAAAATCCCGGTATGGCACTCTTCTCATAACTGTCTGCCATACGCAATGTCACAAAGAAGGTGTAAAAGGCAATCGGTATTATACCGCGTTGCAAGTTACCGATAGCTTGCGCATTAGCTGCCATGAAGTACCGTGCATTGGCAAGCTTCGTTGACCAATCCCCTTTCATAAGCCGCTTCGCCCGGAAGTATACCTCCGTCTCGGCTAACCGATCAAGCCCGGTTTCTATCTTCTTGCCATATTTCCTGATCGTGCCTGGTAAATTTCGGACAATCACTGTCGTGAAAGAAGCCGTAATGTAAGCATCAAACATGCTGTAGTACAGTCCTGGATCGGTAAAATCCCACTTCCGTACGTCAAACTCGCCGCCCATCTTGAGCGCACCGAACAAGTAGGCGAAGGAAACAGTTATTGCCACATGCGAAACAACAAACAGGGCTCTACCAAGCGTACTGGTGATCGATCGAAAAGTGCTGATCAACGAGTTTGGGTTAGTCACGATGAAGGCGGAGGTAGCAATGCCTCCCAACAGTGCATTCCAGGTGCCAGGGCTAGTTAAATCAAAGTTGCGTGGATCCCAGGAACCGCTCGCTGCAGCCATCGCAAAGTATCCGAACGTTATGCCCGAACCGATCATGATGCCGATTGAGGCCGTCAGCGAAAGACCCATACCGACGAAATACGCTATCGATGCGGTCAGGTTGTACGGAATAGAAAGTCCAGTTAAAGCCCCACCAATCATTCCAAGCCATAGCGATTTGGATTTCCAATTCCATTCCAACGGATTCCAGGATTTGGCTGCCGAAGCAGCACCGATGTAGGCTCCAATTATGGCCATTATAATACAGCTAATCGCAAACGCAAGCTCTCCGTCCGGATCGATAAGAGCAATGGGTGAATTCCCAGCATAGACGTACGGACTCGGGTACTGCTCTTTCGGATCCATCTGGTAGAATCTTCCAATGTCGGGATCGTACAGTCGAGCACGATAATTGTACAGGTCCGTCTCCGGTTCCCACTCCTGTCCCGTATACAGATACGACAGCTGCCCGTCGAGATCAGTACCGAAACGTCGAAATATCTGTCCATAGGGAAGGTAATCGTAGGCTGCAACTACTTCGCCACCTGTCACCACTAATCGAACCGATCCTTCGTGGTCCGTGATCACTCCGTACAGCTTATCATTACGCAAAAACCCAATCAGCTGCTGGTCCTTGTAGATGTAGCTCGTCACCCGGACGTCCGGCGGTTGATCCTTCGCCAGATAGGTCATATCCATGTCCATCAGCACCAATCCATTCGCATCACGTATGTAATACTTCTCATTCATAACACTTCCTTCTTTATCCAGCACCTGTTTGAAGGTCCGTTCTCCGCGCACATCGTACTGATAAATCAACTTCCGTCCGTCCATCATCTCTATTTTACTGACACGTTGCAGCAGCTTATCGTACTCCATGTGCTTAATACCTTTGTGTTCCGCCTTGATAACAGCACCGTCACCGTCATGCTTCATCTCGAACTGTTCTTCATTGCGCTGAACCCGATCAAACTGTTGCCGGTAAACTTTGGTGATCTTATTCGTTCCTGGATGGTACTCCAAACGATATCGCGAAAATCCCGTATAAAACATCCGATGATTGCCATTTGCATCGATTTCGTACGACTGCACGTCTGCGGCTGAACTGCCTAATGCGGTCTTGAAATGGTGATTAAGGACACCAACAATGTCTGGAATATAATTCGTGTAAGCCTGTAAGGCATCCTTGAACTCAGCATGTAGTGACGCTAGAGGGTTTTCGACATTGTTTCCTATAATCTTTTCTTTGCTTAAAGACTGCTGTAGTTTTGTGCACATCTTCATTATCATATTCGATCCTTCGATCCATCGTTTACATTTCTGCTCGAATTCGCTAACATTCAGCCCTTTCTTATCCGATATCGCCTTCGATAACATGGTTTTCAAGTGATGACTGTAACGATGCTGCCGGATAAAATCACTGAAAATGGACTTAGTTCCTTCACGTCCGTGACAAAGACTGGGATTGGTACAGTCCATCGTGAGGAACGATTTTGTGCGCAGTATATCCCAAATCTTTTCTGATGTCGCTTCATCAACTCCCTTTATCGCTTTCGAGAAAGAACGATATGTCAGCGGAGACAACGCCAACTCCTCCAGCCCATGGAAGTACTTTGCCTTAATCAACTGGTCATGATCGTCATAGTCATAACGATGGCCATACTGATAGGGAAAGCTTTTGCTGCTCAAAATCCCTGACAGATGATTCATCACGATTCGTTTTCCACACACGAACGGTAATTCGTTATCCTGCTCACCGTAGAACGTTTTCTTCACAAGGTTGTTTTCGTCAATGTATCCCGCACGTCGCAACACTTCGTTGCACAATGCAGCTCGTCGGCGATTCATGTTAGCCGTGATGAAATACTCCGGATAGATGCCATTACGTAGCGGACTGGTTGATTTTTGCCAGTGTGCTGTGAACAATGTCTTCGATATGAGACCCTCATAGATGGGGGTGTAGGAATCCTGCCCGTACGAATCAGTTTCCAGATAGCTTACATTTTCCGACAGATAGTCATCTTCCAGCTTGATTAAAAAGCCCGGCTCGTTGTAGGTAAAGTTCCTCTGGAACGTATGCTTTGCGTCCGTTCGTACCTTCATCGTCTCCATCATGCCATCCGCATTGTACGTAAATTCAAACATTGCTTCATCCATTGCTGATTCACGAATAGAAGTGACATCACCGCGATCGTTGTGATCGTAGATAAACCTGAACGGTTCATCTCCAGCACCGATAGGATACTGGATTGATTGTAGCTTATCATTTTCATACTCGTAGTCGATCGAGTATGATGTGTTGATCGTGTTGACAACGAACACTTTTTTCAGCAGTCTCTTGCTTTGATCAAACACCATAAACTCAGTCATTTGATCATCGCCGATGCGTCTTGAAGAAAATTTGGATCGATAGCGCAAGTTCGGATCTTTTTCATGCTCTCCATACAGTGTATCGATGAAGTTGGTAGAATTGGGTGATTTTCCACTTTTGGTCAACTCCATACATTCGGTTTCGTTGAGTTGTTGCACGAGCGCTTCTCGTGTAACTTTGTCATCCGCAATGTACGTAAAGTGCACTACACGATCAAGCGTTTCGTTGTAATCTTTGTGTAGGCTGAATCGAAGGATGCCCTGATTATCGTAAAGGTATTGAAAGGTACCTCCATCCGGTGTACGCTTTCGAACCAGTCTCTTGGCATCATCGTAATCGTACCGCATTTCCCACTGTTGCTGCAATGCCATTTGTTCAGCCGTGTAGTTGGCGCTGAAGAACGGATCGTTTCCTTCCATTGTAGATGTTTGTGCCAGATAGTGATACATTGGTGGTAGTTCTTGTCCTATTCTGTTGTTTTCCCCATACCTCCAGGTAGTTAACCGATGCTCGTAATTACCCACCTTAGAATACTTAGCCACTTTTATGCCTTCTGCATTTTCGATTACCACTCGCACGGCTCCACCAGGCAACAGTACAGCTTTATGATGGAAACCATTCTTTTCCGGGAAAAGTCTGCTCAGTAAGAAATTCTCTGGTACGTACGTGTAGGCTCGTTTATACTTCCCATTAATAGTGAAATCGTTTCCGGGCAAACCTTGCATCACTTTATTTTCGGTAGGATCTTTGCCGTAAACAGTATGCGTATACGGGAACCCTTCACAGGTTGGATTAAGATCTGCTACCAGCCCAGTAAGCTGAAGTGTTGAGTTATCGAATGTCTGTATGAAATTGTCATAATAACCAAACATGTGAGCACCAGTTTGATTGTGCACTTTTGTCCATTTTGTTTGTAGGATTGGACGTTCGATTTCGTCATAAAGGATCTCCCGTATGATCATCGTATGTTGGCTCTCGTACACTAACACCTGTGTTGGTTGGCCGGACAAACTGTGGTAAGTAACTTTGACTGTTGGATTGTACATTTCAATAAATTCTCGAATTTGAGTGTCTCTCGAAAGATATAATTTAAAATTCCGCCCAGCGTCAGTTGTGTCCTGCTCGAGAAGCGTTTCTTGCGTCAGGACTCCATCTACCCAGACGGAAACTCGAATGGATGTAATAAATATAAGAACTTCACCACGCTTTGGCAATGCTGGACAAGACGAATCAGCAGCACACGGCAAATGAAACTCTTTATTTTGCCATACGAACCGTAAATTTGTATCGTTCGATGAAAGACTGTACAGGAAGCGCAACGCCAGTGTACTCCATGTTCCGTTGAACGTTTTTGAAATATTATCACCTGTATGAATAACGCCGAACAAATTGTTTTTTCCAAACCAACCAGATTTTTGGGGTTTCATCTCTATAACACACGGTGTACTGTTAAACTGTCGAGTGTACAAAACTTTCGAATCCGTTACAAATTGCTCTACCAGACCGTGTTCGGAAAAGACGACCGTTTTTTTGCCTTTGGCATTATAGAAGTATTGTTTCACCATCCCGGACGTGCTCAATACAGCGCTTACCTCTCCTCTGCCAGATTCGTAAATCTTGGCCTCGAAGGGCATGTCAAGAGGTGAAAACCGGACATGATCGATATCGATAGACGGATGCTCGGTAGTCGGAGCTAGTGCTATTGCAAACCGAAGTTTCGTTTCTGTTGGAAAATGTGTCGTGTCGATTATCGTTTCCACATAGCTCCACACTCCGATGCGTTGTTTTATTACTGCCTTTTCAGAAGACATTGCTTTCTTGTTTTCATGCGCTGCCATTACGTCCACATTTAGCACGTCGATAGTGTCACCGAGCTTAACTGCTACCGAAGATCGTAGCCAGCAGGACAACACAAACATCATATGTGGTTCGAGTGGCAGAAATTCGGCTGTTAGTTTGTCCTCGCGCTGTCTTAACGACAGAAAACGATTGTGGTTTTCTGTTGTAACCAGTTTTTGATGAAAATTCCACTGTTTCTCTTTACCGAAGCTATTCTTTTCGTAACTCTCAAACCCATAGTAAGATACCATTTCGTCCACCAAGCGATACGGACCCAAATCAGCTATCGGAACACGCTGGCCAACATCCAAAATCATCCTCTCGAGATCACTCTGTTTTGGCTTATTCGATTGTTTTTCCGATTGACGACGTTTTGCTTCTTGGTCACGTAATTTTCTATCGAGTACCTCTTGGCCATTAGCAGCGTACGCTTTCCTCACCGTGTTTCCCGTTACGAGATCAACGCTCTGTTCGTACCAACCGAAGCGGTTTCGGTCCGCGCCGGGTGCGATTTTGATTTTACGAAACAAGACTCCATCGACAGATAGCTGCAGATCCTCCGCGTCATAGATGTACTCTGTTGAATGGTCCATTTCATCGACGGATGTTATCGTTTGACTTCCCAGTACGGTTATGTTCGGGTTGAGGAAATATTTGGCGCATCTAAACAACACAGCTTGTGAAGTTTTTTTAACATAACTTGTAGTGATGATTGCAATCTGGTTACTTGCCCGGTTAAGCTTTTCCTCCACAGGGAAGGTAACCGTTTCTTTGCTATCGAAAAAGTACACCCTTAATGGGCTCTCTTTTGGCTGTGCCTGGACATAATACGGCACAACAAGCTGGATCTCTTCCGATTTGGTAGTGTTCATGTCGAAAACAGTCTCTCCATTTGCTGCGGAAACAATTTTGAACGTATCTTGTGCATGCGCTTTTACTAATCGATAGTCAGCACCTAAACTCTTGTTCACCTTACGGAGCCGTATCGTATCCTCGTCCAGAGACTTTTTCTTCCAGTGCAGTCCATCGTACGTGATCTGATGATTACCAGTCAGTACACCGTCCTGGTTGGTGAGCAGTCCAAATTGTGATAGATCGATCGCGAACACGACAGCATCCTTCACTGATTTGTAAATGCGCTGACTTTCTGTGCGAGTCGTTTTTCTAGCCTCATTCCAAATTTCGTTATACGCTCTGCTACCACGATAATGTTCTGCCATTCTCTTTTTCGCCTCGGCCATATACTTATTGAGCTCTACTGCATGGGGACCGGTGGATTTTTTCACAAACAACTGGTACTTCCTGTCCACCATACGGTATCCTAGCACGAACTGATCGTTCTCCTCGGTACTCACCGTGTAATTAAAAGCGCTCATAGTTGTGTATAGAATCTTCGTTGTATAGTAGTCATAAATTTTCGGCTTTTCACTGAGATCAAGCATGAAAAAGCGAACATGAATTTCTAGCACAAAATTCCGCAATACGGGAGCTTTTAGTATGATAGCTTGTTTGTAGTTTCCCAGCATATCCGCGACTAGACCCTTCCGAATTGTCTGGCTTAGTTCACTGCTAATTGCAAAGGAAGATACAAAATTATCGATCTCTTGAAAAAAGTTCACATTCTCCGGAGTTGCTTTAATGTGTAACCATTTGCCATTCTCTTGAAGCAAGTATATTGTGAGCTCTCGATCATACGTTGCATATCCATGGGGAAACGCTTTTACCACAAAGTTTGCTGGAAGGTTGTTGCGCAATTCTTCTTCACTGTACTCGCGATCGTTTGTTATCGTCACCAATTGTAACGTTTTCAGATCAGTAAGCAGGAAAAACGTGTTACCGGCAGTTACAAAACCATCAAGTGGAAACTTTTCATAGTATTTCCGTTGCTGCCACTTGTCGTTGGAGAAATGCAGAATTGCAATATCTTTGCATGTGTCGTAAATAACAACCACTACGATCAAATTTTCGATCGTATGTAGGACGTATTTCTTTATGTTGTTCAAGGCGTATATTGTAAGGCTACTATCCATTTTGCTTGAACCTTTCGCACCGAGAGGATCGCGGAAATGCAGAACAAGCCGTCCGTCGGTGAGATTCACATCCACTATGACAACATAATCCGGTCCATAGTAAATGGAAGCATCAAAATCGATCGGTATGGTTTTCTTGAGCGATGTGGGATTGATTGGAATTTGAGTGTATACCGGTGTCCATTTGGCACCGTTTGGGTAGTTAATTTTCGATAGCCGCATCTGTTGATCGTATTCGAAATCGAACACGTTGTGATTGCTTTGTTTAATTGCCTGCAGCAACTGGTTGTTGTCACTGTAGTGAAATGTAAAGTGCTGTGCAAACTGGAGTGCTAGCACGGAGAGTTTTGTAATGCGATCATCATCGCTGTAGCTTAACTCTACTCGTGCGTCGTCATACAGCTGAATGGAAGTTAGGCGTACGTCGGTTTGGGATTTCACTAGATCATAGAAATAGAATGCTTTTTTATTGTCAGCGATTTCTTCCTCGCTCAGAAACCACCGTGTAGGGTATGTTTGGCTGCGACGTGATTCTCTACCACACAACGGCCACAGTGGACAGGCGACCAACGTTTCAAACTGCTTCAGAGTGATGTACGTCATCGTGCGGTTGTCAATTGTTACCTTCCAAAAGTTGCGCTTGGTATTGAAAACAATATGAATATCGGGATAACCATCAATAGTGAATGTCATAAGTTCCGATTTAGCAGTTACGTCCGGCTCCTTTTTGGGTTGATGTATCAATATAATTCGTTGATTTTCCTTCACAAGCGAATAGACGTGGTCTTGCACAAATGCACTAGATTGACGATCCAGTGCTATATAATCCAGGGGAAATGACCATCCACGTCCGAGCTCATTGTTGTATTCCACGTTTTTATACTGAATAATTTTTCGAATCGGTATACCGAAAGGTGCTGGTATGTCTACTATCGGTAGCATCAGCTCGACATCCCCATTATAAGGATTGATGGGTTGTAGTATGGAGCTCAAATCAAGCTGATCGTGCCACCATCCAGCATGGTAGTGGTTGGCGACGATTTCCGGAATGACTGCGGGTTCTATTTCCTTCATGGGTGTTATCGACTTTGGTTGATCAATAGACTTATCTGCTTCATTGATGTCCAAATATTTCGTATTAACTTTGGCTAAACCATCAGATGTATGTAGGATCAGTTCTAGATTTTTAGAAGATTTTAGGTTCAGAACCAGTTTAAGGAACGGATAACGTACGGTTTGATTGGCAACTGTTTCGCGGAACACATTGTTGAATTCCAATCCGGTAGATGTAGAATGAGCTCGTAAAATGCCTAACCCTTTAGGCCCACTATAAACTAACTCGTCGTATTCGTCTCCATCAATGTCCACTGGTGTAATAGCTGCTACACTACGGCTATCCCAGCCACGTAGTTTCGAAAAAGCGGTCGAGTAGAATATCTTCTGGAAGGCGGAAGCAGTCTTGTTGTAACGATATATCTTGAGACCGTCAGTTGAAAAATGCAGCAGATCGTTATACTGCGTTTGATTAAACTTTGCAAACATTATCCGATCATATTCATTATCCAAGGGAGGAAATTCTGGTACAGTAGTTAGTTGCTTCAACTGATACTGTTTATTGAAACGATACAGTATTAGGTCTGTTTTGGTACGTAGAGCGATCGCCAGCTGTGTATTGTTATCGAAATGTTCTACCAATGATATAGCAGTAGTAGGGCTTGTCCATTCAGCTTCCAAAATGGGTGATTCTTTTAGCGCTTTGATGGTACATTTAGATTCGTTCAGGACAATCGAACGAAATTCCACACCTGTGTCGAGGCGCGTTACGATCCCAATGCGCTTTTCGGAGGGAAATATCTTGCCAAAGAGGAACGTGTTTTTCGACAAACCATAACCCGAATAGTCATGATACTTCGAGATAGTGCACTGTAGCGTTAGATTGTGGTTTTTCCAGTTATACACCTCAACTCCCTTAGGGTTTCGTATGACGAGCGACGAGGGCTCATATATATCCCAACGGTAGTTAGTATTCTTATTAACTTCGGTAAAATCAAAGAAATCTTCTCTGCGGCGCACTTCCTCGTAATTTTCTTGGGATAGCTCATAAATCAGTAAGTCACGATTAATTCGCACAAACAGGGTAGTAGTATTAGGCACTTTTTTCACTTCGATTACATCATGCACATGAGCCTTGGTCACTAGGTTCGTAGGTAATAGTAGCGAATAATGTTCCGGTAATGTTTTGGTTTCTGCCATTTTCACTCAATACATGTTAAAAAATTCACGCACTGTGTTGAAATAATTCGATGTGGATGTCAGTGTTGAAAGAAAGTATTGAAATTTTTTTTTATTTTTTGTGGTGTTGTATCCAGCATCAGTTTTGATGCGTATTGGAAGTAAGATACTAAAGAAGCACTGAACTGCAATCGTGCAGTTTCGCAACTTTTATAATGATCGCTCTTATGTTTACTTATATGGCACTTCGAAGAGTGTTTACTTGCTACGAACATGACAATATTTGTCGCATGTGACAAAAGTTGCACAATAGTAAAAGAATGTTACATTTTATTATAAGATTATGGTTGAATCGATGTTACAAAATTGTTGACTGTTGACATCGTTATTAAACAGAAGGATCAAACAGATGAGATGGGTTGTGCTAATAACATCCAATTGAATCAACACGTGCTACGAAAGCTTTGTCGATCTTCAAGTATATAAGACGCAAAGCAGAATGCTATAATTTAGTGAACAACAATCTTCTATTGAGCTGTTTTGATTGAATTTTGCGTAGTTAGTGAGGGTACAAGTTATACACGTTGTACGTTACTTGTCGATCGACAGTAATAGAACGTGAAACTTTCTTTGCGGTTTTGCGTGAATCTTTGTCGATAGCAAACATAATTACAGTCGGCTGTAAAAGATAAAAAAATTGTGAAAACTACAAGTTATTAAGCTTTGCCACCTGTGTGAAAATAGGCGGAAATACTGAAAACATCCAGCATGGATGCTTCAGCAAAGTTTTACAGCCTGCAGCTGCCGGGAAAACCGTTGACTAAAATTCCTCCCGGCAATACCGTGGAAGCGAAACAAGATCCTAGTGATGGAAAAACTATTTTCTTGCGTAACAATCGTATGCTGGTGATCTACGAACAAACAAAAGGAAGCTGTACCGAGGTGCGCAAGGTTGAGGACTTCTTTTCGGTGTCCAACGACGATATCAACTATCCTTGGGCGGTATATGGAGGCGGTTTGTTGGCAGTACGTAAAACTAACGGATTGGTTATCTATAAATGGAGCAAAGCTGAATTGAAGCAGGTGCTTGTGGCTTCAAAGTTTCACGACGAGTATGGATACAATTTGCAGAATAATACGATCGTTTTTGGAAAGATATATCCCTCGGCGGATTACATTGGTGTTATTTCGCGAGTAGGGTCCATCGTCGAGTTCGGTTCAATCAATTCCAGTGAACCGAGTAAAGCTGTTCGTACGCTCAAAAAGCGCCTTAACTTGGATCCAACATGGAAGCTTCCATCTAGCAAGATTTATCTAGTGGAGAGATATGACAACCAAACACAGCTATCGATAGCGTTGCGAACCGACTCAGAGCTAAAACTCTTCCGATTTAACAAAAAATACGAATTGAAGGAATTGATAACTGTGAAAGATTTTCTTCCACTGGACAACGAGTACGATCGAATCATGTTCGCAAAGTTTGACAATGGCAGTATAAACGATCTGCTGCACTTTTCATCGCAAGGCTTGACTATGTATCGACTCAACGAAAAATCTGATGGATTCCAGATGGTCTACTATTCAACGGCATTCTCGAAATTACGTGGTTGGAACAAGCGTACCATTGAAACGATTGCGACAATAGACATTAATGGTGACAATCGTGACGAGCTGATTGCCTCCGGTCCGAAGGGCTTGTGCGTATATCGCCCGGTGTTCACCGACGATGGATTTGACCTGGTTAACATTTTCGACGATGCGATAGAGGATCATATATTGCGTTACGGGCTGCCGAAGTTAATGGTGAAGACCGGTAATAGTGTTGACTACAATATTCTACTGTTTACTGGCAAGAATCTCATCGAAGTACAAACGAAATCGTTTACACCACAATCGTACGTTATTCCATCTATCGAGCCGAGTATTGCAAAATCGAAACCTAATGTTCCGTTGCTGGTCCCGCAGAAGAAATACATCGTTTGGTTGCATGATCAGCTCGATCTAAACAGCATGTTACAACCTTTAAATCCCCACGCGGGTACAGTGGAACTGAGTATTCCATTGATCGAGTTGCCCAACGCATTCGGGGTGAGTGTGCGCAAGTACTTACAATACAAAAACATTCCATTTGAAAGCTTTTTCGGACGAGGATGGTCACTTCCGCTAGATTATATCAGTGTGGAACGAAAGAACAGTTCCTTCCTGCAGGATCATGACTATGCGATACTGAAAAACAACAACCGAATAATCCTGAAACGACATCCAGCCTGGGACTCTGTTAACCATTGGGCTTTCATTATCGAAGGATACAAACAAGCCAGGGTCAAGTACTATCCGGACATGGAACGCTGGGAATTAACAATGGAGGATCGTACTTTCGTATACGGTACTTGGAACCAGTTGACCAAAAGGCGTGAAGAGATCGTCTGTTCGAGCTGGCCACTATGTGGTGATAAATCTACAAAGGCACACAATTTACCATCACGTTGGTATTTGGTGCACGAGGAGAGTAAATATGGCCCGTACGCTAATTACTACTACGACAAGTTTGTTGAAGGCAAAGGTGACCGTTTGACACGCATTGAGTTGGATAGTGGATCAAGCGTAAGTTTAAAGTATTCTAATACGAACCAGTTATTGCGCTTCACAGTAAATACCACCTGTTATGAGCAGATTGTATCGTTCGAGTATACCGGAAATTCGCTAACGCACATCAAGCAAGAGGATCGAACGTTGTTCAAGTTTGAATACAAAGATCAACGCATCTCCAAGATTGTATATCCGAATAAACTCGAATCGTCATTGGAGTACGATGATATGGAGATCGACCGAACACGTTTTGAGGAGGTGGTACCGGTTGATTTAAGCCCTACGATGTACTACGGGCCAGACTACACCGTTATTTTAGATAAAGAATACGAGGACGATCGTGTAGTGATTACCATTCGAAACCTGCTAGGTGGAACGGATGGGCCGAAAGTTACCAAAGGTAAGCTGCACTTTGGTCAACCCGGTATAAAAAGTCACACAATACACGCGTTAGAAGATATGCTGGTGGTAGTGCTTATCTACGCCTCCTACAAGGAAGTAACGATTCTTCAGTTTACCAAAAACGAATGGGTCGAAAAGGAATATCATCCCGATTTCCCGCTGGACGCTGTCATAAGTGTGGGAAAAAAGTTTGTTCTTGTATTCAACCTGAAAACCGTGCGCGTTTTAACCATCAGCCTCGATGGGATGCTAACCAGCACGGAAGTAAAGAAATCAGTTCCCTCAAACTTTTTGATACACACGTTTGCGAATGGTTTCGTGATGTACGATACGTACATTGATGTTTGGACGATGGGGCTTAAGAATCAATGGAAAACTGGTTATACCTCAACGCCTACGGATATCTTTAGCGACATCGAAAAAGTGCTAGATGCGTTTGAGTTGGATACCGAGTTTCGCACAGCTCTCCGTAAAGGGTTCCTTGCTGATGCCGTCACTGTGTACCAGAATGCGATCGTCGTACGTGTGCCGTCACTGGTTGATACAAAGTTAGAACTGGAGGTATATTTTGTAATTATGAAATTTGATAAAGGAGCAACACGCGTATCGAACCAATCTGTACGGATTCCTATAGCAAATTTTACAACGTACGAGTACGACCTACCCACCAAGGATGGTGATATCTTCAAACTGTTCTACGAAAAGCACAGTAAAAAATTACTCTTGAAAGTGAAAAGCATAAAGGGACCGCTGTATAAATCGCTAATGGATCAAAAAGATAAGTCATACAAACAAATTGACAATAGCAATGAGAACGCAACGAAGAAAAAGCAGTATAAGAAAGAGGTGGACGAGAAAATCGCCGAGGAGATGAACAATATAAGTGACACCGTCGTTTCTAAGGTCCAGTTTGCAATGGATCTATCGCAGTTTGGCGTACTTACAAACCAGCACGGAATTGTGACGGGAAACATGCAACTTTCCTTCGATGGGCAAACTTGGCAGCAGCAACCCATCAGTCCGGAAACAATGCGCATGGAGACGGTTAACCAGTGGCTTGGCGAAGGCTTCAAGCTTGCCAAGAACAATCACGAGGATACGTTCAAGGTGTACGAAATGCCTAAGAACGTGATGGTTTACAATACCCAAACGAATAACCCGCAGGAAATACAGATTGTCGCACCGCGCTACATTCAGTCCCAACCAGCCGGCAAACGATTGAGCATGTTTTTCTTTCAAACGAAGGAAACCATTCAGCTGCCAGCAAATGAAACGATGGTCCGGGCTAGCAACACTATCGCCTTAGTGTCGGTGCGCCATGTTAATGAAACGAGTAAATTTGTCATCTTCCGACCAGTGGATTCGTTTCTACTGAAAAAGACAACCCTATTCACCAAGCAGAATGTGCGGCTCAATCCGGACGAGACACGTACATCCTCCCACATTTACGACGCTCAGGATGCTCATCTTTCCAGTGAAGGAGCCATGTTTTATCGAGTAAAAGTTGCCCCCGGCGGTAACGTGCATCAGTTCGGATGGTACGAACAGTCAACCAATTCTAGCACCGGAGCAACAACGAAAAAATCCTTCGCATCTGATGGAACCGACGTTACAGTGCGTGAGAAACCTAAACCTGAGAGGCCGGAAATTAAGGACACGGAAAGAATAATATGGGACAAAAGTAGACAGTTGAAAGTGGTGGACTTGGGTGCATTGAAATTGGTGGATGAAGTAGCATCATATTATGGGTTTGAACCTTACGAGCTGAATCGGTATGGAGTGGACAACAAGTGGATATTTGATGAAAATAATGTTCAGAATGAACGAGAAAACCACTATCTTAAACTTCCAATAAGATCTGCTTTGAAAGCATCATTCACACCGGTCCAGCCTAACAATATGTGGATCGTATCGTTTTGGGTTCGACTTGTTCCTGTACCCAAAGTGGACGACCAACTGAACATTGTGCAGGTTGCTGTAGTTAATCTGGCTAACAACAGTCGTCGAACAGTCAGCGGTGCAAAAGTACAACATACTACATCGGACTGGTGCTATGCGGAAATGACAATCGATACGACGAACAGTTCAAACGCAACGAAACTTAGGTTCGACATTAATATCGAGCCTTCTGCGTTGGGCAAAAGCTTGGACGTTGATCATGTGCGATTTTCGCCATTAGATTTGAATTTCCACGCCAGCATTTACACCCCTGTGAATGCGGAAGTACGAGCGACACTTCATAACAATGGTAAGATCAAGCAGAGTCTATATAGTCCCAATGCAAGGAGAGTTGCATTGCTATCGGCGGAGGACGGTCAGGTGATTGATTTTGCGATGCATTCAAAAACGGCATACGTTGCATCGGTCAACGCACGACAGTGTCTAGTGGAATTGAAGCCTAATCGAGGTGTTTACGAAACATTCGATAGAAAGCAGTGGAGACCGAATGGCGCCGAGTGGTTAATGAAGTATGGTGAGCTGGAATACCGTCCTGGCAGTACTGGAAAGCGAGGCGAAATAATCCGTACGTTCGATGCACCATTCGATTCACTAGCGCTACGTTTTCTCTACAACTATGAGTCTGAAAATGCAAAACTGGACTTTAGCTGGAATGGGAAGGAGTATGGCATTATATGCCCGGATGGATCTTCTTGCAATCGGCCACCAAAGATAGGAGAAGTACTTATATTTATTACTGAGTTGCGCATTTCGGTGTGGTTGGAAGGCCATTTGTTCAGAGAAACTCTCTTAAAGTCGAACGCAAACGCTGCGGAACAAAAAGTATTTCGTTTGCTTCCGACGGGATCATTCCGGATCTCTGAGTTCCTGGTGATGTACGACGCACGCGTAAAGGTTACATATTACAATCGGATGGGTCGGCCCGTGCAGTTTATCGTATATGATGATGCTAGCACGGTGCGAGTTCGCGAGCTGATATACGATGAAATAGATCGTCCAATAATGCAAACCAAGTGGACTAAGCTAACGAACCACAACAAGGAGTATTTTGCATTCTATGAAAACTTCATCACTCAAGTTCACGGTACAAGCCACATCATGACCGGTATGGTTGCAAGCGCACATCCATCTTGTGAAGGGTATCCTTATTCTCGTACGGTGTACGCTAATGATCCAACCGAAAACAAACAGTTCCAGGGACTACCCGGTAAGGATTATAATGTACTGGGTAAGTACAAACGTCGATACGCATTGCGTTCGGAGATAGCACTACTGGCGAACATATTTCCCGAAGCGGAAGGCTATCGACAAAAGATTGTGGAACGTCCGGGCGGTGCCATTCGAGCGACGGTAGAAGACAAGCGAGGAAACAAAGTTGCCAAGTACTGGCAAGTGGGTAACTACGAGCATCGACTAACAACTTACGCGTATTCTGAAACTTACGGGCATTTGTATGAAGTGTTGCCGCCACAATATCATGCACTTGCTAAAACCACCTCCAGGACGAGACCATTCATGACCGGAGCAAATACCCAAGAAGAAAATCAACTGAACTACCAGTGGAGAACATCGTACTATTACGAAGACGGTCATATGTTTGGCAAACGTACCACAGACGGTGGTAGATTTGAGTATGTTTATACGGAGTCAGGAATTTTACGCTATTCGATACACTATAATTCGCCGGAGAGGCAGAACTTAGACCGAGTTGTTCATTTCACGTACTCGTCACACGGAAAGGTATTGCGCGAAGCGTTGGTAAATATGACGCGCGAGCAATGTTACCAGTTGGTCGAAACGAACGAACTTCCTGTGTCAGACAATTCGATAGAATCTTTTTATGGTGAGATCGAAACAAATCCTGATATTCGCTATAGATCACAACAGTCTACCCGAAGGATTGGTGATAATCAGATGATGGAGAGTTTAATTTTCAACGAGAATGAGAAAGTTATCAAAAAAGTGTTTGTTGTGCCAACGATCAACAGTACGTATTCGATTGACTACGAGTATGAGAACGGGAAATTACATTCCTTGCAATATCCAATGAATTCAACCACAACGTCCTTTACACTAATCTACAATTATAATGGAAATGGCGAGGTAAAGTCTATTCGTGAATTAACAAAGCGAGATCCTATGTTCGAATTTACGTACAATGCGGATGGCATGATGGAGACGATGAAGGTACGAACGGACGCAAAGCATACGTTCCAGAGGAACTTTACCTACAACGAGCCGGGCTTTTTAATCAAGCTGGAAGATGACTATCTGTCGGAAAATGTTAGCTATCTGGAAACTGATTCGTACGGGCAGGACTCCTACACCCCCATCTATGAGGGTCTCATATCGAAGACATTGTTCACAGCACACTGGCAAAAATCAACCAGTCCGCTACGTAATGGCATCTATCCGGAGTATTTCATCACGGCTAACATGAACCGCCGACGAGCTGCATTGTGCAACGAAGTGTTGCGACGTGCGGGATACATTGACGAAAACAACCTTGTGAAGAAAACGTTCTACGGTGAGCAGGATGACGAATTACCGTTCGTGTGTGGAAAACGAATCGCGATGAATCATCTGTCAGGGATTTTGAGCAGCAAAAGCATTCCCTATCAGTATGGCCATCGTTATGACTATGACGATCATGACCAGTTGATTAAGGCAAAGTACTTCCATGGGCTGGAGGAGTTGGCGTTGTCTCCGCTGACATATCGCTCTTTCTCGAAAGCGATAAAGGGAGTTGATGAAGCGACATCAGAAAATATTTGGGATATACTGCGGACAAAATCGTTCCTCACGATGGACTGTACCAATCCCAGTCTTTGTCACGGACGTGAAGGAACTAAGTCCATTTTCAGCGATTTTATCCGGCAGCATCGCTACAGTCATCACTTGAAAACCATGTTATCGAAGGCGATATCGGATAAGAAAGGGCTGAATGTTAGCGAATTCGAACAGAAATGTAAACGATGGATCGAAGGATCGAATATGATAATGAAGATGTGTACAAAACTTCAGCAGTCATTAGGCAAGGAAAAGATTATAGGAAACCCTCTAGCGTCACTACATGCTGAGTTCAAGGATGCACTTAAACGATACAAAAGCTATATTCCAGACATTGTTGGAGTTCTCAATCGCCATTTCAAGACCGCATTAGGCAGTTCAGCAGCAGATGTGCAGTCGTACGAAATCGATGCAAATGGCAATCATCGGCTGTTTTATACGGGATTTTCGCGCTATCGTTTGGAGTACCATCCAGGAACGAATAAGATCACCAAAGTTTACCGGCAACAGTTTGATCGGGTTCAGCGCAATGAAGAGCAGTTTGAGATGAAGCATGACGGTGACGGTGCTGTTATCAAGGCGGAACACAAAGGTATTAAGCACATGGAGTACGATAAGCTGCTGCAACGTGTCAGTAAAATAGAGATGATGGACGGACGGAAGTTGATTTATCAGTACGATGTGCGCGGAGAACGTACCTTCAAACAGGTGCTGGATAAAGATGGAAGTGTTATGAATGAAAAGTATTACATACGTGATGCGAATGGATTGGTGCTGATGGACATGGATATGACCTATCTGGCGAAGGATCAACCGCCGGACGTCCGGGTGACGAACTACATCTACAAGGACCAGCAGCTGATTGGGTTTTTGCGTAATGATAAGCTGTACGGAGTGATCACGGACCACGAAGGATCGGTTCGATTAGTGGTGACAGGTGGCGAAGTAGTTGCAGCCTACGATTACCTTCCCTATGGACAGATATTTCGACGCTTCGGTACCGATCTCGACGGGCAGCTGTCGTATCTGTATACGGGACAGGAGTGGGAACCGGAGACGGGCCTGTACAATTATCGTGCTCGACTGTACGATCCCGACATTGGAAGGTTCTATCAGATGGATCCGAAGGAACAGTACCCGAGTCCGTACGTCTATGCGGGCAATTCTCCTGTTTCCTTGGTAGATCCCGATGGAGAATTCGCTTTTACATTGGCTGTGCTTATCTTAGCCTTGGTTGGTGCTTACCTAGGTGCGGCATCTGCAAACAATTGCTGGAATCCTCTGAAATGGGACTGGAGATCTTCATCAACTTGGATAGGGCTATTAACGGGAGCAGTAACAGGGGCATCCATACCCTTCAACATGGCAAGCTCGGTAGCGTTTTTCGTTGGTATGGGGTTATCATTGAGCACCTCAATTGCTATAATGGTTGGTACAGGTATTACCTTTGCATACTTCATGATGGCAGCTAGCAGTGGCACCTGGGACCCTACAAAGTTCGATTACTCCAGCCCAGGAACCTGGAATGCCCTAATGAATGGAGTTGCAACGTCGTCTTGGATTCTGATGAATCCTTCCTCCCTCATTAGTTCCTTTGTATCGATTACTTCGGTCGCAGCAAAGGCACTTTTTTTCGTTGCCAAACTTACAATGAGCCTCGGGTTCACGTATCTGTTTGCGGCTCTTGGGCAGGGTGCCGAGTTCGATGTAACGAAATGGGATTTTTCAGATCCACAACTGTACATGAGCATCGTCGATGGGTTTACAACTGCAACGGTGGGTGTCTTATTTCTGCGTAACTTGCCCAACCAGGTCAGCAAATGGTCTGGAAAGGTTAAACGTACGGTTGATCTTTTCGTTGGTAATCTTATCACTTTCCGTGCCCAACTGGCACTGGGCCGTGATTGGTCCAGGGTCATTATGCACTCCAAAAATTTCCTATACGTAAGCTACCGTAACATGCAAAGCTTGCAAAAGGGGTTCCTGACTGTGGGATTCTACTCACTGATTGTATCGTTACGCATGTCAGAGGTACCTAAAAGTGGCATTCCTGAGTTTACAGCATCGGAAGCAGCAATTAATGTGCTCTTCACGACCGAGCAATTTTCCGATTTTATTGTAAAGCCATTATCTTCGGCTTCAAAACAGCTAAAATTACCCAAACCACCCAGGATAGCACGATTCATTCGCTTCCGCATTCGATCGGAAGCCATAAGCTTTGGCAATGATTCACATTTTCATTCCCAACACATGCAACGTTCTTCCGCCTCATTGCTGCAGAGCACATTTGATACTTTGATCAAACTGCCATTCGAATGGTTGTTTAGTGTCAAAAAACCTGAAACAAACAATGCAATTCATACGACCAGCTCTGTGGCCATATTTACACCGAAGAAGATGGCAACAACTGGTCATATCTTGCGAAATTGCTATAGAATACGAAACGAGCAGCATGTCGATGGTATGATATCTTGTTACGGGCATAGTAGCATTTTGACAATAGTTCCGAAATTTGGCGACGCAAAGATTGCGAAAACTGATCATTACAACTACTGTTTGCCATTGACATACGACGGCTATCCTTCGGTATCGTGCCAAGGTGAATGGTCATCATTGGTTTACACAGCAAAGGATTCTGCAAGGGTGTTTGATTTTGTCGATGGGTGGATACTACTGGTGCAAGTTGCTCCTGCAGCATACAGAGAAATTAAGCGTGGAATAAAATATCTTTTTTCACGCCCGAAACGTAGCACACAATTTTTAAGCAAGGATCGTGTACAGAGCGAAAGGAAAATGCTTCTAAGCAAGTTAGATGATTTAAAATCTCAGATTCACATTCATAAACAGTCACAACATTGGGCTCAGTGGACGATCGAAGATCTTACTGAGGATGTGGAGTCTTATTTGACAAAAGGACAAGGCTCGTTAAGCATGTTGGAGGAAAGAATAAACACTCTAGCGGGAGAAATTAAAGAGGATATCATAATACAAAGGATGCAATGCAAACTTAGGGCAGAAGGAGCAAACGATGTTACTGGTTCGTATAATGAACAATTGGACGTTAAAATGAATGGTTTACAAATAGGTCAGTGTTTGGATCGTTATATGAAACTCCCTCTAATGAAAGTGAATCAGATGAATGGTATAAATTACGGCGCCTTAAATTAAATCAATGAAATTCGTTTGGGTAAAATACAAAATTAATATATTTTTATTGATGGTTACAACTAACTGCAGCAAATCGTTCACAATTTTTAGGTTTAAACAGTGAAAATTTGTCTTAAATCTATCATCATTATATGTTGTTAGGCATGAAAAAGATTTCTATGCAATTAGGAAATAAAAAATGTTCTTACAATAATGCAAAAAAAGTAATAAAAAATTGTTTGACGAAAAGTGATCGACATGTTTCCCTATAGCTATTCTTTAACTTCCGGAAAATTATTAAAGTGAACAGATCTAAATGAAGAAATAAAGAAAATGAATTTTCCAAATCGTTCAGATAATTTTCCCCATATATTGTTTTTTTTTGGCCTGGCCGTATCAAGACCCCATATATTGTTGATATAAAATAAAAATATAAACAAAAAAATTAAATTATTCTTTTGTCTGCAGTGCTCACACTTGTGGAAGCGAAATTATTGAGTGGCATTGCTAAAGCTTCTGCTGAATGCAGTTTGAGTCTATCATTTTTCAGATCTACGATATTCGATGAACATAACTTATTAGTAGACCCGTTGAAGCTCATTACTTGCTTGCTTTCCTGTAGTTCATCGTGAAAAGCATGAATACGATCGATTAGCTGATGATAGATTGTACTAGTCGGGTTTGCATCAGACTGGAACATTTTCGTATCATCTTCGATATCTTGAAACACATTTTCCAGCCAGCTGCAATACATTTCATTGTCAGCAAATTGTCTATATTCCTTCACTGTTTGCTGCAACTCACTAAACTTTCTATCTATATTTGCCTGTTCTTGTTTTGAAACGAGTTGTTGATGTTGTTTTGGCTTCTTAAATAATAAATTGCTGATAAACGATGTAACCTGTTTCGTAATGGTTGGAGCTACGAGAAGCAACGTAAGCGATCCATTTAAATAATCGAGATAGTTTATGCCTCTGCTGTGTGGCATAAAAACGTAAGAAGTATGAGTACCTGTGCAAGTGGCTGAAGTAATTCCCTCATATTTTATTGGATAGCATGAAGAGTAGTGATCCTCAGTTTTACTAATAACATTGCTAGTGTTATGCGGAAAAATGTAAGAAAGTCCGTACTTCTCATAGCATACGATTCCGCTTAGCTTATCTTCAGAAAATGTGTGGAAGCAATTGGATACTTGGTAACTTTTTCGAGATGACTTTTTACGAGACGTAAATGGAGTGATTGTGCTTGGAAAATCGTCTTGCTTGCTTCCGCTTTTATTTGTATTTTCGAAAATGCTTTCAATAATTCTGTTTAGCCAATGAGAAATTTTGTTTGCGCTGGACACTACCAAAAGCTCATCTTGTGGACAATTGTTTACATACTCTAGCTGCCTCAAGCTATAGTTAATTTTACCCATTTCCGGACGGGGCAAAGAAAGTGTAACATTATTATACGCAATGTTTCGCTTTTGTTTTTTCTTTTTAAATTGTAAAAACAGCTTTTCTATAGTTAAAATTTCATCGATCACCTTCATTGCCTCCGGGGGAATTTTATCCAATAAAATGGTACCGGCTGGACGTCCCGCTGCTTTCCCGGCATTGATGGCGTCCTGCACTGTGTCACCCGTGATTACATTGGTGTATATCTGCTTCCAGGCCTTCACTTCATCCTTCAGCAATGTGCCAAGTGATTTAAAATCGTTCACTTTAATAGCTTTTCCGATCTCTTTCAGTTTTTCCACACGACCAGCAACTTGCTGTGTAACGGAGTTTAGTTTTGGTGATACGGATAAACCAAAGCTGGCGCCCTCTATTGCACCCCACACCGTTGAGGGGTTGCTCCAGTCCCATTCCCAAAATCGAAAGCTCCCATCATTAGCTTTGCTTCCGGAGTACAGCAGAAAACCACCAGTCGTTCCGGTGGTTACGATAACAAATGCAGTTCGCGATAAGCCAGTTAATCCAATGTAAGCTTTTTGGATACCTCCGATAGCATTAAATAATGTGGCCCCGGTAAGAGCACCGATGAATAGAGCATTCCATGTGCCCGGTTGTGTCCAATCCCACTTGCTCGGGTCCCAGCTTCCGTTCGCATCTGCTAAACTAATGTAGGCAAAGCCGATTGAAGTTGCTGTTACTACACCAACGGCCGCTACAGTTCCGATGTAGCCGGAAAGAAACGTAACCGATCCTGCGATACCAAAAGGTGCTAAACCACCGATCACACCACCAACCAGTCCACCGAGAAGCGCTTTCTTTAGCTCCCATTTGGCAGGATTCCAAGAGTTGTTTGCTGCCGACGCACCAATGTATGCTCCCCCTACTGCTAGCAAGGCCACAACCAGGAAAGCGAACTGACCATCGGGGTCAACTACAGAAACGGGAGAGTTTCCAGCGTAGAGGTATGGGCTAGCGTACTGTTCTTTTGGATCCATCTGTAGGAAGCGCCCGAGTTCGGGATCATATAAGCGAGCATGGAAGTCGTACAGATTCGTTTCTTCGTCCCATTCCTTTCCAGTAAAGCGGAAGTCGAGTTCACTGTCGCGATCCACGCCGTACGATCGCAGCAGCTCACCATATGGTAGATAGTCGTACGCGGCTACAATTTCCCCATTTTTTATAACTAATCTCACTGATCCTTCGTGATCAAGTGCAACGGTATAGAATTGATTGTCGCGCAAAAATCCTACCAATCGATCACCAGCATAAAGGAACACCGTTGACCGCACGTTGGATAGTGTGTTGCTTTCGGCTTCATTGCCTGTATAGACCGCTTCATATTCAACCAGTGGTTTTCCTTGAAGATCACGGATGTAGTACTTCTTTCTGATCAACTTGCCCGTTTGATCATACACATGTTTGTACAGACGATGGCCTCGAACGTTATAATCAAGCTTGATTTGTCTCCCATCGATAAGCGTAATTTCTGTCGCACGATTAGTGAGTACATCGTATACGATGCGTTCGATTCCCTTGTGAGTGGCACGAATGACACTACCATCCTCGTTGTGTTCTACTGGAAAGCGCACTTCTTCGAGACCGGGTTGTGCGGCAAAGTTGGTGCGATAGACGTTAGCTATTTTGTTCGTATTTTTTACATATTCTAGCCGATATCGCCGAAAACCGGTGTAAAAATGGCGATGATTTCCATTTGCATCCATAGCGTAGGATTGAACATCGGCCGAACTGTAACCCAATGCGGTGGCAAACTTGTGGTATAGTACATCGATGATTTCTGGCAAATGTGGCGTATATGCACTTAACACTTCATGCAATTCTTGATTCAATGCTGCCATGCCAAAATTTGATTTAGCTCCAACGAAACCTGCGTCCGAAAGCATCGTCCAAGTTGCGTTGCATATGTTGCTTACAGCTTCCGAAATATCGTCCTGATACCACCCGGCACATAGTTGATCAAATAGGGTCTTGGAAAGCGTTTTACGTTGTGTGATAACTCGAACCAACAAACTGCTGAGAGTTACAGCGTTCGGGTGACTAGCTATAGCCGGCTGAAAGATGGACTTTCCTGACAAACCATGGCAATCCATTTCTCTGTTAGTGCTACAATCACTGTGCAAGTATCCCGCATTCCTAAGCTTCTGCCATATATCTTCTGAATTCTCCACAGATACACCCTCAATTTCGGCAAATGTTTCTCTTCGCAATGGGTTGAACTTCTCCTCGGCACTGCTTTGAAAGTATTTTGCACGAATCAGCTGCCTATGGTTTCCGTAATCATATCGGTGACCGTAAACTTGCGGAAATCCTTGAGCATTTATAGTTGCAGCAATCTGATTACCGTACGTTCCCAATCGGCAAACAATTGGTAATCGGAGGTCAAGCAGCGGGTAGAAACTTTTCAACGGTTTTCCTTGTGAATCTAGATATCCTGCAGATACTAGTGCGTCGTAGCAAAACTTTGACCTACGCCCTTTTCCGAGATGTGAAGGTTTTAGTTTGAGATGTGTGATTTTACTGTTTACATGCCACGTTGCATTGAAGCGTGTTGCCTGCACCGTGCCATCACCAATCGGACGTCCACCATATCCGGAACCAATGTAGTCAATCATTTCCGACAAGTATGGGTCTTCTATTTTTGTCAAGTATCCCGGTTGATTGTACTGAAAAGTACGTTGATATGCATACGGAGAGTTTGGTTGAACGAGCATACGTCTTGGCTGGCCCATACTGTTATTTTCAATCGTAACGAACTTTTCATCAGTTGCAGCGTTTGAGATACCGGTCAATTTACCACGATGATCATAGTCGTACCGTACACGAAAATGTTTCCCCTTTACCGTAGCCGGATATTCTATCTCGTGTAAAAGATTTTTCCTGTACTTGTAATTAACGGTCAGTGAATCATTGCCGTTCGCGTATAGTGCGCTCTTGGTAAGTTGTCCATGGTGATCAAAGAACAGTAAATCGGAGAGAACACTATCGTCCGATACCTTTGTTATACGTTCCACCCTGTGCCGATGTAACGGAGCCACATCATTGTCGCCGTGATTTAGAAGAAGGAAATTCGAAGAGACAGGCATCGTTGAGTCGTTTGGTAAGTATGTTGCAAGATCGTTTACATCTAGTTTGACAACTCCTCTTTGGCTTAGTTTACCTACGGAGCTGTAGGTGTAGTACATGACGTTACTACTGTTCTGTTGCACGACGAAACGCAACAAACCTTCCGGTGTGTACAGATACTTAGTGTTTCCCGCATCAGGCGTTCTCTTAACTGTCATCAGTCCACTTTGCGGATCGTATTCGTACCATGTGCCCCACGAGCGTTGCAATTCATTATGTTCGGACGAGTAAGCTCCTTCAAAAAAGGGGCTTGCTCTGGAAAATGTGTCCGCCTGCTCATGATACGCTGGAGGTAGTTGCAAAATTAATCGATCATTAGCATCATACTTGTACGTGGTTAGGTGATGATCACCATGATACGCTCGCACATAATCTGCGACCTTCAGATTGCGTCGATCGTACACCGTCACGTAGATTGATTGATCTGGATAGCGCTCGTCCTTGCAATAATACCCGTGCGTGGAAGGGAAAATGTTTTCCAGAAAATCGATATGTTGCTTGCTGTTGAAATGTTTTGCAAACACACCATTAACAGCAAAGGGTTTTCCAGGCACGGATTGGACAGTTTTTTCTTCGAGCGGATTATCTGCGTAAATTGTTCGACTATACGGGAACCCTGCGCAATCGTTGTTCAGCTGCATGATTGTGCCCTCCATTTGTCCCGTGCTCCAAAAACGTTCCTCTTTCTCGATGAAATTGCTTCGATACCCGAATAACATTGACGAATTAGTGCAATCGATTTCGGACCACTTTGATTTAACGGCGGGGCGGTTTAACTCATCGTACACGATTTCTAGCAAAGCAATGGTGTGTGGTTCCTTTAGCTCTAGTATTTGCTTCGGCGCGCCAAAATCAGACAAATAGATTACCTTCATACTCACATCGTAAAGCAGCATAGCGTCCCAAATGTGTGCATTTTTGCCATTGAGTTGGTATCGCTCAAAACGTGCTTGGTTGGCAAAATTCTCGATCTTGAGCTGACCATCGATCCATACGCTGTAATGTGTATTGCTACAAAAGATTACCACTTCACCCTCGCGAGGTATGGCAGTTCTTTGAGACCGTTCCATCAACACTGCTTGATCTTCGAATATCTCGATGCGGAAAGGTATGGCAGCCATCTCTATGCGTATGTCACCTGAATGTGAAGTTCCACTGTATCGAAATCGTAAAACAGCTGTATCGGGAATGTGTTGAAATTGACCATAATATATGTTCTGCTCTACCGGTTCCAAAATTTTCCCCATCGTAGGGGACATTTCGATTCGCGAATTTTTCCTTCTTGATAAAATAGATAAATACTCAATCGAACCTTGCTCATTAATGCGTCCTATTTCATTACCAAAGTTATCGTGGAGCCGATGTGATAACAGTCCCGAGGCATGCAGCGTCGATCGTTCTATTGCTAGCACGGAGTCGTAAATGTGCACGTTCAGTTCCAGCTCTGCTGGGAAAACTCTTACATGATCAACGTCTAGGAAAGAATTGGTTCCTGGAGAAATTTTAACGTCAAATCGACTGGTCTTTTCAACCATAATCTCAACATACGTCCATCCATTAGTGGAAAATGCAGCAGATCCGTTTATTATGTTTCCATTGTACTGGACAGACAGTGAGTTGCCGATATCTTGCTGATCTGCCGAGCCTCTTAGCCAACAAGAAATGATCAACGAATGAAACTGTGTCTTTGGCTCGAACGTCGCACCTATGAACTTCGATCGGGTGAGATGCAAAAAGTGGTTTCCATGCTCATTGCGTATTACTCCATCAGTCCATTTCCAACGCCCCCCATTGCCGACTAAATTTTGCTCGTACGGTTCAAATCCGTAATAGGAGACCACTTCCTCCGACATCCGAAATGGGCGGAAATCGGCTACAATCGTTTTTCCATCGCGTGCCGTTAAAACACCTTCGGGATCGATCGTTTTGGCGACATCTTCACTAGCAGGATCGACTAGTTTGACAAACTCTCCCGCCGCATTGTAAACCGATTTCGTGCTCAGCGTGCTGTTGGCAAAATTATAATGCACTTTAAACCATCCATAACGTCCATCCATGTTAGCGGGAGTAATTTTTACGTCACCCATTAAAAATTCGCCTTCGTAAGGTTTTGCACTTTGTGCATTGAATTCATAGTAGTTGATTAGTTTCCGCTTCCTACTGTCAACAAACTCGTGACGCCAGACCACATTTTGCCGCGTGATAGCGAACGAATCCACCGACCGTACAAACACATTCTTCCCGTCATTGGTGGTGCTGATGATTGCCAATTGGTTGCTGTTTGCGTCCAGCAATTCTTCTGCAGGAAGACTCGTTAATTCGCCACGTTGAAAGTCAAACAATTGCACGGCAGAACCATTCATTTGCACTGCCATAAAGGTTGGATATCGTATGTGCAACTCCGTCGCATTATTAGTATCGGTATTAAATACGGTAACATTGTTGGGACCGATCAAATCGAACGTTGCATTACGATGCGTTTTCACTAATTGATAGGATGGTCCCAAGTTGATCGCTATGCTGTCCAATGTAAGTTCTTCCTGTGGAATCCTTTCCGTAGTCCAGTCGATTCCATCGAACAGCACCTTATGGCTCGCTGCAATGATGTGTGCATCGTTCACTATTACTCCAAACTTCGAAGGATCGATCGCGAGTGGAATTTGCGCTGTGATATTACGATACAGATCCTCAAGTTCACCGTTGAGCTTTTCGTGCGATTCTTTCCTATAGCGCTGTTTCTCCGCTTCCGGTGCGTTAGGATGCTTAAGAATGTCCTGTTCAATTTGCTCCTTAATCTTTTCAATTTCGTCCATTATTGTACCACGATGATTGATCACTTTCAGGCGGAACTTTCCATTTTCCACACGATATCCAAACACGAACACATTGCCCTCTGCCTCGGGCGGGTTAAAGGTGTATGTGGCGAGATCTTCAATGAGAATGTCAACAACCGTTTGACGACTTATTTCATGTTTCCAATTCAGGTGTAAAAGATGTAGCCTGGCGTATAGTTTAGAGCCTTCAAGATGTAGCGAACGAAATACGACTACGTTGTGAAACATTCGCAATGCATCGAGTTTTATACCCTGCTGTAAGTTTCGAACAATTTCTTCTGGATGGTCAAAACGATCAAACACGGCAGTGCTGTTTGCTAGCAACTCAGATGGAAACATTAGTACACTCGGTTCCCATTTGCCATCACGTCGTACATACATCCGTAGTTGCTGATCGTTGTACGTAAGGAAGCCGTGTGAGAAGTAATGCTTTAGGGAAGATTCCTCAACGTCGATCGGTCTCAATGCTTTCCATTTGCCATTATCTTGTTCAATAACTGTTATGCGATGCTTTTGTATGGCAAGCAAAAAATTGTGGCCAGTGTAAACAGACGTGTTCTTCGGAAGCTTTATGTAAGTAGGAATTGCTTGCCATATACCAGCTTGTGTTTGAAACAGACACAGCTCAGGCTGCGTTCCTTTATGGTGGAGTAGTATGGCGAAGAAAGACTCCCCAGTGAACATCTCGTAGTCCACAACTGGAAGTTTTCCCAGCATAGGAATATGTCCTCCGGCCAATGCTACCGTGTCCGAGCCGAGAGTGTCCGTTATGCGTAAGCGTACCTGCGCTTGGTTGGTGATGTCACCAATCAAAAGATATCCTGGACCATAGGCTGTACGAGGATGAGAGTTAGTGATGAAATGATTCATCAGCACATCACGATCAATTTCAATCGAGCTATAGTCAAATTTAGCAACCAAACCATTAGGGTAAATAATTTCACTCATAGCACCACCCGGCCCTTCGTAGCTAAATTCCAGTACGACGTTGCTTTGCTGCGTTATACGTTTCAAACGTAGCATTTCACCGTGCTCCATATACTGCAGAGTTGCCGTTTGTATGTACCTCGAGGTGCGGATAGTAAAGCTGGTTAGAAGCATTTTGTTGAACAGATTAGAATATGAAAGTATCATCGATGCACCACTGCTGGTGCTAATCGCTTCCAGCTGATAATCATCTGCTTGGGTTTCCTTTACGTAGGAATATTCTAACCACTGACCGGCACGATCAAAGTGTCTTATCATGTACCATACTGATGAATAACGTGTATTCACTTCACTACGTTTGATTTGGAAAGGCCAATCTTCAATGCCATTATCCATTTTTACGAAGCTTTTGTCACCATATGTACCGTAGATAAAACTTTCTCCATTGCCATCTTCAACCAACCACTGGTCAAGAGCACGGTTAAATGTGACAGTCATTTGATCGTTTGATTCAATGGCAAAAGTTACGATCTGATCGTTTGCAGAACTATTAGCAGTTTTCTTATTTGTTAGTAAAAGAGATGATCCGTCCTTGATCAAATAGTAGCGGTGCTCTTCCGGAAAGATACTATTTCTGCGATCGATGTACACACAATCTATTTGAAGCGACCAGCCATTGCCCATCGTACTCGATACGTTGGAGGATTCTTGATAGGTGATAAATTTAACAGTGGATAGTGCGAACAATCTGCCAACCATAAGCAAAGGTATACCGAATGCCAGGTTACCGTTCATTGGATTAATCGGCTCGAACAACAATGAGGTGTCGATTTGCTCTCCAAGCGAAGCATGCACTAGCGGTCCTGTGTGTGCGTTGAGTGCAAACATCGATTGAAGATGTTTGCCGCCAGTTGGGTCAGGTTGAACAGTTATGCCATTTTCTTTGATTTCACATGTTGAATTTTTCGATGAAGCAAGAAGAAAGGAAATCATTTGCCTTCCACTAACAGCAATTGCTCTGGTTTTATGGCTTCTATCAGGAATCACCTGCACCATTCTTGCATAACGTACATCTTCATTGTATTCGAAATCGGAGGAAATACATTCAAATCCCACTTTTGACATTCTGAAGCTTACTAATCCTTCCGGTCCAGACAGCCACATTTCATCTCTCCCATCACCATCAACGTCGATCAAGCTGGCACTGTCCCAATGCTTCTTTTCCCAACCAACGACCAGTTGCGAATTTTGTGACACAGGTTGATACTTGTTATATACTCGTTTGTACAGAAACACTCCACTGGAGTTAAGATGTAACATATCGCTGAAGTCGTTATTATCAGAAATATTTCCAAACAAGATGCGATCTTCACCATATGGTACAAAAGGCACATTTTCGGTACGGGCAACAATTTGCGGAACATAGTTTTGGTCCAGCTTGTAAACAGTTATCGCGTCTACTGTTTGCTCAATAACGGCGACCTGTTGATTACCGTCAGTAGTTGCCAAACCAAGCCATGTTGTATTGAGTTTCCATGTATCCGGTAGATTGAGAGGATCGTACAGCTGCCACAATGGTTGGGTTCCACCTTTAAGCACAACACTTTCCATCATTTGCTCAAATTTTATGACTCCACGCTTGTTTCGCGTTAGCACTCCAATTGCAGTAACATCAGCATAAAGGTGGCCCATTAGAAAAACAGTGCTGGAATCGTTCCATCCGTACATATCGCGATACCTTCCATCGGTAGAATAATGGTGTAATGTAAGATAATTTCCTTCCATGCGGTAAAATTGCAATCCTTGACGATTTTTCACCAACATCCAGCCTGACTCATCGACAAAGAAAGAAGTGCGAAACTCACGCCGCTTTTCGTCAAAAAACTTTTCTCGTGACCATAACACTTTCCACTCGCTCCCGTATGGCTCCAGCCGGAAACAATGCAACGATCGGTGTTGTCTTACCAGAAGCACTTGCTGGTTAGATATTTTAGCGTGAAACAAATCTATTTCATCACTATATGACACATTCAGCAGCTGCTGAAACTGATGCGGATTCCCTTTGCTCCCCATGGCTTGTTACACTTGCTACGAACTTTCTTTCACTGATGTTTACTGGTAACTAATCTTGTGTTAATGATGTAGCTCAGTTGAGACTGGCTGTTGATTGCATGTTATCAATTTTTTGGGAATTCCCTACACTCGATTATCTGCCGTACAACGAACACTCTGACACGATGATCAGTCGTTTGTTTGCTTGTGATCTCTTGACCCGATTTGCATGTTCAGAATTGCACCTGTCTGTGTATAATTTTATATATGAATCAAAACATACCCATGGAGGTCACCATAGGTTGAGATTATACTATTCTGTAAAGTGAAAAGATTACAAAATTGATGCGGTATTCTAGGTACAGCAGTACAGAGGTTTAGAATACATTTCGTGCCCGTAGATCGGGTAGTCAGCTAATATTACAGAGTTGATTACTAACTGTCACGTCGATTTGTGCCTTATCGTGACCAGCATGTGTGAAATATGAACCAAGAATTCATAGTTTCATAAAAATTGCTTCTAGTATGATCATATCGCATGAATGACACGCCAGCTACAAAGTTGAAAGTGAAAGTTGCTCTATGATAGACATGACGATCAAGATCGTCAATGATTGTGAATCCTAACGTGAGGAAGAATACTCAAAAAGGAAGAAGACAAACAAGGAAACAAAGCTTATGACCATAAGCTTTTGATAATGAAGTTATTGAAAGAGATCGTCCGTATTAGTTTTTTTTCTATCGAGTGCACTAACGGGCTGACGACCTTTGATATAACGCTTATTAGAGATTTGTTTCTGGGAATGACGGTAGGTCAGAATAAAAGTTACACTTCTGGATAAACACGATAATTTCCAAGAGGCACTGGGCAATTAAATCAGAAACTTGTGCCTAAAATACTACTCTTCGCTAAAGAGAGAGCACAACATGCAATGACACAAAAAACAGAAAAACTATTCTCAACATTATGTCGTTAGCGAGAACAAGGCGACAGGGATTAGTAAATAAGTATTGGGATTGGGATTGGGTATCAAATCCCATCCGGACCATCCTCCCTTAGCAAGGATAGAGTACGGGATCCGGCTACGTAGTAAAAATATGCCAGATCGAAGAGCCAAGAAGATATTGATGAATACGGCAGTATTTTCGCATGTATATTATAACCTTTTGTATCCAGTTTTTTGATAGTGAAAGATTGGGATGGTATACATGGAGATTCCGTTGTATCTGCTTTGATCGTTCTCCGTCGATATATGCCAGATATACAGGGGTTGTGTTAAACCTTGGCGGTGTAGAAACAGGGTAATGTGGCTTACCAACCTGTTTTCGATAACAAAACGCTTAATGCTGCAGGTTCAGCGGCAAACATTTAGTTAAAGAATATTACATTAGTGTTAAATTAAGTGATAATTATTGAACATAAACGCATAACGGCATAAAATAATTGCAAATGATTTACGGCACGTTATTTATTTATTTCATTTAGGACGGCCAGGCCCCGTATGACTTATAAACTAATCTTAGTAACTAATTAGCTTCTAGTTAACGGCTCGTTAGTAAATCTACAATCTGCACAAAGACCTACCTGTTCGCCTTCCTTTTGGTCTCGTACTTTGTAACCGGAGTGTGTCGCATGGGCGCTCGAATTGGTTTGCTCGAATGTTGTGTTCACTAACACTGATGCATCGAAAATGAGGGGAAGTGAAAGAGATATCGCATCTCTCTTTCTCTTTCACTCCTGCTAAGTACCATTTAACTATGGATAATGAACAATTAAAAATTGGTCATAACAATATTTGAAGAATATTGTGCATTTCTAGTCCGATTTAAGTGCTTATCTTAAGTATCCGTCATTTGATAGGGTCTTTACTATTTTATTTATTCTTTTTTCATTATGTAATTATAAATAAAAATATAGCAAAATTGTATAGATTATTTAAAATTACCTCACAGATCAATGAACTGCTTAATTTTTTGCTACAATCCCGGAACTGGATCTTAAGTAAACGATCGCCATTGAACCATGAATGAGGTAATACATATACATAAAGTTGAATAAATTTAAACTTGGGGTAACTAATTATTCATAATTTTCAGGTGCATTATCCATAATTATTATGAACAATGTTTTTTAATTATTATTCAATATATTAATTGTTTACATCAGAACAGGTTCAGATAGCGCAACTATTTTCGCTATGATTTAAACTATAAATTTTGAAATCGATTTTTTTTAATAAACATGTTATTTCTGAAAACTTGGAAGCGCTAGGGGTTTGCACATCGTAAGTGCTGTGAACGCATCAAGTCCTAGGTTTCGATTGTGTAAGAGTGAAGCGTACATAGCATCAGGGTAGACATGCTATTTCTTTTTAACTAACCAGATAGATGGGATTGACACATTCGTCTTCACACGAATGGTAGGAAAAACGATTTCGGAGCACGGGAACGTATGTACTTTCAGCCATTCAGTTTTCGTTGTTCACTGTGGATGCTGCGCTTGGACGTTCGAGCTTTTCGATCGAGACTATTTGCACCGAAGGGAACCATTGTTTCTTCCTCCACTCTCGGCCACTGTTTTCTGGTTTGGTAAAGAATAGTCTGTGTTTGAAAGATTTTCATTCGGATTGTCCAAACGTCGTGCAGTGTATGGAAGAGTGAAGTGGAACGTATCCAGACCAGTTTTCTTTCGTTTCGTTTCGAATCTTTGGACTAGTGAAAAAGGATACCTACCAACACGTCGCCTGCATTACTGTTAACTCCCAGCAGTGTGTGTATATGTATGTGTGCGTGTATGTGTTAAGGGGCTCCCCAGATTCTTCGGTAAATTAGTCCCGTTCGCATACGGGCCGTAGCGTTCAGGCAAAGTACATACAGTTTTCAGTGCAGTTGAGAACATTTCAGTGTGTCCAGCGCACGATAGTGACAGTAAGATTTCATCTGTGTGCAAATCGACGTTTCGACAAGGGCTATCAATTGGCATCTTTTGAACTCCAACATTCGGATTAAAAACGACTTTGGCCTTAGTCAGCAGTGATGCAAATGGCAAAAGTTTTTGTGAAGCTAAATTAATGCAAACGGTGATGCAAATGAGGTGGAACCTAGCGTGAACAGCGTGCGTATAACATTTGGCTGACATTATTGGACGTGGTCAAAGCAATTTTCTGTAGTTAAAATTCGTGTCCTAACTTGCAAAAATCCGTGGCAAAATCGCCCCAAAAGACAAAAAGTGAAGTCTGATTTTTCTTTCACTGACCCTGATACTGCACATCAGTGGCAACGGGACGTCGAGAGAAAGAAAGGCTACGAAGCTAGGTGAACGTCAGTTAGATAAAGAGCGAAAATACAGAAACAAAAGCAACGCTCTAGAGCGAGTGAGAAAGACGATCAAAAGGGGAGCTGTAAGTGTGGCAGCAGAGTGAATGAGAAGGCAAACTGAAGAGCACAGCACGACGAATATCGAGATTGTGCAGTAGTGTGCGTGAGACTGGTGATTGGAAAAGTGAGTGAAGGAAATTCATACCTACCAACAAGAGCTAGGACACTAACGCAACGTTATCGGATAAAGCAGGAGAGAGAGAGGAGGGACTGTCGAAACGCAAGCAAATAAAAGTTTTCCATCGAATCCAAGTAGTGCGTGGTTTTCTTGTTTCGTCGTCGTTATTTCATTGCTGGCCACCATCGGAAAGGGTGCTCTCTGTACACGTTCTCAAGGCTGCCTCTGTCCGTGGGGTCCGCAAGTGATTATTTGTGAGGAAATTCGATTTCTGTAGTTCGTACGTACGATAGCTGTGGTATTGTGTTTGTGCAGTGAATTACCACAGAGCCGTGTGTAATTTTATGCTAACCGTTTCGTTCGTGGTTACTGAAATCCTAAGTGCAATCTCGTCAAGTTTGTGAGACGTTTTATTGTTTTTCGAGAAACTTTTTTTTATCGTGAAAGTTAAAATAAAACAATCCGCCAGCGTTGCTGCAAGCAAATACGTACACCAGTGGCAGTGCGCAAATTTTGTTTTAACCGTGTCGTGCCAGTGCATGCAAAGGAAAATCGTACTACGGACTAAAAGAAGGAGGACCGTCTGTCGTGTTGCTATCGGACGAAAGTGTGGAAATTTTTTCACCGTCACACACGAAGTGGTTGCGATAGGGAAAAAACACCCAACGTGAGACAATATGCTGATTAAACTGGTGAAGGAAGACTTTCCGTGTCTGAAAAACGGGTTTATATAACATTATCTTCGTGCTATCGAGTTTCTTCGAATCTACTTCAACAAGGTAAGGGGATCAGGGAATACCGAAGAAAAAAAAATAGTTAGTATAGGCTCGTTTTGTTGCGTTAAATGCGTGCAGTTGGTGTTTTAAACTGGCAATTTATTAGAGTAATCTCTTTTCTTGCACACTTTTCGTAGAGAATCTAATTAAAATATAACCCTTCTTTCCTTTATTTATGAACTTTGGTATGATCAATTAAAAATATCATGCACACCACGATAGGTTTCGTGTGGATTGAACGCACACAATGCCAGTATAATTGAAAGCGTTACGTGTGTGTTGGTGATATGTTTGCGTTCTGTATGTAGCAGCCATGCATAGAGGATAGAGCAAATGTGATGCAAAGGGAGGTGGAGGTACGAACGCAATGAAAAGCGGACTGTCAACAAAATCAGCTGTCAGCCGTCGGGAGAACAAAAAAACAGTACTGTCAAATTGGTGCTCGGGAGCTATTTGGCTCTCTTCGTTTGGCAGCGCAGAAGCAAAACAGTGAATAAAAATTTTATTTTTCGTTAAAAAATTTGCGAATATATAGATTTAAATGCAAAAGAAAATTTCAAAATGGTTGGGAGCTGATTGCAAATGCCATATTTGTACTGTATGATATTAGCCAGCCAGCTTGGCCCTTCCGCAATTACCATCATGGAGCGGAACGAACACAAAATGGAGTGGATGACGCACTTGGGGAGATTTTGCAAAGCATTATTGCGTCATGATGAAGGGCACTTTTAGAAAGTCGAGTCGGAACAATAAGGCGTATAATGTGTAAAGATGTTAACATTTATTTCCATAGCAATCGTTTTCATATTCTGTGGAAAGGTTATTTAAAAGTTTACGAAAATAAAAACACTTTGGAACAATTTTGTACACTGATAAGTTTGTTGTAATTTCTGTCAGCAAAGGCAATGTGATTGTATTGAATTTTTCGAGCGTGGATCTGGATTCGAGCTTGGTCTGTTCCGTTCTGTAAGTTATTTCCCCCATTTACGACCCCAATTTGCTTGGTGTGCAGCATTCGCACTCATCCTTTCATTGATTTTGACGCTTGAATGACTTGCTGCGTGTAGAGCATTTGACGAATGGACGACGAAAAGCCGAACATGACTGGGGTTCAACGAACTGCTAGTGTAAGTGTGTACGTTCTATACCCAATTTATATCAATCGAAATGCTGCACAAATTCAGCATATTGTGTTACAAATATTGTAACTAACTAGTTTTCACTATAAGCGAAGTATTGTCGGCACCGATATCGTATAAGAAGGTTTAAAAAAAACTACAACAAAACCATAACGTAATGGGATGATCCTGTAATGTTGAATATTAAGCGAATGGTGGTCGATGGGCGATAATGATGGCGACAAACAACGACCGTCAGCTCCCGGTACAGACCAATTTCCACAGACAACAAAGAGCAGCCGCACCTTTTAATGCTGTTGTTGGTAACTATTATTTCCACGGTTGGGAATGCTTAGTTAACCTAAAAAGAACATTCAGTATTCTAGTTACCTGTTTCGTTGTCGGTTAGGTCAATATAGTGTGCTGGTACATGTGTGGAAAACAGTAACTTAATACGTTTAGCGTCTGTGCTGCAACGGGAAGGAGCTACACTAATTGTGTAGCATAGCAAATAAAACTAAATGAATATTACACTTTCATATAGGTGCCCTTCCGTGGATTACGTTGGCCATTTTGACGGAAACAGATGTTTCGTTTTCTTTTTTAATCACATTTTGACTTCGCAGTTACTCCGGGACTTAGGACGGGTGGTGTTAACCACTCTTTAGCCATTGATCCTTACCTATCTGGCAAATCACATCATCCGTCTCTGTGTGCACAAATGCAAGAAACCAGACATGAGAGGCGAAAAAATACAATGAAACAAATAAAGCAACTGCGGAACAGCTCCAATGCAACTGTGCACGGGGCAACGGGGCAACGATGGACCAGAAGAGATGACAAAATGGGGAGACTACATTTGAAACTCTTCAGCCACGGTGCAAGACTAGCAGTGCTTTTTCTGTCTGTTATCTTTGTTTGCTGGCCTCCGGTTCCAGGTCTCCGGGTGGATTGTCGTGCATGAGCTGGAAGAGCAAAAGGGGTTTGGTGTTTTCGTTCGATGCACGGTTCCTCTTTATCTTACCAAACTAACTCTGTCAGTATCCTGCGTACAGGGGATGTGTTTGATTTTGTTTGTTTCCACTTTTTTCGTTCCTCGATTTTTCTGGTTCCATTTTTTTTTTTGCTTTCAAGATCTCCTTTTACGTCTGCTTTCGGGTCGGCTTCGAGAACACGTTTCGAAAGGGCATTTTAAGTGAGAATGATAGCTGTCTGAATACTGTAAGGCTTATCCCCAACATTACTTTGTTATATTCGAAGTGAAAAAAGAATTTATTTTCCTGACTTGTTGTTCATTTTAGCTTTGAAATGATGCGAGGATAATATTAAAAAATATATAGCAAGCAGTACAGAATTGTTTTATTAACATGGCACATTATATTATTTTGTATTATTTAAAGTACACAACACACTGCTGCATGTTCTCTCTCGTCACCAATTTTTGCTTTAAATGCATAGAGGGAGCTTCTTCTTTTTTTTTTAACAACGTCCACACATACGGATACCTTCTTTGCTGAAGTTTGGAGTGCATCCGATTTTTCCGACCACCAGACGGAAGCAGTTCATAATTCTTGTTTTTCGTTCCTAACCACCTGAAAGTCACCGCAAGAAAAAAGAAGAATTGAGGCCAAGGATAATGCGAATTGCGCTCTCGTGTGAGAAAAGAAGAGGGTTGTGGTGCATCTATCTGCACAAAATTGAATTGGGAAAGTTTGTAGCTTCTTTGTTGTCGCCTAGCACCGTCCAACGAGTAGGTTATTCCGACTTGGTTCAGACAGAGGAAATGTGTCCCTATTTGCTTTCCATCAGCAATGCAGACAACAAAGGCATTGAAGTGTGTTTTCTTCTTTACAAATAAAATAACTTTTTATTGGTTGATTGTAAAAGACTTGATCTGAAGTATTTTTTTATGTTTTAAATTTTCAACATTGAAACATAAGTTATAATTTTTATAGATTTGTTTTTTATTTGGAATAAACTTGTTACTGTTTGTTCGTTTGTTAAAATTAGAATAACATTTGTGTGAAAAATATTTTTTAAATATTTGCTTAAGTTCTTTGTCTTTTATTTTTTATTCACGAAGAACGGCCAGGCCGTATTTCTATCGTTGTCTTTTATTTTATTGTAAATTTTACCATCAAAAGAATGAAAAAAAAAACAATAAAACTATTCTCATTTTCAATGCAAGCTAACTTTTTTTTTCAAATCGAGCTTCAATTCATTTCTTGTTGCACTTGCAGTGTACTTATATTCGCTACTTTTTTACTTGTATTTTTAGAATTTTTTAATCTAAAAATTATTCCTAACTTACTTACTTACATTACTAACTTAGTTGTATCGTTTAATTTTATTCATTTGCAATTTTAGTGCATCAACTAGGTAATATAAATTCCTTCATAGTGGAAAAGGATACCCTACCTGTTACAGGGAATCATGATAGAACTTTCTTTGTTCCTGTAAAAGGATTCCCGAGTATGGAATAAAAGCGAGAATTTTCAGCTGTATCCGTGTTTGCTAGACGATCGCACCGAAAACCAGGTCGAAAAAAGGAGGAGCCGTGACGGGAGGACATGCGCAAAATATTGAATTCCCCCGTTTGGATGGGACGCAGACAGCACAGCATTTACTGCCACCAGCGGTGGTAGACTGTTGCTAATGTCGGAATTTCTTTGTCCGGTTGGATAAAGTCTTTTCCTGCTTCGCGTGCTTGCGTATGTTACATTAAAATGAGCACAATTCACATCACATTTCGCTGACTCAACGGCGGGGACGGGCAGAATGTGCAGGTGGTTTGTGAAGCGTATAAAACGGGTAAATAACGTCGGTGTGCACTATCGCGCAGTAACGATAAGCTCGTATAGTGCGACCCAAAGAACACTGGTACTACTTACCTTTAATCACTTATTCAGTCCATCAAACAGCAGATTCCATCATCTGTAAATCGAATGCCGTTGTGCCACGTTTGATAGTTATGTTACATGCTGTCTCGCACGGTAAAGTGAAGGAAGTATACATTTGTTATATTGTATCGTATACGGAATGTGCGTTTAACCATATTTCCATCATAATGAAACAATTGTTCAAACATGCCCAACAATCCAAGATGCGGAAGGGTTAGAAGCAGTGCAATAAACACACTAGCGCTTGGTGTTCGTACGCGCAAGAAATGGGAAAAAATATTGGCCTCATGGGCTCGCACTTATAAATGTAATGGAAAAGAGAAATCCGATTGGCCACTTATGCAATATCTCGTGCCTGCTGCTGGTCGGTCGGTGTGGTTTCAGGAAAAAATAAAAATGTAATGAACCTTTGCCAATGTTCAACTACCCGGGCAAACTTCGGGCTTTTGCTGTCCGTGGGCCAATGATTTTGGGCAAAAGAGCTAAGCTTCTCTCGGCTTAAGGCGGAAGGTGTGTAGATGATTGAGAAGATTCATTTCACAAACCCGTTCACTACACTTCCTTGCGAGTTGCTAGAAGAAATTATATGCTTGAAAGCAACCAGAGTTCCCTGTCCATCACTGATTCACATTCGTTGGTCTATGCTTTTTTTTGGCAATTAGGGTATTACGACTTTTTCCTGGAAGACAAATGTACTGATCTTAATTTTAGTAATTTTGGCAGCACGAATTAAAGAAAATATTGAAAATCAATTTGGTCAGTTTAAAGTCTCGTAAATCTCTTGGTGTGTTTTGGTATCTTATTTTGTAATTGCTATTCTAAGGTAGTATGAGGTCCTCACGCATCATTTGCAAAGGTGCCTTATCTTAAGGATCTCTGTCATTAGCATCCAGGTCTTTCCTTTGTTGTGTTGTTGTCTACCGGACTGATGATGTGCCTGTCTGATGGGACCGGGTAATTACAAACGACATTTGTCAACGTTGAAAACAAATCATGCTCGATGATATTGTTAATTTGTCTGCCATGGGAATGTGTCGCATGAGTAAATGGCAAGTGAAACCATTATCAAAAAGTGGACATAGTCTTCCACAAGCAGACAGGTTGTGGTACTAAATGAAATCGTTTTAATTTTTTGCTACACCTATTACTGATAGCAAATAAATGCCCCCATTTTAATCCGGCGAGACGTGGCCGTCGGTGGTTTATATTACCCCACAGCTTAATTATTATTTAACGTGTAGCCCACATCGCGACCAACACTTTATCGCGTCGGAAACCTACAAGAGACTTTGTTGGGGTTAGGGAAATAATGAATGTGAACGTGGTTCCCTTAGTCGTTGAGTGAAACTTGCGATTTCACATCATTATCAATGACCGTGGCAAGGTGGTTCGCGAAGCAGAAATAAACTGAAATTTGAGGTCACTTGACGATGGTTTCGACGCTCGTCAAATTGCGAACTAAATTAATTTTCAGCTGAAGCTTTGTGAGGCTTAAAAAACCTACTTCATTAGCAAAAGTGATAGAACTTCAAACCTCTAATCGTTTTACATGATTAAACACTGGCTAAAAGATGAATTAGGTCACGACAGTTTTCATCAGATATCGGTGAGGTAAGAAAACGTGCTCATTCTTGTCTTTAGACAGCTGACAGACAAGTTGGAGACGCAATTCGTAATCTGTGGTTCAGAGAGGACTTTGAAGTGATCCTCGTTAGTGTGTGCGCTCCCTTCCAACCATTGAAACTGATCGTTGTTATCAGTTAATGGCTTATACTGCATGGCAGTCTACTCGTACTATGGTAGCTTCCTTGTATATTATTCAGACATTCAGACATGCACAAATGTTCAAAGTACAAGCGCATCGCAATCTGTGTAGCAGTCTTCCTCATTTATCGACAGTACGCTGGCGTGTGATGGTCGGTATTGTTGTGTACAATTATCAGTCTACGTATGCTCAGAATATGTTGCGAATGTCGCAAATGTTTGGTTTTGCGTGACTAGATATGCGCTCTACCACACGTACTTGTAAGTCGATTGATAAGATAAGGTTTGATATAGGAGAAAACGATAGGCAATTGCTCGTATCGTGAGCGATATTTCCAGACATGTACTACTTGTCATATTGAATACATAATCATTGGAACAAAAGAACATTCAGCCTTGCCTTGCCAAATATTGTAGGATAATGGTTGGGTACGCGATATTTGGTTGGTTGTGTCCAGGTTATTAACATCGCATTTAAGTACTTTGTTGAGGAGCATTCTTTTACGCATCAACTCTAAGGTTAGGTTTCTTTGACGCATCGACTCATCATGTTATCTAACGTGTCTTTTTGCCAATTTTAGCTAAGAAATAGTTCCTTTCTCGTGTTAATCTGTATGCGTGTACGTATGCATACATTGATCGAAAAATTGGTCATTGGCCTTTGGAAAGCGGATGGGTTGATCGACCCATCGTTTGTTGTTTTGCACACCGTTTTAGGACGCGTATCCTTCCGTACTCAATTTCATCTTAGCAAAGGCCAGGGTTTTTTCCTTCGAATTTTTACGTCGCAAAACGGACGTCAGAAGAACCTTTCACCGCAGATCCGAAAGCAAATGTAAAGAGCGTCCGCAAAGAACAACATTCTCTGGCCATGTTGTGTGGTGGTTTGGTTTCGGTCAGATCCACAAAAAAAAGTTGAAAGACAACCGTTGTTGTGTGTGGTGCTTGATTGATGTGGGCAGCAGACGGTGGACAGGTTGGGCCCGATTTCCTTTATCATTGTGTGCGAAACGAACCTTACATTAATTCACACAACGCCACACTCATCTGTTCAAACGTGCAACGGCAAGTTTCAGGTGCGTAGGTTCGTCCACAATTGCGTAGATAAAACAGGAACACAGTAGTCGTCGGTATGTTGTTATGTGTAGAGCTCCACCACCTTTGCGATCGCGAGGTTTTGCAACTGTGTTTGTTTGCGTGAAACACGCTGAAATCAGTCGTCACTCAAGCGATTGCGTATGTTTTGGGTGCGTGTGTGCGTTTTCGTCGTCGAATCTCATATCGCATCATCCTCTCGCAGCTTGCTGCTCTTCTCGCGACCCATCCATGCACGACGCAGTATATAAGCAGAAGAGAGAAAGAAAATGAGATCGGCGAGCCTGGTCAAAGGGGACAAAGAAGACGAAGGAAACAATACGCTTTGAGGGAATCTGTGAGGATAAATGAAATTGCGTATTAACGCAAATTTAGTCGCGAAGGAAGAATGAAAAGTGTGTTTCTTTTAACTAAACATCGCAATTTTAACAAACATCAGTTATCTATGACATGGGGAGATAGAGCTAGTGAATTTTGGAAAACGGCAACACGACGCTTTGGTAGTGAATTTCGACGTCACACAACATTAACACACTATAATTTATTCATATGGATGACGATGCTGATGACGGTTTTATTTACGTTTTGGAGAGAAACGAGCTAATATTGTCCAAAAACACTTTTCTATGTTTCTCTGGAAACCTTGAGACGATGTGAACCTACCTATTGTAGGTATATGGCACGAAACGAAAAGGTGACATACCTATTATGTTGCTAACTGTGTGAAACTGAAGATTACATTTTAAGTTCATTTGTTTGTATTCGAAACCATAGTATTAATCGAATAGTTACCATAAATGAGGGTTTTTAATTAAACTTTGACATTTCGGCTTGTATTTGTGATATCAATGTTTTGCATATGCCCATCCTTCGTGTGTTGAAAAAGTTGTTTCACAAAAGAGAACGATGTTCTGTGATACCTCTATACGGATTGTAATATCCTTATTGATTCCCATTCGCGTCCTCATTCACATTTATTGACTGTAAAATGAAAATGGAAAAGGTAGATCATGGTTCAATTTGTATACACAAATACCAACACTTTATCGCTTATGGAAGGATTCCAAAAGAGCACTGTTGCTTGAAGGAATCAGAGAGAAAGCATATACAAAAGAGAAAGAGACAGAGTAGCATGGCGAGTGCGAAAAAAGCTATTCAGAATATGCGTTGAAATGTTCTAAACAATGCTAATAGCATTAAGGGTAGAACAAAAAAAAATACATGCCCATTCCGAATTGAACACAAAATATATCGGTTTATGTTTGGAAGAAAACAACGAACAAGATGGAAAAGACCAACTGCTCGTGTAGTGTGTTTTGGACGCAGTAGGCAGTAAAGGAAAACGACTCTCGATGTTACACACACACCGGCACAAAATCGACCAGCTGATTTTTGTATATAGAAGCGCGAAGTGTCATATCGCCATTGCACGATGAAATCGTTTCTCTTTCTTTCGCTCTCTCGCGAGCGAGAGCTTGATATATATCCACGGTGACCATGGCATGCGCAACATTCAACACCAATGTAGTTTTCCGTTTTCAAACGCAATAGCACACGCTCACCATCCCTTCTTGCAGGGCACACACCCCCTTTCGTTCGTTCGGTTGTGTCGCGTGTATGTACACACGCCGCTCTTCGCCACCTGCTGGATACAAGTCCCAACAGCCGTGCTAACGCAATGGTGCGTTGTGTGCGTGAGAGTGCGATGTTGATTATTTCAAGGGTGTAGGCAAAATGGAAGGGGTAGAATTGACGAGGAATGAAGAAGGGGTATTGAAAACACATGTGTTCAAAGACGAAAAAAAAACATATAAAGTAGTTAAGTTTGATTCCATCAAAGTAGTCAGTGAGTGAGTCGAACAATCAGAAGTAGAATAAGAAAATCCAGATATGTAATTTGATCAGTTCTTTTTCGCATTCCCTTACCTTGTCCATGGTGAATGTTATATTTTTGTTCGTCACCTTTGTTCGCCTCGTGGAAGATAATATACTAGCGGATACTTCTTCAAATCGCGTCTATCACTAATGGATGCTACATTCAATTCATACCCTATACTCATATACGCACACCCTGCGTCATGCCTTTAGCATTATCTCCTATATGTACATCCTAGTCCACCCTTTATGACCCCCCTCAACACCCACGATCGATTGTGCGATCCGGGAGTCTCGCGATGTCTAAACATCGTTGTCGGAACAGCTCGTGCGCTCTGATGTGTTTCCGAGCGAAATGCTCGAATGTAAACAGAAAAAAAATAATAGGCACATGCGCGAATGTGCAAATGATCCCATCCTGAAACAAAAACGGTACGAACAAATTGTGGAAGAGGGGAACCAGATTTTTGGGGGTATAAACAACTGAACATAACATAGCCATTTCGAGCATCAACTTGATTTTTGTTTTTGTTTTTTTGGTTTTGGGGACTTAAAGCCACTTCCGTTTGCTTTTGATGTGCTGCTTAAAGTTCTTTCACTGGGAATATTCGAATGGAATGAAAGAACCAGAATAAACAAGGAAATACAATTTTCATATGTTTGTCAAGCGTCCTATACATGTTTTGTACAGCTTGGTAGATAGCCAGTATTGGTTGACAATCAATAAAAAATACTTTCTTTGAAGTAAGGAATTCTTCTGTACTTTAGAAGTATCAGCCAATTAATATTGTTGTTGAAAATATTGATTAGTTAAAAACACGTGTTGGAATTATGCACGAGAAATATGATTCATAAGTTGAGTCGAATTAAGAAATGTTGATATTATGACGTATCAAAATAGAAGTTTACAAAATGTATGGAATATGTTTTTTAGTGAACATATTGTTTCCACAGATTGTACAAATTTAATGTTAAAATTCCTAATATCATTTTATAGCCAATTCTCATTTTTCAACGCAATGTAGATCAGCTATAGCAAATGTAGAACAGCAAACGTGAACTGTTGTATAGCAGTCAATTCGTTGTGTTGATCGGGGTGGGCATATAAATCTGTGCCATTGTTCGTTACCTTGTTGCCCAAATGTAGTCGACAGTACTGGGTCTGTTAGAACCTGATGGTCAGACGTCATTGCTTTTAACCGTTTATTTACCAAGCACAAAAACGAACGCGAATCAAGAGAATGAAGCAAAGAGAGGTATCCAGGTCTACACGTTGGTGGAGTGTTGTTGTGTCCTCTGGGATGTAGAATAAGGGCGGCTATGTCATACCTTAGTCAAACACAACACCGAGTGTTTATATTTTTAGAGGTGAACGAGCAGATCGTGTAGCGCATGCAGATGATCATGACGCTGACGACTATTGCGGCGGGCGGGTAGCTTTCAGCTTGTGTGTGAAGCTGAAAGACCGCTAGGCAAGGTTTGTGGTTTCCTTTTTTAAGTCTTTGCCATTCTGCTGTTACGAATCAAAGCGAAACAGCTTCACACAGAAGGAGGAAGTCTTATGAATATTGGATGAAGTTTTCTTGTTTTTGTTTTGCTTTGCTTTAGTTAGTTCTTTCATCTGTATTTGCCGATGATCGAGCGAGCAATCGATGCGTTAAGCCTAACCAAACTACAAAAAAAACCTGTCTATTGTTGGCCGGTTCGTCCGACAGGAGTTTTTGTTCGTTGTCTTCTAACCGATGACGTTTTATCTCGTGATGAAGTAGGTGATCGTGCAGAAACGAAAAAGGAAGTAACATGAAATCAAATTTGAACGAAATAGAATTTTATTTTTTAGCATTTTAGAGAAAAAATTGTGGAACTATGTGAATACTGAATTTTATAATTAATATGTAAAATAAATGCAAAAAATCTAGGAAACAACAACTCGTTAATTGAATATTAATAGTAATAATATATTTCATATTTTATTCTTTTTCATTCTCTTCACAGGTATGTTATACTGTCCCATTGGAGATGTTATGGTAGATTTCATGGATAAAGCATATGATACATAAAATACTATCCACAATAAACCCGTCTCGTAGTGTTCGGGAGGTAAGTTTATATAATCGAATGTACCACTGGGTGCGATCGCACGTATAAACTGGTTGCTGTATTGTTGGACTTTATTGGAATCACAATGGTATGTTCCAATTATCATAAAGATCAGTTCCACGCAGCATTTTTTATTATTTCAGACACTTTAACCTTTAAATGTTGTTCTGTAATGCACTGTTTTTATTATTGATAAAACAGCTAATTTGACTAGTTTATTTGATGTTATAGTTGACAAGATTATTTCAGAGCAACGAATATTATTTTGTACATAAAGTCTTTGTTTTGTTTTGTTCGTTTCGTTTAAATCATAATTCTTCTTTTTTCGTTACATTTTTATTCTGTCCTTGAGTAATGTTTATTTGTCCTTTGGTGTCACTTCTCGAGTACAATCAACAGAGGAGTGCAAATGGCGACGTGTCTACCACAATCACCTATTATGGGTTACTCGGTTAGTTTCCGAAGCATTCGTTTCCACGTGCTGCAAAATGGAGACGATCATGCACAGACTTGGAGATCTGAAAGAATGGAAGGGTAATATGAATGATTTTTGGTCTGCCTGAATTAAACCAGCTATAAAGCTATAAAACGAAGGCATCTTTTTCGGTATTGGACACTGTCAAATGGTTGATGGAAGTTAGTTCGAACGCTACGTTTTCAATCATTTAACTATGTAACTATCTAAACTCAAAAATGGGCAACGCAGAAACCCATTTGTGGTTATTTCACATCTTTCAAAATGATCTGCCCTCATCAGTAGAGTTACGAATTATTTGGGTAGTTCTAGTTGGCAGATGATGTTGTCTGAAGTACTGAACCGCTGAAGCTATTCAATGAAGCTAACGTAGTTATCGTAATATTTCCTTAACACGAAATAATAACAATTTGACTCATTTGAAGAGAAATACTTGTATCTGTACAAAGTTTTAGAAAATTTACTAGAAAAAGATTGTAAGGTAAATACATCTAATTACATGCCGCTATAAGGGAACAAATATGGTCCTAGGTCCAGTATAAAACTTTATCACTTAACCAACTAAACACCGTGCCGATTGATAATTCAATTCACTTGAACTTGCCTCTTAGTATTGCTTTGATGTGTGCGTGGATTCGATTAGTTTAATTCACGTTAATCAAGCTTTGTGCAATACTTCTACTACTAGCTTTAACGTTATATCTAACTACAAAGTTCGTTCAGAACATCCGCTCGTATTACGATTGCTTCCGTTCTAGTTTGTTGTGCGTACCTTTAACCTTCCGGTTCCGGTAATATATAACCAGTGTTTAGTTTATTCGATTCATTTTGTTCACAATTAACCTTCGATTGGTATGATTTATTCGTGTGTATGTATGTAACGTATGTATTTATTCCTTATGTAAGTACGAGTTCGAGGATGTTCTGAAGTTATATTAAGCAAAGGCAAACAGATGTTTGAAGTTCTGATGTCTCGAGTAGTTTGATAGAATCACGATATTAGTTAAACGCCTTGCTCATGGAATTCTCAAATCATAACTCTGACTATTAACTAAATTAACTAAGAACCGAATGGACCACAATGTACTTAAGCAAAGTTTGACTAAACACATTGGAAGCGCTACTAACAGCGCTACACACTTTGTTTTCCAATCAAGGTTTCTTTGTGTTTACTGGAGTACTGCAAGTGTGCGTTAACCGTAGTCGCCCATCACGAACTGTGTTGAGGCACGTGGAACGTATGGATTTCATTAGAATTTAATTTGCCTTCGCTTGGGATGATTGAGAAAAACCGAGGAACTGCGGCGAGGTGCAATGGAGGTGCAAGAGTGAAGGGGAAGTTGAAACGTAACATCTGATCAAATGCAAAGGTCTTTACTAATACCAACGTGAGCCATGCAGGTAACGTGACACGAGTATACATTTTGCACGTTCAACTGCTTCCCGTCTAGTTGCCGCTTTGTCTAGAGATGTTACGGAGATTTGTAGGGGTCGACTGTCGTTCGATTCAGCGGCAGAGAAGCTATCTTATAAAACCATTGAGTTGGAAGCAAACTGTAGCAAAGCGTGCGCCATTCCTCCCTGGTTTTTGAGAATGGCCAGGCGCATTGGAAAATACCCACGTCAATTGCGGCGGTGCTCGTGGCTGGAGAAGAGTTTAAGCGATGGAAGTGTAACTATTTCCGTACTGTTCACCACACATGCGGCTGTCGTCTGATTGAGGTTTCTGTTACGCGGTCCAATCTCACCCCACCCAAAGATGGAACCCGGCTCCGTTCACCTCTAGTGGGCAAACGAAAGGCTTTAAGGGAAGCAACCAGTGCACCGTTAGACTTCACTTTCTTTTTTTTTCTTCGTACTGCCAATGTGTCAGGTACGACGTCAAATGGCTGACGCAAAACTCAAGGGCGGAAAGCTAGAGAGGTTTTTAGTGCGAGAAAATCGACACGTGTTGTGTGGTGGGCAGAACGGCTTTTGGCCAATTGCGAACCACCTGAAACACTATATCAATCAGCTGCAACAATACCAACCAACAAAGGGAGCGTCTAATGAACGGCAGCAGTGTGAGAGTGAAGCGGACCTACAGCACCATAATATAAGCGATCCCCCACCTTTATCTTGCTTAGCAGTGATACATTCGCTCTGGTTTTTGGTACGAACATTTCAAGGACCCCAACTTGACGCGATCACGATCGTATCGACATCCTTCGCCCCACATCCCTTCACTAAAAACCGCGCACACACTGGGGCACATACATAGATTGTGAAACAGCTGATTGCGTCCGACAGCTGGTTGGTTAGTGTAAAAGAAAATCAACAGTGCAAAGTTGTACGGTTGCGTGTACTGCATGAGATAACACATTGGAGGTTGCGTTCGGTACTCGAAATCAGCGAACATTCATCTATCCGTGTATAGATCGTTAAAGGTTTTTTTTGGTGTGTTGCATCTAGCATCATCAAAACTCGAGACCCTCGAAGGGGGGTGTTATGTCAATGAAACCCTACCACCATTACCGGTTATCCGTGTGTGTATGCGGTTTGGGGAAGGGGATTCTCCTTCAAGGTCTACGAAGGGAGGTTAAATGATACGCCAGTGGTGAATATTTTTTGTAAAGCATTGAAATTTTAATCTACCAGCATAACATTTAATTTATGCTGTCTGTGGTTGAAACATACTTGAAATTAATAAAGAAAAAGTAATAAGAATGTTTTTTTGCATCAAAATAATATTTCGTATTTAGCATCTGCAGATATAATGCCGACCATGGTTCTACGTATTTATATATTAATACAAAATTGAAACGTTGATTAACTCAACATATTTAAACTGAATTTTAATTCAATTTTATTGAATGTTATGGAAGTTGTAGATATAAGATATACAAGTTATTTGATTATGTTGAAGATTATTGGTCTTGGGCTATTGAGAATATGCATACAGATGGCACTATTGGAAATCAAATCGTTTCAAGACTGTACTCTACACAAGTTTCCCTACTTTTAGAGTTTATAACAAAGACAACATTGAATGCTTCCAGTTTTCGTTTGAAATGAAAGAGATGAAATTGCAACATTACCATCTATGGGAGTTTGAAGAGTTGCCAAACTAAGATGTACACAAACCACATGCCTTAATCGAGAAAAATTCAACTCGAATAATTAATTTATCGTGTCATGGTGGCCTTAAAATGATTGAATGATTGCTGTGGCTCTGATAATTTGGCTGTGATAATTTGAGGTTGGAAGCTCATAATGAGAAATATCTTTCGTTATATTTTCTAGTCTTAGTAATTCCATGTGCTTTCTGCTGTTCACAAACTCTATCGGATCGCAGGCCGCAATTCTTCAGAGAAAAAAAGATTACAACTCGACCAAATTTTGAACCGATAACGGCAGAACATAAATTGTTGACCTTGCGGTTGAATGGTTGTGCTGTTGATAATTTTGTGGTGTAGTATGAGATATTTCGTCTTTGACGTGTTATTCTTGACGGAATAGTCATATCTATAACCGATCCTTGGTTTTGCCTTTTTTGGTTGTGTGTTGAACTTATGAAATGCACGCTAATGAACGTTCACGTTTCCATAGCTAGTATACAACAACATAATGTTTTATGTAGTAGATATACGGTGGTTGTTATAAACACACTAGAACAAAAACTCTTGAATTTGTTTGGTTGGTTCAAATCCCTTAAAAGAAAAATTATGATCAAAATAAATAACATCATCGTCTAGAAGCAGAACATTCTTTCTCGCTGTTACTCAAAAATAGAACTGTGTCATGTATCGTGAACCGTCTTCGACGGTCGATGGTTTCTAATTTAGTTCATCCGTTCAAAGCAACCTTTTGCGATGGCCGCAACCGATCGCGATCATCATCAACGCACCAACGATTAATGCGAATGTTCGCACATAGATGGCTGTTTATGTGTATGCTTGAGTTGTGTGTATATGTAACAGAGAAACGTACTTAAATGTGTGCGCCGTGGCACCCTTTTACGCCAGTAGTATGTTTCTACACCGTCTCACACAAGCGACCCATACGCTGACCCATACTGACTGTGCAAATGATTATCGATCAGCGAAAGGTACCTTTCGCTATGCTGCTTGTAGCTGTTGGACGCGATCACTGTTTTATGGTAAAACGACATAAAAAGGTGTAAATCACTGCCTTCAAGCAGCAAGTATAGTACATTTTATGTATTCTTTTCTTCTTAGTTGTGCTATACAACTACAAAGTTCTGGAAGTGAGTTTTCTGATTTTTCTTGGCTTTATCCGTACCTTAATAGCTGTCTGACATACGGGAGTACGGCTCGAATGAGATTTAGTACCAGATCTGGCGTATTACGACCGATGCCACTATATCACAGAGTTATCCGTCAAGAAGGTTAGGTCAATTAAAATTCAAGGCTGTATATCTACGGATGGACGGTATAAGCAACGAAAGTGATAGAAATATAATGAAAAAAAGATATTAAATTTGTAATCTTTTAAGTTTCGGTTTATGTAATTGCACTACGTGTTCAACATGTGTTAGGGAACCATTTTTTAATATACCTACTTGTTTCATACAAGGAAGAAAAATCCGTCACGAATGATCCCTTATTTAGTATTCATCTTTTGCATCTCGACTGAATATAATCCGTCATGCCGTTTTTCAGGTGTTTTTTTTTGTAATCTGTATGCCAGAGGTATACACATCCCTTTCACAATCAACATCAATTAGCTCAATTGATTATCATCGTCACCAGCGTCTTCGCATAATTAACTTTCACTGGAATCTTTCTGTCCGTCCTACGGGCCAAGGAATAAGGGGCTTGACTTTACGAAACGTGTTACCTTAACTTGTTGCGTATTTCTAGCTGTGCAGGTAGAGCTGTTTTCTCTGTTTAAACCTACCGATAGGGTGGTATGCATGAGGTGGTAACAAAACCGGTCCGAGGGAAAATCTCTCTCTCTCTCTCTCCGTTGCCTTCCTTCCTTGCGGTGTAACGCTACCACCACGCATTTCGGTTCGAACGCAGAATCGTAGGTTTAGGTGTACTTGTTGTTGGCTTCATTTATATGTGTATTTTTGAACTAGTATAATGTTCACTGGCAATGGTTGCGCTAGATAGCAGCACGTGCCATTAAAAATAGTACCACATTCTGTCAGGCGTGTTCAGATTTTTCAGAGTGCCCTATTGCGTTCAGTATTTGAAGGATGTATTTAAAACGCTGGAACATATATGTAGTTGACCATTTAGCAAATATTGTGAAGATTACAATTTCGTTGGTTATTTGATCTGCTCAGATCACAACGTTAACATGCATACATATTGTTGAAGAAACATGAGGAAGATCCATGCATCAAGTCGGCCTAAGGTCTTCAAAAGGACAAATAGAGAGATGGATGCACATTAGCAGGTTCGACGTTCACCTAATTGTGTCGCAGTATCGAACACGCTCCCAACGCCTGATCGCTTACTCTACGGTTTCCATCTCTTACTACATTATCAATCGACTACGTCTGGATGAGCGTTCGTGAGCCGAGAAAAGCACCATTCGTCTGACTTTACACTTCACATGCCAGCTCAAGTCAAGTCGAACACGGAGTTTGCAGTTGTTGAATCAAACCTAGACGTTATTTATATACACACAAGCTAACATAATACAAACGGCGATCTCGCGCAATCGCACTTCGCCGTCGTTGGACGTACTCACAGTTTTACCTTTGCCCTCCTATGTCGAAGTGATTAAAACGTATTGATAACTTCATTCTTTTTATGGGATCGCAAACCAGTTCTTACCAGTATGGTGAGCATATTTTTCCGTTTTTTCTTAAAGTTTATGTTCATTTACGAGGATTATTCGAGGCTGAAAATATTTGCAAGGAATCTTCCAACACATTCTAGGTAGAGTGAAATGCACCGTACTATGGTGTCTTTCTTCACAGGGGTTCGGTTTTTGGACCGAGGGACAACCACCGAAAAGGTTATCGCATTATAACCGCAAGCACACGATAAGGCAATGCAAGCAAGAGGGCACACAAGATCTTCACTGCCCTTGTGCGTGTTGGTTTTGTGGCTAGCAAAATAAGTAAAACTTTCGAGGAAGAAGAAAAAATAACGTAAAACAATGCTAGTGTTGTCCGTATTGATTGTAGCTTGGTGAACTTCTGATTCTTCCGGTAGCAACAAGGCTTTTTCCAAAGAATCCGGGTAACGTACGTAAATAGTACGCAGACTTCGATATGTATTTAATCAAAGGGTGTGTAGTATCACCTTCCGAAGGACGGTCGGTTAACATTTACTCAGCCTGTCTGGATCATCTCCTTGGGGAGTTCAATTATGGGTCGGCGCAATTCATTGGCTTTTCCGTTGTTGTTTCATGCTATGATGTACACGAAACGTGAAAGTGCTAAAGGAGTTGTATTGATCCTCTTACATAAAAAAATCCAAACTGTCAGAGGCCTTCAAGCGAATGTCGTTGACAGCTGATATGAGTTAAATGAACTGTGAATTACTGGTGCTTCTTAGTGTTATGAGTCTTGGAAGGGATGAAAATCACCGAAGGAAAGAATGAAATGTGTGAATACAACCGGTACCAGAAGAGTGCCATCTGCGTCACAGGCTCTCGAAGGGGTTTCCTCTGCAGATCTTTGCGTGGGTCGATCTATTTTCTTTATTTATATCAACATCTTGTCATGAAAGGAAGAGACAAAAATAGAAGAAAAAAAGTATAATAAAGAAACACATTTCTTCATCTTTTATAACTTTGTTTTGATTTCCCTAAAAGTTTCATGAATTTGGGAATGATTATTCCACTAATTTTCGGAAATTTCAAAAATTTTGTATAACAAAACACCGCTGCTGTTTATTTTTAGATTAATCACGATAAGTAAATGTGATGTAACTTTTGATTCTACTGACGTCACCAACGGGACATATGACCTAAGTTGTCGTTCTCAAAAACTTTGAGGTCTTGGAGCGTAAGCTCAAATCAGTGAATTAGTTAGGAAAAGCCCAGGAAGCTAGTTTCCCATGCCATACTACCGAAGTGTCTCGCAGATAGAAGAAGACGTTACTAATATATTTTTAGTTCATTAATATGCAAAAGATAAAGCAGTAAAACACGTTCCTAGTAAAACCTTAGCGTTCGCTAATGTTTGCCGATATAATTTTATCATAGTTGGTAACGTTAGATGACCATTTCATTTTATTATTGTTTCTGATGATTTGAGGTTGAATTGGAACAAAAAAAAACGGGCACAGTCACATAATCTTTAGTGAGAGTGATGAACCAGATGGAACTAAACTGTTTAAAGCACCTTCTAAACTCATCGCTACATTGCAATCGACGGTCGATTTAGTTGAAGACATTGCCGCAATCCCAGTATCGTTAGTTCCACCTTTATTGTCTGTACCCGCTACCGTCATCATGTAAACGAATGATTTACTGGATGACATTTGCGTTAGATTAAATAGTGTAGCTTCCACCGAACGTTGAGACTACTCCTTCTCCAATTCGATCGGCGATGATGACGATGGTGATGGTGCTAAAGCTGACGATGACAATTTAACTTCCAACAAAATCACGTGTTGTTACCCCACCTGAAGGCAATCCCGTCCGTGACACAAACAAAGAACAGAAACAAATCGCGTGTTGTACATAGGAAATCAACTGTTATCCAGCAGAAGAGGGGACGAACTAGCGATTCGCACCCTTACATATGGTTCTACGGTTGTGTACCGTTTTCCACTGGCCTTCTCCACTAAAATGACCTCACCGATGGATGCGGAATGAAGATGATATTGGGGTTGTTTCAATTTTCCCTGGCCGTGTGACGCACAACATTGTGTTCGCTTCTCTTGCTGGTCTCTCTCTCTCACTAGTTTCGGCATGATTTCATAAGTCAGACGATTCTCTTCTCTCGTGATTCGCCTGCAAACATACTTCCTACTAGCAGCTCGATATGTTTCAAACCCGTAAGCGATAATACATAACGGGGGTGAGGATGTGGAGTATGGAGGAGGGCGCATGGTCGTGCTTATTCACATAGCTTGTGGGCACATGGCCACAAATACAGGCGTAGAAAAACATATGATTTCTCAAGCACTCGCCAAACCCCCAGTTCGGACAGTTGAGAAAATTGACTGCTTACGGTGCAGAGGGAGATCAAAAAAAAAAAGAGAGGAAACATTGAGTTTGACTACGAGCCAGCGTTGGATTTCATGGTTATTGGAGTGGATCATTTTTATTTCCGACCCAATGCTGTGCTAGCGCTAAATATGTGCATATTTGGTATAATTTTATCATGCTTCTTTATATTTCACTAGCTTTGTGATTAATAGTACTTAATACTACAAAGCAAAAACACACGTGTCTATGTGTACATGTGCATACATTGTTCTGTGAGGTCAATCATGTTCCAATTATGGTTAATTAGATTAAAGATGATTAACAAAATCAAATCTAACCAAACGCACTGAATTAGTTTCAATTCACACATGCTCCAAAATGTACTGAATGTATTATATCTAACAATATTGTGTAACCTTGTTTTAATAGCTGAAAACTCTATTAACAGGTAAATAGTATCAATAGAAGATCCGTAAAGAAAATAAATTTATTCTATCTTGCTTTTAGAATTTTTGTATATCCAGCAACTATTTTTGTGTGTAAAATAGATTCTTTGAGAATAGAAGGTGGCACGCTTCGTGACCTAGTTTTCACTGCCCGTTTTGTGTGTCCGCCTGCTCGTGTCTTCAGCATCAACTTCCACAGTGGGGTATCTACCTACTAAGACCCCTAGAACGTTAACACACGCGCGCTCCCTTTAGAATCCCTATTAGTACAGCATTGATGTGTGATGTACATAAGAAAACACGCACCAAATGGGGCCACCCGAAGCAACAATACTTCCTTCTTCTTTCCTCATTTTTTCCTTCCCCCTCGTATGGTTGCGCTTCATCTTGTAGCAGCTTTTAACATAATCGCGAGAGGTGGGAGTTTGAATGGGAGGGACGTGTCTCGCAGAGTAAGTGGAACAAGCAGCACAGTTGGTGGAACTCGCATTTCCCTAACACTATGAAGACGTTTTCCGTCCAGCGAAACGGAGAATTTCAACGAGAGTGCCCCAACGGTTCGTGTAGCGGAATGTTTTCTTCTTTCGTTTTTCTTTTTGACTTTCGAGTTTCGATTCCCTTTCACTCTCAATGTAGAGTTTAGAGTTATTTTGTATTGCTTGTTTATTAGAATTTGATAATCGCCCGATTATTACATACTTTAACTTTTATTTTACTAATGTGTTTATTTTTCGATAATAGCACAACTATAGTGCTCTCAGTGAAAGGGGAATGAAATATCTTGAAAAAGAAGCAATTCTTCAATTAAGAAGCGAAACCCATGTCCATGTTTTGTTAAATATTTGTTTCCTCTGTCTCTCAGCTGATATCTATTAATGCTACGTACCGAAAACGCCAAATAGAAGAACGTGTGACATTTAACCATGTCTTGTTTTTTTCACTTTCGTATTTTAAACACTGGTGAGTGGAATGTTGCCAATTGCCACAGTCGTCGTCGTTTTGCTGGTTGGCGTACTTGGCACAGAAACATGCCCCGTGTGTCTTCATCAATTCACGGTCATTTCGAATGTTGCGACTGTCCACCAACATCGCCGGACCAGGTGCTGAGCTTTCCATTGGCTCTGTAAACCGCAGGGTAACACTAACCATCCCCCGTCGGGCACGTGGTATGGCAAGTAGTCACCATTGCACTCCAAGTCCTATTGAAATGAAATCGACCTAAAAACCTAGCGACCAGAAATCGTCTCCCGGTTGACGGAGATGGAGTTTTGTGAAGGAACCATACATGGGCCACGTTTGGCGTTTCGGGGTTCGGGGTGCCTGTATTTGGTTGCATAATTTGTGTACCCATGCCACATCACCTGCAGCAGCACACTGAGGTCCAGTCACTCGCATTTACACTTCGTGAAGGTTGGTGGGTGTGTTCGCTATTACTTCGGTCGGTCTCGATCAGGGTAGGGGGGAAGCTTATGTTTTATGGGCTATGTTGTTCCATGCAGATTAAAGTTTCGTCGTCTCTTGCGTGTTGTACGTCGGCGAAGGCCACTTGAAACTCGTTAGACAACAATTACTCTTTCGATTGATTGTTGGTGCTTTGACGAAATGCAGCTTGGCACCAATGGAATTTAATAGCAAAAGCAATATCTATTAACTTTTTGGTATAAATTCAGCTTCTATTAGTTCAGTGTAGCAAAATTTTACTAACGTAAAATTATTAAAATTTCCATTACAGATGCACAGCGGTAGCTCCATATCTCCTAAACATCCTGCCATTCCAGTTTCAATCGGAATTGCATCTCTTGTGCTGGAAGGAAGATCATCCGCACTCGATGACAGTTCGATCAATGCTTCGGCTACAGTTTGTACCACCTCGAACCTGACTGTAGGCGGCCATGGAACTGGCAGTGGTGGAGGAGCAGGCGGTGGAGCTTCAACAGGTTCTTCCGGGGCGGCAGGTGGCGACGATGAGGAGGATGGTGGGTTTTGTAGGCAGAGGCGTACGAGTGAGAGCACTGGGGGAGCGTCGTCGCTTCAACAGTGCAGTCTAATGGCCATCAATGAATCACAGAAATCGTTAGCGATGACCTGCTGTCACACACCCAACGAAACGCAACGAATTAATCTGAAGCTACAGCAAATCCGTTCCTCCTGCCCGAGCACGAGCAAGAACGAGGTGCAGCAGCTGGTGACGGTGTCAGGCGAACCGAACCGTCTGTCAAGTGGTCGGAGCCATGAAAGGGAAATGTATGAATCATTCCCTAAAGTGGTGTCACAGCACGATCCAGTCGCCAGAGGGTCCTCGTCGTCATCGTCATCGGCTACATCCTGGTATTCGAACGAGCTTCCTATCTCTACTGCTACCGCTGGTGTCGTCATCTACAGTGGATTCGAGAAAATGAACGTCCTTGGTACCGTGTCACCGATCAAGAATCATCCGATCGGCAACAGCTTCATAAACTTTTCCTCCTCCTCATCGGTTTCTGCCGTACCATCGTCGTCGGTCAGCTCTGCTCAGCCCCGCAAGCCAGCGTTAGGGTATGCCGCCTCGAAGCAGCAAACGCCGTCGAGTCCACGCGAAGGACCACACTGTGAACAGTTTCTGAAGAAAATCGGACTCACTAAACCGGAAACTGCTGATGGACCGGAGCATCACTGCAGCTATCGTAACAAATATGTAAGTTGTCCGAAGTAGCAGGACTGAAATGTATTTCATTTGTACGCATTGCATTAAACATTTCCGTTTCTGCTCTGTTTCAGTGCCTTCGTTGGCAAGTTTATTTCAAGCAGCTTTCGTCTATCCTGACTAACGGTGAAGCAGTTTGCATCGAGGTTTATCTAGGTCCAGAAAACCATACCATCCTTTTGGAGCAATGGATTCTGAAGTTGGTAATGACGTAAGTAAAACCGATCATTTTTAAGCAGAATTATGTTTGCCTTATTTTATAGAAATTATGTTTTCTTTGGTAAATATACAGAAAATCTCCTGCAACCATGACCATTCAATCGCTGTGCGCGGCCATACGTAGTCAACTATACTTTTCGCAAATTTCCGCCTGGACCGATCTGATAAAAAAATCACTAGAACCGGACATTTTCTCACATCCACGCATTAAAAAAATAATCCCTGCGGCAGTTTGTAAAGCTGGTGGTGGATCTTCGTTTTCATTGCCACAGGCAAAGCTCGACATCCTGTTCCGCATTCGAACATACGACAATACGGCGTGTTTTAACGAGAAACCGAATGTGCACAACTTCCCTGATGCGAGTGTGGCGGAAAATTTCGTAATTCAAGTCTGTCTGAAAAGCTTGCCACGACTGGATCGCATACCGGGTATCAATGCCGCGTTGGATGCAGCGAAAATGATTGCATGTTTGCAGAAGCAACAGCAAGTCGATCGCATACCTTTGCCATGCCACGAGAAAGGTAAACATCGTTGTGCTTTCCGTGTGGAGCTGGAGGAAGAGGAAGATGAGTACGATCCATCAATGGTGGAAGGAGTGGCTGATGGCGATTTAGCTGATGGTGACGGTACCGAAGATAGTTTGCTGCTAACATCGGCCGCTATTAGCCACCGCGAGAAACAGCTGCTGAAGTACCGCAAGAGAATGTTGAAGCGTGAAAAGAAAAAGAAATCAGGCGGTGCCGGAGAAGGAAACAGTAATGGAAGCGCCACTAGTAGCAATACTAGTAGCAGCGTAGGTGGAAGTGTCAGCGATCGAAATGGTTCATCAACAGATGGTTCGTCATATTTATCAGCGAAGAGTTACGTCAGTGGCCAGGCTGGAACCATTGGTCTCAACGTAGGATCTAGAAACTCGTCCACCGTCGCAGGGTCTGTAGCATTCAACAATGTGGTTAGCGTGAACGCAAATGATGGATGCAGTAACGGAACCTGTCGCAATGCATTAACATCCTCGATCAATTCGATTCAGCCACCGCTTTACTCTTCGAACGATCATCAACAGGCAATGTTGATATGTGATGACCGTTTTCATCCAGTCGCTACCAACTCAAAATCTACCCAAACTGTAACATCGGGATTGTCGGTCGATATGTTACCGCCGGTCGTGTCCGTGGCCACACAAACCGATCCCACTGTTTTGGAGGCACCGGTTTGTAATGATTGCAATAATCGTGCACGGGAAAAAAATGGAACTGCATCTGAATCCTCTACGATGGTAGATAACCCGGTACGGCAGGGTACGGAAGTTAGCCAAAACATCAACCACGCTAGTAGCAGCATTAGCAGCACAAACCGTGATAGATATATGCAATATTTTAACGATTACTATAGGACTTACAATATTATCAATGAAAACTGTGATAAAGGTCCAGCAGCGCCTGAGACATATGTTAAACAGGCACGAAATGATGTACCGATGGATGAAGGTAACTCCTCCAGCGTTCAAAAACCAGGAGCAGATTGTGCCGGGATGAGCAGTTTTGATATGCCGAATACCACTGTTCGTCGACCATGTTTCATTGTCGGTGGGGATGGATATGACGGCGATGAGGATGATGACAGCAATACACAGAAAAGGAATCGTGCAATTGCAAATGATTCTCCCATCCTTCAACAGGGAGAACTGCTCCTTCAAGCCATTCAAAGAACTGCCATGCTAAACGGGTCCGGAGAGCAACATAACGAGCAGCAAGACATTGCTAAAAACGGGCATGGACATACGGCTTTAAATAACAACAATTACACCACTGCAAACAATAACATCGTTGAGTGTGAAACAGTGAACGGTGGTAGTGGTGGAGTACAAGTTGCCAACAGCATGCAGCATGATCAGCAGATAGAAGCAAAGCATAAGGAGAAGGACGACAGGGACAGTATGAAATTGGCAGCAAAATGTGAATCAAGCGAATGTGATACCTTCAGCAAGGAAAAGAAGCTAGATTTAGGTGACTGTCGACTGTGCAAGCGACAAAAAACGAAGCATAATTTTAAACTAAACCTTACCACCCTGTTATCCACGTCGTTAGCCCCTCCTACAGGGCCACCAGCCGTTTCGTTCTCCTCGAAGAAGGAGTCGGTGAAGAAAAATATGATCACTACCAACACCGTGTTGGATTGTGGATCCACCCCGCCCGGTTGTCGAAGAACGCTGTCGGAGAGTCTAGTAGGACATCTCACCATTCCGGGCTCCTCTAGCACGGCGTCTGCGATAAATGGGCATAGCGCAGCTAGGTGTGAAGGTAGTGATGGTGATGTTCATTCTATACATGGGCTGAACGAGGACCATGGTATGCTCTATCCCAACGGTGAAGATCTTAGCCCGAGTGATAGTCCAATGCTGAGCAGCTCAACGGGCACAGTTGGAAATGGTGTTTTTACCTTCGAGCAGATGAAATCTTACAGACGTGCGTTCTCCGAAGATGTGATTGACACGATAACAACACTAGGGACCAGGTCGTACGCTATCAATGATCGTAATCAAGCTACCGAAGAGGACAGCACTGAGGAGGATGGCAGCAACGGCGGTGATAATGAGAACGATCATGTATTCTCGAAAGAGCGCACTTCACGCAAGGCATGTGGTTATGCTGCTGATCATCGTTTGACCAATGATGAACACTCACATGTGTTGGGAACAATAGGAAAATGTATACATCAAATTCCACGTTGTCATCGACCACACACGTCGACACCAGCAGCAGCGAATGATAAAGATTGTAAGGAACCACTCTACATCAGCTGTTCTGAGACGGACTGTTCCGTAAGCACGGCGAGCAGCGTTTCACCGCATAAAAAACAAATTCTAAGCTGTACTGCAATTGGAAATAGCTCATTTGCCGCTACCAGATTATCATCGGAAGCTAACGCGGTCAATAGGAAAGAGGAATGTTGCAGTAGCATAAAGCAGCAGCTTATACAGCAAAAACCATCCTCGAAAATCAATCTCAATTACGTGTTTTGTTTATCTCCTTTGGCACGCGATGATTCCGGTTTTACAAGTGGAAGCAGTCCGGCTACATCGACCTCCTTCCCTGCAACATCTCCAATAGCGATCGATGGAGGTGGAACGTTTGGTCATGGCACGAAAAGTGCGCGTAGTGTGAATGGAGCGTTCAGTACCGGATTATTTCGTTATGATTTCGAGGAAATTCCTGTCAGTCCCGTTACGGGCACGATTAAATCTAAATCAGCTCCGGCATTTCCGTTCTCGCCGCCATCTGGTGGTGGTGCTCTTTCGCCACGCTTTTTACGAAACGCGCAACGTCAGTTTCAACATCGTACACGTTATCCTTCCGAGCGATCTTCCTTCTCAGAGAGATCATCGATCGGATCGGATGAGCAACTGTCGGATGACGATCTGTCATCGTATCTATTGGATTCATCGAACGGTGGTAGTTATTGTAGTCCGCTATCGGGACACCAACTGCCGATTGAGGATGGTACCGTTGGGTCGGCATTGAAGACGGGTCGTTATACGGCACGTTCCCCCGCATGTCTTCTACCAACGGCGCAGATGTTGAGTAAGGTGTTGAACAGAAATTTGTTCAAGTTTGGCCGTGCACCAATGCTGGGAACGTTAGAAGAGTCATTACTGCAGCGTCGTCTCGCACCAAAATTCCAGGTCGCTGATTTTAAGGTGCTGCTTGGCGCTTCTGGTAGCTTCTGTCCGACGCAGCTTACCATACCGGCTGCATCCTATTTCTACGAGCTCCCTGGGCAACATTTAACCACACCGTATGTGGTAAGTGTCAAAAACGTGACTTGATTATAATATCCCCCTAGAGTCTATACTTTAATCCATGGTGTATGTTCTTTTTTCAGTGTGAATTACGTCTTCCAAGAAAGGGATATTCAATACCGCGCACTGGCACCGTCCAAGCAACGTTGCTCAACCCGCTGGGAACGGTGGTGCGGATGTTTGTCGTTCCGTACGATTTTCGAGATATGCCAGCAATGTCCACTACCTTCATACGGCAGCGCATACTCGCTTGCGACGACAGCAGCCTTAAACTGCTCGGCAAAAACATCGAGCAACTTAGCAATGCCGAACAAATGAAACTGCTTCGTTATGCGATCCATTTGCGGTAAGAACTATTTCTTTTGTATATGAGGACCATACCCGAAAAAGAAAATCGCAAAACATTTCTTTTAACAATAAATGAAACAATAATTGATAATCCCATTGCCAACAGGTTTCAAACATCGCGATCTGGAAAATTGTCGCTTCATACCGACATCCGGTTGCTGATATCCCGCCGCACGGACTGTGATACGGCCGCTGCCCATGCGAAAAATTTGCTCGAGTCCCCGAACGAACTGAAAGTGGTTACCATTATACCGGATAGTCCCAAATTTAGTTTACGTATCGATAAGCAGCAGTAACGTTTCTTCGCAAAATTATCACACAAGAAAGAGTGGCGCTCTCGAGAAAAGGAGTTCCCGACCGTATTTGTTAGGCCGTCTCTATCTAACGTTTTTGGGGAAGGCCACAGGCATATCTTCTCCTGCAACAAAACAGTTAAAGGAGATTTATTTTTCGTTTTCCTTTTCTTTTATTTTATTAATCTTTCCTCGTACTGGTCGTTTGGTATTATTCGTGCAAAACTTTATCCATTAGGCAGTTTTACATGTTTATGCAATTTTATTTTAGCAATATGAATTACAATTTTCCAAAAGGTTTCTGTGTATGTCATACTCGTATTTGTGTTATTTAATTTATCATTGAACAGAGTGTGATCTCGTGCTCGATTAGCTTACGGACTAAAAAATGTGCAAATCTCGTCACCTAAAATGAGCGTTTTTTTTCTCCACTTCATTAACCCATTAACAGCATTATGTGGGCTTGTAAATTTTTTAAATTGAATCAAAGTTTTGTTTCCCTACAAAAAAGAAGGGGTACTTTCGCAATAGAGAGAAATTTAACGTGTCACGAGTCATTGTGATGAGCAAAAACTTTAAAATACGAATATTGAAGAGTCGATTCGAAATGAAAAATCCGTTTGGCAAATCTCGAGAAGTCGTTAAAACCATCTGAAAGATACAAGCAATTGTGATTAATAGATCGGTTTAGATTTATGCTGTGATTGATAAAAAAGCGTAAACGATATATTAGAAACAAACGCAAACATGTGTGTATATGCAAATGGTGTGTAAGCAATCAAACCGAAAAAAAGATAACAAAATCGAAAAGTTATGATAAAAATTATGATCATTCCGGAACAAATGAAAATACTTGCAACACATTCTGCAAATGAAAAGAACACATAAAAAAGTGACATCTAAAATCGATGAAAAGAAAAAAGTGTTTTGTTAGGAGAGCGTTTCAAACTCCTGATTTAGGGACAGGAGATGAACAAACGATAAAACAATTGTTGTAAATAGGACGTTCTTTAATGTGATGCCAAGAAGAGATCGAAAATTAAATCGATCATACGTTTCCTTTTTGTTTGTCATGCATGTTCACTTTGATGATGCTTAACAATTATTTCCGAGCTGCTACACCGTGTTATAGTTGTATTGATTCAGTTAATGTATTTGTTTGGACAATACGTTATCTTCATCCCTGTATCGCTAATGTTTGTTAAACGAGTGTAGATGGATAAGTGTAGAACAAGAGCAATACTGTGATGTTGTGTGTTGTTCATCCAGTTAATCCGATTCGTATTCCTTTTGAGCGATAACCGATTCAGTTTCTCTAGACCAGAGAGTTCAACCTTTGCGAATGCGATTTCCTTTCTTCTCTCCATGTTAGTGAAATGCTTGCGATAATAACGATATCCTATCGATGGTTAGTAAAAGAAATGTTATCGAATGGGTAATGAGCGACATGCATACATATTAGATTGAACACACTGCCATATTAGCAGAATGGGAGAAACACGAAAATACAGCATAAAAATGCGCACTAGAGTGGCGTTAACAATTCACACAATCAGCTAATCGATTCATGCGTTACAAGTTGTACTTTAATAACGTAGCTAAAACTCGATCTTATAGAGCCTAATGTTATAAAATGTCTAGAGCGGCATCGAATGGCGATGCAACCAATACCACGGGGCTCTATTTGTATGTAATAATGGTGCTTTTTCTCCTAGATAAACAAAAGGCGAATTAATAGATTCTTTTGTTATTGTTCTTTTTGGACAAAAAAATAACAAAACAAATATAATTTTGTCATTGGAAGCGAACAATTTGAAATGTATGTTAAAGCCTGTATGGATGTTGATCGTGTAATACATTCATTAAACGATCGAGCATTGGTATCACGCGTGAAGCATGGATTAGCCAATTCAAATTGTGTTCCCATGCTTCATGCACAGCGTGTTGTCGGCAGAAGATGAAAATGATGAATTGCTAGGATGAAAACATTGATAACCGCCACCGATAAGTTTGCGATTCAAACTTGAATGATACACGCATACATATACATGGTACAGCACACAGCTAGATACATGAAACGCCGCAGGACCAGTATGGAAACATAAGGAGCACATAAAAACAAACACAAGTAAACTAGTCACCGAACATAGGATCGAACCATTTTATTCACTGTGAAAGAGCGTACATATGTGTGAGCCAATTCTTTACTTTTAACCACCGGAATAAAAAAAAACGTCCACACGTTTCAATTACCATCCAAATAGATTTCCCGTTCGAAACAAGAAGTATAGCAACTGTAATGGAGAATTTAATTTGATATGCTCCTAAACCTTAAGCAACAAGAACGTGTGCTCTCAGCATCGGGCAAAATACGATTCAATGGTACGGCTCCGCCATTAAGAAGTGTGGATCTATTTTATGTAGCATCTCCCTTACTCGTTGTATAGTTTACGTTTTTCAAGCTGGTAGACGCGCTAACGCGTACAAATATCGTAGAAATAGAATGGATAACACACGAATTCAACTGCTGGATCAGAGTGAAAGTTAAACCAAAAATTAAGCAAACATTATACAAGGTAAATGAAACAGTAGAAAAATAGACGAAAAAAAAAATCGAACCAGAGTCGAAGACATTGTAGCATTACATATTAACAACATTGAAAGGGACATGTGCGTTGAAGATACGATAGGCAATCGAAAAGGGAAAAGAAAATAATACTAGAAAAAGCAAACACACCCACACAAACACACACATATATGCGAGTGGAATGCAAGAAATGACGAAAAAAACAGAATAACAATATACATTTACTATATATTTATATATATACATTTTTTCAGAAAAGTAATGAAAAATATTTAATAAAGTAATAAAGAAAAATTGAAAAATAATTCACTAGATGTTCAGTTAAACATGAAAATTATAAATCTGTTGTGTTGAGTGAATAATTCATTCAATTACATTCGAAAGAGTGAAATTATGATTCATAATCAAACATACAAAATTCATTTTTTTTACTTCTTAAGAACGGCCAATGCCGTATCAAGACTTATTATACCACGTCCTGCCGTGTGGACCGCCGCCGTTTATCAGATGGCCCGGTGGTGCATCTGCTGTTCTGGGCCCCAGACAAAATTCTGTTGAAGAAAAAATAAATTGATCCAAACACTGGTTTTAAATGTAATGACGCTTGTTGGTCACGGGGCATATATTAAAATATTAATAATATGCTTTCCCCGCATATCTGCATCTAGAACTAACCAGTAATTGGCATAATTGTACGTTAAACGTTAATTTCTTGTATTAAACAATAACCTTTTTTTATAAAATGTGCTTCACTAACGTAAGAACTGAGTATCAGTTGATGCATAATTTTAGAAATTTTTAGGAGTTGACCATGTGTTGGGAGCGACATGGTGGCGCAGATGGTAGCGGCGCACCGGTATGTACACGGCAGGACCGGGGATCTCATCCTCCAAACCCGCGTACGCAGGACAGACTATATTGCTACGGGTAAATAAAGTCAAGGAAACCCAGTAATGCCATGCCAAGACCACTTGCTGTTGTAGTGCCACAAAAGAAGAAGTTAATCAATTTCATCTTTAGATGTAGATGGTCGTATTAGATCATGCCCCGCAAAGTGTATCGTAATTTGATGCTCTTGCAACGGGAACACAGAAGGGTATTAAATGAATAGAAAGCAATACCTATACTGAAATGGTGCATAATCTGCAGATAGGTGAAACGCTAAAATTGTTTGCTATGCATAAATGGGATCCTAATGATTTAAATCACAAATAAATGACTGTTTTTGCATTTGATGTAATACAGGGTTGGCAAACCTATGTAGAAAAATGTTAAAAAGATTCCAACGAGTTACCAGGGACAACAGATAAGCCATGATTGTAGAAAAAACAGAAATACGTCTTTTCAAAAGTTATCTGACCGAAGTTTCGATATTGAAACACGAGTGTTGATATTATTCTTGAATATTTGTGGTTTTGCCAACCGACATTGAGATTTTCAAAAACATTCTGTGCTCTCTAGACACCTCGTTTGTTTGGGCATAGCCTGCATGTAATCACCTTGTAACAAGCTGACGCTGTCAGTCAGAAAAGTTTTCATTTTGTGTGTTTGCAAGAAAAAAAAACGAGAAGAAAGAAACAGAACAGAAATAAATAGTGTCGAAAAATGAAAACGCACTTGGCCTAGCGCAGAAGAACATTTGCGATAGTTTGTTGTTGTTGGTGTATGAAGTACGGATCGTTAATTGGCAGTACGAGGTGCAATATCCGTGGTGCATTTGTGCAATCCCACGCAAGGGCACGCAGGCGAACTTGCATCGCGTGCGAGGTGGCATTTCCTCGGGTGGTTCTCGGATCACTTCGTCCGTGCGTCAGGTGTAGAAAACAGGAAAGGAAACGAAACGCACAGGACCTCCTCCCAGGACTGAGCGGCACCATTACCGTTGAAACTCAGTAGAATTGTGCGTTGTGCTTCGATTGGCTGTTAGTGTCGTTTGTTTGCCTTGAGTCGACATCACTGCTGCATGTGAGGCAAACGGATGGGAAGAATTGCACAATTGATTTTTCCTAACCACGAATCGCGAAGGGCTGTCACCCACACGCCTGGGTGTGAAGCTTGAAAACAAACATTAAAGACATAGGTGACAAATTGCAATTGGTGAAGAAAGTTTTCGTAATCGTACATTCTGTAAAATAAAATAAAAACATCAAGTAGTGCAAAAATCGTGTCGTGCAGGCTAGTAAAAGCATAATGGAGGATAAACTGTTTACAAGCGTTGAGGAGGAGTGCATGTACTGGAAGGAGCGATGCCTGAAGGTGTCGCAGGAACGGGACGATGCGCAACGGGAGTTCGATGACTTCACCACCGAGTCACGGCAGCTGGAAGCCGAGCTAGAAATGACGGTCGAGCAGCAGGAAAAGAAGATTCGCGATCTGAACCAGCTGGTAAATCAGCTGCACGGCGAGAACGAATCCTACAAGAGGAAGATGCAATACACGGAAAATGAAACAAACAAAATCGATGCGGACTATCGACAATTGGCGAAAGAGAATGAAAAGCTAAAGGTAAGTAGGCGGTTCACTAGTAACCAGGGTTATATGCTACGAAGATACTCATGCACCTCATATTTTAGGTGTATATCCGGGAGCTTGAGCAGAAAAATGACGATCTCGAACGGGCAAACCGGGTGGCCAGTGAAAGTGTAGCAGAATTCGAATCAATGTTAAACCAAGCATACGAAAAAAATGCACTGCTTGAACTGGAAGTGGATGAGAAAGAACGCATGCAAATTAAACTACAGCGATTAATGGACGAGGCACGCGATTTGAAGCAGGAGTTGAAAGTACGCACCCTGAAACCGGATGAGCACGGTGAAAAGCTGGAAGAAGGTGAGGTGAGCGAAAGCAGAGATGACAGAAACAAGCAGCTAGATCCATCGAACGACAGCACATCAACAACAACCATCGCTACAGCCGTAACGTCTGGGATCGATGCGCAACAAATGAACAATGTTTGTCTTGACGGTGGAACAGATCCGACAGAGACGGCATTGGCTGGTTCTAAGTTGGAGACGCTTAATAACAATCTTAACACCAGTAAGCAGCGCAGTTCATTCGCCTCACCTATGGTGAAACTATCGGCGAATAAATTGAATGACTTTGGGCGCGAAACGACCATGGAACCGGATTCTGCAAAAACATTGGACGGGATCGTAGGGGACGGTGTAAAGGCGGCACTCCTATCGCCCAGTAGTCAGCTGATAATTGAACGAAATGGAAACAATGCGTCATCCACGGCACTTGTTCCTGGTGGCCTTGGCGGAATTAATGCTCCAATGGCTCCAAGCGATCGTGTATCCACGCTCAATATTGTTGCCGATCTTTTGCGAAGGCTAGACAACATGGAGGCTAAACTAAAGGCATGGAAAATTCGTAAACCCTCGTCCCGAACAGGACCTGGCAGTGCCGGCACGATGGCTAGCAATCGCACATCATTACACACCAGTCATACCATCTCAAATCTGCACCACAGCAGTGGAACGGGAGGACTGATGAGCAGTAATCAACAAAACCACCAGCATCATCACCATAGTAACCATCATTACCAAAGCCAGTTGCAGCAACATCACCACACAGACAGCAATCTCTCGCTCAATTCGCTTGGTTCAGCAGATGGTGCGCTGTTGCTAACTTCACCCGTCAACTGTTGCGGTACCGGTAGCAGTAGCACCACGGGCGGTAACGTGCAACTACACTCCTACCAACCCAGCACCATCACGATCGGCACGCAGACGTCTCAACATCTGCCCGCATCAACGCTTTCTGCAAAAACGGAGCTGTTGCGTACGAATAAGTAATGGTACGGTGGAATTGCTGTTTGAACCCGCTTAACCACCGTGCACAATACCGCCGGACGGAGATTGTGTTTGCACACAAAATGACGGTAAATGTTTATAAGAAATCGAGGAACGTTTTGTTTTGCCAATTCAAACATTCTCTTTAGCAAAAGGTGTATAAATTAACGACAATTCTGCAAAGGATCCGAAGAATACGATAGCGCCACTGGTGACAAAGTGATTTAATTTAAACTTACCAGGTTTTTACGTTACACCGTCCATTCGTGGGATGGTGTAATTTCGTTTATACAAGTCAGTCTGCTGTATGTAAGTTGGTTTTAAACGTAATTAATCCCGTTCCGTTTTTAATAGTATCCCCTTCATCGGTTGTACATATAAACCATAACATGTGATGAAGATAAAAAGCCGGTGTGCAAGAGAAAAAAAAAAAACAGGTGTAGATGACCACCAGCCTTCTGGTGGTAAGATTTGCGTAATGTAATGATTTGTATTTTTTCTATTTTCATTAGAATTATCTATTTATGATATTTACCTAGCAGTACCATCTGTATGTGATTATGCTTATGTGTGTAGCTTTCTGTATTTTTTTTTCATTCAATTAGAAAGATTTTGGATGAGATTCCTCCCCCATTGTCGTGCATTAAGAATGTATAACAGATAAACTATTTTTCAAACGATTAGATTAATTTTGGAATCGTTGATCGTTTTCAAAATATTGCATCCCTGCTAGACCTCTCGTTAATCGAATTACACTAGTTAGAGGAAATAGCTAATGATTTGGTATATCCAAGCTCGGACGGACCACTATATTTGTTTTGCAGAAAAAAGTGAACAAACAGCGCTTAACCAAGCAGCATTGATTATGACACTCAATTGCACTGCTTAAAGTGGCGCAACAGTGATAGAAATAATATTCTTTCAGTTAACGCTTGCAAACAGCCTTGTCTTGCACATTGAAAAACGGGAGAAACTTACTTTAAGCTAGATTCTCGAAAATCAATCGAATTGGAAGCTTTCTACCACTAAAACGTACTGATCGCCCAACAAGTTAGTTCTTAATGAAATAAGCGTCTCATTTGCGAAATATGCTCTTTTCCAGAGTACGGTTAAATCCCTGGTCGGTATACCGTGAATTTGTAAGTAGATTGGAATATTAACCACAGAACTACAAGGACAAAAGGTACAGAACTTTACGCTATATATATAGATCAAATTATGTCTGCTATTAGTAGGGGTGAAATGAGCAAAAAAAAGCTCCACCTGAAGAATAGAAGACTGGAGAAAAAAAAGAACAGGAAAAGTTTGAATCATGACGGCGATACTACCCTCTACTCCTAATGTGTTTGGCAATGTTATAAATATGTACTACACATTCTGCAATACAATGGACAAATATTGCACCATTATGTGCTCAGAGCAACGATAAAGGTGTAACACATTGGTGAAAGAAACAGGGCTGGGATGACTACTTGTTAGTATGCGTAAAAATAACGTTTATGCATCGTAACCGTACAAATTGGGTTAGAGCTTGTGTAATTGACGTTAGGCAGCAAAGAAAGCTAACAAAAAAGGTATCCATGTAAAACAAACAAAAAGTGAAACAATGATAATAGGAACAGAGCATAGCAAAACCAACCATAGCAAGTGATCAGTGATCAAGACTAACGCATAATAAAGGCTATATTTATTCAAATGGTACATGAATAACAATAGTAGAAAAATAATGGTTTTAAGTTCATTAGCAGCGAAGATTTCTTTCTATTAAATTATGTCTTTCAACCGAAGCACATTACTATCATTACCAATCGTTTATCAAAACACTTTATTAAGAAACATTAAAAATTGACAAATGAGAATTGAAACAGACGCCGTCACATTGTATTACAATTCGTTTGTTGGCATTCTGTAGATGATGCTGGGAACGTACTGAAATGAAGAATATTATACTTTTTTGTCTACCTTTCGTGTAGTTAAACGGGTATGCACACTTATACATATGTTTAAAACGTTCCTTCATTAATAGGGAACTGTTTGCAATTCTTTTAGAATGTCGATTACTTTAATAACTACCACCGGAAAGAAAAGCATAAGCGGAACAGGAAATATATGTATTTGGTAGTTACGGGAGGATCGCCGGTTTTTGATAGACGAATTGCTATTGATTCACGGCGCTTTATAAGCGCGTCTTTGGTTAGCGATGGCATTAGCGCAGACGGAAATAAAAAAAACCACAGCTCTATAATGCATTCTTTTAGACAACAACTGCACCCGCCTCGGAACGACTGGTTGGTAAATCGGGGCAAACCTTCCACTGGTCAGTAATGGGATCGTAGCACTCGAACGATGCAATAGTAATCTGCGCCCGGTAGAAGTTGATTTCGCAAGGTTGATCGCCACCGGCTACGTACAGTAATCCGTCTGCAGCAGCCACGGCTGGGCTCGAGCGCCTTACCGTCATCGGTGATACCATGGACCACTTGTCCTCATCGAAACTGTAGCGTTCGACAGTGCGTAACACTTCCTGCTGGCTGCTGTTACCACCGACCACGTACAGATGCCGATCCAAGATGGCCACCCCCATCTGGCAGCGAGCCGTTTGCATGCGCGCAAGCTTTGTCCATTCGTTCGTGACGGGATTGTAGCTACACAAGAGGGATGATAAAAAAAAACAGATTTGATATTCAATTTACTGCGACGTCGCCGCATTAAACTTACCTTATCAAATCGGTTAGATACCGCGAATGAGTATTACAGCCACCGACAATGTATATTAATCCTGTGTAAGTCGGACAATGTTTTTAGTATGAATCTTTCTTCCTAATCCATTAGCATAGACACCTACCTTCAAAGCTTACGACACCCATACTAAACTTCGGTTCCGGAAGATCGCCTACCATACGCCATGCGTTTTTCATAGGATCGTAACATTCAATCGAACCGCCAATATCTTCTCCGATCCAACCACCCATTGCATACAGCGTGCCACCGAGTGTACACAGGCCGAACTCGCACCGTGGTACATTCATTGGTGCCATCGGTTCCCAATTGTTGTTCTGTGTATCGTACACCTCCCCATTTGCCAGTATCTGGCTGCCGCGTTCACCTCCAATTACATAAATCTTTCCGCCTAGTGCTGCCACCCCGGGCAGAATGCGTCCAATTTCCATCGGAGCCGACTCTATCCATTCGCGCCTAAAGATGTCATATTTGATAACGGACTCGAAGATCCAATCCGTTGGTGTCCAGCCAGCCGATTGTTCGCGCCGTGAGCCACCAATTACGTAAATGCTTTTCTTCGCACAAACTCGTGGACATACGCGCAACGGTACCAGCTGACCTCGCCGGGAAGTTAAATCTTTGCGCACCGAACGTAATGCAATTTTAAGCGACACATCACGACACTCGGAAATGGCTTGATCGATCAACCCGACCGGTACCAGTGCGATGCGTACGTGCGACAGGATCTCAAACACGTACTGGCGCCGTAGTACCACATCGTGTCGTATCCAGCGCAGGGCGGCATTGAACACCTGATACTCGCTATCGACGCGCAGGGCCTCGGATGCAATCACTTTCACAAGCAGCGTGTGCGGAATGTCAAGCAGTTCGTCCTCGAGGGCCACCTTCGGGAAGTTGCTGTGTACGAAGTTGGCTGCCACTTCAGCAAGTTGACGGCAATTGTGTGCCTCAGCGAACCGCAGTATACCAAGGGCGTTCGATGAATGTAGTTCCCGGCAAAGGTATTCGCAACATCCGTCAACTACCTCCGGCACCTGCAACATGTCGGCTGCAGCCAGCAGTTCCTGTACGTTGCTCTGAATCAAGAGCGAAATGTGGAGGATTAAGCAAAAGGAAGTAATTAGTTAAAGGGCGAACTATCTGCCCACTGGAACGTCCCAACTAACCTGCTCGATTTCGATTTGTCCAGTGTAAATGAACTCGACCAGTAGCTCTAAAATGTCGGCTCGTATCGAGTGCAATGTGACGGTCTTCTGTTTGCCCTCGCTCAGTCCCAGCTCTGGCCGAAACATGGCTTCAAAGTACGCGGAACTTGCGCTCAGTACGGCCCGATGGGCGTGGACGGACGTAGCATCGCCAACTTTGATCTCAACATCACAGAACCGTGAATCAAGCCGAAGGGCGTTCAGATTAAGCAGCATCTTCTGCGCGTAATGTGGACAGCTGAACCGTGGTTTACCATTGCCACCTGCAGTGCCAGCCACAGCCCCAACTGCTTGGGACAGATCCGTCGGTGAAAGTGGTGATTGCGTCGAAAGGGAGCAAATAATATCCCCGCAATTATTGCCATTGCAGTTATTCAGCGGAGGCATGGTTGATTCCAATATTACGTGTTCGTATCACTTTCTGCAGGTTTGTAATGCTTTTTTATCTAAGTAGTCTGTACACTTTTTTATCCTAATCTCTCGTTCTGGCTACGTGTGACGGTGTTAGTATTACAGCATCATAAAGTTGCACTGACAGATTCACACCTCACCCTTTTAATTGATGTTTTTTTTCTTTATGAAAAAAAGTCGCAAATTCTTTCCTCACTTCTAATTTGGAACAAAAAAAAGGTTTAGCTTTACGCACTATGCTTCACTGAATGCAGTGTCCATCCAAGCGGACACAGTACCAGAGTAGTAGCACTAGTAGCATCTGTCACACAATTTCGTTATTCCATGGTCTTTGCGATACGTGCCTTAATTAACGCGTACATGGTTCCACCGGAGCTGTGGGTGTGCGGTTTCGCTGTTGTTCGGTTCCTACGCCCGTAGTACGCCTCACACACTCGAGAGACTAATCAAAGAATCCATCATTTAATAAACCATCTTCCGTCGTGTCGGCAATGGCTCGCTGGCCACGACCCTTCACTTCACTCGAAATTTTTATTCACTAGTTAACAGTCTCTGTCGCTACTCTTCCATCTGCCCACTGCACCGATGGGGAAAAGAAAACAGCGCACACGGGTTAAACAATTACTGCAATTCATGAAGCGCACACAGCAAAGTCCGCACGATTCGTCTTTCGACCACAAATTTGCTTTCCTCATCCGGTGGTGGTTCGGGAATAAGATTTTTTTTTTTCGCCTGGTGAAAATTTAACCAAAGAGTCCAACTTTCGCAAAACTCTCTGCTGCGGCAACACCACCAGACGGACCTGCTGTAGTTACTCTCTGTTGGCAAATCGTACAAAATTTCTCCAACATCAACCTCTCGCACAATACGCAGTAGCAGTACGCAGTAAACGTATACGTACGCAAACAATTCCGCCCGCACGACGACATCTGTGTGGTGGTGTGTGTGATTTGTTTTTGTTTTGCCCATCGCATTATGCGTTCTGTAACCAACATTCTCACATCAGCTGTCATCTGCTGGACAACGGGAAAACGAACACAGCGGATTGAAGAATATGTTGTCTAGAGTAGGCTACCAGGACAGCTTGTTGTGTTCCGCAACCGCTACGGGATTGGTAAGACAACGTCAAACTAACGAGGAGCCTGTAGCAGATCATCATCAATGATATCATTGTTTCGCACTTTCCTGTAGAGCTTGATTATTAAATCGTCATCTGCGACAGCCTGCAGCTCGAGAAACAGACCCTGCAAGGACAATACGAATAAGGAAAGGTAAGTAAAATATTTTGCCTGCCTTGGTGTGTAATGTTAATTTCCAATAGAATATAGTTTACTTTTAATTTATCTCTCCTTTGATTGATTTCAGCATCATATTCTTCATTATCCAGCAAAAAACGTTTCACCACATCCATCGCTACCGGGCAGATTGTTGTAAGGCACACAGCTGACCTAGCACCATGCCAACTAACAGTGACCGATGCATCCAAAGTGGACCACACATCGTAGCTATTATTTTCCAGCATGGTGGAAAAACTGATAGCCTTCGTTTTCGATTCTTCATTCCGAATGCAGTACGTGATGGGGCGCTCTTCTTTTTGTGATCGAACTGGCTGAGGATTGTTTTGTGCTATAATACTACTTGCTGCTAGTTTCACACATGGTTGAGATGAGACTTTTGATGATGGTGCATTTTGCACCAAATAGACTGCACACTCGTCGGTTGATTGTACTGAAACCGGCATTGGAACCGAAAGCAAAAGATTTTCATTCCCATGCTTTATCGTCGTTACAAGCTTGGAGCGGAACGTTGGTAAACCATTGGCCAATTCGCGTTTGTTTAGGAAAAACATTCCATTGAGCACACCGTCGGAATTGAATGTTTTGTGTACGAGGTAGGTGGCAAAGCTTTCGTTACACTCAATGTAGATGCTCCATTTCTTCTGGTTCGCAAGAAGGGTGAAGAATCCTTGATTGATTTGTATGCTCATGCTAGCAAAAAGACATACACTTTCGTTCACGTTTTGATTTCCCATACAGAAAATCTGTCCTTTTCTTGATGGCATTTCGCGACTGAAAGTGATATTCACATGAGACAGCCTCTCGAACACTGTTTGATTTTTGTGTAAAGCTAGTACGTCGAATTTCGCTTGTTCAATTTGCATTGCATCGTCTAGGCGTTTGTCATAGTACACCTCTTCCGTGATCCTTTTCGTCATGCGTTTCGAAACCATTCGTTTATCCGCTCCAAGCACAAACATCTTTGGGATGTCAGCTATACACGTCGGCTTTCTACCACCGCAATCGATGGAATAGAATTGATTGTTGTCAGTCAACAGCAGCGCCATCGATTTGCTTTGCAGCAACGTAATTGCGATCACCCCACGAACAGGAATTTCTTTCATTTCTGTCACGATTTGTTTCGTTTCTTCCGAGTAATAGAAATGCACACGATGCGTACTGACACCGTTAGAGTATAGAAATGCACTATTTTCTTTTTCGAAAGCATATGCATCGATGGGGACCGTTAGAAATATCGAAGAGCTAGCAACTGTAAGAGCTTCCGGAGATGATGATCGGTTGAACACAACCAGAACTCCTGATTGAAGAAAAACGGCTAGACATGGGCAGCTTTCAGTAAATTCAAAATCGATTACATACGATGCAAAACAACGCACTGCTATCAAATCACTTTCACCAGTATCTTGTTCCACCAACCAGTAGAGACTATTATTAAAAGCTATGAGCAAGATGGAGTCTCCGATGGAAAGTTTTGTAAAGCCCAGAAAATCGCTCAAAAATCGTTCATTTACTTCATTTGCAACTATGCTTTTGATGCTAAATCGGGTGCTGCTATCGATACCTTCCATCACGAGGTCATAACGTTTGGTGATGGTAATATGAGGCAAAAATCCTGCAGAACTGTCCACAATTTCCAGCTTTATTTGGCCAGTTTCCATTTGTCTTATTAGGAACAGTTGACTTGTTTGACGACTCCATTCAACGTGCAGTATGCGATTGTATGCGGCGATGTTAATAAACTTGTTGTCCACTAAATCGTTTACCATCAATTGACCATTGAGCAAAACTAGGAACACATTGGTATCAGTAGCTTTTAATGCACGTATCGGTTCGTTCAATTCGAGCTCATATCGTGTGAATAAAAGGTCCTCATAGAATGTACGATTAATATTGTTCACGGGCAGAGACACCACTAGTTCTGCGCTCGCTACCAACACCGTTGTAGTTTGTTGGTCTTCATTCGCTACACAGGCCATTGCAATTGGATAAAAATTACCATTCGGTAACTTCCAACGAGGTAAACACTTTAACGACATGTTTCAAACTTGGCAAACGATACTTGATTTGATATTTCGAGGCGTTCAGGATTGCTTCGGCATTCCAGCCGGCGTTTTGGCGCCAAACGAAATTGACAACAAACAACAAATGTAAAATCAAAGCTAGCTTCAAACCTTGACGAGTTGAAACTTAATAATGCTATTTAAAACAATGAGTCGATAGCTGACTGCAGTTAACCATGAAACATAAAAAATACTTAAATGCTTCATAATACATTAAGTATTCTACTTAGGCAGCGCGCTGTGAACAGCCAAACAAACCAGACAAACACGACACTGTTCGAAAGGTGCTCTGCCAATTGTCGCGCAGAACTGTCACTCCATCAACAATTTCAATGCCTAGTACTGTTGCTAAGCAATCTTACCTCGTTTTATTCCAATTTCGGTGAGTTTATGTATGCTAAATATCTGAAATTCCCTGTTCAACAATAACTATTAACAAAGCAATCCAGCACACAAGCCGCTTCGGTAAAATTTGACAAGGTATAGAGAGTTTCAAGGTGTGACACAGACATGCAAGACAAAATCAAAGTGTTTTGTTCTACGTCGTGTTTGTCTGGTTTGTTCTATACAGGTTGACAGAGCACCTCCATATGATTGCTTGGATTTGTTCTTGTGGTTTTGTCTGGTTTGTCTTGTTCGAGAAGTGACAGCGCGCTGCCTTAGCTTACATGCCAACAATACAATAACGGGTTATAATGTGTCGAGAAAACGAACTGTTCGATTGTTCGATTTCTGAACTACACTATATATAAACCTGGAGCATGTATTTTTAAATGTCAAATAACGAACAGCTGTTTGTGTACACAAACCACAGGATACATGTGAATTCATGTACGAAGTTGTAAATACCGGATCAAGCCGTACATTCAAGTGTATTCCAGGCGAAGTACAAGTTCAACCGGATCAACACCTCTGTAAAGAACAAACGGTTTCACTAGTTGATTCATTTTTAGGAAGTAACCGCGACATTTCAAACGTGCACGATATCCCATTGTGAATTTGCGTCGAACGGTAGAACGCAACGTTGAATCAAGAAGAGTGCAATTCAGCATTAACACGATGGCTCGCGCAACTGGGGTAGGTAAAATAGTATTTTATAAAAGAAATTACATTAATTAAGTGATAATAAAAAATATAATAGTATACAGCGACCAGGTTATGAATAAACGTTTGAAGATGATCATGTGTTGTGTTACGTTTTACATTTCAGAAAGCGCATATGATTGTTCTAGACGTAGGTCTCACCACGGCGATGGCTACCGGGATCGATAAGCAATCCTTCTTTCAAAAGTCAAAAGCTTGTGCATCCCTTATCATACAGCGATTGGTAAGCATCAATTGATCAATGTTAAAGTAGGACACTAATGTCTACCGAAAACTATAATAGATTTTCAGCGCTCCAAACGACCATGTCGGTATCGTGCTACTAGGAACAACTGAAACCAACAATCAACTCAATGTCGAACTAGGCAGATACGAACACATTACTGAAGCTTTTGAATTGAAACAAGCAAATTGGCCAACATTAAGAATACTGCTGGATCAAGTAGCACAAACGGATGTGGAAGCATGCTGGTTTGACGCGTTGATAGTAGCGTTAAACTTTCTGCGAAACGGTGCACAGGGCAAAAAGTGCACCGAGTATAGTATCATTTTAATTTCTCCCTTTTTTACAAGCTCTCATGTCACGCAGGATCAGCTAGAGAGCGTGATGGATGGTTTTCGTAGCATGGAATGTGTACTGCATGTCATTACCAATTATGTACTACATCCGGCAGCATTTATCGCATCGATCTTCACCACGTCTGGTACTTTCGATGAGAATGCAAGTAAATCCGATGCACGATCGCTAAACGAGCGAACGCTAAAGAAAGTATTAGATGATACAAACGGAACCGTGTCGAATATAAACTGGGCAGAACGAATGTTAACTTTCTTTGACCCAAAAGTGGTACGGCCTACACCGTGGAACTCTTTACTGAGCATCGGCACGAAAGTAAAATTGTCCATTTCGGCGTATGTTATGATCGTTCAACAGAAAGGATTGGGATCGTTCAAAGTGGATAGCGTCAGCGATCCCACCAGCAGTGGCAGCTCGAAAGTGGAAATGAAAACACAATACTTGTTGAACGATAAACCAATCGAAATTTCTATGCAAGACATCATTATGGGATATATGTACGGTTCGACGGCAGTGCCATACGACAATACGATCGACATTGAGTACAGGTCGGGTGATTCGCGACTAGCCTGTTTAGGGTTTACCGCTTCCAGCAATATACTCGAGGAACATTTGAGCGCCAAGGGATCGCTTGTTGTTGTGGCAAAAAAAGGTTGTACCGCCTCGAACCACAAGCTGTCCGCATTGGTTAAAGCAATGTATGAACTGAAAGTTATCATGATCGCCACCAAGGTGTATCGCAAAGACAACAGGCCAAGGCTGAATGCCTTAGTACCAACGTATAGAAACGAAATTCCGTGTCTCATAATGATGGAACTTATATTTAAGGGTAAGATCATCCTACCTATACAACACCTTGCTGCTAATTGTTGTGATTTCTAAATGGTGTATCTTTGTATGTTTTCAGATGAGATGTGCTGTTTGAAGTTTCCTCCACTGCTGAAATCTAAACCAATGCCAACAGACGAACAGTATGATGCGGTCGAGAAGTTAATCGAAAGTATGAATTTAATGGATGCGATCGAGGATTCTAACGGGGAGTCTCGTGAAGCGTTTGCCATGCATAACACGTTCAACCCATCGCTTCAGAACGTTTATCGAGCGGTAGCTCATCGTGCACTCCATCCCAAAAAACCCCTGCCAGCGGTTATGGACAGCACATTACAGGAATTAATCGAAGTGCCGAAGAAGGTGGCAAATCGTGCAAAACCAGCCCTTGACGAAGTAAAGAGACAGTTTGAATTGAAAGAAATCACACAAAACACCCGCACCGAATGGCTTCAACGAATGGCAAAGATAAAACTGGCAGATGATGCTACTTCCAGCATCTCAACCATAGACAGCGGCGTTCTCATGGACGATGATGATGCCGAGCGTAGAATGGTTGTTTCCGTGGGTACCGTCACACCTGCGGAAGATTTCGTTCTTCTACTGCGCAGGGGAGAAAGATTTGCCACCGTAGCTACCCAACTACAGAACGTACTATTCGAATTGTTGTTTACATCGATGCGAGCACCAGATGATAAAGTAGTTACAGCGCTGATTGTGTACCGTAGCGAAGCGCAACACCTTGGCCCATATCGGTACAATGAGTGGATGGCTGAGTTTAAGAAAATGCTTCTAACTCGCCGCAAGGAAGAGTTCTGGAAGACAGTTATCGTTGGTAAGCGGTTGGGTCTGATCGATTCGCAGGAAAGTGAGATGAGCACGATAAGTGTGGAACAGGCAGCAAACTTCTACGAGACACCGTCCGAAAATAAGTCTACCGTTGAAAGTTTCAGCGGAGATAACATAGAGTTGGATAGCTTGTTCGATGAACTAAATGGATCGTTCTAGGTAATGTTAATTCTTGATTTCTTTTTAACATGGGATGGTATTTTACCATTTTTAGATAAGGTATTTTTTTTCCTTTCTATCTTGGAGTGCGTGTTTCCTTACCACTGAAGATAATGAGATAAAATTATGACCGTCTATACAAGTATCCAGTATTATAATAAATGATACATTTAAATAGAGTTTTTCTTACAATTCATTCTATTTTAAAACAGGTCTAGTTCGAGTTTAGTGTATTTTGTTGCTTAACTTATGTTAAATTATATGTACAATCATAGCTTTTAACATGTGATATCTCTTGTAGATGAATAGTTCTTCCATCACATGGTTTTGAGGTACCGGTGTGTCGCTGTGCTATTTGCACTTACAGATACCTTCATACGCATCTCAAGTACACGGTCGGAATTTTGAAGAGCGCGTAAATGCATTTTTTCAACTTATCAAACAACTCCCATTAAATACCCCACATCCACTCGTCACACACACACAATAAACATTATCTACGCGATGCGCCCGGGACATTCGCGTATCTATCGGTTCAACAGCGTGATGTACACGACATCGTGTCACATGTAATTTACCCTCGTCCTGCAGTAAAGATAACGGAAACCCCGGGGTGAGAAAAGCCACAAACAATTATTGGCTAATGTGAACAAGGATGATAGTTAGTGCAATTAGCGCAGGGCAGGGTGGATTAGATTCATTGATTCGGTGTTAATGTAGGGTCCATAAGCGATGCAAAATGCCGGTGTGAAAAACCTGCAAAAGCACATCATTTCTTTTGTTTATCTCACATAAACACGCAACGCAAAGATGATAAGGTAGTGTTAAGTAATAAGCTTAGAACGATATGTTAGGATAAGTTCCTTTTTGAATGTTACAATTGCTAACAATTTTTGATAAACTGACCGATTTAGTAGCATAACATTACATGCAGCAATCCCAAAAAATCCCAATCCGATAATGTACCGAATTGATACTATAAAATCAGCTCGAATTGCTTGCTGATAACACCATGCAATCGAAATACAAATTGGTAAAACTACACTCCCCACTCTAATTTTTTTGCCATTCACGATGAATAAGGATTTTATGTATTTTCCAGTTTTGACCAAATACGTAATAATCAGCGGATAAACGTCTGTGCCAAAAACTGAACAGAGGGTAGAAATAAATAAACGTATGACGCCTTGCGATAAGGAGCCTACATCCAGTACCCAATTCTTTCCGTTTGCTTGTATATCCCGCAGTAATTCGTCTAGTGTTACTGTGACAGCGTAACGAGGCAGTACAGAGAACAGAAAGATACCTCCTGATGTTCGTCAGTTGACCAGTTTGAACATCGAAAGGACGGAAGTCATACCATTTATACGACCGGCGAATTGTACCGCAAACCGAATGGAGAGCACACCTAGCTGTCTGGCAGTCGGACTCCACTAGACAGCTTGTTGTAAGTGTTCTTATGATTTCGTCCTCGACCTTCTGGAAGATAGTAGGGGGTGTGATGGTATGTAACGGCTGCATTACGACTGAACAAACATTTGCTAAAGCGGCAAAGCGAGTTATTTTAGCCATAAACTACCACCCAGAGGTGCTTCATTTAGCAGCGAACTGGCCTACCAGCTTGAACTGGTAGCTAAAACACACACTCGGAGGATTGTCGCGGCATCGTCGTCGTTGTAAATGTTAAAAGACCACCGACCTGCGATAAGAGCAATATTTTTTTTCCAGTGTATATGCACATCCCTTGTGCAGGAGCATGGTGTCTGTTCGGGATGTAGCTTATTGCTGCAGTGCGCGGAGTTGCTTTCGGATCGATTATCTCTGTTGCTCGGTGGCGCTGCTACACGCGGTGTTATGGTCAATCACCGCTCAAGCTCCACGATCGGACTGCTCGTGTAATGATAGGCTTAAGTACGTGGTCGTGAGTTAGTGCGCATGAACCATTCGCTCTTGCCCAACATATTGTGCACTGTTTCACCGGCGCTAATCCGCCTAGCGGAAGTGAACGATGGATTACGCTTAATCGTTGGTGGTGTTAAATGTGAAACAGAATTTCGCCTATTGCAGTTTGTGCAAATGTGGATTGTACTCACACTCATCCATAGGACCAGCCTGGATGGGAGGTGGATGTCGCCTGTGATAAGATTTGTTTCGTCTTGCGCCCTCTTTAGTGTGCGTAACCATTGTTGTTTGGTGTGTTGACTGTTTGCTCCATGCAGCAAAGAACTTGCTCCACATTTCGTTTTGTTAATCGCGATGCGTTTGAGGCCTGAGGTGTTTGAGGCTAGATGATTCGAGCCTTTTTTTAATAACACGCATCGCGTGAAGGCTAAGCGATTTGTAGCCGGTGTACGGTGGAAGGTATTAAAATATAAAACGTACTGTCATTTTTCCCCTCAATCATTCCGTCTCCCTGTCGGCGTGCGCCGCCGGGTTCCGGGTGACAATCGGGTGTTGATTATCTGTATCTTATCATGCACCCTGCCGTGAAACCCGAATAAGGAAATCGTCGTTATCGGGAAGCCACTGCCGCAGCGATATTGTAGTACGCGCGTTTTTGTAACAACCATAAACTGACTCCGACCATCACAATACGCACGTTTCGATTCACATGTTCAGTGTTGTAACGTTTCTGTCGTTCTTCAGGTCAGTTGTCGGAAGTTGAAACGCGAGGCCGAGGAACATTGCAACAAAAAATATTGCGATCAGCATCACACAGTGTTCATGAAGGTTTGGCGATAGAAAAGTATACAAATACACACATCGGAGGAAAACACTAGGGATCACTATCCCCAAAAGTCATTGGGGGTGATGCAATTTATTCGCAACAGCCTCTCGTTTTCATTCATCAGCAATCAGGGAAATAACGAACAATCGCCGGAAAATGGTGCATCGAACGAAACGGATGAAACACCCGATCGGCGTAAGGGTGCACCGTCACGCTCGGAATCGAACCTTAGCGAACAGTCGCAGTATGCGACGGTTCGATCAAAGTTGCCGCTGAATTTGGGCAGTCCTCCGTCGGCTTACAGCACACCGTTCCAGAGTCCGATCATCGCTAACCGCACCTACCCAACGTTGGCCAGCGCAGCCGCAACACTGAACGGAAACGATAGCCGGGATGATTCAGGCAACGGGACCATTAAGCCGGAACGCAGCAGTAAGGTGTACTTTATTGAGCAGGGCCAGCTGCAGACAGATTACGAGCTACCAGAGCGACCGGGACGATCAATGCGCGGTACCGGTGCCAGTGATGGCGTGGTCAATCCTGCCTTCACCAACGATTCCGGAGCCACTGTGATAAACATGTCCAGCACACAACCCAGGTGAGTGGCACGATCGAGGGAAGGGTGTGTGTCATATCGAATTTCTTAAACGGATGGTGTAAGTGCAAGATCTAAGCAATCCATGGTAAAGGTAAAGTGGTACACGCATTTTAACTGCGTACAAAGCGGACTACTTGTACTGTTGATCACAGGGGAATGTGCTTTGTGTTTTTGTGTGGTGGAATTCCTTCCACGCCTAATCGGATATGTGGTGTGCAGGATAGGTACATGTGTAAAATAGCGCTAGAGCAATGGTGATAACATAACGGGTCCGATAAGAGGATAAAGTGAATGTCATCGATGCGGAACATGCGAAACTTTGGATATTACGTGAAAAGTTGAAGAGCGTTTGCGATGGTCTTGAAAAGTGTATTCTCCGTTGAGATGAATAACGATTTAACACGTTTCGTTGATTGAAATTTGTTCATGCGTTGTCTTTAAAAACAGAACATAGAAACGGATGCCAATTGTTGTATCGTTAACAACAACCAATCGGATTTCGATTACCAATCGACGGATTACTACTGGTGAGAGGATTAATCTGAGATACTGCTATTTTTGCGATCTCTTTCTATACTTGGTTTGATGAATCATACCGCATACATCAATCATTTGTTCGAACAAAATCTGTAGCTATCAATTCAATTTTTCGCCAACAGTGTGCTATCACCTTCTTATCAATTTCCTCCTGCAGGTGGGACTCTAGTTAATAGTCTCATTTATAGCTTCTTTTTTCCGTCACGACATCCGTTGTTGTATGTCTAGATATGTTCCAAGCTGTCCGTAACAGCATTGATGAGTCACCTGCTTTGTTTGTGCGTGATAATTGATCCTAAAATGCTATCCCTTTTGATTGCAGCGTTATACGGGAACAGTACTGGACGTGGTCGTGTCGATGCCGTCGAGAACTCACCTCCCGCGAGAAGGCTCTACTTATTGTGATTTTCATTCTGGTGCTGGTCATTGGAGGGCTCGCAACGTACCTTGGCATTGTGGTAGATAGCGATGATGGAATTACAGGTACTGTAATCTTTTGGTCAATTAGATTCCCCTAACCAATTTGACTTTCGCATGACTAATTGATGATTTTTTGTTGCGTTGTTTCAGGTGGCATTCTAACGAGAAGTGTGCTGCAACCAATGGCCAGCGAACAATAAAGAGAAGGAAGATGATAGTTTCGATCACAGCACGATCCTATGGGCGCAGATTGTATTGCGATTGCATCTCTTGTAAACAAACGATAGTCAACAGCGGTCATATATGTAAACAAAAAACGAAACACCCCATCGAGAGACTCCTCAAACTACAGACCCAACTCTACCTGAAGACTGCATATCACACCTGTTTCTATCCCATGACGTTAAGGAAATCCAAGAACAACGCATGGTATCAATCAAGTACACGTTTAGTTACTAGTAATTGTAATTGTTCCCTGATCTATGTATATTTTACGCCATTTACATTATTTTTGTAAGCCGAAACACAGTACGTTAGGAGAAGCGTTTCATCTGTTAATAAATCTGTATAATCTGCTTGATACAAGCGAATCAGTGCAAAAAAAAGCATGCTTTATTGCGTAAAAAAGGATTTGCTGACATAACAAGTTGAAACATTAGCGAATACAGTTTGAATTAAAAACTAGTTTTGCTTATGCAATTTACAACGACTGCATGGTTAAATGGATTTGTTTTAACTCTTTGCAATTTTAATTGTAATTAAGCGTTTCGTATTGCAGGCAGAGTTGTTATTCCGCCGTTATTGTTTGCGCGCCATTTATTTTCTGCATCAAACAGTGCTGCCAGCCATCTGTCAAACATATCACTTGATTTATGCTCGTTCGCGCCAAAGAAGCAAAGCAGGCTGCTATTTACATATGTGCGTATAGCCTTGAGTGAGCAACAAGCACGCAGCAACCACGGAATACTGCGTAGAAAGGATCTGCTGTTCCTGAACATACGAGGACGCTGAAACGATGGCTCCGCGGCGTAAACGTGCTGCTGCAGCGAAGTCCAACGAGGTAAGTGCGACAATGATTCGTTTTATATTGAAATTAAACCTGTTTAATCTCATCGGAATTTTCAGACTGCGGCTAAAAAGTCGAAGCCAGAAGAGAAGGCTTCTAAAAACTCGAACGAAGCACAAGAAGGTTCCAAGGATGCAGGAGCTTACGTGTTTATAGAACACTGCAAATCATGATCCGTGTTCAAGCGCAAGGCAGCCGAGGTCCACTCGGAACTATGCGAGCTTGCGCCGGACCACAGCTTTCAGCTGGTGTTGAACGAGAATGGTAAACCGCGCCGAGGTGCTTTCGAGGTTTCTGTCGCCAAGTCGATGGATGATGAGAAAACGCTTGTTTGGTCGGGAGTGTCTAAGGGACCACCGAGGAAAGAAAAATTCCCGGAAGTAAAGAGCATCCTAGATGACGTTCTCAAGGCGTTGAAGTAATGCCACAAAGAATGGTCGCTTGGGAATGCGGCAGTGGGCGCATCTAAAATTCTACGAAATGCTACGCCACATGACGAAGCAAGAGCAAACCCTTCCCGGGACTCGTGCATCTGAAGCTTTGCTAGCATTTTTTAGAAGAATGATGCGATAGCTGACGTCTTACTGAGTCGGACTATCAAATTGAAAGTACAAATAAAAACTCAGGATCACTATTATACATACGGACGTTTTTAATTTATTGCTAACCACGTGGGGAAAACTAATGCAAGCAACTGGACTAAACTAGCAAATGCGCCACTTATCGCAGAATGTAATCCTTGGGGTAGTCCATAATTTTGGGGAAATTACGAACCATGTCCGGGTCGATGTGATCCAAACGTTCTGGAACACGCCGCGGTTGGCGTATTTGGTTGGTTACATTGTCAAGCATCTCCTTCGGCACTTCATCACCCTTAAACAGATGAAGCCTTTGCATCGTGTGTCGGCGCTGTAGATTTCCTTTCATGGCACGGTAGACTGCTTTCTTCATAATCTTTAATGTGGAAAAAACTGTGTTCATTTTTTTATGTCAGAGCAAGCGTAATTCGTTATCATTACCATGGTTGGATCTTTGTCGTGCAGTTGCCATGCCAGTGTCCAGCTTGCTCCGCCCGCATACCCTGTATGGTGGAAGTAGGCGCGTTTTTTCCACTCATCACCAGGAAGTGCGATTTCGGCCGTGTTGATTACCACTACGTGGTCTCCACAATCATCTAAAAAGTAGGGAAGTAGCATTTTAGAGTTAACAATCGAAACCACCGTGTGTTGTTTCTAATCCATTAGTAACACTCACTCATAGGGTGGTAAATTGGTTTATGCAAACCCATCAAGTGTTTTCTTATCAAAGATGCCGCTTCAAATGGGTTTTGCCATGTGCAATCGAATATGTGCCATGTTCTGGCGAATGTAGCCCATTGCTAGAAAAAAAGAACGATGAAAAATGATCAACAGCAGTATGTTGATTTCATAACACGCCGGCACCGAGCGTGGAATTGCACATTTTGTACAAAACTTGGTATGGTTTTACCTGTACGCGTTGGGTAACTGACATTGCAAGCACTGCAAGCAAACTTTATCTTGAAACAAATCGCTAAAATCCGATTAATGCAGAAGAACTGTAGAATTTTTAGTGAACAATTCTGGGTTCTTCAGCATGGGTAGCAAAATCACAACAAACTTGACACTTTTGTTTGACGTTTATCGGTAGAAGGCATTTCGAAATTGTTTTCGAACATTTCGAACTCGACATCGCCCGGTGTGCAGAGAGCGTGAGAAACGGGCCAAAAAATGAAGGGGGAAATGGTCCGAAGAGCCATCTAAAAAATGGTCCGAAGGAAGACATCTTCGGACCATTTCCTAGGTGCTAGCATAGGGCAAAAAAGAGAAACTGACCATTCCTAGCATTCCATTGCAGAGCGCGCTCTCCGTATTTCTGTCGTTGTGTGCGTGTAGGTTCAAGCAGCGATCTATGGTTCCACGTACTAATGATGCCGAAGAGGATGACGAATACACGATCCTTCGCTGCACATAGGAATACAGCGCATACAATGCGGGCAAAACCCACAAGAAGAAGAAGACACAATCCTTCACTGCATGTACGAATGGGGTGAGCGAACGGCGAAGGACGCCAGCAAGAAGCACAAAAGGAAGACAAAAACACGAGCATGTACTGCATAGAATCGCAGTGCCTGCGCGTACAGGATATTTGACATCATTTTTCAGTAAAACAAATACAAAAACCAACAGAACAATAATCACTATTTTACACACAAAACACAACACCAACTGTATTCATCGGCGTGTAAAAAAGCGAAGAAGTTTCCACAACATGTACCGAAAGTTTTTTTCCTCACTTCAATTCAATGCGCTTGCCGAAGCAAGCACGGAGTGAAGGGAAAAAACTAACAACACACGTTAATGGCTTGAACAGGCATATCAATTCTAATTAAATCACAACACTTGTTTGAATATTGCACTGCGCAAATGCGCACATTTGCAATCCTCCGCGCATCATACACGCACAAACAGATTTAAAATTTTCTAAATCCCACAACACGTCCGCCCTGGACTTAGCGCACAGCAAACTGAGCCCTTCACAATGTGGGTTTAACGCTAGAGGAAGGTGGAAGGATGAACAGTTCAGGACGAGATGCAAATAATTCTACATTGAACAAACTCTCTCGGCTTACACCTACAATCAATAAACCCTTCTTTTAACACGGATCCGCTCTCAAAATAGTCAAGTTTCGGAGAGAAAACCCGTAGCGATCAACTTTTTCCTAAACTTTTACCGAAACTACACGTCAACGGACCAAAATGGTCCGTTCGTCTCGCTCTCTGCACACCGGGATATGAATCAAACACTAGTCCAAAGCTTTGGAGAAACGGGTTTAACTCAAACCAAAACAATTCCGGGTATGTCGGATTGAAACCCCTTCCCCACGGTCGACCCACGAACGAAACTGTTTAAATAGTTGTAAGAAAGCCGATAGATAGCCTTTAGTTAACTTCGATGCGTGCGAATTCTGTCTTGTGGGAATCAACACCAACACATTGATAAAATCATTCACCGCAGGGCACGAATACCAAAAATCAAAAACAGCGACAGGCAATGATGAAAAAGCGAGAGGTCGATATGAAATCGTGGGAATAAGCCACTTGGGATTTTGCAGTTTACAACTAGCGCTGATAATTCTCACTCAACAGTTGGTTTTCGTGCGGGTCGGTGCAACAAACCACAGCAAGCGAAAATTATTCGGTGGTAAGTTTGGGTTGCGTTTGTCTATAAACATGCTACAAAGAAGAAGTAAGTCGTGGGCTGTCAGTGGAGGTTGGATACTGAATACGTGCCACCATATTCGTGATCTCATCTGCGTGGGTTATGATGCATCACTGAGTGGCATTTAAACCCGGTCGATAGTAATCAGTGACCATTATTTGTAATCATGTACAATTTTGTAAAGCGTATCCTCTCTATGTTGTTCTCAGTTTACATCTTAGTGTCGCTGCTAGCCTTGTACCGGCCTATTATCACGATGCGTTTGAGCCCGCTAGATCCAAGCTCCTATTCCAATGCTCGTAAGTATCGCCCGACACAAGAAGGAGCAGTGAAATGCCATCGAAATTGTTTCGATTGTTTCGCCTTATCTGGCACTTAACATATTTCTGTCCCCGTTCCCCCATTATCCATCATCGATGCTAACAGATGAGCTTATCATTCGTCATGTGGATCTGGATTGGACGGTTAACTTCGATAAGAGCACTATCTCCGGAACGGCTACTCTTCACTTCAAGCTAACCAAGCAGGACCTGGAGGAAATTGTGCGTACTACCAATGGTCGACACTTAAAGAATGTGAGAGGCTGGATTGTTTTATTGATTACCCACGTTTTGTGATCGCCCACAGTTTCTGGATGTAAGCGACATTAGTGTATCATCTGTCGTGACAAAGTCTTCCGCCGGTGAGATCCCGTTGGACTGGGACATCGGAGGCACGGTAGAGAACGTTGGTTCGAAGCTTACTATCTACTTGCCGACGAAAACGAACGGTGATTTAACATTGGTGATCACGTACGAAACTTCACCGAAGGCAAGCGCCCTGCAATGGCTTACGCCCGAGCAAACGTTCGGCAAAAAGCATCCGTATCTGTTCAGCCAATGTCAGGCGATTCATGCCCGATCGATATTACCCTGTCAGGATACACCGGCCGTAAAGTTTACCTATAACGCAACGGTAAGATTGACAAATTTATTCACACTGGATTGGCTTTACTGATTTGCAACTTGTTTCAATTATTAGCTTCATCACCCTGAAGAAGTTACGGGGCTAATGAGCGCGATTAAGGTCGATTCCGAACCGGGAGTATCGAAGTTTCAGCAGAAAACACCCATTCCGAGCTATCTGCTTGCCATCGTAGTGGGAGCACTTGTTTCCAAACCAATTGGTCCCATGTAAGTAAACGGATTCGTTTGAAGCGCACGTGGAAACGTTAACATACTATTCAATTCTTCCTATTCTTCCAGCTCGAGCGTATGGGCGGAACAGGAGCAGATTGACGAGGCAGCGGAAGAGTTTTCCCAAACGGCTGATTTTATTGCAAAGGCGGAAGAAATTTGTGGACCGTACGTTTGGGAGCGTTACGATTTGCTGGTAATGCCACCGAGCTTCCCGTTCGGTGGTATGGAGAATCCGTGCCTAACCTTCGTAACGCCGACACTGCTGGCGGGTGATAAATCCCTGGCGACGGTAGTGGCGCACGAGATTGCGCATAGCTGGACCGGGAATTTGGTGACAAATCGAAACTTCGAGCATTTCTGGCTGAACGAAGGGTTTACGGTGTTTGTCGAGGGAAAGATCGTTGGACGATTGGCCGGCAATGCGTCGCGTGATTTCCATGCCCTGCACGGTTTGAGTGAACTGTCGGATTGTGTAAGTGATTAAGGTACCGTATCATTAAAAGAATGTTTGCTAAGAAGCCTATTTTTGCTCACCCTTTGCTAATAGATAAAAACCCAATTAGCCGATACGCCCGAACTAACGAAACTGGTCGTCGATCTGTCCGAGTGCGCACCGGACGATGCGTTTTCTACCGTTCCGTATATTAAAGGTTCGACGTTCTTGCGCTACCTGGAAGATCTGCTGGGAGGGCCGTCCAAGTTTGAACCATTCTTCCGCGCTTACTTGAACCGCTTCAAGTATCAGTCGGTGCTTACGAACGACTTCAAGCAGATGCTGTATGAGTGGTTCCGCGAGGATGCCAAGAATGAAGCGCTACTCGAGCGCATCGATTGGGATTTATGGTTGTTCGGCGAGGGTATGCCACCGGTCATACCAAGGTACGTTGTAGCGAATCAATTGATTACACACTACCATTAGGGATCCGACTGTAAACTAATTAACTATGATCACGTTTCCTCAGTTATGATCGATCGATGCTGGAGGCATGTCTGGCACATGCTGCCCTGTGGGCGGAAAACGATTTGGACACGATAAGAAACTCACCGTTGCTAAAGCAACGCCTGGTCAGCGTGCAGTTAATCGAGTTTCTTGCCCAATTGCTGGAAAAGAAGAAGATCGTTGATTTGACGGGCGAGAAAATAGCGCTGCTTGGAGAAACGTACGGATTCAGCACCACAAAGAACGCCGAACTACGATTCCGCTTTGTGCGGCTGTACATTCGCGCTCGGTTGATTGACAAAATGGACGAAATTCTTGCCTTTGCAAACAGCAATTTCCGGATGAAGTTTGTGCGTCCGGTTTATAAGGAGTTGGGTGCTTGGCCACAAGGCCGACCGATTGCCATCGAGAACTACAATCGCGTAAAGGATCAGATGATGACTGTCTGCGCGTACACGGTGGCGAAAGATTTGGGCATTTCGGATGCATCGGTCTAAGGAAAGGTGCATTTTTAGCTGTACGATTTTTGAGAAATGTACAATTTCTTTTTTGTTAAAATAAAGCTACAATCAGCAAATGAGATTGATTATCGTTATGGTGGAGTCGCTTTAAACCATAACGGATTTTCGTGCTTCTCTCGGATTGGTACGCACATCGGAGACCGTTCGGTCATGCGAATGTAACTGCAGTTCTTCTGTTTGCACAGTTGCTCTCCATCGAAGGAACAAAACAGTACCGCTAACAGCTAATAACACGGCTGCTACCATAGTCAGAGGCTTCCGAAGGAATGGTACGAAAGTTTCGTTGTTACAAAACATTGAATTAGAAGCAAAAATCAATTAGAATTACTTACTTCTGGGATTTTTTGAACCACCTGCACTGAACGGGTACACTGTGTCATTGTGATGATCGATACGATCAGTAGGAAAAAGAATACGACATATGAAACGGCGAGCACAGAAATATGTTGCGTCTTGAGACCACGATCCGTGCGTACCAAGTTAAGGGCGAAACTCGAATACGAAACCATCGTTAGCAGCGCACTGGCCGTAGTAATAGTGATATATGTTACATTCCTGAAATAAAAGGAATGGTCAACATGTGACTATAGACCACAAGCACATATACAACACACCAAACTCTGGACTCCACACAGTCACCGGCAGTGATGAAAATCATCCCTCCAACGATCATGCACAGCTGTGGAGTATCGAATTGTTTATTCGCTATGTAGCAAGGACTGGAATATTATTTTCATTTAAATGTATGCTTACTAGTGACAGTATTTTTGTAACGCCAACTGGCGAGAGCACAAATTCGGCACCAGTCTGCAACATTGTGGCACGTCAGGAATTTGTTTTTCATGTGTAGTTCCAACAGAACGTTACTTTACGTTACATGCTCGTGCACACAACTGGTGTACACTTCGTCGGTATTCCACAGTGACTGGTGTGAGACTGCGACCACATTAAACGGAAAGTAATTGCATTGTAGATCATCTACGTTCGATAAGAAGGAACAACTTCATAGATAGTAAAAGCACTCAAACGCGATGGCTATCAAAACAAGTGGCAATGATAAGAAGCTATTGCTTAGGCAGACAATAGGAAAATTTGCTCGGTATTTGGTACGAAAGCAACGTACAGAACGATTGTTATAGTAGTATATGTTGTTTATTTGTATCTTAACTAAGCCCGGAGAGGTTTATGCAGTAAGAATCTAAACACGGTTACGCTACGTTTATCTTTTGAAGCCGTACTTTTTCCGCTCGTAGAAAAGATCTGTTTTTGAGCTGCCGAGATTAACGATTTTAGGACAACCATCCCGCTGGGGAAAGGGAAACAAACCTATCATGAATTTGAACGAAATACACCGCTACGCTACGATAGTAACTTACATCCTTTTCCTGAATCGTACATTCCTTGCAGTAGTATGCATCCGACACACCCGGCCCTCCGCATATAACGCATCGCCCCTGATAGGAACCGTAGTTACATTCGTCACAAATTCGAACCAACGTACAAGGTCGTACGTACGAATCGCAAATCACGCACTTTCCATCACACTTTTCGCACAGGCGTCCGATAGCTTGAAGAGATTAGTAAAGGACATTTGTTAGCAGCTGTGGTAGGGCTAGAATTTTCTCCAAGTAATCGCACTTACCCACACCTGGTTGTTTACGGCAGAAAATTAAATCTGGGTGATGTTTAGCCATCGTTAGTGGTGATTTTTATCGGGGAATTGTTGTTGAAAAGCGTTGTAGATTTATGTTTGCCGGCTGTAAACAAAAGTGTTGTTCGGTTGACGCGTTTGACGTTGACAAGGTGCTTACAGCGAGATATTACACAATTTATCGAGATAAACACTTCTCAAGTAGTCAAATCAACATGCTTTCTCACTCTGCTCAGCCGACAATGTAACGTGTCAAAGCGAGAAGGCATATTGATTTGTGTCGGTACTTGGGTCAAGCATCCGCGTTCTGTTCTCTTCGGGAACTGTCAAACAGTGTTGTGACAAGGAGAAAACGGACCGGTGTTTACAAAAATTACATGCGGTCTCAAATGTGCATCGGTAAAAACGCGAAACAAGTCTACTAATTGGATATCTAAATTACTTGCGAGAGGTAAACGTAAATTTAAATAACATCTAGTCAGTTAAGCAAAAATCATATCATCTTAAGCCTGTTCATTCTTCCAGCTCTTATTACTTCTTCCTAAAATGACCGCCAAGATCAAGGTGGGCGATTACCTGATCGTGCAGCGCCAGAAGTACACGAAGCTGCAGAAGTTTACTAATCTTAAGACGGTTGTGAATCTGGGAAAAGATCAAGTAGAACTACGTCTAGCGGAAAACCATCCTTATCTCACGACGTTTCATTTGGTGCCGAAACAGGAACGTGGTAAACGGGTATACACGCTTGATGCTCTGTCGACGCCTTCCGAAATAAGGAACTTGAAAGAACTGTTGATTAAAGAGAGCGGAAACGATAATCGCAACATCATTGATGATCGACAATCGCAGGCACTTTCGACAGAGGAAATTCTGAAACTGCGCGAGGAATGTGATTCTTCCTCGGAGGTAATCGGCAAGCTGGTCGAAAACTCAAAAAGCTTTGCGACAAAAACGGAATACTCACAGGAAAAGTATCTCAAGCGAAAGGAGAAAAAGTACTTCGAGTACATCACGATTCGGCGTCCGTCTGTGCGACTATTGGCCGATATATATTGGCGTTTGGATCCGGAAAAGGTGCTCGGCGTTCGTTTCGACACACTGTCGCAAATAATTTCTTACAGTGGTGTGTGCAGTGTTGGTAACTTCCTATTGTATGAATCCGGCACAAATGGACTTTTGCCGGCAGCGATCTTAAACTCAATAGGAGCAGAAACCGGTGCGAAACTGGTACATATGCATCCCGGTAACGTGGCACAAAAGCAAGCCCTGTTGGCAATGGATTACCCAGCCGAACAACAAGCACGATGCGTATCGGTTAACATCTACTCTGTGCTTCGACATTTCTACCAAGACAAGGAAGCAGGCAACGGGGGAAAAGATGTTGAAGAGACGGCCAGTGTTACAGAGGAGCCCGTTATTGTCGCCGAACAGCAAGAAGGAATAAATGGAAATAACAAGCGTAAACTCGAAGAAACAGATGAAACATCAGATGCCACCGAAGCAAAGCAGGTGAAATTAGACAAGCAAAAGCAACCGTGGGAACTTGAGAATGAGGCTGCCGCTAGCATTATGGAGGAAAAGTTTGATTCGCTCGTTATCGTGGCGAAAGAACATCCGTACAGTATTCTGAAAGCATTGCTGCCATTCGTCAAATCTAGCCGACCGGTCGTAATCTTTAGCACATCGAGAGAAATTCTCACCGAATGCTACGTGGACATGAAGACGGAAGCATCCGTAACGTATCTACGCGTAACTTCCAATTGGATGCGGCAGTATCAAATACTCCCGAACCGTACCCATCCGGATGTGACCATGTCCGGGAGCAGTGGATATCTGCTTACTGGGTACACTATAGGAAATTAACCACAAGGCGATGCGGTTTAATGACAATTAAAATTGAGGAATTTTTGTTCAGGCAATTATATTTTATGAATAAACAATCCATTTGTAATTACAACTTTAACTGCTTCTGGTGTAAATGATTGTAAAACGGGTTTACAAAAGTAACTTTCGGAGAATGAATTAATTTCATTAATAGCATAAATGTATGTTTGCAGTTCAATTGACTTCTTTTTTATAAAAGTTTAAAAATCGAAATCAAAACTAAAGGAAGGATTTAGAATTCTCAACAACTAAAAATAGGACTCCTCGCAAGGGAACACATTATTTTTTTCAAATGTCATTTGATTGGTCGCGATCCTCACCCTGTGTTCAACGATTTTTTGTTTACCATTTCGTAATAAACGTAAACAACAAACGAAACGACCAGCATTTGATGTCGGTAGTACTATTCACATTTCCGCTATCGTAATTCATGCCTTGGCAAGTTCAATTGGTATTCGATGAATCGTTACTTAATCAACCTATCCTACATCGGTACCCGGTTTCGGTACGTAACCATCATCGCTGTAGTACACATGCGGCACAACGTTAATCGTTAATCTTGCGTTTTACTCACAGTGGCATTCAGCGCAAAATCGACAAAACCGTCGGCCAGTTTAAGGATCCATATACCGTGCAAGGAGTCATCGAGGAAGCTTTGTTGAAACTAAGGCCTGTTAATGAACCCTTGTTGAAACTATCAAGTCGGTAAGTAGGGTAAGCTTTGAGTATGGTATTAAGGAACCATGCAAGTGCTGCTGCTGTGTATAATGCTCATACAAACTGCGAGGGATGAATGTTCTGCAACACTTTTAATCACTCAACTTCCCACACCGTACAGCACTGACACTGGTGTGCATGCGCTGCACAATACCGTCCATGTAGATTTGCAGCGCCCGAATGGAGCACCATACAACACGGATCGTATCACTAAAACGCTTAACCGTGCATTCGAAAAAGATGGCCAATCGTTGCGCATTCTTAGCACCGTGCACGTTCCGCTCACCTTTCATGCACGATTGTGCGCCAAATCGCGCACTTACCTTTACCGGTTGGCGGTGTTGAAAAGGGAGTATGCCTGTGACTCCACCCGCCAGCAGCCACACGTGCGGTTCATTCCGATAGAGGAACACGATCGGTGTTACTTTCTAGGGTAATATTACCGGAGCCTTTGCTCTGTGGAGTTGATGTGCTTGGTACAGCTTGCTGCTAATGTTTTCTTTGAACTTCGTTTCTATACACCGAATAGACACCCACGGTTTGATATCGATACATTCGCTACGGTTGCTAGGATGTTCGAAGGAGTGCATGATTTTCGAACCTTTATGGCCGTTGCTAAGGGTAATCCACGGCAGCAGGAGGCCATGCATTCGCTAAGACGCATTGATCAGATTACGGTTGAACGAGGACAATGCATGACGGTGGCATTTAATAGGCAAAAGACTGACCATTTTTACGACTTTTGGGACGTACGGATACAGGGACGATCCTTTCTATACCGTCAGGTGAGGAAAAAAACACAGATTGCACAAATTGCATCATAATTAAGTTCTTTGGGCAAGAATGTTAGAACGGACCACAATGTCTTTTGGCAAACTGTTTTCCAATATCTAGAACTTCTGTTTTCTTTTCTAGGTGCGGCGCATGGTAGGTGCTTGGGTGGCTGCAGCTGAAGGACGCATTAGTGAACGCGACATCTATCGTATGCTTACCGTACCGTCTCAGAATTCCTGGTGCAGCAACGTATTCGTAGCACCCGCTTACGCCTTGTACCTTTGTCACGTAGAGTACGATCCGATCGATTTAGCCTTCCCGAGTATAATTCCCGAAAGTGACCATGACCAGCTTTCTAGAACAATTGCGCAATCGTAAAACGGAGCTGCAGCGTACTGAAACAACCGTTACGTACATGGACGGTAGTCGGAAAATTTTCCGCAATAATCTCGAAATGGATGCACCACCACGACTAGGCTTCATAGTGGATACCAGCCCCGATCAGGTGCCGGCCTGCATTGTGCCACAATTTCTCTACCTTGGTTCTCAGGACTGCGTACGGCAGGAAGTACTGGAAAAGTACGGTATCACACATGTGCTCAGCGTTGGCATCGAAACGCCACCAATTGTGGAGTACTCACACGATGGCCAACGTACGATAGAGACAAAGTTTGTTGAATGTTTAGATCTTCCAGAGACAAACCTATCGGAGGTGCTAGCAAAAACAAACGCCTACATTGACGAATGTCAGGCACGAGGTGGGCGTGTTCTGGTACACTGCAACGCCGGAGTGTCTAGATCGACGTCGGTTGTGGCAGGTTATCTCATGCAGCGGTGTGATCAATCTTTCATGCAGGCATTCGGGACAATCAAAAGTAAGAGACCCTGCGTACAACCGAATGCTGGTTTTATTAAACAACTGAAGCAATTGCAATCGTAAAATGGTGTAATCGTTTCAACCAGTAGTTATCCCATCTATATTTTTTAAAATATAATAATGAGTGTTATTTCGTAGGAAAAGAACTGTCGTTGATTATTCAACTTAAGCTAATCTTTCCCGCGATGGGACGAAAACGGACAAATTCACACAAATCATAGAATTTAAAATATAGAAGTTATGCACAAAAACACTTCGCTTTCATGAGAACTACCATGTTTAAAACAAATCAATTCCACGGTTTCGTCCGTGTTTTTTCAGCTTTTTTTTAGTAGTAGTTTGCGCGCAGACCATTATTTGTTTGCGAATGATCTAATGTTGTAGTAAAGAGTAAATAGAACTATGCATATACTTTTATATCACTTTAGAATGCCTTAGGGCGTAAGTGGAGCCTTGCGGCAACGATCTTCCTTTACGCGCGATAAATTGCATTGAGCAACACTGCATGAGGAACTTGCTTTGCTCCAGCAGCGAACGATGGGAAGAAAAACACCGAGTAATAAAAACTAAATTATAGTACAAGTAAATTATCATCAGCATCATCACTTCCCTCATCATCGCTGTCGGTAGCAGAGTATTCCTGATGGTTGAGATCGATCAGCTCCTGCATTCGGTTACTTGTATGTTCATTTACACTGCTCCTTGCAGTAGTACTTCCACTGGTTGGAGAAGTCGTAGAAATGCAGGGCACATCGTCTGCCTCGTTACCAGGACCGGTGAATCTTTCACTCTCAGCACCATCATTATCATCACCGGGTTCCGGTTCATTAGTACGGATCGGATCACCTATTGCGGACACATTTACCGTCCCAGCGACAGATGTGGATGCAGAAGTGGAAGCACCTTCATTGAGATTCATTTCGCCCATAGCGGAAGACAGTTCGTTCATATCGTTGGTGGTGGTCGATGATGGGTTGCTGTCGCTCGATTCAAGCCGTAACCCGGCAACGCCCTTCTTCGGTATGCTTACTAAATCCCGTTTAATGCGACGAATGCGTGAATAATCATTCTGGCGTATCTGACACTTGTGCTCGAACGAGACAATATACACAAATCCGGCTACCAATATTTTGCAGCTTTTGTCGCCTCGTAGGTAGGCTTCCTCCAGTTCTTGACTGGTGCGTTCGTCGTACTGCCACCAACCATGACCACCCTCGTAGTACCAGCGGTACTCATTGCCATCGGAAACAGTGGCGGTAGCTGCGCGCACTATCTCCTCGACACCGTTCACTAGCTGCGGGTGATCTAGATAGGTGAGTGGAATATCACAACGGCACATAGCGCAGCGTAAATTTTTGAATGCAACACCCTAAACATGATTGCAGAGAGAAGACGATTGTTAAAATAAAGTTTAATACACTAGCTTTCGATGTTTGATTAACCTTCACGCATAGGAAGCAAAAAATATGACCACACGGCAACCGGACGGGATGGACACACGTCTGCAGGCACACGGGGCACTCGAGTTTGGAATCTGCTGCATAGAGTTAGATGTATACAATCCGTCAATATATCAACAAGGTAAAATTTTGCCGCTGCTTACTTGATGATGATGCTTCCGGTTTCTTCGGTATCTCTTCTCTGTCACCATCTTCCGATCGGGCACTCGTAGGAGTGGAATTGTTGGACTCGGTCGATTCGGCCATCTCCGAGTCCTATTTTATATTGTTCGTTTCCAATATATTACACACGATCAAATCGTGTGCCGTGGGTAGGACACGCTGAGAATTTTGTAAACAATTATTTTGCTTCTGTACGGAAGCAACGACGTACACAATGTAGCTGTATCAATAATAAGGAAAGCAAAACAAAGAACAGATGGATTTGACGTTTGGGAAGGTACTCGATTCGAGTTGATTACTGATCGACTTTGTCGGAAAATGTCGACATTCAAATGAGTCGTTTACGGCGGATACTATTATTACGTTCACATGCAATAGACAAATAAAAACAAGCTTCCGTTTCGTTGTTCGTCAACGTTTGGTTTTTTTCTCTGTTTGTTTTTCTTTTATAATAAAGTCAAATACATTTGATGTATTCTTACGTGTTTTCTCTTACTTCCCTTCACTGCACTTCATTTGTAACGCATTTTACTTTTGAAACGTAGTTTTTTTTTATAGAAGTTATACTGTTCCACAACAATCGTGTGCAACCTGTCGTGATGAGTTTTGCAGCATTTGCAGTACTGGAGTAGGTGTTAATTACTTTGAATTCTTAAGGTTTAGTATCTAGCGCTTTCCTTCCCTGCTTAAAACCGCAACCCGGCGTAACTTTTTTCCCCTTTTTCCCACAAAAAAAAACCTTTAACAAAGTTTCAGCTTCATCGTTTAGCGCATTTTATGTGTTTTTTTAGCGCATACATGTTCCACGTGCTGAATTTGATGGATTCTATTTTCTTGCATTTTCGGACAGCTGTTGGACTGTGTCTATATCGTTAAATTACAATAAAGTATCATTAGTATAAGTAGTTAAAGGTATAATTTAGCAAATCTTAACGCAACCATTACTAGCCCATGAGCTACATATTCCGGCTGCTTCGCTTTGCCGTATTGTGTTCTGTCTCTTTGTCGTCGTTAGTAGTAGTAGTGGTAGTAGTAGCAAATGTTTGGTTCTTTTAAATTTTTACTTTCTTCTTTCCCTAAACGACACACACCTTGCCAAATACTTGCCACTGGTACAGTAAAAGTTTTACTTTCATTTTCCCTAAATGTTCATCCTTTTCACATTCTCACTCTGTAATATAAGCCGTGTGGTCTTAGAAATCCCTACCAACAATCACACATTTCCAACACGTTATTAATGAAGCACACTCTCACGTGCACAGTGCACCAGAGTATTTGTATATAGATTTATATTTAATTTTTGCTTCACATCAGCTTGTTTCTCTGTGATAGCTGTGCTTTTGTAATTATTTCCTCTCATCACCATGCGAAACATATTCGCGTTACGCGATTGATAATTTTAATTAAAAAAATGTTTCCAGATGCGCACGAGTATGATAAGTTTGTTTGTTTTATCTTATCCTGTTCTCCGCTGAACGATACATTGCGTTTTAGTAACATGACCTTCATTTAGCATTTTTAAACTTAAACATGGTTTCTCACCCGGGAGTTGCTGTGTGACACGTGCTACATTAGTTCATATTAGTTTAACTGTTTGTTTGTTGCATTTTTGTTTTAGTTTGTCTGTGTCTCTTTTTTCTTGTTAGATTCTTCTTCAATGTATCGGACATGCTAGCTTTTGTTTCTACATTTTCATGCATGGGATTGCGCGTTGTACTGTACGAGCTTGGGTCCTGTTCGTCCGGAGCGAATGCTAAAGACGCAATAATTGGTTTCGATTGTTTCCATCATCTATGCGCCACATTAAGCGTTTGCTTGCTGATCATGTGCTGAGCACAGAACTATTGAACGAACCAAAAGAGCTAGATTGTTAGCAAAAGTTGACGACCTCAGCATTAAAAATAAACATTCTTTTCCGGTTACAATAGCAAATATGTTCTCGGGGAGGTTTTTTTTCGCGCGCCGTATTCCTTCAACGATAGTATAACGCTTGAACTACATTTTCTTCACTACAATTAGTATCGGGTATGGTATGATTGGCATGAATCGCGTTCTTGAAAAATAAAGGTAAGCAAAACGATAAACCCACTACTACTGGTGGCTCCTTCACGTTTCCCCCTAAATAATCTCGTTTTCTTCTTCTATCCTCCCAACTACGTGGCTAATAGCCGTACGCTACTACTGCACTTATTCTTATCGGTTACACTTTCTTCTTCGAAACGGTGGTGTCCAAAATCTTAAGGCGAAGCAACAATGCACAGCTGTAAAATTTGGTATGATTTTTTTTATAAAGTTCCCAATGGCTTTGTTTGTCAGGGTTTGCGCAATTACCGATGTTAGTTCAATCCTATTGCGCTAAGCCAGGGGTCTCCAAACATTTTAGATGGTGGGCCGGTTTGAGTGGAATAGCCACAGCTGAGGGCCAATCTCGGGATCTCTCTCGAGCGGCCCGCGGTCCATAGTTTAGAGACCCCTGCGCTAAGCGATGAACACTAGATTCAGGGGCTTAGCTAGATGGGCTCTTTCCGCAAATGTTATTCCTATTTCGTTTAGTCTGTTATGCAGTCGTTCATTGTAAGCACATAACGAATTAGCAAAACATCTTCCAATTTTCCATTAACGTCTTCCTGAACATGTGTCCGAAAGTATTCGAGTTGTAAGATGCAAATACGCGAAAAGTGTCATAAATCTGTTGACATTAACATAAACGAAAAGAAAAGAAAACAAATCCAAAAACTATACATAGTCCTGTGGTTTGATGAAGATCCTCCTCTTCCGGTAGCGTACTAGATTATCGATAAACGTAGTAATTTGATGGAGAGATTTAAGTGGTTGGGGTCGGTGGCGGTGAGACCGGTTCATTCGCAGCCTGCCCAGGTTCACCGTCTTCGTCTGTCATTGTGTTGCAGGCGGGAGGCGTCGTAGGTGTCGATTCGGTCGTATCCTTGTCATCGGCGATATCCTCCGACGCCGTGCAATTGTTCGTTTCGGGTTCGATCGTAAAATCATCGTTATCATGTTCGGATATAATTGGCGGTGGATCGGACGAAGAATATGTCCGGTGCTTCGAGTGGCGCAACTGCTGTAGGTAATGGCGCTGAGTCGGTTTGTGCAGCGCTAGCTGCGAGAGGGCCTCCTCGATGGAGAACCACTGTCGCTTTCGACCGATCGTTTTCGAATCTTCCCATTCGTCCAGCTCTTGGGTAACGACCATTACGAAAACTTCGGTGCGGTGCATGTGTTCGCTATTCTGTAGGAAAATAAAGCAAAAATAGCAGTTTTATACGCATACGGTTACCCTCGAGATACACCGTAACTGATATACGAAAATTTCGAAAATTGTCTTTATAGTATATAGCTCAAAATTCTATTGTCTAATTAGATATAATACAGCTTTCTTCTAAAAAAAGTGGGCTGCCCGGTGGTTTATGTCATAAATGGCGCTGGTTCCACATGACAGGACCGTATATCAAATCCCATCCGGACCGTCCCCCGTAGCAAGGACTGACTAACCGGGTACGTGATAAAAACAAGTCTAGTAAGCCAGAAATGGTAAGCGTGGCCTTAGAGATCGTTAAGCCATGACCAAGAAGAAGTTGTCTTCTATAATTTTTCGACCATAAAATTGTAATATATAACCGACGCAGCTAGCAAAATCTCGCTATTTTTTCCTTAACTCACTACTTATTCACAAATGACCGATCGTGGTGACTTAAGATGGTGACTGTAAAATGAACACATTTTCTATGTCTATTTTGTTACCTCAAACACGCCAAGGCAGCGACCAAGTTGACCCATTACTCCTGCCTCTTCGAGAACCTCCCTTGTTGCGGTTAATGAAGCTTCCTCTTCCGGTTCGACGCCTCCACCTGGAACGATCCACAATTCCGGTCTTCTTGATGACGTGACCAACAACACCTGTGGTATAATTGCAGTTTGGATGAAACAGTTTTTACACGTTGTTAAATTTTTGCATTGCTCATTAATAAAGCGGATCCATTTATCTTACTTCGGCTTCTGCCTCCGATCGTACGCAGATGCATGCCGCGCGGCGACGATATCCGTCCTTGTCGTAGATTCGTATTGAGTTTGGTTTTTCCTTCACCATCTTGTCTTGTATGGGAGATACGAGTAAAACCAAATAGTCAAATACGTTTCCGGGATATGATAGTTGATATTCCTGCAAAGAAGCAAAAACAGGGAAGGAAAAAAAACGCAACGAATTAACGAGCTGATTCATCGGATTCGCACAGTTCATTTCTTTCATTAATGATACGCAATGTTTACCAGTCGCCAAACACAAAGAGACATACAGCCAATGGCAACACATAACACTCACAGTATTGTGCACAAGATTGGCATTCAACTTGCCATGGCGACGATCGCGTTTATGTGCGAGGAATTCGTCTCGCTGATAAGCGCAAGTTCTCATGCGGCACTCGTTTAGATTACCCATCATCAAAAACGTCATATAAACAGTGTATAGCGAATAACATCAAGGTCTTTTCCGCTGCTGCTGATGCTGCACAGCATCATGCAGTTAAAGCTCGCACCGATCAGGCGGAGTGGAGGAAATAGAAACAAAAATGCAACCATAAACAAGTGGATTTATCAAGTAGGCGAAAAAAGCGCCAACGGAGTCAACATAAAATTTAATTTATGCTTCATTTAGTGGACGGTAGTTTCCCCCCTCACGGTAGTACCAGACGGGGTGTGAAGAGGTTCTTCCTTACGCTCCGTCCTAAATATAGCTTCCTTTTGCCAAGCGCAAAAAAAGAAGTCTCCCGTCAAGATGAACCCGGCTTTCCGTGTCGTGTATTTCACCGGGTCACACATCACTGTGTACATGGTCCTTCCTAGCACCAAATTAAGCGTGTATAGCATGTGGGCAGCACACGTCCGTTAACGCCAAACTGTGTCCATTTGCCCCATACTCGAAACCGAGGGTTTTACTCCTTCTTTTCGGTTGGTTAGGTTCATCAGCCGGCAGCAGCTGGTAGCAACGTCGTGTGGTTTCTAGTGTGGGAATGATAATAATCGAACCAAAAATCAAACCCGTCAAAGTGAAGGAGGTCTTTCTCGGCTCCGTTGCAAGCGTAACAGGTGTCCGGGTGTGCTTGATACCGTCGCCCCGTGAGAAAGAGCATGAGGTCGCGGGGTCGTGCGTCGCGCATCCGTCTGTTCGCGAATTGGTTGTTTTTTGTAGAAAAAAAAACACACACACACAAAACGGCCGTATTGAGTGAGACATCGGTATATTGTTGAAAGCGACATTGTTTGTGTCGGAGTACGCGCAGTGGAGAAAATGAAGAACCATACAAGTGGGCATAATTATCTGCCGGTGCTTCCACGCGTGCGGACTTAAAACCTCCAATGGAATGGTGTGGTGTATCGCGTTACTAAAAAAAACATATGATGATTGGCATAAGGTAACAGTCGGTCGGCAGACATTGCGTTTGACATGTGGCGTAATTGAAATCCACACATCAAAGTACCTCATCTCTCTTGTAGTGGTCACCGCGCATCCAACATTCACAGCTGCATTTATCAGCTAAAGCAACGTTCGTGTCTCAAACGGACGCAATGTTTGTGTTGTTAAATCTTATCTTGAAATAGGGTTTTTTTTATTCGGGGTAGTGATTTAGTTGTACGTGGTTCACTTTTTTTATTCAATGCTGTGGGGTAAAAGGGCAACCATCCCTTCCCTTGGCTGCGGTTTGGCTCGGTTTTGCAAATGTGGGGGTGGATATGCAGTAAACATACCAATCTGCGTGATGATGTCAGATGGTCAGGACGATGTTTTCTCGCTCGTTTTTGTGATTTTACCGCTGCGCCACAACGGGGTTGTTCGTTGCCTGCTCAGAGCGGTGATCTTTCGGTTTCTTACTTTACACTCCACTGCACATACATACAGTTGCACCTACTATTCGCACACAATCCACACCTACATACGCACGCACACGCACTCATACATATAGATGTATATACACAGCAGCCAAAACACAGCCACAATGGAACGCCAGAAAAATCACTAGAGGCACACGACGATTGCAAACGACGAACAGCTTTTTACATCACCTTCACACGCACACACACACACACACACGTACACACCCGCGTACTTACTGTTTCGCACATACGGACCGCACATACATGTACACCGATCGCACTGTTTGCCTTCGATTCGTCCTGTCCGGTATTTTGTCGGTGTTTCTCGTTGACGTTTTCGTCTTCGTTTTTTGGGTTGCAGATTCTTTTCGCGTGCGTACCCAAAAGTCGTCGTCGTCGTCGTCTTCGTCTTCTTGTACGCGTCGCAAGCACCAACTATAACTCACTCGACTATCCCGGTTCACCTTTCGAATACTCAGGCGGTAGCAGGAGCCGAGCAAAGGTGAACTAGCTTAGGTCGCAGATGAAAGCATGAACGCTACGATTGTGCACAGTATCCAACGCGCCCATCTTGGCCCTCTGTGGTAGTGCACATCCGGGAGAAGGCGTGAAAAGCACAGCAGTCGATTGAGCTGACTGCTGGCAAGCAGTATCGTAGCACTTCCGGATGTTTTGTTCTACGCGAATCGACCGCACCTCTTCATTGCCCAGACACCGCACCAGCCTACTTGCGCTGTACGCTGATTAACGATGGCTTCACCAGACAGCTAGCTCGTTTCGTACAGTTGTGGAGTTGCGGCTTACCACAGCGGTGAAGAGACGGTGTACCAGTTTTAACGAACAAACGCTTTGCGGATTAGATATTGCAATTCTGTAGCGGAAATTTCAGCACAGCCGGTCCGCAAAGACACAAGGAAACAAAAAGCGCAATGAAACTTCGATTATCCGGGTGTGAAAAGTGACAAACCCCGGTAGTTCGGATTGCGCGGAAGAACCCCCAAGCGACAGAGCAAGCGATATACGACGAGTTGAAATGTCATTTGCTCTACGGCTCACACACACATGAACATTTCAAGCGTTTAATCTATGTAGGCTGTTTGGTGCGCTAACGCAACTATAGTTTTGATGGTAGAATACGTTCGTTTGTTAGGTACCCACAGAAATGGTACAGAAATTATTACATTTATTTAGTTTTTTTCAAATGATTTGTGTAGTAGCTGCGTTTTATCAACAATTCCTGACATAGTAGCGATCCAGATAATGGAGAAAATAAGTGCTAAATAGCCAAAAGTGTGCAAAAATCATTCCGATGCGTTGGCATCGGCAAAAGTGAGATGCACTGCATTCAAAAGATGAAATATTCTTCAGGATCAAAAACGAATTCATCCAGGAATGACCAATGCGGTGGACGAAAATGGGTACCTTTCCGAAATATATTCGCAAACCCGAAACAAGTCACGGATAACTTTCATCAACGATGGTAGAAAGTGCTTGCGTATCAGAAACGGTGGTGTGTGCGTTCACAGTTCAAAGAACTACAACACACCGTCAGTATGACACGAAACAGTATTTGTTTTTTTCTATTGGTTCAAGAGATACGGTTGTATTGAAAAGAAAGTGGAAGGAAAAATAAATTTATTTTTACATTGTTTACCGTGTAACAAAAGTGTATACAATTATTCATTATTTAATACATATCTAACATTCGCAACTAAAAACACAATCGTTACACAATGTTTGCCATTTCGAGATTCAGGTTCGGTTATATTCATCGAACCCGAAATTAGTTTCAAATTCCTGCATTGAATTCAACGTTCATTCATCTTTTGAAATAATGTTGCAGCAGGCGTGCTTCTTCTTGTGTTGTGCGGTGCTCTTGCTTTGGAATATACAAACTGCTCATTTTCATCACCCCTCTCTATGAAGCAGCGTATTCAAATCAATAAATGCATTAGAACCGATATGTGGAGCTCTTGATCAAATCCAATATGAAACACAAGATAGGAGTATATAGAAAAAGTTTTAGTTAGAGTTAAAAATAACATAACAGGCGTAGGTGAAGGAGAATGAGGAAGCAGAGTGAGGTGCGTGAGAGTGAGCATAAGGGGGTGTGGGGTGGGGATGAGTAATTTTTTTTTCTCATTTCATAAAGTTTTGAACTCGACACTATAAACGTACAATATTCGTCGAAAAAGTACTTCCCTTCGACGTCGAAACGACGTCGTTTCGACGTCGGATGCTAAGCGTTTTAAGCGTTTTTTGTCGGTTGGGCCGTATCGCGGATGGTGTTTATGACAGCTGGGGTTGAGTTCTGCAAAGTGGTTCAGGGCGTGCAATTTCAATTCAAATTATATACACAATTTGCGATTAAAGATTATGATAAATTATGATAAAATTAACACTAAATATTTATTTTCTTGTTTGCATTACCTTTTTCGAGAAATGTGTTTTGAGAAAAAATTAAAAATTAAATTAAAATAACGTTCAAATTATGCTACAAAACATTGTTGTCACAGCATTCCGTATAGACCTTGAAATAATAATCTCACCTCGATACGATCGATCGTGCTCAAAATGGACACGCAAATATGAAAATTTATTCGCGCCACATTTGTTTGTGTACTTGTCGTAGAATCTGCCGGTTGTATGCGATTTATATGCTTTAGATTAAAAGTACTATTTCAATAGGATAATGCGGTTTATGATTTGATGTTAGAACAGTTAAAAAACTGTACAATGTGGCAAAAAAGGTGCTGCTGTGTTGTTTAGATCGGTTTTTTTCTAAAAAAAAAATCAGCTACCTAATATCATGTTTTGCTGTAATCATTGTAATAAAAGGAACAAATCTTGCACTATCGTTAATCCAACGCGAGAGCTTTATAAAGCGATGTTATCATCAGAAGAGGATAGAATAAGCACGGATTTGATGACGCGCGATTTGAAGATCGTTGATCGATCAAATCAATACTCTATTTTATTTGGAACTATAACATGAAGAGCTATTTATCTTTTAGCCTTTTAGCTTTTAGATAACCATTCGTTTGACTCTTAATTGGATATAAAGATCCAAATGATAATTTTTTTTAGTAAAAGTTTTAAGTTATGATAAAAATTTGAAATATTATAGCCAAAAGGAATGGTGGCACGTTAGTTGTTTTCCAAAGAAACACAACACTAAAATAAAATCCGCCTTTATTTTGTTTGATTCTTAAAAATAGCCAGGTCTTTCCAAGGCTTATTTTTACTACGTAGCCGGATAGTCAGTCCGTGTTATGGGGTGACGTTGCGGATGAGATTTGATACCCCGTTCTGTCGTGTGGAACCGGCGCCGTTTATCACATATACCACCGGTCCACCCCATATCATAGCATTTCATATGACCCCGCCTTTACGTAGCATTTCGTTGTACGAATAAAGAAAATTACTTACAAACGTAATACCTACCATGCGCCTCCATCGAGTTTGCATTTGGAACCACGTTTCTAGGATTTTGCATTTCATAAATCCTCGTCTAACCATGCAAACACTACTACATGCCACGGTCATTGCCATCGTGGTGCCTGTGAAAATGGCCCCAAATGGTAACGGTGCTTGACGGCTGAACGGTAAGCACACCTTCTGGGCCAGTCAGTGCACGCCACATTACCGGCATCTAGATGCGCATTTTGTCTTAAATGAGACATTTAAAATCAGCAATTTAACATGAATTATGTACGATTTCGTTCGCATATAATTAAGTGACATTATAAACTCATGAGGTTAGCTTATTTATTTACTAATTAAATCAAACACCTTCTCGTCCCCGAGACGGTACACTGAAACTGGATGGCCAGGAATCATCCTCCCACCTACCGAAACCGGCATTATTAAGCGTGACAGGTACGTAGTGCTCCCAGATCGAGCTTCTTGCATTCGATCTATCTACCGGTCTCGGATGTACGTGATCTCCAGCTGCCCGATCGAGTGCCGCATGCAAACCGAACGCCAGCATTAAGACTTCATGCCGCGACTTCACGCATGTTTACATAATTACGGGCATGTAAAGCGAGCACACAGACCGGTCCTCACACAGGGCTGGGTTCGGTGGTTTTATGGGTACGTTTTTTGGGAGTGTGTGGAGTGTTAATTATAGGTTTATCACCGGTAGATCCATCGACCGTTGGTTTTCGTATGGTTGAAGGTGTGTAAAGATACATGTTGCTCTTAGAGAAATGCATCACATGCTGTCCTTTCTGGACAGCTCCCTCGCAACCGTTGATGATGCATTTGGTGGCTGATTCATCTTGTATCGTGGGTGCTGGCAAACGATCTACCGGCGGGTGGTTTAATTGCATTGAAAATATGTTTACAAGTGCACCTATCAAATCGGTAACGACTACCCGTTAGGGCCAGTTGGAGACTATGACAGTCGTACGACCATGGGCAAATTCGTGTTTGCTAACGGTTTTCATCGTCGATGATCTACGTTAATTACCTTCCAAACTCATTAAATGTCAAATTTTGCCACTATACCGCACACGACTGTTTGACGCCAAGGTATGAGGAGATCGTTGCTTAAAAAAATCATTTCCATCACTATTTGTCACACCAACGCTACAGATGCAACGTGTGACCCAAAAATTGAGGGTGTCATTGGTGCCAAACCGTAATTGGTGTAGCATAAAATGTTTTAATGTGTTATAGCGTGTGGGAAAACGAGGAATGGATCGATTTGTGTTTTAATTTATGACGAGAAAAAATTTCTCTATCGCATTTATTGAAAAACAAAATCCGATTATATAAATTGGTGTAGTATGTATGGATGTATTTGTAAAATTGTAAAGTCGTTTATCTTTTTGAGAAAAAAATTCGTTTCGTTATATTTTTTTACTCTCCATGTTTGAGTCGAATAGAAAATTTTCTGGCATTTATTTATTTGTATTTACTTGTATTTGATGTGCTAAAGTTTCTGGTTAGTTTGATCCTATTCCTGTGATTTATTACAGTATCCTTAAGTGATAGGTATCATTTTTAATCTTAAACTTACTTTCTGATGTATCTCTCAAGCGATTCAATTGAATTTTTGCCCTACTACAGAAATGCTTTAAATAGTTCATGGTCGAGCGTTGTCGTCTGTTAATCCATTATTCCAGAGATATATACTTCCCATTTCTTCGTTCCAGTCCAAAAGGTCGATTTAGGTCGTCCGGTGTCATTCTCGGTGAGTTTAATTCGCTGCATAAAATTTAGGACTTCATCATGCGTCATTAGCGTTAGTTATTGTACCGACTATTTTGTTGATTCCTGCCATGTTTAAAGTTAGAATTGTCATGTTCAAGGCAAAGAACATATAAAAGGCATAAACAAATTTAATAAAACCTCATCTTGTTTATTTAGGAAAGCAAAAATTTGCCAAAAGAAGTATTTCATAAATTTGTTCAGCAGCTTTCTTCAGCCAGATTAAATAAATTAAATAGGAGATCGAATTAAAAAAAAATAAAAACATTACTAATCTCTTATTCTTAAATTGCTCTTTACCGAATTTAATAAAATATGTTTCATGCTGTTAATGGGACAAAAAACCCGTTTGTTCCAAATGCTCGAAGCCTTTTATTTACGGTGGAACGTAACTTCAACGCTCAGCTTCTTCATTCTATTGGTGATATGTACGTATGTATGTATGTGCTCCATTCCCACGAAAACGATCGGTGACAAACCGCGATAGCAATCGCGTCGTGCCGAAGGGATCGAGCGGACCGTCACCGACTGCATTCGCCATCGTGGGTGCAAGAGTCAGCCCGCGCCGTTTGAAGTGACTGAAGGATGCATGGAGCAAAGAATGGCGCGAATAAATCGTGTCGATGCTATTAATGGATGATGTGCAATGTGTCCGTTTGTTTGCCATCGAGCCAGTCGCCAGCCGCTTGCCCTGCGCACCCTAGCGCGTTGCACACGCGTTCGTGTGCATCTCAGTGCCAGTGCTGGTGTATGGTCCGGTTTGCGTGTAGCGCAATTCGTCACCATCAGTTGGCATTCGCCACCCTTCTTTTGGGTGGTTTTTACCTCGCGGGTTGAGTATTGTTGCACTAGCGTTGATGGTCGTTTTGCTATCGCTGCCTTGTGCCTTTTTCCTATTCTCTGTCGCTTCTTCCATATTCACTGCCAGACGATCGAGCCGCGACAGATCGGGCTCGTGTGCAGGCGGTTTCATAAAGCATGGCCGTGGACGCTATGCTTACCGGCTTACGATTGGCACCTGCATATGCATTCTCACCGCCCCCCGCTGTCGGCCCCAACTGCCCCTTCTGGTTGCCGGGTTGCTGCACCTGTTAGTGGCGGGTTGATTTATGTTTATGGCATTTTAAGTGCTTATTTTTGTTACGATGCTAGTCAGCGAAGAAAGAAACGGAGACAAAAACAAAACTCCAAAACATCAGCGCGACCACGGGCAAAGCGATCGTTTTTGAGGATCACGGTCGGTTTGCTCCACTGAGTGGAGCGATAGGTTCAACGGTCTTGTTTTATTCTTCCTTTTGAGTTTTGTTCAGCATGGAAAGATATCCTTTTTGTCTTACGCGCATGTGGGGGCGAGAATGATGCATTTGTCACCATTATTGGATGTTGTCAGATGAATTTTATTGGCTGATGACATCGTGATGTCGCATAAACTGTGCTGATACTGTGCCTAGAGTGGCTTTTAGTTCTCTGTCCATCGTGTTCCACAAGCAATGTTTGATGAAGTTTGACAGCATTCGTTATAATTTACTGAAGTTTTCTTTATCAGATGCACAGGTTTAATTATAATAACACCATTTGTAAACCAAATTAGTGAATTTGAATTACGCGATAGGTTGGCATTAAACATTGCTAAATTCGAAAGTACATTAATGTTTACATAGGTTTCACTAATATTTTTATTTTTTATGAAGCAAAAATGTAAAAATATTGTTATTGAACAAATTCAGCGGAATATCTCTCTCTCTTTCTCTCTCTCTCTCTCTCTCTCTCTCTCGTTCTCTTTCTCTCAGTCAAATAGTTATCCCTTTATGCACTTAAAAAAGCCAGACGCCTCCATCGCGACTGACCGTAAAAGGTAAACGATCATACGATCGGCCACGCAATATGCACCGGACGATTCCAAGGAGACTCCTACGATTCTTAACGATTAGTCACCGGCTCTGCAGGAAGAAGAAAGCAACGTAACCAATGCCAACAAGAGAGCTAGAGGATAAGAAAGCCACTTGGGCTTTTTTCGGTATGTTTGCCAACGTTCATTTGTGCATTTGTCATCCACCCTACGACTTTTGGATGAAATGAGACGCCCTAGCGAATTCCGGCTACGGTTGATGTTTTCACTCTAAATATCTTCAAAATACGCCCCACAAGAGGCACGGAACGTGGGTTAAGTATCACGTCTTTGTATTGAGTACTTTCAACACCTCCTCAATTTGGCGTAAGAGAGTTGATGTCCACAAAGACAATTTCATAAGTCTGAATATAAAAAAACACAAAAATCATCCAAGAACGTTTCTACTGCCATGGTACATTGAGCAATGAGAAATCGAACAAATGGAACGCACTTTCGAGGTTAAACAGTGCATCGGAAAGTGCATCGGTAGGGATGAAAAAAATGCATCGGGATAAACGAAGTAATAAACCTCCGCGAGGGCTACGGAGACCCCCAACTGTCGTCATACCGGGATGAAAAACGCATTTGCTCGACTCACACATACACACACACACATACATGCACCGAGTGACGTCCCGCCGGCGCAGGCGATACATTATTTATGTGCATTTTTCGTGCCGTTGATAAGAGTGTGGGAGCGCGAAACGAATGTACGCCACACCGTTGCGTCGGTCTCGATTCCGGTGGGATTTAGTGTGGGTCTCTTAGATTCGGTTTCGTTGAACTCCAGTTTTTTTACTTCCAGCTGTCACCCGCTTAACCGTCCCCTTACCCGTGCAATGCGCGGAAACTTTCTGCCAGACTGTGTCTGAGTGGTGTAGAAGCTGAAACATTTCTGGTGCTTTTTGCAGGAGTAAATTAAAAAATTGCATACGACACAAAAAGACACATAATTCCGAGGCACATTTCGCTGCGCTGTGACTGAGAGCTAAGCCGTGACAGGCTTTGAATGTATGCCGCTAGTGTTAAGGGATGCAACGGATGGCTTTGAAATTGCAATGGATGGATCAGAAGAAAATTGCGAGCTAGTGATATTTTTTTTCTCCCTTGTAAAGGTTGTTATGGTTGGTCGACCATAATTACACATCAATACGGATCTGCTCGTGTTAAGTTGTTCGTTTAGAAAAAGATTGAAGGATTGTTTAATGATTCAAAGCAAGTTGTTCGAAATTGATATCGTCTCATAAGCTTTAGTCTTTTGAACATATAAAAAGTCTGTTGCGGTGGATGATATGTTATAAGAATGCCTGTTCTTGAGATTGTTTAAAATATTGTAGTATTAAATAATATTGAATAAAAAACTATTTTCTTGAACTGTGGATATTTTTTGCAAATTGTATAATATATTTAATGCTGCACTGTCTGGTGGCGACAGTTTTCGCCGACAAGACCAAAAGGACATTCCTTATGGGCAGTAATGCACCGCATGCAGGACTCTATCTAGCAAACGGGCTAATAAAGTAACAACAGGTAAAAATTGGCCGGTCATTAACCTTCTGATGTTTCATTGCTACTACAAGACAAAGACACCATATTTTCACGCTAGGCCCAAAATGAAGTCTACGATCAGAATATTTCCTCCCACAGCACAAATCAATTAATAAATAATTTAAAACAGTTTGCATCTTATTTGTACCTATACATAAATCTTTCGTTTTTTTAAGATACAAGTATGAAAAGCAGATTCATAAAAATCAAAATAAACAATATTAAGCCAATATCCTGATGGCTGGTTTAAGCTGGTTGATGAAAAGGGGGTGTGGGGAGCTCCATGTAACATAACTGTAAAAAACCCTACGAAAAATATTTATTTTCAATACGTTTTATCATTATTATATTCTTTAAAAATCACAACTAATTTCGACGCATCGTAAATCGCGTAAAAATATTATTTGTATTATTATTTATATGGATCCTAATATGATATTTCGTGTACAGATAGTCCCCGAGATACATGATACCACTTATATGAGGATTCGCAGAAATATAAATTTTAATAATTTGACACCTAACTATTTTTTAGCTCAAAATTTAAGCAAATAGACTACAATTTGTCAGTGTGTCTTCTAATTCAACCAAATAATTATTTAAAATAATTTTCGTTTGAGAAAAGGAAGTAGATACTATAATCCTCAATTTAAAACGAAATTGTACCGGGACTCGACATACGCGGAAATTCGAGACACGCGGGTTTTTGAGAGCTTCGCAGACCCGCTAAAATAAATATTTTTTAATTTGTAGGCTCCGTATTTTTTCTAAAATGCTGAAAAAATAACCTTTCAAAATATGCATTTACATGGCTGATGCATATTTTGTTATATTGTTTTATTTGTGAGGAAAACCCACAACATGTAAAAAAAAACATAACGAAATAAAAAGAAGGTATATTTGGAATGTACATCGCTTTAGGTGCGGAATGATCATCAAAAAGTAAAGATAAAAATTGAAGGAAAAATCTGACAAAATAAAAACAAATAAAGAATCTTACACAATACTAAAAGTATTTTTTCAGATTTTTCCCATAGCCGTGGCTGCTGCGCACACTACCTCTTCGTATTTACCTATCGTACCTACCTATCGTATTTACTGAATTTTTTTTTATTCTCTTCAACTTTGTAAAACATCACTTCTATCTATTTCTTCAACTTTTTCAAAGAACTTGGTGAATTATGTTACAGACTGCCTAAAAACTTTAATCATCTAGAAACTTGTTAACCCAAGGCTTAGGAATTTATTTCATAGTGATATTTTATAGTTGCGTGGTGATGAGTTTACTCTCTATGCTGTAACTTCGTTATATGTATATGTAGTTATATTAATTTGAAATTTTCACCAGATATGAAGTCGTCGGTTTTAGGGAAACTGCACTACAAAGTGTTCGATGGCTTACATATCTTTCTCATATTAGAACAAATCAATATTTGTTCCTGTTTGTATACAATTACGGAACGGAAGCCAATTTGCACAGTGTGGATATGCCTCGTATCATAATTTTCTAGCACCTGATATATTGGTGGGTAAGCGTTTCCCCAAAGCTGGGTACGCGTTTTATTGGTAGCTCAATATCAAAGTATGACACATTGAGCGTATTAATCGACTTTTTCCATTTTCCTTTGCACACATTCCATGTATCGATACCTTCAGCCTCATATGGAGTGGAGCAGCAGTGGGGCAACAGTGTACGCCGGTTGCCGGTGTCGCGCCATTTATACGCAATGCCGGCTGTTGGAGAGGTTTGGGAACGACACCAGCAAGCGAGTCGCGGGTGCCGTCGGTCGCCGTCCGAGCATTGATGCTGTCGATGTAGCACACGTCCGACATCTGGAGACAAGCCACAAGTGGCACCAGCAGCCGTCTCGATTCGCCTTGCCGATGTCTGCACTACTCCTTCGATGGCGTTGGCGGGAGTTGTTGCGAGGATGCGTCTGTGTATGTGTGTTTTCAGTTTTTATGCTGCTTATTTTATGCGACGAACGAACGACGACCGGAGACGATGAACATGATGTTTGAATTACATATAAATAAATTTGCAATCAATGTTGTTTAATGATTGTGGAAACGGAGCAGCCACTTGCCATCCTTTCCAACTGGCGCTAGCGATCAGCTTGAAGAAGGAGAGAGGGGGGAGGGCAAGGGAAGGTTGCAGCATTGGCAGAACCATGAAGTAAGACGCACAGGAAATGGAACACAAACCTGTCGTGCCGGTGCCGTTGGGATTCATTCTGAAAACTTAAGAACGCGCGTTTCATCAAAGAACGGTGTATTTGCACATTTCGAGCAGCATCACGTCCAATGTAAAACGGGATGGTGGGCACGAATCGCAGCACATCAACAAAAAAAACAAGAGCCAACAGAAAACCTTCTGAAACTGTTGTAAGCGTACGTGATCGAACTCAATTTCCAGCGTTTCGTCCTCAAGCAATTGCCGGATGCACCGGTACACACTGTTGCTGTCGTACGTCCATTCAGATAAGCGTTTCGGATGAACTTGTGGAGCTAAAAACGCGCAAGGATGCTGCTGCCTTGGTTGGGAAAGTGGGGGGAGGGGCGGAATGGTTGCGGATATCGTGAAATGTCGCTGACATCTTGTGCCAACGGCCCGCAATCGGGGTAAATGGAGAGTTCAATAAATGCACACCTTGTGGAGTGCACCCTCGCTGCCAATTCAAGGTGAATTAGTTGTCTTGGTTTTGTATCGAATTTGTGTAGTTTATTATATGTTTCAAGTTAATATTAACAAAAACGGAAAGGTAATAAAATATTGAAGCTGGTATTACATTTGACCTTTTGAAAAAATGCATTTAAAAAGCAAAATATTAACAAAAAATCAATTTTAAAGCAAAAACTGAAAAATGTTTTGAAAATATTAATCATAATTTGTTTGTACTTATCAACATTTATTTTACGTTTTCACTTTCCTTTATTAAAACGCACAACTTTAATCAACGAATGATTTAATTGCATTTGGTAGTAAAACCATGCAATGAATGTAAAAGGATTAAAGGCAGCTGTGTCGTAGCAATAGAGCACATCCTGCACAGGCAACAGAAACACCCTTTGTATGCCCTTAGCAAGGTGCCAAACTGCATCAATGTCGCGGCGATCGGGGTGTAAGCGATCGCGTGTTTTCATGCGTACGCCAATGCAACTCGTGATGCATGTGCAAGTGCATACGAACCGATAACCCGAGACGGGAGGATGTCAATATATAATAATAAATTAATTCCGTGAAAAAAAGAAGTTGATTAATAATTATTTTGATTACCCGTTCCTGCGTCGTCCTGCTTCACACAACCCGGCATGTGCAGCGATGGGTACCCGGTGGGCTTTGTGGAATGCGTCGTTTGCCGATGTTGAAGCAAAAAGGGTGTGTTGATGCTCGGTTACAACCAGCTGCAAACTAGTAAGTTGAGCATGATGATAAGGTCGTGCATGTTGGGGCGTATGTTTTGCGGTCGCAGGAAGTACAGATCGATGGCGAATCGATCGTCTGGCGGAGGATCAGGGAAACGAGGTACGAGGTGTGGCGATGTGAAAAACGACACGATGCGGAACATGTAGCATGTCCACATCAATGCACGCAGCACTTACAACTTGATAAGCGCGCGAAGAAAGCTGCGAGGTTCCCAGCGGAAGTTAGCGTCGGCCGTGTTTCGGGGCCGGTGCAAGTGTCGCAAGTTCGCGATGCAATTGCAATTGCACAGTGCGACGAGTCGTTGTACTTTCGTCTCGTGGCGACATACTGGACGCCACGCAATCGGTTGTGCGGTGTTATTGTAAGCGCATGTGTCGCACATTTCTCGGTTTGCTGTTGGTGCGGACGCGCGTCCCCGGGGACGTGCAATTTTACTTGTTCGTCTTATGTCGCGTTTGTCGCGCCCTGGCTGCTCGTTCCCTTTGGAGTTGACGTGCGATCCCACGGACACGCAGTATGGGCCTTCTAAAGGTACGACGATTCTCCCACGAGGCTCGATGTTGCGTCTACCAGGGTTGGTGCGTTTCGCAAAACGTCTTAAGAGCAGGTGGAAGAACCTTGGATACATGGGCAAGCGACCTGCCCACCTGCCCTTTCCACGAACAACGGTGACTGTGACTCTGACGACACACTTGTCCACGCAAAAAAGCGGGCGAAATAAAGTGAAACAAAACACAAAAAAAAAAAAACAAAAAATAACAACAGAAAAAATACATCAGACCGCTTCAACCGCGCGAAGCTGGGAGGTTCGCAAAGATTCCCGCGCACGCTCTTGACTGTCATGTCGATAAACCGAAACCCTGCATTATGGACAATAAAGTGCGAGCTCACCCAGGATTGCTGGTAGATGCGGCAGTCATTCGCTCTAGCTTTGCGCATGGTCAGTGACTGGAAGACAATCTCTCGGTCGAGGGATAGAGTCATTCGCCATGGCACCATAATTTCCGCTTTTGCACTGCCTTTGCATTGAGGCACGTTCATAAATCCAGCACCGGTTGAGTTCGATTCCAATCGAATCGCATCCCGGATAGGTTTGGCACGCTGGAACAATTTAAATATCGGGCACAGTGATACATATTAGAGACGGTGAAATTGTATATTGTGCTCCGTTTATGACACTGGTTGTAAAATGTCTCTTTCACCCAGCATGGTGTGAAAGCGTGTATGATCGCTGGATGATCATGAATTATATAGATCTGTCTGCAGTTTAACTAACAACCGAGGAACTTAGTGGGTGGATGTTTGAAGTTTAAATGACAGAACTTTAGCTAATTTTGGCCCTCCTTATTTTAATGTAAGAAATCTTGGACTACCAGTTCGGAACTTTCTTGACTTTGTTTACGAGTAGCGGGGTAGTGAGTATACGTTACGGAAGAACGATCTAAATGAGAATTGGTACTGATCCTGATTGATCGAAAATTATGTCGTCTCAACTACTAAGGCTATCTGGTTATTCTGTTTGCCAGAAGTTTGAAAAATTGGCTACTAAACATGCGTTTAAATTTAGATAACTATACTTTGAAAATAAACATGTTCGTATGTTAGTAGTTTTGTAGTAGTACATGTAGTTTAGTAATTTTGTCTTACTTTTTGACTTAACGGTCTACTTCGTCATGCTTGTCATATCATGGCTTTTGGATCTTATTTTGTACGGTCCTGTTCGGTGATGTATGAATAATGACACCAGTTTTTGACATGATATGGATTGATATCTAATATTTTTCGGGTTATTATACTAAGTACGAAATTAGTAATTTATTGTAATACCTATTAACACTTTTTAAAACACCTTTTATAATTTAAACCTTTTTAAATTAAACGTTGTACAATACTTTGGGATCCCCAAGATCACTAATCTTGTACTTATAGTGGAAATAAATTGTAACAATAGCATAGAACGGTACAAAACTATAGTAAAAGAATGATCATTTTTTGCAACGTTAAAAACATACACAGGAGATAACGATTAACAATCAACAAAATCTTTAAGCATCTAGCGTGACCGCCCTCAAACAAACAAGACCCAAGAACCGTCCAAAGTCTGGGTCTGAAAATCCGATCTAAATTATGTTATCTCTCTACGCTCCTTGTCCATCCATAGCAGTCCCTTATGATTATGCAGATTAACGCCTCCTTCAGCCACACCGGCCGGTCCGGTTTGTTTCGTGGGATCGTCATTTTTATTTAACAACCGGCTCAACCAACGCGACGGCAAAGTCCGCTCATGCCCAGGCGCCAAGAGAGAACCAGGCGCGAATAATCATTCCCGGTGCAGTTCGCTGCAATGCCTAGATGCACCACCAGTCGACGGTGGCATTAATTTACTCGAACGACGATACCACTACTGCTGCAACAAAATGGTAAGCATGGGATAAACGCTTGGGAGGGAAAATTTGACGGACGATTGAAAATGAAATAAATGTATAATTTTCCGCCGTCGACTTCTGTACGGTGCGAGCCGACGGTGGCAGTGTGGCCAGTAGTGGTGCACGCTGCATTAAAACGGGTGGCTCTGTGCAGTTGGGGAAGAAATCGGATCGGTTTGATATGGTCATAAACCGGATGAGCCAACAGGTGGCCCGTTTTGTGACCGAATCAAAATTACAGACCCTGTCCGGTCTGGGTCGTGGGCTTCTTTGCGTGGATGAGTTTATTAGTGCTGGCGTAAAGAGAGACATTAGGAGATACTGGTACGCATAAACTAAACGAGCGGACACTAAAGTGCCATTGCGAGCTGGTTGATGATAGGGTAGGTGCGAGGAGTTATTGCCTTCTTGCAATGTACGGACATTTAAGTGCGATGAAAAAGGCAGTAAGGAATGGTATTGTTTACTTTACAACTCATTTGCAGCCGAATAAGTAAATACATTTGCATACTTTGCTTGATGCTTGATGGTTGCACTTTGATCTTAGCCTTTAGGTCGAGAAGCAATGGTTTCGATTAGTAATTGATGAAAAGTACATTTTCATAAACATGTTATTTTATTCTGTGATTTCTAGTTTTGAGGCGAGAATTAAAAGGTCATTAACATTTTTTTAATCAGTTATGGTTGCTTGCCTCGTAATGAGACATTTTCTTAGATGTTTCCAAATATTTAGACTTTTGTATGCAATATGCGTTTTAAAAAGTAATTAAGATAAAATTAAAGCACACAGAACAACAGATATTGAAAAAAAAACTGAAAACATTCTTTTTAACATACACTTTGTTAAAAGGGCCACGAAAGAAGAAGTCGAATAAACTTAAGAAAGAATTTACAAACATTATGACTAATTGCTACAAGAGCAACTTTTTTTCAAATTGATAGAAAGCGCAGTGGATATCCCTTATAAAAAGCAGTAATATTAAAAAGAAATACATCATAATAAATAATAAACATCATTTTAATTAAACTCTTTTTCTATTCTTCACGTTAATAGGTAAAATAAAATATAACAGCCATATCGTATGGCTGTATTATTGAAAAGTATTGTAATACGTCAAAATGACCCAGTTCTCGGTATAAATATAGCGTCAGAAATAAATGGCAAAGCAATGAAGCTTCACCATCCAGAATTTTACAAACAGTTTTGATTATAAGTAGAATGGAGATAATGTATACAAAAAAATGAATGAAACTCAATGTACAACAGATGAAATATGGAAAAATGTGTATAATTTTGTGTAATATTTTACAAGGACCACCCGGTGCTCAATCGCAGCCGCAGTTCGGTGACGTGCAGATGGGGTGCTGGCCTCCCTGGACATACATACATCGTCGATTTTCCGATTTATGGTTCGTATGCAAATGGTCCAGTTGAACCACAGCGTAGAACAAACATCGACCGTATAACGCATTCGCAAGGCCCTCAATTAATCCGCTTCGGGTTGTACGATGCACCCGGAGGACGATCCATCACGTCTTTCGCCGGATGGGCTAGCGGTTCCGCCCGCTTCCCCATCACCCCATCCACCGAATCGGATGTCCTCGAGAGCTGTGCTGTCGAACCGTGAACGTGGCAAGAACGTCCCTGTGCGGACGGATGCCACAATCGAGACCGCAGCCACGAAAGGCTCAAGGTGGTTGCGAACGTTAATGTGCCATTGGAAAATAATTACCCCCGCAAACGCCTGCCAGCGACAGCGATATGGATGCGTGTGCTGCGCTTCCAGACCGGCTTCCGCTCGTACAGTTGGAAATACTTTATCCATCCAACTGTCTCACGTCTCCCGTGTTTCCCCGTCACGGTGGATGCGGGAGGACGCAGATAAGTGTGTCTGTTGCGAAACCGGCACGATCCACGCAGCATCGCAGGTTGTTCGATTTCAGGTTCAGGTGCATACCGGACCCGTATCGGGTGAACTTTGCGGTACAAATTGCAGTTGGTTGTGCGGTTGTAGGCGCGCGGGTCCTCAAGCACGTCCGGCAAAGTTTAATCAGTCGTGTCAGGCTGCCGAAGCACCGTGGACGGTCGGCAGATGGAGGCAGATGCATTCGTTTTGGGCGGTGCTGGAAGGAAACGCAGGAGACACAAAATCGCCATCCGTTTCCAGCCCGGTGCCGTGTATCCTTTTTTTTTCGTTGGATCGTGTGTCATGCATTAGCCTGCGGAGTGCGACGGTTCGTCGCTCAGCCACCGAACAAAGTCACCGAAAGCCCTCGTGTTTGGTGATGGGTTTGGCGACTGGAATGCATGGGCATGGTAGGAACCCTGGTGCCCTTCTGGAGTGGAGTGATGATTACTTTTCCCCAAACACTAGCCGCTTATTCAACCTGGCGACAGATGCCTGTAAAATGAAGGCGAACAAGTAAATACACGGACGAAGGTGGGTCGATCGGGTGACAGTTGGAAATGTACACAAATTTGCATATCACCTGCCCTTCAGTATGGATGCGCTGTTTGGGAGACAAAATTACCTTCGCATGCTGGAAGGAGTTTTGTATGTTTATCTTTTTATCCAATACACGTTTGAGTTGTTAGAGAAAATATAACTTAATTCAAGTTTAATGCTTTATTTGAGCCATTTTACCAATCGTATGTTGGAAACAATGAAGCTGATAAGGTAATGAAGAAACAAAAAAAAATTATTTTGTTAGTAGTTTGTTGATAATTTTGGGTCTGCCCGGTGATGTATGTGATAAACAACGCCGGTTCCACAAGACAGGACCGGATATCAAATCCTATCTGGACCGACCCTTCGTAGCATGTAATTACTATCGTAGTTTCGTGATATAAACAAGTCCAGTAAGACAGAAATGGATGACCTTAGAGCTTGTTAATGCAAGAAGAAGAAGAAATTATGTTTCGTTTTCAAGATGTTAATAAAATCATCAGAGTTTTATTAATAACATGAAAATATAAGAATAAAATAAAATAAAATGATGGATGACTTGTTTAAAAAAATATTGTTTTAGAAAGTTAAAAGGTCAAATGATTGTATGAATTATAAAAATAAAATATTGATAATATTTTAGTTTTGTTGGGGAATTCATTAATCATACGATACGGGAATAGGTAATGATTTATGTTTCTGTTCGTAACCGTTTGTGGCAAGTATAATAGATAATGTAAGGAAATGTAAAACAGCATCCAGTTGGAGATTGTTCATTGTACTTGAAGAAAAGAACTGAAGAAAAATAAGATATATGCTAACGAATTTCCTCGTAGTACATTGGTGGTGGGTAAAAGCGTAAAAAATAATTGAGAAAAATTTTCAATCACCCATAGAATGCAACATGCACTTCAGCAGTTTTGTTATCAGGTTGTAAAATAATAATAAAATGATAAAATTTATAACTGTCAAATGGTTATTAATCGATCGGATTTTTTTACGGTTGTCTGTACTACGATTCTGCCGGACATTCAGCTGTGCAGTGCAGTGCGGTGTACTCTCCTCCGCACAGGCTACAGGCTGATATACACCGGTCGACTAATGTTGTGTCGCTATGTTGCGGAAACACCCGAACGCCCTCGTTGAGCGGTGGTAACCTGTTCAATGTTCGAAAGTGCGGTGACCATGATGGTGAAGTGGAGGACACTGACAAAAAAGTAAAACAAGAGAAAATGCTAACACGAAAGCGAAGGATTACGAGTATGTGAAGTTGTTGTTTTTTTTTGGTTTCATCCACAACACTCCTAACCCTGGCAGTAATGTCGATGATGATGATGATGATGATGATCATGGTGGGAATCTCACATCGACTGTAACACGAACGACATCGCAGCAAGAGGAAGGAGAAGGAAATGTCCAACTTCCGTTGCGAACGAGCGGAATCCTACTCACGCAGGTCGTCGTCGCGAGATATATTTTCCACGCTATCGGCACTGGAAGCCGGTTCAAGTAGCGAACGGCTGGTGGCCGGTTTTCCACTTGCACCCGATCCGTGGCACGCGGTTGCTCCGGTTCATTCAAGATTCCGCGTTGCATCTGTGGGCACGATCGGGCTACCAGACGTGCTGCAGTTCGCCTTTGCCAAAGGCGACAGGAAGATGCAATTACGTTATTAGATGGATCTTTAAACACTTAAGGGCAGCCGGGGTCCACCATCGGCTGCTGTTGATATTTGTAGCAGTAGTTCTTCCCTTTCGGCTATTCCCACTTCACCGCGTCGGTCTATGAGGGTGGTGATTATTGACAGGGTGGGATGATGCTGTTGCTGCTGCTGCTGTTGCTTCGCCTGTCTGCATCGTTGCAATCTGTTCAGCCGATCGTTGCAACCTTCGTGGTTGGAACAGCTACGAAAAAAGAAATATTGCTGCAAATAGTAAATCGCAAAGACCACGGCAACAGACAGAGGGATAGGGCTAAAACTGCTTTCGGAATGAACGATTGCGATGGAATGAAAACTAGCAGCCCACAAAACAAATAGAATAATTATTAAAATTTTTTAACATACCTCCTATCTGATGGCGATAAAAAATGACGAATGTGCCACATCCGATCTGGCGTCGGTGGTGGCTGTAGTTGTGCCACTGCACAACCACACCACATCCTATGCACCACCGGCTGGACCAATCATCTTGGAGCCACTTGGAGCGTGGAGGGCAGAGAGGAGCAGAAACGCATCAACATCCCATCAAGCGTGGCTGCTGTTGTTGCAGCGTTCGTGACATGGCCACTGCCGGCAGCCGGCTTTTGGGGACGAAGTGCACCAGAAGCAGTGCCGCATAGAACCTGTTTCGCAAAAGTGGCAAGTGCAACCAGAGGGAAAGGTAAAGGAGCTATAGGAGGGAGTGTTGCATGTGGCTTTGGTACGTTATGTACAAACGATATAGTAAGAAGGAAATGGGTTGGGCGGGTTGAATAACTGCAACATGAACAGTGCGGGTGTGACGGACGCGGACAGACACAAACGAAGAAACGAAAAACAGAAGAAAAAAATTATTAGCAGTAAGGACAGTTCACCAATAGATGTGCGTGTGGAAAACCCCATCGAAGAGACACACACACACACGTTTGTAGTGTTGGGAAACGGCCAAGAAACGGATGAGTGGAGAATGTAAAGCACAAAAAATATGCACACGATCGTGTACTCACACAAAAAAAGACCAGTGCATTTGAGAAGGACAATGACTTTTCCATAATTTTTATCACCAAAGACGTCGGTTTTTTTTCTTTGAGACGTTTTCGCTCCTTTCTTGATGGCTTCGGTGGGGCTTCGGTGGCTTTTTTTCTGGAGGGCAATTTTTTCCTTCACTCGTGTTCAGATATCTTTGTTTTGTGTCCTTTGCCTTTCTCGTTTCTCTGTAGAAAGACTCGGATAGGTCGTCTCGTTTGGCATTTAATGAGACTAATTTTTGCTGCCGTCATATTATCGGGTTAGAATTTTAGCGATGAATTATTGCCATTACCGTTTCGTGTTGGGTTTGGAAGGAAATGCATGTTTTAGTAGATTATACCCATTTCCAAAAAACGTAATTCTATTTGTTGTTAACTGTGGCGCTCTGCTCTAATCAAACCTTCTGCCGATCTCGGTTTGCCACATTTCTAAACGATAAGTTAAAATTCTGGCTTAAATTATTCAACCTCAAGAGTTGCGATTGAAGTTGAGGATTGAACACTTGTACTGTTAATTTTTATTCTAATTAACAAGTTTGAAAAAGAAGGAAGAACACCAAATTTCTCTTGACAAAATCATTTTGTAGTCATTTTGTCAATTCCTCACGATACTCATCGCAGGATGTGTTTTCTCATTTAAGTAGAGTCTTTTTAACGGAACAGTGAAAAGTTAAACAATTCGTTACGAATAATTGTGAAAGAAAGTACGAGGGATGGGAGAAAGTAGACACAAACAGGGTTGATCATCTTACCAAACATAGATCGTCCCGTCATTCAGATTACGGTGGAACGCCATCTAGAAGTGTGGCGCGTGAATCTTAATTAAAGTTCGAAATTCTCCGACGCACTGTTGGACGTTGAAGACGCACACCATTGTCTGCCGTTGGTTCTGCCTTAGGTTGGATTATCAGTGAGACAGTTTTAAATCGTCGGTTAATTAGTAGACAATGTTTAGCAACAAAGTTGCGACGTCGTGGGAAGATGTTGCGACGTTGGTGTTTAGAAAATGCATTGCCACTGCCAACATAAGTGCAGCACGGCGTTCTGTGTACATTTTTGTGTAATGTATGGTGAGGTGGAGAAGATAATTTATTTTCTTACTGTTAACTTTCAACAAATGATTCAAAACTGATGTAGTAACTATTTTTTAATTTATTTTATTGTTTTTTGTGAGTTATTTCTATCGTATTTCTTTTCTTTTGTGTCTCAAGTATAATGTTTCACGGAAGTTCCAAACAGGAATTAACAAAGCACGCGTCGTATCAATTCACTTCGCTTACCAGTGACATTGCAATTGCAATAATTACACATTACACCAGTTCCAAATAGCCCACGAAGTCGTAAAATGCTAAGCTGAAGCGAAAGTAAAGTAGCTCGAGGGAAAAGATTTAAATCGGAATAAAATGTCATCATCACCTCAATTGACGCGCGGTTTATTTGCGCCCATTCTTAATGGTAATGCAGCAAAACACATGAAACTGGCAGTGCATGCCGGTTGATGGCTAATCCCTCTCTTATTCGCCAACACAATACGCTGTGACGATTTATGCGCCGATGCCCTCATTTGCGTAATGGGTCATAAAAAGTAAAATTTCTCCGCCACAGCGTGGTACTTAAGAAACCATCTCATACATGATTCGGTTCTGCTCTTCTCGGGATGGATTTAAAGTTCACCCTTTTCCGTTTGCTTCCCTTTTGCTTGTGTCAGCTTTTGGAAGTATCAGCAGTACTTGTTGACCTGTGACATTTGAAACATACAGTACATTGCTGTAATTGTTCGCGACCGTCGCAAGCTGGTTGCGGGTGGAGCACCATGCAGTGTAGAATGTGAACCGGTGTTGCCTTAAGGATTTCACACGCCTCGGTACAGGTTGTTTCTGTGGGCTTCTGCGGTCAAAAAGTGTTTCGCTTGTTTCGTGAGTGACATGCGAGGCACATGAACATTTTCTGTATGATTGTGCGACTTTTTGGCTCTATGTTTCCACCATCGTGCGTGGTCGTGGTTGTCGCTGATGTTGTTTTCGCCATCTTCCACTCCACGATCCTCTCACATTCCACATGGTGGACGGTGGAGGTGGTTTTTTTGGATTTGTTGTTGGTGGGTCTGCTCCTTTGGCTGTGTTATATTTATACGTATGGGAAAATATGTTTTATGGCCCGAAGTTTGTCGACAAAACAAATTCGTAGGAAAAGCCCCGCTAACTGTGTGTGTGTGCGCGCGGTCGGACGAGCACGAGATTTTAGATCGGAATGGTTGCCAGACGATGGATACGTCTCGTACAATGCAGACCACCGCCTTCATCACCGCGACCGAACTGTGGTGGCCAGTTTCGTATGCCCGACTGCATGCGTTGTGAGAGTTTGTTTGACAAGCGCAACTGCAAACGGTCGGCAGCGATCCGCTACCGGTGCATCTTGTGCGACGATGCACTTTTCTCAATGTGCGTCCCGCAAGGATCTGGCTGGAGTGTTAGGGCCGGGTGTTGGCGTGTGGTGCTTTGACCGCCCCATCGCACAGTACGTGAAGTGACGCGTAGAGTGCGGTAATTAGACGATGATCGGTCGGTGATTGCACTTTGTTTTGCCCGCCACAAATACCGCGGCTATTAAGCCGGTTATCCCTTCTTCGGCGCTCTGCGCTCAACCTTTCGCAGCCCACCAAGGGGTTTATAATAAGCTGTAAAAAATAGTATGCGAATAGATCATAAAACCGGCGAGCAGCTGAAAGCTGAGAGTGGCAACGCGTCGGTGACTGGTAGAGGGCGTGCGTCCCGCACCGATTGTAGGCAGTGTGTCGCCGCACTGCACATTGCATTTGCAGACGACGGCCGGTGCAGTGCGACTGAGCAGATGCAGTGCTGAAATGGGGGTGTGGAACTACCACCTACCTTCCGCTTTCCAATGCTTCGTTTCTCGTTTGGCTAGGACGCGTCCCTGTGTCTGGTGGATGACGATTTTATATCGAGAGAGAGTTTTATCTCTTTACTACCATTCCTTCCCACTGCTTTCAACCTCTCTCCCCAAACATTTCCCGCATAAATGCATATGATCGCCTCGATCCCTTCCCGTTGCGCTTCCGGCATATAGTTTGCCGGAAAAGTGCGACACACACCAGACTTGTATGGAACTTTTACGATCGCAACCGAGTGCCCAGACGACAGATATTACGTACCGGGTGTGTCTACGTTTTTTTATTATATTTTTTTTTTCATTCACAGAGCAAACTCCCCAAGCTGTTTCAACTCGGTTTTGTGATTTCTTCCCTTTCATCCCTTTGCATTGCAGACATCGATGCTCGTTGCTGTAGGGTGCGAAAATTAGATATTAGTGGGTGCAGGACACGAACAAAAGGAGGTAGTGAAATAATTGCAGACGCACACACTTAGCACGTTAGTACATCCGGTAGACTAGGGTACTTATGCAAATTTGGTCAGCCTTTAATGGTAGACTTCAAGGGTTTATATGACTTCGTGAGGAAATTTTATTTTACGGATTTGGTATTGATGACAAAGAGAGTGGAAAATGGAAATTTAGTATGGATTGAGAGGAAAATAAACTTTGGTTAGACAAATAATTTTTAATTTTTTAATATTTTTTTACGATAATAGGAGAATAAATGTGTTCTATTAACAAATCTTAATAAGTATAGGACCGATAAGACATTCATGCACTTTTACCTCTTCGTTAGGATCAAAATTAACAGAGTGGTCGATACATTCAATGCTTAATGCAGAGCAAAATTAGAGCAGAGAACAGACAGAGTTTTGGGCGTACGATCGTGTGAAATCTTGATCGCACTTGCAGGAACTTGACATGAGTTATGCAGACTGTATATGTTTCTGCTGGGAGCTGTAAGAGCAAACGCAGGGACGCAAGTCAGATGAAGAACGGCTTTCCAGACAAGGCGGAGAATGTCTCGTCGGGAAAATCGCGACGACACCTCCAACCGTAAATGATCCCAACTTCGATCTTCCTTCCCTTAACCATGAGACGATCGTCCCGTTGCCTGACACCGTGTCGCAGTTAATGTTGCATGCAAAATTAGATTTATTACGCATTCGGATTAGGATTAATGACGACTAGATTGCGGACAACGTGAGCGAAGACGACTCCGGCCCCAGTTGGAGTAGTCGGAGTAGATCGACCAGACTCAATGGTGGAGATGGTGGAGGTGGTTAGATGTATATGATGAGTGAAGGAGATTTTCCATCACCGATTATTTTTCGCGAATATCTCCGACGAGGACAATTATTTGAAGATGTTGGATGTCACTGTTTCACAGAAGCTCGGTTTTTGGTTAGAGATTTCGATGGACAGTGTACCCACATGCAGATAGTTTTTAGATAAGCGTTTTAAGTGTTCCGGATGCGGGATGGTTATAGCCAGAGGGAAAGAACCCAGATTGTAGGGATGGATAATACCTGTCCCGTGTGTACGGTACGGGATGACTTTTTATGAACCCCGCATGACACATGTGGACCACCTGCCGAGATAGCGAACGAGGGTGGAGATGGTGGAGAGTCAAAAAGTCCCAAAATTTGGATACGATGAATAATAAGAAAAGCGTCTGAAACCGTAAGCAAACTTAGCATTGTAGCGCATAATACTGGTTTGGTTTTTTAGGTTGTTTGTGAGGTTGTTGCTTGAAGTCGCGAAACCCGAAGTGAGTCGGTGGATGGGGCAAAGGGTTCGTGACAACGAAACCCCAGAGTTTGAATTTCTCGTACACACTCGTTATTGGACACCTGACCACCCGCAATCTCGCCTTTTGGGACGTATCGTCAGCATGCAGGGACGGTTTTGCCGATTGTCGTTGTTCGCTGTGTGCAAGGAAGAAAAGGTCTGAGTAAAACAAGGCAACAAGGACGATGAGTAGTACCGTCCATAGTGACGCTGACAACGACGGCGACGACGACGACGACGAAGATTCGTCTCTTTCTCTCTCTCAGTATTGGTTGCGTTAGGAGCAGTGGAAGGGCAAGACAGCGACCGATGGCGTATATAATTTCACTTGCATTAATTTGGCTTTTTGATTTATTGCAACATCAAGCAGTCATGCCGTCGGCCTGGTTTGCTTCCCAGGCTTGCGTTCGTGGGTCATGTTGCGATACTTGTCCTTTTTTTTTAGGTAGGTGAGTTTAGGTTTTTTGCTGCTCCACCACACATAATGAGTTACGCCCTCGATGAAGCGGGCGTATGCAAGAGGGTGAAATGTGGCAAAAGGTGTATGCTGCCTGTTTTGCAAAGCGAAGGGTCTAACGTCTAGACGCTCGTTTGAAATGTTGCCTGCGCCCAAGTACCAGGGCTGGCGAGGAGGATAATTCGCGCTAAAGAACTTATTTTACACAAACAATTAAAAGCTCGTTCAGTTAAGCAGCACTCGGATGCGAATGAGCTGTTCCGAATGGAGCGCTGAGAAGAGCATAGTAATGTTGTTGGGTTGTTTTTTTTTTTGTTGGGTTTTTGTCCATTGAACCTGCTTTCAGATGCTGTCCGGTTGGCATAGGTTACGAGGCTAAACCGTACGGGATTGGCAAAACGGTGCTTGAACCCCCTGGGACAAGAGAAACGCCTCGGTAAGAGGACGTTCGAGAGGATGCGCGAAGTTAAAGACCACCAAACCTGGTCGCCGCCGATGTGGAGTGGACACAAAACAAAGCGAACAGCATACTCACACATACCAGTTCCTGCTGGTGCAGAAATTATGCCAAGTGTTATGCAATGTCAAAACACACCAACTGAACCGAAAAGAGAGGAAGATAGAAACAAAAAAAATCATTCCCTGTGAACCTGTTTCCGAGCACAGTGCAGTGTGGCGCGTAACCATAAAATGCGCGACCATCCGGCAGAGTGTTGGGCGATATGGTGGTTATGGTTTATTATTTTTTAACCTCCGGTTTTGTGCCTCTCCTGAATCGTGTTGGAGTTGGGCGAGTTTGGCAACCTGTGCACGCACTTGTGACTCAACGCCTGAACGTTCCATGTTGCCGGGATGGTGGGAAACCGTACGTACGTACCCTTCAAAGTTTAAGCCACTTGGGGGGCTATTTTCTGTCCGGAAAGTACCGACATTTCTCCGGCGTGAGTGATTTTTCAGACAGGCAGCAAACATTGTACGGGTGCTGATGGAGGGCACAAGTACTTCTACTCTAGCGGTACCGGTCAGAGCTTAAGAATTTTAGTTCAGTTTCCAACAGTACTTTACACCGGTCCCCAAAGCAGAACCGGGTGAGTAAAGGGAGCACGGGAAATGATTGCGAGAAGGTAAATTATGGCATAACACTTTTCTTATTGATATTTTGGCACCTTTATCATGGACTGTTGGTAGAGGTAAATTATGGTTATTATGTTGAAATATGAAAGTGTACTATAAAGACATCTTAGACAAGTAAGTTTATCCTTCTTTGGTGTCAATCACATTTTTAAATGATTTAATCTTATTAATTTATTTATTATTTAATCTTATGGGGGCGGCCCGGTGGTGCATGTGATAAACGGCGCCAGTCTACACGGCCGGACCGGGTTCAAATCCCATCCGGACCGTCCCCCCGTAGCAAGGGCTGACTATCCGGCTATGTGGTAAAAAATAAGTCTAGTAAGTCAGAAATGGCCGGCGTGACCTGTAAGGTCGTTAAAGCCAAGAAGAAGAATCTTATATACTCCAGCTCATAGTATCCCATCAGATCGGAAAGGAAAAGAAATGAAAATGCATTGGGACAACATATCCTTGTCGTATTTGTTCGATTACTACAAACGAGATGTTGTTATAGTGCAACAAATTGTTGCAAATAATCTCTACTAGATCTCTACTAATCTCTAATAACTAATAATCTCTACCCATGTATACGTATTTCTGACTATTCTTCAATGAATATTTGTGCCGTAAAATAAGGCACTTCAGATCAAGAGCAAAGAAGATTGTAGTGTGTGTCGAAAAAAAACAGATTCCCTCGACATTTCCCCACTATCTAGTGATAATAAACAAAATATGATAATGTTATCAGCTACTCATGAAAAAAGAAATATAAGATCCTTAACATTATAAAAGCTGGTGGCACTGCGTCTAACCAATCGGTGGCAATCGAGGAAGGAATACCTCTATAAACTGGACATTGATATGTGAAAGTGTTAGCAAAGGCCGTTTGCATCCAATCATCTGCTACCCAGCGTAGAGTAGAGGCCGGTGGCAGTGGTGACATATTTGTTTAGGCGTTGAACCATTTATATCATCTTGGATAACTCCCACACAATGTCGCCGAAAAAGCTTCTTCTACGTTTGATGATCAGCGAAATCTTTCCGTTGGGACTGGCGGAAATTGGAGCTATGGAGATGAAGTATTCAAGAAATAACACTTGAAGTGGAGCATCTTCTTTTGGTATGCAATTTAGAGTGGAATGAATCATCATAAAAATTGAGTAAAGATCACCAATTCAATGTTCAGCAGATGAGATCGACAAAAAACGATTGTACAATCATCATAAGGAGAATCTTCAATTTTATTCCATTTATTTACATTTATTTTTTTATTTGTTGGTTTACGAGAATTCCGTTATTCCTGAATGTCATGAGATCGATATGATCTCTGTTAATTGCTATAAAACAATTTTCTATCTTGGTTCTATTTTAATAATTTCACAAGGTGATAGGCTATCGACTGTTGATTATATTTCTGTTATCTTTTGGAGGAATTTCCATACTTTTAAAAGAATTGAATGTAATAAAAAATTTTTTTAATAACTTTATACAAACACACGGTGTATTACATATACAGAGAGGTGAATTAACGTATTAACCTGAATCTGTAAATTCCAGCGTCTTGGCAATAAGCTCCACAACAGCTAGTGCCAATAAAGAATGAATTATCTACCATCCTAGTGCGGTCGCCTTCATAGGTAAAGTTATTCACCTACCACGTGTTGATCGAAGGCAATAAAAGTTGTTGAACAACGTACCAGAACCTATCCCTTCATCATTTGAATACGCAAAACGAACCTCAACTGGACATCCATAGCTATTTTTGCGCCAACCATAACGGGCAAAGCCTTCGATTCTTTGGCCACTTTCTTCACCCCGATGGTGGTAGTAGTCGACATCGCCACTTACATTTCCCCATCCCGCTAGGAAGGAACCGACGATGTGTGAACGAAAATCTTGACTACGATCGTACCGTTTTACTCTCTTCTCCCACACGTACCTGTAGACTAGGACACCTGTTTCGGTGCTATAAAATTCACTTTTCTGTGCGCAATCTTGCAAACGTGCGGTTCGGGTGCAGTTCACTTCGCACCGGCCACTGTCGGTGTTGCTTGTTCGCGGGTAATTTACTACACCTATCAAGAATTCCACGCCGATAAATCTCGCGGTCGCAGCCTTTTTTCCTGTCCACGGTAACACCCTCAGCAACCTTAGCGAAGACGCGTTTTGTTCAGAAGCGCAGGAGCGCGTGTCGAACGGAGACGATCGTTTCGGGAAAACGGATTCTCTTCGGGACGGGTACGTTACGGGATGAAGGTGGAGGGTATGGAGTCGAGAGTGAAATGTTACCGATATATAATCGGAAAATCTTTTTACAAAAGCATTTGCAACGGGTGGTTGTTGTTTAGGGTAATGGAGCATGAGAAAGCTGAAGTTGAAAAAAGCTTTCAATACACGTGCCTACGAGCACCAGATCAGTTGAAACAGTTCCAATTTTATCATAAAATATGAAAACAAATTAATTCACAATTAATTGTGCTCAAAATTGATTGTACTTGTTTTGTTAAACTTCTATATAAAATTCCTAGTTTGTTAATTTGTAAGAACCTTCAGCATAGTCCCTTCAGAATTGAACAGTTGAAACCGCTCGGATGCAAGAGAATACAGTTTCACTTTTCCTCTTTCACCATGCAGCAGAAGCTAATAAATCAATTTTAATACGATTTTCTTCGCGCAATCGAGCATAACCAATGGTTGTGCTTATGACGTCCATTAGAAGTGTAGTTTTGCACACTCAGCACAAAACGACAGAAGGATACGTACGAAAAGCTCGTCTATATCCTCGTTTTCCATCCGGGTGCTTTGGAAGCATTAGAAGCTTTGATGGTGCTTATCGAAGTGAAACCTGTTGCGAAGTCTTCCCTGAAAGGGTGGGCGGCATTGGGTGGTAGTGATTTGTGTAGAAACCCTGTTGATCGTCGTTTACCAGCCCTGAACCTCTCCCTATTCCATCCTCTTTTCTTCTTTAAAATCACGATAGCAGTTATGTGAAGTACGCTTAGTTGGCGTTGCTCACAAATGCCTATGTTTGCTTGGATCAGGGCAGTGTGAGCTTCCACTTGAAGTATCGTTTGATAGCGAATGCATCTTTGGCACGAGTTTCGGAAGGTTCCGTCTCGTTGCGTTTCCATACCGTGTAAGGCTGCAAAAGACATGGCTGGGATGGGAGAGGATGCTTTATTCCTTCGGTATGCACGTTGAAGACGGTCCGTTGTTTCACTTACCGAATACCTGATGTACCTGGCAGCGAATGGCACGACTCGACGACGATTGCCGTAAAGATTTAGCCGGTGCAGACTGTGACACTGCCATGCCCGTTTGATGTTGTTGGTCGTATCCAATCCCGCGTTCACCAAACGAACGCGGGAGGGTTTAACGGGAGTTAGAAATTTGTACACACCTTCACAACAATTCACTACCGATGATGCGATGTAGTGAAGTTGTTGGCACTGATTGTACCTGCCAGCCTGTCTACCTTGCGGTCGTGGCTTACGGCCCATATGCCACCCCATTTCCAGGGGTGGCCTGTTGTGTTATGGTTGAGATCCTGGCTCCCTTTGCTGGCACCATTCTTCCCCTTTCCCGTTTTAGCTGGAGTCACAGTTGTCACGTTTTTCTGTGCGAAGTATTGCCACGAAGTTGAGAAGTCTCGTTGAACTTGGCCTTAGGGGGAAGGTGGAACGCAGCGTTGAATGTCGTGAAGTTTTCGGGGGCGTTTAAGAAGGGGGTGTTTGACACTATCTGCCTATTTATCGCAAATCGTATGAAGATTGGTTGGTTGGTCGGTGGAGTACATCGTACCTAGTTGCGGTCGTGAACGTTCGTCGGTGTACAAATTAGCTGAGATATTTCTAGGTGCATGCAGTGGAAGTGGTTTGTGTTGAAATAATATAGAATTTGTAATGTGACTACATGATGTGTCAATTATGTGTGCATACAGGTGGTAAACTTTGGCAATTCCAAAGATAGGTAAAAAATTCCTTTGCTTAGAGTAGGTCGATTTATCGGTGATGGAGCACCGAAGGGTCAATAAATAGTTTTTGATAAAAATAATTAACAACTTTAATCGTACCACACTTCATTTGTTGCAGAAGCTCCCCAGGAAGCCAGGCTTAGTCGAAAATGAAAATGAAATGGACCACAATTTGCATGAATAACGACACTCATAACGAAGGCATATTTTACGTTAATAAGCACTCAATTTGCAACATTGCATCCCAAATCGCTTCTTCGTTTTCATCTGCCGACTGGTGCAGTTGAGGAACAGCGACAAAAAAAAATGAAACTCCCGTGCACTGCTTCATTGTTGAGACGGTCGGTGCTTTTCTGAAAGGCGATTATACTAAAAGTGCATGAAACATTCAGTGAACTTCAGACTGTGGCCAGCCGGGTAGGCAGATATCTCATCGGATCGATGTCGACGGCACCTTGCTTTTGGGTAGGAGCTCTGACTCCCTGCAACCACAACGGTGGACGGTTTCGGTGCGCAAAAGCTGAACCCGCGAGTGTGAATGGTAATATTTTATACCCGACATGCACATGAATAATATTATAAATGCACCCGATGAACACAAGTGCACCGCCAATGGGCGATGAAACTTTTGTTTTTCTTTTTTGCTTCTGCCGTAGGGCTAGAGGGCTCGTTTTTAACCTACCGTGTCTTTCGGGTGGGGTGTCCTTAGCAAATGGTAACAGTTTGGTAAGTTGTGGCTTTTTGTATGTGAGGTTTTTCTTGTAGCGTTTTTGGTTTAGTTGAAGCAAACATGCCGCAGTTCCAGAACGATCGTCAACACGAGACTGTGCGACGTCGCTGAATTCAGTGGGGTGGTGTAAAAGCGTAACAAATCCCGTCAGGTTCGGGCAAAATGTCTTGTCGTTGGAGGCACCTTCTTCTCACGCCTTATATCGGTCGAATGTAGGTGATGGCGTGTTGTTCAGTTTGGTGAACAAATGTAACTAAGATAAGCCTTGGCTGTGGTTCTGGAGGAAGTTTCAGCACTTTTCATTTATCTATTTTTGTTTTTTATTCTTTTTAAGGATCCAAAAAGTTAATGAGATGAGTGATGATCTACAAGAAAGAATGCTCATAATCGTAGTCTATTTCTGTTTACATTAAAGTGTGACAAATAATTTCAATGATAGTTGAAATAGAAAGAATTAGTTATATCATTTTTATTTGTTTAACGTTTTTTTGTTCTTCATAAGCTTGATCGTTTCAATTACTCAGTTTCATATTTGATACCCAATGTTGTTTAGTTTGCTATTTTCTTTGTGAAAGAATTGATGTAACTCCGCCGAAGGTACAGATTCGGCGTTCGTTTATTCCTTTTTCAATTTAGTTCAGTTTTTTTTACTTGGTCATATTGCTAATTTAGTGCAGTTAACATAAATTCATTTTAGTTCGTTCTTTATTCTTTATTCCCTTTATCCGGTTCGTCTATGACTGTAACTTAGTTTCCTTATAATTCTAATAATTTCAACAAATGTTTTATGTATGTTTTGCATTGTTTTCAGCTCAATATTGAAAGCGGTAAGTTTTTAAGGATTTTTTTTCGATAGGAATTGGTCGCTTGGTCGCTTTAATGATAAGCAGTTTAAACAATTTTCCCCATTGTATTACTAAGTAGTAACCATGATAACAAAAATTTTCCTTCTCGCTAATAAGTGTTGCCCAAAAATTTTCCAACCAAACAATTCGCGCTTCCATAAGCGATCCGACGAGTGCGACAGGAAGGTCGACAAACTGTGCCATTCTGACGCCAGGCTTGTAGCCGCCAAGGCATTGCAGAAAGCCTTGAGCTGACAACCCTTTGGTCGTTCACAACCTGCAGCACCCTGGGTCGGTTTTGCAGGTCGACCAAATGTTAGTTGGCAAGCGGCAAGATACAATCACCGTGTGTTACGACCGTTTCGAGGACACCAACAGGATACAGGCAGCGCACCAAAACGGCGGAATGCTCACACCCAACCAATGCCAACGGTATTTTGCTGCCAGCCCCGAAAGCTGCTGGAGCCATTTTTCCGCTTCGAACCATGGCAAAGTCCACCGCCGACGCCGCCACACCAGTACCAAGGGGGGGTTTCGTGGGCACACTGCACACTGGTGCCTAGTTCGCCTGTCTCGATGTCCGAAGATAAACGATGGAGTCTGCCGGACTCGCAGGCTGCTTAGAGTGCAGTTTTCTCTCGTTTGAAAGAAGCTGTTGCCCTGGGGCGGGGGCAAATCGCACCACTTCCACCCAATACAATACGAGGGAGAACAGTGTTCCTGCAAAAGGGGAAAGAACCTTCCGGGCTGTATCCGTTTGAAGCCAAACCGCCCCGAACGGGCCATTGCCTTCGAGCGGAACGAAAAAATGAAATATAAATTTACCCCAAAACAATACGCAAATAAATTCGAACGAGGATTTATTTCTCTACGCGACGGGATTCCCGTTTTGCGTTCGTGGTGAAGCGTTTACCGTCTTCAGAATGGGTGGAATGTTCACGGCTTGTGGTGGTTCTAGCCCCGTTCGGCCGGACGCGGAAGTAACCCTCATCCGTGTGGTGCGATAAGATATGATCACTAAGCGAAATAGTTTTTCCTGTCGATGAAAGCTGTTGGACAACGGTTGATTGAGTTGTACCGCACGGCGAGTGGGATTTGTACAGTTTGTGCCGTGATATTTATGAGTTTGATAGGATTTAAAGCATGCGGTTTTAGAATAAGCGGTAAGCGGTGTTGTCGACATGGTACAATTTACGCACAATTGAAACGGTTTGATAAATGAGTATTTGTAAATCGTTGCTTACAGTTTTCAAGATCGGCTTTACTATGAAACGTTGGTTTGTGGTTTACTTGCCTAGATGAATCAATTTTGTACTATTTTATACACAAGTGGAAGGATTACATTAGAGTTTTACAATTTTTTTGTTTTAATTTTTCATCTTCAATATTGAATGGAAAAATTGATTCGCACCTTGAACTTTACATTTTCTTTCTTATATTTCGTTACTGATGATTTTGCTTTTGTAAATAGATTTATTAGTAAAATGAATAGCTTGTTTGTGAGCTTGCAAAACGATAGTTTTATTGAGGAAATTATTGTAAAACGATCATATCTGTACTGTATTAAAATAAATAGCTATTAGTTTATTATAATAATCTAGTGAAGAATGCCTTCACAACGTATAATTCATAAAAATTTATAAAATTGAAGACTTCAAAGTCATTTTTTGCCACAACTAATAACAAGGAACGGTTAAAGAAACTAAACAACAAATAAAAAGGAACGGTTACATATTTACGATTTGCAGTGAATCTGCAGAATATTTTGAATACTAAAGTAAGAAACGAGTTTGTGTGGGAGGAACAAGCTAGACCAATAAGTTGACACAGTAAATTAAACTTTTTCTGACACTTTTGTGTCATAGAAAAGTAGATGGAAGGACATTGATTGGAATTCTAGTGTAGCTTTTATTATTGTATTTTGAACTTTTGTATTTTGTTTAGTTAAATTACTGTTGTATAAAAGGTTAAATGTAATTATTGTATATTTTAAATTGCATGAATTATTCAATAGTTTGAAACTTTTCTCCACAGCTGTAAGTGCAAAACACAAGATATGCCATAGCAAGCGGCAAGCAAGTGAAAACGCACACAGGATGTATGGATGGATCATCGGTGCGTTCCGCATGGCACAGTCTGGTGGTAAAGTCACGAGACGCGGGTGTGTCACGCCGATTGGCAGTGTTTTTGCGCCCCCTCGAGAGGTGGAAGTCCGATAATAAACGGCTCTTAAATCACGGCTAACATATAATCTTGCCCGTTCGTTCGCGACGCTACGATCCGTCGCTGACTCAGGTTGATTTGTCGATGTTGCCGTCGGTCCGTACTGCTGTTTGGTTGTGCTGTCGCAGCATTGGGCCTGCGAAATCGTAGGCTTATCTGTGCCGTCCCGGTGGTCAGGTCCGCGTGTCAGTTCACTTTTGGGCCAGCATCGTAGGTTGACCGGGGGTGGACTTTGGGCGAAAACAGTACAGCGTCGGGACAGCATCGATGGCAAACCTGATCCGTACGCTGCACCTTGTTTTTATAGGGGGCTTTTTTTCATCCTCTTTTTCACACCAAGCGGTGGGACATTACGTTTTTGCCACCGTTGGTGTGCCGTGTAGTTAATAAATGCATCAACATATTGCTACAAACACAACTATTATACAGGTTGTTTTTCTATTGGAGTAGTCAATTAGTTAAGTTCGTTAAACGTTATTAATGTTAATTTATTATAGTGGAGGTGAAATGAAATTTGATTAAAATGCAACTAAATATGTTTAACTAAATATAATTAGCAACTACAAATTAGGCAAACGAGTGAGGGTGAAGTTAAGATTATAACACTTATAAATCCATATATTTTAGTGAATTTTAGTCTATTATTTGAGAGAAATATTTGCAAAAACGTTTTGTTCATTATCAAAACAAACAAAAAAATATTTTTGTTTGTTGAGTTTTATGTTATTATCCGGAGTTCTAATGAAATCACACAAAATATCGAAAACTAAAGAATATACTATACAGAAGCTCCTGTATCTTATTTGAAATTGACTGTGAATTATCATTCCAAAGCGTGATAAAAATAGATCAATTTGCATTTATTAAGCACATAATGGCTGCATAAAAGAATTCAATAATTAGTGAGTAAAAGCGAATTGGAACCCATTTTTTGACACCATGCCAAAAGCAATGTAGGAATGTGTCATTGTAGGAGTGGAAATATGTAATTCTAAAAAATGAGAAAAAAATGCCACACTTTGTGGGTTTTTTGAGCGTTTTTTTTACCTTCAATATTTTGTTCCTAATGGGAAGAAAACATAAATCTGCTTGTATCCCGATTTTGGACCCTCTCCAGAAGATTCCACTCAACAAGTGTCGTGTTGTGGGTGGGTTCGTTAGGTTGGTCGGTGCATGTTACGGACACGGACGAACACACCGGAACGGATTAGCTGCCATGCACATTCTGGCAGGTCTCTGTCATGGTGCACCGCTGGTGGCTAATTGTGGTGAAGGTGCAGCAATTGGAGCCCTTTGGGGTCGACGCGATATCATTTGTTAGCTGTTTGTCTTCCCAAGATCAGGAACTGGCGGGTGGAAAAGAGGGAAGTTTTGCCGATACCTACAACATTGGTAAACCGAAGCCATGACTGATTAATTGCATGACATTTGCAAGTCATATTTTACTGGGCAGACACGGAGAGAGAGAGAGTAGATGAGTAAAAAAAATCAGTGCAAACTGCACATCTACACGAATCTCTTCTGTACCATCAACGGCCATCTACTTGTGGGCGTTCATTTATGCGACTGCGGTCCTAATTCGTACACGCGCTCAATCTATCGACAGTCGACGAAGGGGTCATTTTTATGCTCGCTTTTAGTTGCCCTACATGGGCAGAGAAGGTGGTTTTGGGCGTGCATCGATTCACAGCGTGAGGCTTTCAACTGATTGGAGAACGCAGGAATCGGGCAAAGCAATGCACCACAAACATATGGTCGGCTAACAGAGGGATGGGTGGTGGACAGAAGGGACTGTGGCGGGTTTTTGGGGAGCATGTGGGTACGGAAAAGTACAAATTGGCAGAGCAGCAGTGAAATAAGAGAAAAATTGTAATGAATAGCAAATATATAGCGGCGAGATGCATTACATGGTGCGGAATTCCGTACACCGCACGGTGGCGATGTCACATTTGGACCGTTTGCTCGATTTGGAATGCACATTCCATGGGGATAAGAAGGAGATAATGAATACAGAGAGAGAGGAAAGAGAGAGAAAGATAGAAAACTCTACCAGGCATGGAACAAAACAAGTGCAAAGGGGATTTTTTTCTCCGTCATGCGTTTTTGCATGTGCGGCACAGGGATCGTCTCAATCCGCGCCACGATTAGCTTGGGCCCGTTGTTACCGTGAGCTAACGCTTAACATTCCATCGGTCTGGTGGTGACTACACAAAAAAAAGAAATGTTGTTCCGTTCTTGTGTGCGTTTTTCGCCTCCATTTTTCCGTTTTTGTCGCCTGACTGTGTGATGAAGCGTGGCTGATGTTCTTGTATCAGGCTGTGCCAGCGATAGGGATATTAATGGTGACTTAATGTCATCTCCCACGACGATAAGGCTAGATTTATGCCAACGGGTATAAAGTGCAAGATAACGCTTGCGAATTATGAACAGTGTTGCGAGAAGGTGTATTGTTTGTTGAAATATTAAAACTTTGTTTCGATTAACTACCATAAAATCAAACAGCTCAGGCAGGAACATTTTGTCACACAACTGAGTATCGTTGTATGATTAAATTGGGCTAATGGTTGTCTGATTTACGAAGGGCAATATTGTTCATTCCTAAGAATATTATTTTCATGATGATCTTTCAAAATCTTGAGCTGGTGCTGGTGAATACAGTTTTATCGATAGCTTTTTTTGTTGAGGTGATGCGTTCTATTAATAATTCTTTCTTAACTTTTGGGAAGGAATAACAAATTAAAATGCTATTAAATTTTCTTAATCTTGTTTTGGTGATTTTAAATTAGCAGGGAAAAGAAAACGTTATCTAAAGAAACATAATCTATATTTCAAGAGTTCAATTTCTTTATCTAGCTTAGCATACATTTTTCTCATGTATCAAAATATATAAAAAATAAAATTAAAATATTCAGGTTCAATAAAGATCGTTTCAAATGCTGCTCTGAAAACGCTAAAATCGTGTATTAAATGTAAACAGAATAACATAGCACTTAGAACTATAAGGATATTAAAATCATGTTCCATTTTCGTCCAATGTCATGACCTTTCAGTTGCATAACATATGAAATTAAAGTGAAAAAGTCATGATTATGATCACATGATGATGCCTTCCATAATGATCCATCATCTCTTTTCCTTTGGCAAGCGCAAAAGGGCGGCAATAAAACAAGTTCCAACGGCTCATGACCACTATTGCATTAACCTTCTTTTATCGACTTCCACATTTATGAGTAGGTGGCAACCACACCAAAACCGAGCCGACCAATGTGCACCCGTAAATAGGTACATACATACATTTCCGATACATTTATTGCACTTACCCAAACATGGGTTGAAGTTCTGCTCCACTCCCCAACGGTAACTCCTTGCCGGCATGTGTGATTGTAGCGGGAGTAAGCATGTGTCCTTTTTTGAACCCTTCCGTTGACCATCGGATCAAGCCCGAGTCAATCGTTTAACGAGCATACACCAGCTCAATGGTCACCTACTTCATGTCACTCAACATGGTCTCTCGAGTTTCCCGACCGACAACTGTGCCACCTCCTCAGCAGCACCGTCGTGATCCGCTCGTAAAACTGTGTGTGCTACCATAAAGTGAGAACAACTCATAAAAGTTATACTGCAACTTGCCACCGTGGCGGATTTTTTGTTGTTGTGTTGCTATGTTTTCGGTGGCTATTTCCTTCCTTTTCGCTTTTCTTTTGCTTGTCGAGCCTGTTGTCCCATGCCCTTTCCTTAGGGCGTACCGATGTGTACTGGGGCGCATGAAAAAATGCGAATGCTTCTGCATGATTTATGGCAAAATAAACCGTGGCATTTGTGATCTCATTTAATGAGCAGAGGGAGTAGATGGAGAAGGTGGCACGCACGCACGAATGTTGGCTGTGGATGCAGCTGGTCAGCAACCAGACAGGTTCGATGGATTGGTTCGTCAACGGGAACACCTTGCACCGGTTTCCCGGCAGCGCGAGACGAGCGACTCCCGATCGACACCTGAATCGATCGTTTAGCTCCTTTTGGGAAGAATCGATCGTGCTCAGCAGCCAGTTTGACTCGGTTATCTTCGCTGACTGGTTCTGTCCACTAGCACAGCACTATGCAAATACGGTCCGGCAAGTCTGGTGGGGCCAGTTGCCATCCCAAAAAAGGGAAAAATGGGTCCATCTGGCTCTAAGCGGCAATCCACCTACTACCAGCATCCTTATGTTTCACTCCCCCTATCTGCAATGAATGGACTTGTCACGCAAACGACTGATCATGCCAATGGCACAGGTGCTGGTAACCGATAGCGTTTTAGAGAAAGCGCGACCACATGCTTTGGGAGGGCGTATGTGCGGTCACTTTTCGGTCACTCGTCGAAGCATCTGTCTGTATGTGTTGTATGTCTTCGGTTTCTTTTTATGATGAAGATTTTGATGGGTGCGAGGTTTTACTGCAAATTGAATCCGATTAGCAGGTTGATTAAGCAAGGTAGTCGTGACAATGCCGGGGTTGAAGATAACTGACCATGAAAAAACAAAAACGGTCAACGGTTTTTTTTATAAATGTTATGAAATAGCCAATGGTGACACTCATCTTTACAATTGTTTTGGGACACTATCTCCTTTTGTACTTTTTCATGGTTGGTATCAATGTTCTTAGTTCCTATATACTATAAAAAATTTATATATCTGTGTGAGAATACGCAATGTATTACTTAAGCTTATACTTTGTTCTTCGTTGCCGCAATATCATACTTTGCTACGAATGATCTCATGGCCGTTTTTTTTCGTTAAGATGTGCAAATAGCAAAAACAAAAGTTTGCTTATAAAGAAATGTAAATAACTTTAGAGCTAAAAGAGCGAAAGAAAAAAAACCGAAAGTGACCATAGTGGTGCGTAATTTAAATGCAAGCTTTTTACGCACATTACCTTATACAGCCATGTGCAATCGATGCAAACTGCTTGAATGCAACCAAATGGAGCTAGCACGAATAAATTTATGTTTACTATGTGCCGCCTCGACATTCCGAACCGAAAGAAAAGGTGGGAGTTTTCGATGCCATTCGATGCCGGCTTTTGGAACGCTTTAGGGGGAGACTTGTAGGGATATCGTATAGAGTTTGTTGTATTTTTTTTTTCGTGAACGCTTCACAGTTTGACCTGTTGCATCGATAAGACAGAGGAGAAAAGTCGTAAATAAACGATTAAGAAGATATTAAACTGTGTTTCTTTCTTCTTCTACTCTTCGTCCGCTAAACGTATACAAGGGCATAAAACTCGAGGGGCTCATACCTGAGTTCGTTTCGTTCATAAAATGAATAAAACCATCATAAAAGTCAGCATAAATTTGGGTGAAATATTGTTTCGTGAAAATTGAGCAATTAAGGTACGGGTCGACGGGATAGGATTAAACGGTGGAATTGTTGAATCGATTTGGAATCCACCTGGCTGGGTAGTTTAGACCCATGGTGGGAAAAAGGAAGTTCAATTAGAAATGCTTTGAATGTGAATCAAATGTGTGTAATTGTTAGAGATGAAAAGAAATTTAAAAAAGTGCAGTAAACAATGAAGGAAATACTAGGTGTTGCACGTAATTACAACAAGTTAGGATGTAACTTTGGCGTTGATGGAAACTAGCGATTAAACCGTTTGTGGATGATAAAATGATAAATGAGCAAACACGAGACGGTGCCAATACTTGAAAGCGTAGGTTGAACTGGGATTAGAAAACGAAAAACGGCCACATGAATGAACGGGCAAGCGGTACAGGATTGGAATGTGCCCTCGAACGGCAATGAAACGCGGTTCATCATGAAGCCATCCCTTCAAGCCGCGGGCATCGAAACGGGCCGCTGATGGAGACATTTAGGATTGGCTTTTCGACAGTCAAACCAAGTTTTAATGTCTTTTTAATCTAGTTTGATGTGGAGCAAAGGGTTGGCCTGGTACGATTGTTTCCACCCGCCGTACATGTTTCATCTGTGTGCCTCCTGAAATGTCCATACCCCGAAGCAGTTCGGAAGATGGTTTTGCCTATCAGAATTAAGCCGACACTGCTCGAAACGCAACGCAATGGGAATCTATGACAAAGCGGCAATAAAAACGGACAACCTCTGAGTTTTGAGGTTAGGCTCCGGTTTTTATGGCTGCTTAAACGGGGCCCTCCCGCTTGAGGTTGGTAAAAGATCAAACGGATCTCGGGTGTGCTTGGGAGATGAATTGAGTACGAGCGCGATTTACGGCATTCGAGTAGGGGGTCATCGAAATTGATGAAGATGCTGCACTTTCTTACGAAGGTCGTAGTCATATAGCCATCCTTAGTTCTGATAATGATAGAGAGACCATGATGATGATGATGATGATGACGATGTGAAGCGACTGGCCAGACCAGAACGTCATTTCACTCATGTTTTGTGAGTTTTGTTAGGTTGGGCTAAGATTATTACGAATAACGAAAGCGCCCACCACTGCACTTTTTCGATGCACTTTGACGGGAAGGTCCCGCAGAAAAAACGGGTTCCGAGTGATGCGTTGGCTATATTTTTTTACCTCGTAAAGCCTAATTAAGATGTTTCCTTGTTTCAATGCAATGTAGTTGCTTTTTCTGCTTCACCACTAAAGCATCGTCCACGGGCTCACTAGGGACGGTCAGATCTGGCTGACGATGAATTTAGTTTTTACGACACTCGACTTCGACGCAAATGAGTTCCACCAACTCAACACCGACCGGCCTGGTTTAGAGCAGACAGGAAAAATGGGTAGGTTTTGCTATATAAAAATATAAAAGTGAAACAAAAAAATAAATAAACACTGTACGCAGAGGTTGAGATCCAACCCACTATGCAGCGAAACTAGTGCGATCGTTTCGATGGATTTAGCGCCTCAACAGTGCCAATAAAACCAAAGCATCTGTTGACGATGGCAAATAGTTGAAAAAAGATAGGAAAATGCAATTATTAACCACCGGATTTAAAGGTTCCAGTAGAGGTTTGTGTTTTAGTGTTTGGCCGCCAGTTGTTGGTTTGTGGCACGCGTTAATAAACTCACCCAGTAATTAGTTTTAAAGCGGGTTGGCAATGCTGTGATGCAAATAATCCACACCATCCGCCGATGCCGTTAAGCATGCCCGCTAATGAATGTCCCCTGGAACAGGAGTGCATAATGTTGACGCATAAAAGGTGGGCTTCCTTTAAGTGCTTATAAATATTTGCTGTTAAATGGTGATGCATAAATAGATCGGTAATTAGATTTGGTCTTGATGTGCAGTGAGGCTAGGTGAAAAATTTATTTAACTTGTTTTTGTTTATTTTTAACTTGGATTGCAAAAATATGTTGTTTTTTGAATGATACTGAGATTGTTCAACATCACAGGTAAGCTAAGTGGCGAAAATACTTACAAATATTTATTGGATTTTTAAACATTTCATACAAAACAGAGTCAGATTTCATACAGAGTCTATAACCAGGGCAAGCTGAAAGCCATGATAATCTGGAAATTTGTAAGGATTCGTTCCAATGATCTAAAGGAGTTTATTGATTTTAGTAGTCTTTGGAGAGACCCGAGAATGAGAGAAGAAAAGATTTTTTTTTCTCAAATTAACTTCAACAAACTATTTGAATTTAAATAATAAGTATAAAAATTCAATACGGCCAGGCCGTTCTACCTAAACAAAAAAAAAATATAAAAAATAAGTACAAAGAGAGCAAATCTGGAAGCGAATTTTTTTACGTCCTTAAACGAATCCGAAACGATCAAATTTTATTTCTGCAGCAATTCTTTTTTGTATACTTAAAGTTGTTTTCCAAAGCAACATAAACACAGAACAAGAAAAATGTATGGAAAAAATGTTTTGCTTCCTAATATGCATTTTTGCAAATATGAAATAAAAAGTGAATTTTTGCTGCTTGATACTGCATTGGCTCGGTGCCAAAGGGTATTGAATCACATCGACCTCAGTGGCTTTACAAAAACTCCCCACCACAACATTGCATCAAGCGACGCCGTATCGTTCTCCGGCGCTTCCGGGCATTTCTTGTTGTAGCGCTTTGTCCATCGACTTACATGCTGTGCGTAATTTTCTTGACTCCTACACAGTAATTCCGGTTAGAGGCAGCGTACAAAAGACATAAGCGAATTAAGGATACTTTTTTTTCCTCTCCTGCGGGAATGTCAGAACTAGTGAAGCAAATTGCATTGCTCCGTACGGCGGAGTCGCGATATTAGACGAGAAGGAAGCTACTCACCAGCATACCCCTTGAGGGGGCTGGCGCTCGAATGCAAGCATATAATATGGTCATTTCATAAATGCGGGCACAGCAGTGTCGAGGTGGAGGTGGTTAATATATTTCCATTGAGCTCGAGCTGCAGCTGGAACGGGAGCCTTCAACGAAAGGAAGCTTCGACGTTGATGTTGATCTCTTGCCACTGACGATAATGATGATGCTCCGGTGGCATGTACGTATAGCCATCCGCCATGCCGGATGCGCTCTGGACGAAATCGTTGATAATATTTGCATGCATATGGCGGAGCGTATAATTTGGGCGACGTCATAAAGCATCGTCGCTGCATCTGGTTGGCAGTTGGCTCGGGCAAGATTAGAACGACTGAACGACGATGGTAGCGATAGACGGGTGCTATAAAAAAAGCGCAAAATTGCGAACATCAGCCATGGGGAGCCAAGACAAAGAAGAAAACAAAAAAACCCCATGAAGCTCATATAGCTGTGAGCCTTTTTGGTGAGGTGTTTTGTCAAAAAAAAAAAAAGTTGGGGCATGATATAGCAAATTGCAGCCACCCCCGTGATGAAAAACCTCTGAAGCCTATAACTCCTCAGCCCATCTTGGTAGCACCGAAATGAGATTGTACCATCCGGGTGATGAAAGCATGCATCGTGTACCGGCAAAGTAGATTTTGGTTGTAGGCTTTTCTTCCCTTTTTTCAACATTCGCCCATACGCCGGTACAGCTTCTGAATCGCCTGCAAGCGACGACCAAAGACTTAAACGCACTACAGTGAACCAAAAAGGTACAGGGCTAGCTTGAGCATAAGCATATTACATTCATAATTCCATGTAGCATCATATTTTCCTCCCATTATTCGCCGTTTGCATCTTTGGTGTGGATATTTAAGCGAAACATCAACAAAAAAGAACTTCAAAACCAGTGGCGTTGGTGCTAACTCTTCCCCTTCTTTCTACAATTCCCTTGACTTCACCTTAAGGCAGTGTGCTGTTTGGACATGTTTCCGATAAAATCGAACCAGAAAACAGCTTCCATTCTGCGTTGGATGCATAAATGCGGGTGCATCCTTCGGAGAGTCTTCCTCGTTTGTTAGTCCCGGGTCGAAGGAAAAGGGAAGAATGGGGATGGGTATGGGGATGGGAGTTTCGAGCAGTTTGTTGCGTGTGGAAGTAACAACACCGATAGCATAAGCTACAAGCGAACAACCTGTCCCTTGCTGGCCCTGCACGCTTGCAAAGCTTTGTGGTCTCTTCCCTTTGCAACGCACATGCAGGAACACATACACTAAGACACTTCTGATTTAAGACGAAGATGATGGTGATTATTCGGTTATTATTATTGTTATTGTATTGGGAGGTAAAACAAAAGCTCGAAGAGAATGTAAAAGAAACCCATACACTCGGTGTTGTTGATCGTAGGAAAAGCTCGAGTTACGGTGGCTTTGGAGTATGGTTGAGTTGCCGCCTTTTCGCTTTATGCTCATGTGTCTCGCTTTTGCGGCAACCTGAGATGCATCGGGTTGCGTACGAATCGGGAAGCGTAAACGTACGTAAATCTAAAAAGGACACGAACAGTGGACGGTGTGGTCTTTCGCTTTACTGTTGCAGTTTATGGTGAGGCAATTCATTAGATGACCAGTGATGTGATGAAGATATTACACCGGGTGTGACTGTGTAATGGCCGCATGGGACATCTGTGCCAGCAGAGCGGGAAATCGAAGAGAATCGGCTCTGGGAATCCACAATACAATAAAGTTGCATCCCAAATGTGGAAAGTGTCGTTCAATGTGTGGGATTATTTGTTAGATTTTCTAAGTAATGATTATTCGTCGTTAATCGCTACACCTGATACTCTGTGAGTGACGATGAAAAGTACATTAAATAAATGTTGGTATTCCCTTTAATTACTAACCGATAGCGCTTTGGGGTTCAGGGGTTCGTAAAATAAACGGCCGTTGCTGTAGAAGGGCTTCAAGACAGTTATAATGATCTTAGTGATTGAATGGCTAAATGAATTGTAAAAGAATAGAGAAGCGAAGTGTTTAAAACCTGGTAATAAAATTAAATAATCTGATAGTTTAGAGAATTCATGAGTCTTAGGATCAATTAACATGAAATGGGATATCGATTACAGGTGCTACAATCAAAACGTTTATTAGGTGGGTGGTGATTTGTGGTATTTGAAAAAAAAAACTAGTAATACTTTGTCAAGCCTGATGAATCGGATGAGTTATGTTGGAGAAAGTTTACAAGACAATTAATCAGTATTTAAAAACTATACAAATAATTTGTAGAAATGTGATTCAACTCTGAAGTATTTAAATATCTATTTCTCAAATTAGCTTTTTTTATTCCCCAAGAAAATAATCTGTATTTTGATCTGAAACTTGCCCCACATTTTTGAGCCTGCTGGCCTATAACTGTTTGGCTCTATGCTCTTTTGTTATTTATTTGCTTATCAGGTACTACAACCTCTAACCTCTAAACCTCTAAAACCTCTAAACTGCTCTGGGTCGATCGCGGTTGTTATCCAATTCATTAAGCCGGCCTTTCTGGCGGACGCGTCAACTACATCGATCCATCTCAGTTTGGATCCACCACGGCTCCCCTGTCCATGTGGGCGACCTAAACCGCTTTCACAGGCGGGGCAGTCCGATGTCATGCGAATAACATGACCTCTCCAGACAAGCTTGGCGAATGTCATTCGCTGTACGATACTAAGTGAATCTTACATCTCACAGAGCTTGTAATTGTAGAGGCTCCTCCATTGTCATTTCATACATACGGAACCAAAACATCCTTCTGAGCATCTTCCTCTCGAACGTGGTTAAGAGTGTCACCGAACGTAGAACCGTGAAGCACCCGCGATGGGTTACATACCGCTAACGCTACCTGTATCGAGCTCAAATCGAACACGGCAAATTAAAATAAAACTATAAAAGGGCAATTATAGTTAAAATTATAAAAGACAATTATAGATATAAGCACTTTTTAGGTATATCAGGACAACTTATCAAAATAAATCACGGTCAATTGAAACAAAGCTTCGACGAGGCTAGAACTCGGTCTCGGCACATTCACATTTTCCATCCGTCGACTTCTTATCCGAAATACTCCACCCGACCGCGATGAAGCAAGCATTCGCCCCCGATCACAAAGAGGGTTTCCTCAGTTTTGGATAGAGTCCTTGTCTCAGAGGCGTATGTGAGTACTGGACGTATAAATAGCTTTTAGTTAGTTATATTTATTTTTAACTGAAAATCTCTTTTTAATCTCTGCAAATAATAATTGTTAGAATCTATTCAGTTCAACAACCCTTAGGGGGAACCAAAGCTGGATCTAAACAGCATGTAGAGTGTTTCATAAACGACAGGAGAATACGTAGAAAAATATTTGGCTACATACGATAAACTTTTGAAATGTTGTTGGTTGAACTAAATTTAAACATAAAATATAGTGAATGATTTAACGATGTAATGTGTGTGTGTGTCTGTATTTCCTAAAAAAATTGGGGTCCATAAAATCAGACGAAGAGCAGCATTTACAGTAAAGCAAGGTATCGAAAAAACCGGCCCACATTAAAAAGCGGGTGTGTTCTTCGATATTTACACGGACGGTGGATCAACCTGCAACTCATATTTTGGAGCTATAATTTTCTTTTCCATGGCTAGCCATCCCATCCCCACTTGCCAGCATATCTGGGCAGTCTGTGTCTCGAACAGGTCGCCGTGTCTTCCAAGAACCGATGCGCTTGATGCGCTTGTCGATCTTGATCGCGACCGAGGGGGAAAAAAAGGTAGCCAAACGTCAGTAACAGCAGTATCAAAATTATGATACGCAGCATCCGCGCACCGTTCCGTACATGCTATCTGAACACGATGCTTGCTCTCTTTCACTCTTACTCTTTTCGTGCCAAATAAAGAGCCCACACCAAAGGACAAGTACGGTGGATGGGCAAATTGTGAAGGCTTGTGTTGCGCAGTGCATAACTGCGGCAAGCAGATCAGCCCCCGAAACAACAGTGGCAGCATCTCTGAACACTTAGGAAAGGGAAAATGAAAGGAAAATGCTACGAACGTTTGCAGGAACTTAGTGGGGGAAAGGTTGCACGGGAAGAAACCACGAAAAGAAACATCCACACATCCCTGCAACGGAAGCGCGCATAATGTAACTCAGGGAGTGGCGCAAGGGAGTAAAAACAACAGAACAACACACACAAAAAAACAGACTTGTATCCTATGTTTGAAACTGCATCATAAAAGAAGAAATAAAACAACAAAAGTGAAGTAAGAAAACAAAAAAAAGGAATAAAAAAACATAACAACTACAATGCCACGAAAGCTGAACATGAATAGAAAATATGACAAGAACATGAAGAAGAACGCACTACCATAAGATGCGGCGAAAAGCAGCAAAGTGCAACGCGCATCGTACGTTTAAGCGATCGAACAAGAACGCACGATCGTCCGATCAGCCGTGGTAGCGTTTGGGAGATCGCGGTGCTGCAGAATGAATGATTTTATGAATGAACGAAAATTAAAATCGAGTAGCTTCGAGCGAAGTGTAGGTAGTTATCAGTGTGGAACGAGTTTTCCCTTCGACAGCGGTACGGGACCACCGGGTCCTAGGGTCTCCAATTTGCCCACCGCCCCAGTTCATCCGGCTCCACATCCCAAAACGCACCACGAATGGTGGGTTCTTGGTGGAATGGGAATTGTAACGCGGCTTCTTCGTTTATCATGCGGTTGGGTCCTTGGAGCAGCCGTCGGGAAATGTATCACCCCCGAGGTGGTGGTGGGAGGATGCTTATGTCTGGTGCGTGTTTTTTTTTCGTTGGTTAGGCCATGTATGTGAGCGTGTCTGCTTTATTTTTACTTTCTGGCCCGTCTTGTAGTTGCTGTTGGTTGCTCGATCGTGGGGATCGTGAAGATGGTTGCCTTGTTGTTTTTTTTTGCTCCCGAACACCGTTGCATTGTGGTGGCATTGGAAAGAAGAAAATGCAATCCCTTCGTGCGATCGTGTGGGTGTGTTCGTTGTGCAGTCTTCATAAATTGCGGAGGCATAATGTTGGCTAAATTTTATCACTCAAAATACATTGGTTTTTGTAAGCGAAGTACAGAACGCAAGACCTGGTGGGATGGTGGTTAATACTGGTTTTTTGGATCGTGTATTATGCTGCTCTTATGAGAGAACGTGTGAAGTTATCTTCTTTAATGGACAGTTTCCTGTGGGAGTAGTTTTTGGAGACGTCGTTTGAAACACATGTGTGGTTTTTGGGAGTTTGATGTTGTCGTTAGATCCACTCATATGTATTTCGCTAAAATAAACTAAAGCATTTGAGCATTTTTTGGGGCTATTGAGATACATTTTGTTGTGGTTAAAGCTTTTAGCAGTACAACATGTTGGTGCACAATTAGATGTTATTTAGAAATATAGTAAATTTTTCTTATTTTGTAACATAAGTTAATAAAACTAACTGCTCAAACAAACCATAATTTCTAACGATTTCTCCTCCACGAAACCCTAAGTTATTTCTTTTTCGTTGAGTGCAACTAAATTTGAAAAAAAAACAAAGCACGAACCAGCCTCGACCGTTTTTTGTTGTTTGTTTTTCTTAGTCATGCGTTTTCTTATCCTTCAAAACATCGTCTAACCGTTGGAATGATTTATAACAAACTGGATGCATTGTTGATTGATACCGTATTTAAAATTGTAATTTGTTTCGGAAGAAATCATTTTAAACGAAACCGATTACCGAGCGATCACCAAGAGTGGTTATTAAACGAATTAAAAATGGATCTTTCAAAAAATCTTCGTGTAGAAAACGGAAATCGTTTAGTTTAAAACTGCACATAAATAATCTGAAATTTTTAGAGAGGCAAACAAAATTCTCAAAAAAAAAAATATAGATTTGATTTATGTACTGTATGGGTGTTTCGTATGTGATGGCTCCTTGGAGTAGAACTATTCCTTTACCTTCTACAGCACATGTACAGAATCACCATTCGGATCCGCAAAAGGCGAAGGTCCAGTGCAGCATGACTCGTGTCGATTGGTGTCATCGCGCGGCATCTGCTGCGTCGCGTCGCCAATCGTGACTGACGGGCGCGATGCAGGTTGCAAAATGTGACGCATAAATTAGCAACATGATTGCACGCAGGGGTTCAAGTGTCGTGATTGATCCGATCCGACGCACGGAAGCACAGAATGACGGGGCGTTATCGATGAAGAGTGCTTGAATTGTTTACGCTCTCTCAAGCATTAGTAGTGCTCTTGGGATATGGAACGATTGAGGCTTAAATGCATCCAAGTTGGTTATTGTAGGAAATATTAATCAAATTAACTTGTCGTCAACGCTTATGGTGAATATTTATATCCTTCGTAATTTAGAGTAACATAATTATAATTTTGTGCTTACGTCGATATTGAAGCGATGATGAATTGTTTCCTTTAAGTGCTGCATAAAATTCAACATTTAAACAAAATAAACACAATAAGTGTAAACTGTTTGCGGCAAGGTTTTATTGCTGCTGTTGTGACTTCTGTTAAGGGTAGTTAACAATTCCAGAAAACCGCTGCAACAAGACGTCTCAGCTTACGCGTCTGAACACCTCCACAGGAAAGTATTACAAGCCCTTCGGCCAACCGGTGCATCGGGAGAACGTTCGCACAACCTGCACAGTGCATGCAGTAAGCGAGTTAATTTGCTGCTGCCGAAGCCAGTTTTGTGCGATCGGTTCACCGTCGCGATCGTCGGTGTTTAATTTTTTAACGAATTGTAAGTCTGCGAAGGAAAGCGAAGGTTGAGGGCCACCGATTCTTCGCCCCTCATGCACCGTCTACTCGAACGGGCTCGATTACGCGACCCTGCAGCGCAATGCGGGGAATGGAACGCTTGCGTGGCCGGTAAATCCTCGGGCGAAGAGATAAATTTTCCTTACACTCCTTGTTGTTGCGGCTGAATCTCCAACGCTCCGTAGAGGAATCCGTGTACGTGGAAAGGCGTGTTCTTTTGCGTATTTATCATTGCACAGTGCTGCCGTCGAGATAGTAAGTGATCGGATTCAATCTTCCATATCAGTTGTAATTTGTATATTACGGGACAGATATTGCTATCGCACTGGGACATACTGCAGTTTCAATGCAATCATATAATTTCGTTATTCGATTGTATAGAAAGATAAATTACTGATATAACCAATCTGAAAAAGTGAATCATTGTTATGAAATATCTTTATGAAATACAAATGTTTCCAAGTGTTTTAAAATTATTAATGTTTTCCAAACATATTCCATAATTCATTGTAGTTTTGTGTAATGCGAAAAAAGATTGCAAAAAAAATTGTGTGACATTGTTTTAATGTTATTCATTAATTTCTAGCAATGCATGTGAAGAAAATGTTTTCAGTAATAATTGAATTTTTTTCCATTAAAAATGAAAAATTGATGCGTAGCCTATAGTTATTATAAAAAACAAAACAAAAAAATCCTTACCAACACGCACATCACCGTACTTGCCTGGAATTGGTTGAAATTGCTGTAAAATAATTGAACCCACGGCCACCCTCGTACGCTACGTTCGCTACATTACCCCTCCGGGGTCGAATCAGCAACTGGCTCAGGAAACACGTAATATCGTTTGTGACTGCACCCACCCCATCGGACGATGCAAGGAATTGATGGCCAGTACTACCACTACTGGGCATGCACCATCTTCCACGGAAGCGCCGCTTCAGCAGCGCAGAAGCTGTGTGCAGATATGGCCTCGGGGACCACATCCGGATGAATGGAGTTACCAACGAACGATGCAGCGGCGGCAGTAGATGATTGGTCGACGGTTCCCGTGTTCTCGACAACGGACCTCGAAGGTAATTGTTTTAAAATTTAAATTTCCATCCCAGCCCCCAACATGAGCCTGTGCTGAGAAATGAAGTGAAGAGTGGAAAGAACGAAAAGCAACAAAAAAGAGTAGAACCTATTCCCATCCACTAGCGTTTCAGCATAAAGGGTAATATTTTTTGAAACCTCCTTGCGGACTGTTTTTCTGCTGTAATCGCATCTCCTGACGATGATGTATTGCCACTGGAAAGGATGCATCGTGGGCTGCACGATCGTGGCATGTTCTGGTGTTTCCTTCCAATAGTTTTGCGTGGACGGACAGATGGATGAGCCTTTGCGATCGCTGGCGGGTCTGTTTCGCGTAGGAGAAGTGGAAGACATGCTTCCTTTTTTTTGGGAAACGACCAAGCCACCACGGCGGACAATCAGAACCTTGCGTACACATCGAAAGACCTACAATCGAGTTTCTTTGAACAATTGTAATCTGTTTTTTTTCTTCATTCAGCAGGAATATTAATAGTTCCGTGCATCGTTCCCTGTACACAAGAGGAAAGAAGAGTGCAGATCACGTATGATCACGTTGGTTTGTGGTAGAATGGAACACATTACGAAGGATGATGAACAGGACGCTAATATGCAGGATCCCAGCGCGTGTAGAAGTCCAAGCTGTCCAAGGATGGTCAGGTGAAGAAGATGCAACAAACACGCAAAAAGAACCAGTCGGATAATGAGAGGGCTTTTACTTTTTAGCTTACTTTACACCAGAGAAAACGATCCACTGGGTGGAAGACTTCCTCCCGGCTGTCTGTGGCGATCCACGCATTCAAGTACGGTTCGAATGCTGTTCGATTACGGTTAGTATAAAACGGGCAAACAAAATCCCCAAAAAGCACAATGCAGTGGGAGGGCCAAGCATATGGGATTCAATTGTGGGTTTTTTTTTTGTCAGAATCGTGCTTTGTGTTGCCAATTCCGCATCATTTCATATGTAGAAGGTAATAAAAAATGGGTGGAAAGCATTGCGTTGGAAATGAAATCGATTCCATAAAATATCTTCCTACACAGTTCATTTTGTGTATGATAGTAATTGGACTGCTTAAATCGAGGAGCGTAATATTGTTAGGTGAAAAATTAGGCAATCGAATGGGATTGTTGGAGCTAGCGTAGGACCGTTATGATTCATCATGTAATGTTTTATCATGAAATTGTAATAAATGTTAAGTTTGCAGTTAATTAAATCTTTGTAAATTTATATACTCCACTATGTTGTATCGCTCAATGTTGTATGTTGTATGGGCCGGTGGTGTGTGTGATAAATGGCGCCGGTTTCACACGACAGGGCCAGGATCACATCCCATCCAGGCCGTTCCCCCTACCAAGGAATGACTATCGGGATACATGGTAAAATAAGTCTAGTATGCAAGAATTGGCCGACATGAACTTAGAGGTTGTTCACCCAAGAAAAGAGAGAGAGAGATAAAGAGAGAGACAGAGAGAGATAGAGAGGGAGAGAGAGAGACAGAGAGAGATAGAAAGAGAGAGAGAGAGAGAGAAAGTTGTAATTATTTTGTATTATTCCAGCTAAATCGTTTGTATATTTTGTATTCTGGTCTGACCACCAAAACTAAAAACCATCACGGATAATTTTATTTAAAATCTTATAACGAAGAATCGAGCGGAAACATGGAAAGAAAAAATGATTTTTACAGCGGATTAAAAAATACACAATGAAGATTGGTGTAATAGAAAAAAAAGCATTGCATTATGTTTCACTGACAGCATTCATTGCCTTAGATGTGATGTGCGACAATGTCTGAAATATGAGGTATTATCTTTGTGAAATAAATGATTACAAATTATCAGATATTACTTCAACATAGTAACTCAAATACTAAGATCTATACTATAAAGTAGAATGTGGAGAACATAGATCACGATGGGTCTTATCTCCTCAACAACATCGCTATTGAAAGAGCAATCGGAGTTTCGCCGTTCTGGAACCTTTCTTGAAAGTCTATTAAGATCCTGGTAGACACTGACGATAAGATCGTGGTTGACAGTGACAATGGTGATGAGATAAACGTTTAGGTACTGGCTGTCAACTGGACATGCAGTGGTTTGGGAAAAGTTTCTCAATTAAAACAATACCTCTCGCGATGATCGAAACTAGTAGTAAAGCCCCAATACTCACATATCACTGAGAGATGGAAAAGCTATCAAAAATCTCTGTTATTTCATTGCACCATGCATAGGGATGTTTCGGATAAAGTTTCTAGTTCGTATTTTCGGATATTTGCCGTAGAAGGAATTCTTTTTCCTTCTTTCTAGGTATTACATTCTAAAAATAAATGTTCAGTTGTATGATGTATGGAAGGACAATGGAGGAGCAGCTCTACGACTTGTACGATGAATTCACTATCTTGCAACGAATTGTATTCGACAGGTTCCGAGGGGTTAATCACATCATTAGAATGACACCGAACGATCATTGCCGATCATGCGGTTCAAAGGACATTTGTAGCCAAGATCGCTAAGGACTTTTGGTGCTTCAAAAAAGTTAAACAACAGTCTATAAGTTGAACGTAGAGTTTTACCTGACAATCAAAAGATGACGTTGAGAATTTACAGTAATTATTTCTTAAAATTATGAACAATTATAAAAAAACTTCTAACTGATGTAATGTACTAAATCGATTTAGCAGAGAGTGAATTCTTTTTTCTTTTACTAAGTAATATTTACTATGAATTTATATTGTGAAGTTTAAAATAAGCAATTCAAATAAACGCCATACATGTATATTTTTCAAAAAAGTTGTATTCTCGGTGATGTTTCTTTCCTTCGTCAAACTAATAGCAACACTAAACAACTTCGCCGGTGGTCCGGCTCGTCGCACGTGCCTGATGCAGCGAGTTCTAAAGAAAGCACCGTACTTGAAGCGCCCGGCACGCGAATGGCGACGCATGTCTGCCGTCCGATCGGAAATCGTGGCCACGGCGTTAGGTTGTGCTCCAGTTCCGCTAGGGTTGAGATATTCTCCCCAGGTGGACTACCTTTATCTTGGTTGCCTTTTCTTCCCTTTCAAAAACGTTTTGTAACGTCTGCTCGCGATAAATAGAAGGAAATACTTTCCCCGCACAGAAAAAAAACGGTTGGCGGGAGGGAAATGCAAAGAAAGCAAGAATTAAACGTTAAAATTTGTCATTTACCATTTTCATTTACCACAGCAAGAGGAAGCAGTGTGGATGGCGTGAGGATGCATCCAGCCCAGAAGTGGAGTGCAACCGAATATTTACCCCCTGATGCGGGTGTTAATCGAACGATAAATGACGTTAGCATGGCTTTCCGACTTCCTCCACCTGTACCGATTTCGTTCGCCGTCAATCAATAGTGTAACGGTTGAACGACGATCGTAACGCCGCGCCACGGTGGGTGGCACCGAGGGCCAGCGAGTGATAATGAGTTCTCCAAACTTTACGTCTTCGTAACCAACAAAAAAAACTGAGAGAAAGAAAACTCCAAACCGTGACCGTGGACACGTTCAGCTGCGCTTCAGTTGCTGCGATTGCTTCTCGGTGATCGCTCTTATTCTTATTGTTAACACCCCGTTGTTCCGACCCCGAACCTGCTTCTTTCCTCATCACTGATGTTTCTGGGCGAAGTTGTTTGGATTATGTCCACTTTTTGGAGTGAAGCATATCAAAAGTAAGTAAAAAAAAAACAAATATCACAAATCATTGGAACAACCCCATTTGAAATAATTTCATGCATGTAAGTTTTATTCAATTTGGCGGTTTTCATCTCACACCAGTAATGTGCTTTCCATCTGAAGATTTCCTCACTAGTTGTGCTTTCCAGACGTTGTTTTGGTTCGTTTTTTTTCTTCGCGAATCCTTAAATAGTATGCAGTTCTTTAGCTTAGCTTTTATGTGTGTGAGTGTCTTTTTTGGAATCATTTTGCATTTCTTTTCAAACTTCACAACCTATTGTGAGTAGAAATTTGTAAATCACAAAACTAAGCATAGGATGAAGTTGGTTCTAGAAAACGGATTAGCTACGTTCAGTACCTCGCAACATTAAATATCAGCGCTTGTCTTGAGTATTTCCTTCAACATTTTGTATTTGGAATATACAAATTGCATTATCTACGTAAGTTTCTTCATTTTGCTAGACATATCGTACAGCAACCTCTTATTTTTCTTTGTACGCATTTGTTCGTTCCGTCGTTTGCAGCCTTGGAGTTGTTCGTGATTCAGTTAGAAGGATCTTAAGTCTTGCCTTACTTTACAGGATTTCTTTCAATGTGGCATTTAAATTTGTTTAGCATTTTTCCCATTCAAACGTTCCGGTTTAGTTTCCTTTTTTTCCTATAGACTCAAATGTTTGTTCTGCTGCAATATGTACCTTTTCCTTTGTTGCACTGCTTCTTACACATCCCTCGGGCAACCGGTACGACAAGAACCTCATGCAGGGGTTGATTAGTTTGCTTCCGGGACTGTTTGCGGGTTCAATTTTCATCGACCCGCAAGGTAAAGAACGATCTCGTTTGTCAATATTGTACCACAAAGGATCAGCTGAAAATCTACCATCAGCATTATTCTCTATGTATTTATTTATAAACATATGCTTATTATGACCTAAACTGGAACGTTTCGAGCGGGAGTGTGAAAAAGTTCAGTCGAAGACCAAATGCCGCTCTGCTGGTTATCTTTGCTTTTGGTGAGGCACTCAGCGGCTCATGCTAAAACTTGGAATAGCCTTCCGCGATCCTTGCTAATGCGAGAAAAGGAAGCAACTCTATCAATACTAAGGAATTGAGAAAAGGTTTTTCGATTATTTTAGCATTCTTTATGCATATTGCGTATTTGTGATGTTAGTCGGTATTTTAAGTCACTTGGTAGATTAAAATGGTGAAGTACGAGCTAAAAGGGACGAAACATGTTAACATTTATCTACGCAGATCGGTAAACTCTTGCTCAAACTCATCGAAAAGGATGATGTCTTCGACAATCTGCGTAGATTTATTGTAATTTATTTAATCATTAGCTAGTCCGCTATGTTTGTGTATTGGAGAGAAAGAGTGATGAAAAAACTTTTTTCTGGAGAAATTGTCATAAGGATTAAACGGTAAAAATGCATTGGTTTTTAAACATTATTTAAAAGTAGTAAACTTTTCGTGGCACATGTTGAAGCATACTTGTTTTTTTTTGCAGAATTGCGTAGCAGCAAGATTTGTAGCTTTCGTAATTGCTGTATTGCTTTACTTTTACTTATTCAAAGTTTGGTAAGGATTTTGTGGTACTGTTACATTGTAATAAGTTTGTATGAATAAATTTGAATAACTTTTTGAAACCCGATAAAAGTCTTTGGTAGAGTAATGTTGTGCGGGTTTTTTTTGTTTTACTTGTTTCAGTACAGTAAGGCACTTTATAAACATTTCATTTTATGTTACAAGACGGAAACATGTGTTTTTAGCGCATTAGTGCACAGCTGTTCACGTTAATCCTTTATACTGATATTGTATAACATAATTGGTTTGAAACTATTTATTTTACCGATTTTCTAATTGGACATTCCCTTTTATATTGCGACGTAGATTGGGACTTTGCTAATAATTTGATCAATGGTTTATCACAATAGTATAACAATTTCACTCTATACTTTGTTATTCCTTGGAATAAACAATGCTCACAATAGATAGAGAAACCGATTCTTTTCTCACGTTCATTTTGAAATTTTAATTCAGCAACTAGAGGCGCGGTGTAAGGCTGAAAGTTTCACGTACGTAACAGAAAATTCAAACACAAAATACAAAGCAAAACAAACCATCAAATCGAAAGACAAGCGCTGAAAATAAAGTTCAAGACTAAACTTATTTAACAAAATAATAAATAAAAACAAAACAGAAGCTTTTTCTGACAAAAAAACCATTTATTTCATTCGACAAAATCAAGACAAAACATAATGTTCTAAAAATTTTGTACTGCAGCATAACGAAAATCATTGTCTTTTAATGTCACGACCGTTGTGTGTCCGGTTCGCTTTTCTATCTACGTAGAATCGTCTTTTGCCTCACGTGTATTGTTTCACTGCTGACTGCTTATCCTACGGTTTACCCTACCGCTTACAGCTGCATACACTAAACTGAGAAATTTTCTTATGAAGTACGCATTCTAAAGATCTAAATACACATAAACTTCAGCTTAATAATAAATAAGTAAGAGTGTAAAACTTAATCGACACAATTTTAACCCATGTAACGAGACGTGATCTTACGGTATCTTAGGGCAAGAATTTACAGCATCATTCGCCAGTGTTATAAATTAATAAGTGTTTGTTTGAATTGGCTTGTTTTTCTCTGCATAACGATATTATTTTATTGCCTCATTTCTTTGTAATTGAAGCAGTCAATTGGCTCACCTCGAAATCAAATACATGCGCTTTGTTTTTTTTTCTCTCAACAATTTATCCTCATTTTTTACGTTTTCGGCCTTAATTCATGGTTTAATGTTTAACATGAAGTAAACGCCACTTTTTGACTAACAAAAATCAAACTTGAACAAAAATGTGCAACTGTGTAACTGTGCGGGACGCTTGCAATGTCCTGCCAAACAATTTACTTTTCTTTCGTCATATTAGACTAATATGTTAAATTATTTTCGTTCCCAGCCTGATCTTGTATCGCATCAGCTAGCAGGAGAAATGGCAATCAGAAGGAAATAACAGTAGGAGTTAACAATCGATTTAATATAAGACGTAGAATTGCATGCAAAAGGAACGCTCTCTTAAGAGACTTAAGTAGTAAGAAAATTAAAGTATATCAAACAAACAAATCAACTCTAAAAACCACACACACACTATGTGAGTAAATTTCAGGCATTTATGGCCCTTGGAGCTTAATGTAAATTTGGAGAAAATATATATTAAATAAATAAATAGAAAGCAACGAACTGAGGCAGCTGTGTAACATAGAGGTAAGCAGTAAGGTATGAATTAGAGGAAAGAAGAATTAATAGTATAAGCAATAAATAGAATAATAAGAGCTACCTAGGAGCTAGATGTTTAAGAACTAGGAAAGAAAAGTAATGAGACAGCAAAGTAAAGGTTGAAATGTGTCATAGTCTAATAGTTAGAGTACGATTGAGAATCGATGATGCATTTTTTACGTACGCCTTCGCACTGTCCATTTTGTATTGGTCGGTTAGGCCGGAACGCATACACCAATAGCAAATTGTATGTACACTCTAATTGTCACATTTTTCAATGGTCGGTCTTTTCTGCACAGTTTACCATTTTGTTTGATTCTTAGCTGTAGTTGCTTCGTTAAGAGAATCGGTGTATTTGTGCGTACTGTTTTCGTCTTGTTTGCAAATATAAATCTTTTAGGTACGTAACAGGCGTTATTAGTATGTGCCAATAATCGAGATTGTTTATAATATTGCCGTTTCATAACTGTTCGTTTCGTTGGACTGCCTTCTACTCACCCTCGATCTGAAGGTAAGATTCATTGTCACACAATCAACACACCAAAAGAAGACGACCTTTCTTGTGAGTGTTCGTTGAATCGAGAGCACCGCATGTTCTGCAAGCGTAGCGTGTAATGCCTTGTTTTTACAGCACTCGTGTATGTACAATATCCGTTCGCTAACGTCATAACGGGATAGCTAAATAAGTTAAACTTAACGCTAAGCTTAGACGAAAACTTAACAGGCTTAATCGAGGGCTTTACGCACATTAAAATAAATTACGCATGTATATGTACAGCAATTGCTTTCGTTTAAAAATCGCATATGCGTGAGGTGTGTTTCGAAAACGAAAAACACCGTCCTAAAGATGTCATGATGTACGTAAATCGGAAACGTCAGTAACGCTTCAAACAGAAGCGTGCTATATGGTCCAGTGGTGTCGTTTGTCGAAAACAGAATAAAAAGGATACACAATATCTAAGCCTTAATATGCACGAACAAAGCGCAGGAAAACGTAAACGCTAAAACTCACAGTAATAAAATACCAGCTAGTTTCGAACACGCGCTTTAACACTTAATAAATGCCCTTGTGAGGATGGTGCACGATGCTGTACACTTTCCTCACTTTCTTTTTTTGTTTCGTTGCAGTATTTTCCGTAAGCTATCCTGGTTCAGTTTTCCGTTTAGCAGTATTAAGTTTTCTAATTTTTAGTTTATCTAGCCTTTGTGTGCTCTATTCGCAATTTCTTACATCTGAGATCTTTTGTTTTTTATTCTTCTTCTTGTGTTCAGGTGTTTGTGGGAGTGTTGTGTGTGCCTTCCCATTGTGCGTTATTTTTTTTATTTATAATTTACAGAATTTTATTCCATGGGGACTCCTTTCTGATTTCACTTTTTTCCTCACCTTTGCTTTTCATGTGTTTAGAACAGTGTAAAATTCCGAATTACACCTTATCTTCGTATGGCTCTTTTTAAAAATGTGTTGTGCACTGTTTTCTTTTTTCATGTTTGTTTCAACTCCTTTATGATGAACGTTAAAATAACTTTCCTCTATAAGGATGCTATACTTTCTTGCATTTTGTTCTCTCTTTCTGTTTCTCTCCAGCACTCTACCAATGTGTTTCTACGAGTTCTACGGTTTCTGCACCATTGGGTATTTTCGCGAGTTCACTCGCGTTTAATTTCCTTTTCACTAGCTGTAAATTTGGCACATGTATAGTTAGAATCGTTTACGATTGTGTGGTTGTCGGTTTGATTGTGTTGCACCGCTTTTATGTAATGAAGAGACCGAGTTTTTCGTCTATTACCAACCATCTGTAGGTGTTGCAAAAATTCAATTTGTGCTGCAAAAGAGTTCTAGGCTATGGTTCACGTTCATCTAGCCGATCGTAACAGTAGCTATGTCTACACGGCAGTTGAGTGCAGTCGGGAAGAATAGCACGAATGTACAAAAAGTTATTGAAAAGCGTGTTTTGTTCGTACCATAATGAATTGAAAACTTTGTGAGGGAATAACATACGTTGAGGGCAAAATATACACTTTGGATTTATGCCAACAAAGTGAAAACGAACGCCTTCCTGTCGTTTCGATCGTCTATCTTCATGATGCATGAAGTTTGCCCTTGCATGAACGATAAAGAAAAACACTTTTGTTTCTATTAAAATGTATTTTTTTCAATCTCAAAAAATGTTCAGTGCTCCACAAAATAGGCAACTATCGATTCTGGTCGTCAGCTATCGTGATTGACCCTAGGATTGAGTGAGTGGCGCGCTCATTGCTGTTGATGCCGTTGGTGAATTGCGTTTCCTTTAGCCCCTGCCGTCACGCAGGAAATAGCGCCTATGCGCTAACGATGGCCACCGATCTGGATAGCAGTGTACGAACTTCAGCCCCTGCTGGCCATGTTTCCCAGACCTGAGCTAAGAAGTACGCATCCGGCCGGTATGAGTCGACGTGTCAGAAGTGGCGCAACCGGTCAAGTGGTGGTTCCTCATCGAAGGTTGGGCAATAAATCATTCGCACCAACGCAGGCCGTGGGAGACAGCAGAAATGTAAACATGCTCTACGCAATCCTTCTCTCTGCTACCCTTTTTTGTTTGTAACAGGTATCCCACAAGCGAAGGGATCGTTCTTTGCTGCGTCATCTTCAGATGGTAAAGTGGCAAGTGGCAAGTGGTCCCGAGAGAAACTAGATCAATTCCAAACAGCCAAACAGGCCCACCTGAAACGCAATCGTCCCGAAGCGGGTGTGTATCGATGTTTCGAGTGGTAAGCTACAATAAGAAGACGTTGCATGCTACGCAGAAACCAAACGGTCTAGTGTTTCGCATAAATAGTACCTTGCCCTGGGGGTACCTAGATGTCAGCCGGCAGCCGAACAGCCGGGTACGTGACGCCACGCAACGAATCAACGGGAACATAATCAGACGATTATCGGCAGAGCGTATCATTAGCGATCTACGGTTCCAAACAGGCTCCCGGACAGTAACCGGAAATGGGTTATAAAATCGACGATCAGCGTTGGCTAAATGACGGGCGGGTTTCTAAAGCAGATTGGTAAATAATTGGCGCATTGGTTGCTGCATTGGAGTGACGAGTTGGACTGGCCGGGCTGGTAGAATCCTCTTACGGTATCCATTAGAGATGACGCCATTCGCACACATACGCAAACGCAGAGCACCTTTTCCGGCGTTTTCCAACGAAAGGAAAAACCTGAAGTGCCAGCAAGTCCATTAAAAAAAGTGCTGACACGTTGACACATCGTTTCGGGGGAAAAAATGGATGCTCAATTATGCTTTTGTCGTAGCGATTTTGCGCTGAAAATGCTTTCAAAACGCATCGACTCGAATGGCGCTGCCGGTAAACGCACCGTGTTCTCGAGCGTTGCGGACAAAAGTGTACAATAAACGGTTTAGTGCGCTCAGCGGTCGCAAATCATCCCCTAAAACAATCACGAAACTCCGCCAATCTTGAACTACGCCGAGCGTCCTGGATGGGGCGACGCCAAAAATGCAATTTCCTTACCGGCATCCGGCTAGTATCTGCGAGTGAGCGAAGTATGGGAACGTTGTCCTGGCAACATCCCAGCATCTGCCGTCCCAGTGGGTTGGATCGGTAGCGCATCGTTGGCAACCGTTCGAAAGCCCGATCCCGAAGTAATTACGGGAAAAAGTTAGAACATTTATTCACCTCCACATGCAGCGTGTACCGTGCGAGCGACGACTCCTCGCTGGCCAGTTTCCTTTTGTGTTTCTTCCATCAAATGTGCAGCGAGGGAATAAAAGCATGCTGACTATTGCACAGCCACACATAGAGTAGAGCGATTTTTGGCTTAAAAATCGCTCCACCATCGTGGAAAGTCAGATCCAGCAAGTTTCGCGGATCATTTTCATCCTCACCAGAGCTACGCCGGTGATGAAGAGAAACTGATGCCGTGCGGAGGGCAGAATCGCTGATCGCAGTACTTCCGGCAGAATGGCTAACAAAAACTTCCTGCCCGTCCAGGGGCACCCTGGAAGTTGGCGTCGTCATAATGCACTTTTGTGTGTGTGCTGGATCAGAAACCTGAACCTCCAGTCCGAGCTATATCGCCTGCTTGCCAACGAGTGAGCTTTTTGCGTGAAAAGTCATAACTCACTCGGCTTTTTGTGCCGATGTATGGAAGCGAAATGAAGGTGGAAGGGCCACTTGAAGCAAGGGGAGATTTGTTTCATTCACTATGGGTGCTCATCTCTGACCATTCTGCAAACACATTCGGGAGTGAACATGTCCTTTCTCCGGTTGCAAAAGTTTCCTTTCAACAGGCGCTGTGTGTGAGAGAGGCGTGTAGCCTTTACACTTTTTTCCCTTGATAGTTGGTCCCGTTTTAACTGTCCACCCTCAATCCGTGCGGAGCATGTGAATGGGGTAGATTCGGAGGATACTAAAGTAAAAGGATAATGCATAGGGTTTCGCTTTACTGTATCACATTACAGTAGGAACTAACGTACATGCCAAGCTAAGGTTCACATTGCATGCCTGTGCCACTATCCGTTCGTGTTCTTTACAATATGTTGGGGCGGTGATGGCGGTGGACGACCATTATTTAGCACACACATGCACATTCACAAGGTGAAAGAGAAAAAAATGGAGGGAAAATGAAATTGTTTCACCAAGCTTCACCCTGCATCGGGATGGCCATAGTCTCACGCCAAATTTATACTGCAACCGGGTTGGGTGGTGCAATGCAGATTGCGGCTGTTAGTAGTTAGCTGCGCTATATCTTTTTCGCTCACTCTCTCTCTCTCTCTCTCTCTCTTTCTCTCTGTTATGCAAACGCTTGTATTTATTGTTTGTGGCCGACCTTTACTTCAAATGGTTCTGGTTGTGTTGTGTGGGGCAATGGTGGTTTTGTCACCGTTATCCCCCGTTCTCAGCCTTGAGGGATTACAAGTTTTGATGGTTAAAAAAACACTCCAAAGAAGCCAGAGATCTAAATTCGTTATCACAGCAAACAAAAATGGCCATCCCACATTCTGGCCCTGCTACTAACAATACCATTTCATTAGAGAACTTTGGCATTGATCTCAGAGTATTCCTTGGTACATTTATTTTCCAAGTTGCATGATCCACCTACATTCAAACGGCCTCATTAGCGGGCACGATTGCTTGCCAGACCCATCATATCGACCTACAGACCAGTAGTTGCCAGCCGACAAACTTGGGATTGCTGTGTTCGCGTGGGCCTACTTCCTGACGCTATCCTGTTTCATGCAACGCGGGAGCGTAAACTTTCAGCTTTTCTTGGTGAAAACTCGCTACTAATTATGCCCATTACGTCGACAACTCCGACCGGTTGGGTGTGCGGGGAATGTTTTCCTTCCGTATTGTTTTGCGGGTGGAAAATGAAAATTGCAACCCGACGCAAGCACGAAGGTCGTCGCCTTTTTTTGTGAAGAATGCAGGCGAATGAAAAACGGAAACCCATATTGCAGTACGGGTTGAAGAATTTGCGCTTAAGAAATTGAACAACGTCAGAACGATAAGACGCTCTGAAGGGCGGTAACAGTGTTGGGTTTAATATTCAATTTGCATGATTGAAAATTTAAATTAAGATCATGCGGTAGTTTTGAAGTCGGATTTAATCATGTCTGCAGAAAGCGCCCACTGTAATGGGGAGAGATGGAAATAGGAAGGGTATGTTTGCTGCTGTTAAACGCTACTAGATGATCGTTATACGATTTAGAGGTTCTAGATTCGGGGTTAGCCTGGTGTTTTTGTGTTATTGGCTTCACACGACAAGACCGACACCAAAACTCATCGAGATTATTACTCCGTACGCAAGAATGACTATTCAGCTACCGGTCAATCCGGTAGCTTGATCCGCCCCTGCTCCTAAGGTGATAGTTCCAAAAGAAAAGTAACATGAAGACATTTCTAGAATTGCTCTACACTTTGTTACGGTTAGGAATGGTCCCATATCCATCGACATTATCAAGACGGTGCAATTTTTGTTTGTTCGCTTATGTCTGTTTAAGAGGTTCTCTACTCTGTTAGTTTACCGCAACATCTAGAGATCGTTCACTCTGTTACAACCGTTGTAGACAGATACATGTCAGCAATCACGCTTTTTGTGCTAACGAGGACTACATTTTATTGTTAGAGTTCATTTCCGTTCTAAATGGACTATTTGTGTGCTGTTGGAGTTACCTATTCAACTCAGCTACGGTTACAGGCTTTTTTATGTAGTTCCCATATCAAATAAGGCACACGGGTTGTCATGCATTCTTAAGGCGCACAGTTTGTTAGTTTCATTGCTTAAAGTTGTTGCACTTCCTGTTCAATATGCTGCTGCACAATAATTAGATTTTGAAATACCTTTGTGGAGAGATTTGTTTGTTCTGTTTTGTATCAACTCTACGTTACCGAAACCGAGAGAAATCTGACATTTAGTTTACCTCACTAAAACCCCACTAATCTACCTTTCTTTGCTAAATATTCAAGGAATGATATTCCAAAATGGGCTGGATGAAATCATATTGAGCCGGTATTTGAAATCTTTACATTCTAGACTAGCACACACAAACTCGCACGCACTCGTACTATATTTATACCCAACAAACGATTCGTATTGAGGAATGATGGCCCCGCGATGGGGTGATAAAACGAGCAAGACGTATGTAACAGAACCGTAACTGCCTAACTATTGTTCCTGGCTTTGGAGACAATGCATCACAACCATTGAGAATCTAACACCTTCGTAAAAACGTTAAAGCATGGCTATTACCATTCTAGCGAAGCATCTCGGCTACTGATAGGGTCATACCACACTTGTATTGTAAAAGAAACATATTATGAAATCATAATTCGCACACACTTTTACGAGGAACTACCATCTACCGTTGGAACTTCACCACACATGTTGGAACTAGTCACTCAAAGTGAGCCTTGAAGTTTCGCGTTGAACTTCACGATTCAGTCTTTGTTTCCAGAACGAAACCACCGCCGACACCACCAAAACTGGCCTCCGTTTTAATCGCATGGCCTTTGTTGAGACCTACCAACGGAAGGAGTATTGGCTTCTGGTCCATCGACGGGCTGCTACTGCCTCCACTCGAGCCTCCTCCATTGCTGCCTCCGCGTTGATCAAAGCGCGTGTGCGTACGCATGTGACGGGTGATCATGTCACGGCGACAGGCGGCGTACGGACACTGCGGACACTTGTAAGGTTTTTCGCCGGTGTGCGTACGCTGATGCGTTGATAAATGATCCGAGCGGGAAAAAATCTGGCCACACACTTTACAGGAGTATGGTTTGACCCCTGTATGCAGACGCATATGACGCGTCAGCATATCCGATCGGGCAAACGAACGTTGGCAGACCTCGCACATGTACGATTTGGTGATGTCCGTTGCACCGGTTCGACTTTTATGCCGCGAGGCCATATGTTTCGCTAGTCGATCTTGAAGCGAAAATAGCTGGCCACATACAGGACACATGTACGCAACGTCCGATCCTGGTGGCATCTCCTCCACAACGGGTGACACGTTCAAATTGAAGCCAGACGGTGCATGACCGTTGAGCTGCTCGAATGCGGGGGACCGTCGTATGTCCGGCAAGTTTTCCCGCTTCAAAACCAGCTTAGATGGATTTATGGGCGCGGGTGGCAAAGGTGAGTCCGGTTGTGGGCTGTTAGCCAAATTGGGCTCTTGCTTGATCACAGTCGAGACGAAGAGACTAGACGATTCGAGCGGTGATGACGACTTCATCGACAAATCAAGTGGCTGTTCCTGTGGGTCTTGATAGCCACTGCTGCTGCTGGCGTTACTGCTTCGGCTGCTGGTCGTTGGCGGACGCTGTGATGCTCGGCCCGCTTGGCTAGACTTCTTTTTCTTGGGTGGGTTTACTTGGTGATGTGGTTGCTGTTCTTGCTGCTGTTGCCGCTGGAGCTGCTGTAGTTGCAGATCTGAATCGGAATGGCTGCGTTGACGGGCAAACTCTTGATAGAGCAGCTTGGTCGGTACAGGAAGATAGTTAAACAAGGCGAGTGGATTGAAGCAAAGCTGCTTATACAGGTACTGCTGGTCTTCCTGCTTGATCTGTGATGGTTCCAATGGTACCATCGATTGCTGTAGAGGATCTTGCTTGATTTGGCGCGAAATCTGCGAGGGTGATGGTAGCTGTTGATCATGAGGTAGTGCATGCTGCTGGTGTGGCGTCCTCTGTTGAAGGGGATTGTTCTCATCGACTTCGCTTAACCGCAGCGGGCTGATGCTGATGCGAGGACTGGCGGAATATGGAAACACATCTTCGGGAGAGTCTTCGGCACTGGAGCGCGAGTCGGTACACTTGACCTTGAAATTTTGAGCTTCCCCGACGTTGTTGTTGTTGTGATTCACCATCGTACCGCTACCATTGTGCAGCTTGTCCAACACCGCAGACAGTCGTTTCCGCTTGTGTTTCTTTTGCTCCGAACGGAACAGATTGTTATTGGCCGCTGCTGGCAGATTGTTGTTGTTTTCATGTCCATCGTCCGAGGGTGGACGTGAGCGAATCGCAATCTGCTCCTCGGTCGATTGATCCTGGTGCTGTTGTTGCTGTTGGTGCTGCTGTTGTTGCTGCTCCAGGGCAGCGGCTGCCGCCTGGTACAGGTAATAAGCATTTGGACGACCCGTTTGGATGTGCCCCATTGGGTCATAACCGCCATCCGCCATAGTCATTAGGTCTGTCGTTCTATGATAATACCGGTGGATCAAGAAAATATCAGGGGCATCGATCTGCAACGAAAGCGAAGAAGAGGGAGATTAGTTAGTACGGCAATGTGTGACAACTCGTTGGAAGCCGCCGATAAATGGCCACTGAGCGATCATCATTATCGACCGATTAGATCGAACATTCTCATTAGGCTGATTGTTTCGTCTTCTCGTGCCGACTCGTGTCGAGCACAACGAAATCCAGGACAAATTAAGGGCTCGTAAAAAGAAATTCCAAATTGAACCTGTGCCACAGCCGATCAGTCTTCATCATGCAAGCTTGAAGAAGAATTGATTTTGATTTTATGAAACAACATGTTGGAAAAATCTGAAAATCCTCCAATGATTGAGAGAGCGTCGAACACAACGGGCTATTATCGGACACCTTCCACAAACGATGCCGCCTGTCCATAGCAGTCAGTGGTATTTCTGGTTCCGAAAAATTTCCGAACGCGACTTTTAGTGTCTGCCGAATCTACGCCGGGGTGGTAAATTAGAGAATCAGGCCAATATTTTAATTGTGGGAATTTAAATAATTAAGTTATTCTATCTCTCATCCCGTATCCCAGCAGGTGGTAGCTACAAGCTTGTGATCATTCGCTAGATCAGTGTGGTCGAGCGTTTCAATCTTCGACTGGTTGAAACTCTGAAGCGGTTTAATTGTGGCTCGGGGAAAACGAGATATCAATAGACCAACCGGGAATCGGGTGCTGATAGGGATGGTGGATTATAGAGGAAACGTGATAAAAGCCGTCGAAAGGCAAGAAAACCGGTTAATTGAGTGAAAAAAGTATGACTTTTCCTTATTCAAACAAAATACGGAGCAGATTTGGAATTAGTTAGAGCAAGCAGATTAAGTTGTAAAGGTTTCTTTGCGTTATATTTAATTCTAAGCAAAATCGCAAAAAATGCTTTATTGTGGATTCAAAGACTGAATATACCGAATTTAAGCATTTAATTAAAAAAGACACAATAGTTCATAAACGGTATAAAATCATGTGTGAAGTTTAATTTTAATAATAAAATAATAATTGTAGTAGAACAATCTCTGAAAAAATATCTTCCGAACATTAACATCGTCTTATATACAAGTCAACATACATATACGTTCAACAAGGACAATTTCATGCACAGTCATGCTTCACAAATTTGCACCCACAGCATGTAAACAACAAAGGGGTTGAGGGAGTCAAATAAATACGCCAAAAGCCGATACACGATCGTACGTGCGGTAAACATTCTTCTCTATGGTTCTTAAATGTTGCTTTCATAATGGTTACCTTCTCGCTTCCTTCATCTTCATCTTCAAGAGCATGGTGTTTACTTTTTTTTAATCAGCTCAGCCAAAAGATATACTTTACCACAACCTCCCACTCATTGGCAAATTGTTTTCCATCGATACATTAAACGCTGAACAAAACGATTCGTTTTCGACAAATGAAAAAGTGCAAAAAGGCCATATTGACTCCAAGTAATGATCATCCTCACTCGAATGATTTTGCTTATTTATTTCTCTGTTTTGATAGAACATGCATGTGAAAAATGTTTTTTCTTCCGGTAAACCCTTCAGTTCGCATCAGTGTGAGAATTGTTGTAGGTTAAATGTTGTTTTTAGACGCTTTATCATGTTAATATGCTTCTGCTTTACGGTTACCTTTAACTTAGCAGCGTTCAGCTGCCGTTGGTTATGACCCGTGGTTCACCAATACCGATTCGAGAGGGTGAAAAGGCCTTAGAACCGTTTCTTCAACATCTTGGTAAGCACATGACCATAATTTAGGCGCCATCGCCTGCAAATGGTCTCTTGCAAGCGATGGCTAGCGCCATGGCTGGTGTTGAATGTGATCATGAGCATAAATGCATTCTTCTTACCGTCAAATCGTTTCGTATGATTGTTCATTTGGAGTGTATCTTAAGTTGCAAGGTCTTTGTAATTATGGTTGATCATATTTTGGAAAACATGATCGAATTCTTCCTTTCCGTGTGATGATAATGACTAGACGGATTCTTGGATGGATTCGCTGGAGTACCTTTCACCTTCGGTACTGAGTGTATATCCATGTGTGAAAATTACCAACAAAAATGAGAGAAACAACCGAAAAGATGAAAACAAAGAGGTTGATCATGCAACACTGAACTTTTCGACAGCTGGTTTGGTTGGTCGGAACGAAGCGACTACGCATTGAGCTGTTCTTCAGAGAGAGCAAAAATTGACGCCGAAGGCCGTAGGGCTCCATCATCTTCTCCTTGTTCGGTGGCATAATTTTTTCCTACATCATTTATCCTTCTCTTTTTCACGCTTGCTTTCTCTTGCAGTGGGTTGATGTGGGAGGCAGACGAACAACGCTCGTGAATACATGCCCTATCATGAAGTGTGTATCTGATGTTATGTTGGCACCCATAAGCCAAACCATACCTAGTTGGGGTACAGCAAGGTCTCCAAAAATAATAATAATAAGCACGCAACTGCAAAGCGAAGGAAAATAACATACAAATTCGTAGCTGTCGATGCTGGCATTGATAAAGTGGGCAAAACCACTTCGAACGCATTGTCTCCGTTGGCGGCTCGATGGCTTTCGCGAGCTGCATTGGCCGCCAGGCTAGTCCGCGAACGACAGGTTGATGTACCGCAGTCGAGCCTTAGGCAATGGGTGGGGTGCGGGGACTTGGAATCATCGGAACCGCTAGAGATAATTACACGTTCATACGCAACGTAGTCGTAATGGCCGACAGCCATTTCAAGGAAGATACGGACGCTACCCGGCAAAAAAGACGACACCGGGGACTGCTCCTTTTGCCACTCCCACCTCATATTCGACCAACTAAGCGGGTAGGAATTATAAAGGTTTTTGATAAACGATGCGATGGTCTTGGCGAAAGGGGAAAGATGTCAGGAAAAGTGCCACAGAGAGTAGCCGAGCATTCACATTCTTGGTTCCGATCACCAGGAGCGACTCATTTTCGGAGGTTCGTCGGTTGGGTTCGACAGCAAATCACTTCACTGACTCTTGATCGAACACTCAATGCGTGACCATAAAGTATGCATGCACACATACAAATACACGAACACCACTTGATTCCGGCCCCTTCTGCATATTCGATTTACCCAACAACGAGATTGTAATTTGCCTTCTCCTCTGATGCTCCCATCGCTTATGTTTCCAACTCTTTGGTGACGATGATGTATGCTGATGCTTTTTTGTCGTCACAACAGAAGCACCAGTTGAGTAGAGGCATCATACGGAGTTGCTAGTGCAGATGGTGCATGTGCAACGATCTTTATTGTGTGTCTGCCGGCGTGTAGCTCGGAATGAATAATGACTGCGGAGGGAAGCGATTTTGAGCGATTGGAACAAAAACCGTCCAAAAGAAGGTGCAGAAGTGTAAAGGTTGGTTGGTTGATTGGTTGATGCTACCAAGGATTAGCTTTTGCCTGTATCGTAGTGATTATCAATGCGGTATTTTATTAGATTATTTATTTAA